>NC_133666.1:178805674-179463545 GCF_037893015.1 Macrotis lagotis
TCTCAAGACTTATGAGAAACTTTTTTTCCCCCATGCTGGGATATAGCCCGTTTCAATTTACTGGATATCATTTTTTTTTCCTTTTACCGCCCCCCCCCCCATTTTTTTACCTGTTCATGTGTCTCTTGAACCTCCTGTTTCATGTCCAAATTTTTGTATTTAGCTGTGGTCTTTTCATCAGCAATTTTAGGAATTCTTTGCAGGATAGTGGATACTTGGCTGCATTCCAAGCTCCCTTGCTCTTAGAAATATCTCATTCCAGTCCCTTGAAATATTAATGGTGATGCAGCCAGGTCCTGGGTGATCCTTACTGTGGCTCTTAGATATTTAAATTGTTTCTTTCTGGCTGCTTGCAGGATTTTCTCTTTTACCTGATAATTCTGTAGTTTGGCCCCAACATTCCTTGGTCTTTTCATTTTAGGATTTCTTTTTTCTGGTGGGGATCGATGTACTCTTTCAATATCTGCTTTGCCCTCTAAATCCATGATATCAAGGAAGTTTTCCATCACTAGATCCTGTAATATTAAGTCCAGGCTTCTTTTCTCTTCAATGTTTTCAGGAAGTCCTATAATTTTGAGTTTGCCCCTCGATCTGTTCTCGAGGTCAGTGATTTTGTTGACGAAGTATTTTACAATTTCTTCTATTTTTTTTGCATTTTTTGATTTTGTTTAACTGACTCTTGCTGTCTCATGGAGTCATTAGTTTCTGTAGAATCCATTCTATTTTTGGAGAGCAGTTTTCTTCCTTAGCCTTTTGCAACTCCTTTTCCAATTGGTCAATTCTACTTTTGAAAGAGCTTTCCATTTGACCGATTGAGGTTTTGAGAGAATTATTCTCTTTTTGCATTTGCCCAGTAGAGGATCTGAGAGAATTATTCTCATTTTGTATTTGTCCAATTGTACTTTCTAAGGTTTTGTTTTCTTGTTGCAAGGTATTAATTGTCTCTCCCAAATTTTTAAGCTCCTTCCTTACTTCTTCAAGGAAGTCATTCTGTGCTGACAACCAGATCATATACTCCTCAGAGGTTCCAGTTCTCTCTGAGTTAGTGTCTTTCCCTTCCAAGAATTTTTCTATAGATCTACCTTTCCACTGACCCTTCCTCATTTTGCTAAGACCTGAGTTGGGGAGGGGCTGGTTCACAGTGGCTTGGGATCAAAAAAAGGCTTTACTCACTGAGTGCAATTTCTCTGGCTGGCCAGTAGGAGGTGTTGGTTGCTTTTCCTGGACTGTCTGGGACCTTGACTGAGGCCTTCTCCCTTTGCTTGAAGGGAGGAGTTCAAGCTATTGAATTCTTTTGCCTTCAATCAGTGGTGCTCTTTACCCTGAGGTAAATTTCCCTCCATCTTATTTTTACTCACATTTCTTTTTCCAGCCTTTATTTTATCTGTTCCCTGTTACCTTATTGTTACCCTCATCTTCCCCCTCCCTCATCTCACCCAGCCCTCCAAGAATGCCCTATCACTTGACCCAATAATCCAATCTTAATCAACTCCCCCCAAAATTTTCTCTGTCTCCCCTACTTTCCTTAATACAAATACACACACTCACACTCATCTAAAAGTTCTTTCCCCATCCTGTGGTCCAGTTTTATCATCTCTCTTCATGTTCAGATTTCTATATACTTCTAATATATATATATATATATATATATATATATATATATAGATATATGTTATATTATCTTCAACCACTTGAGAATAAAGTACCAACATTACCAGTCTTCAATCTGTACCTGCATCTTATTTATTAGTTCTATCTTTCATGTCTTTTGAATATAATTTCTAATTACTCCCTTTACCTTTTCATACCCAATTTTACTTTTTTTTTTTTTTAGGATCACTCCTTTATACACAATTTGGTGAAAATGTTTCTTCCAAAGTAACTTAGTTATGGAAGCAGTATAACATTTTCATATATATATATATATATATATATATATATATATATATATATATATATATATATGTAATGAGTGAACAATTTGATCTTAATTATTGGCTTAACAATCATTTTGGTTTTCTTTATATTTTTCTTGATATTTTTACATAGGATTTTTCAAAAAGTTGTGTTATTTTTCTTATGAATGCCTGAAAGTAGTTAATTCATCAAATATTTTTTTCATTCAGGGTTATTCTCAAATTTGCTAAGTTATTTTTGGACATAAATCAGTTCTTTTGCTCTCCAAAATATAATATTCCAAGACATATTGTGTTTTAGAGTAGAAATTTCAAGGTCCTCTGAAATCCTGATAGCATCTCTGTGTCATTTATTTTTTTTCATGCTACTTGAAGTAGTTTCTTCTTGACTTAAGTATTCTTAAACTTGGCTATGAATTCCTATAAGCTTTATTTCCTAAATATCTTTCAGAAAGGGATTATTTTTCAATTTCTAATTTATCCTCTTCTTCTAGAACTCAGGAAAATTTTCCTTTATAATTTCTTATAATAATTATTCATTTTCTTTTTTTTTATCATAACTTTCAGGTGGTCCAGAAATAGTGATATTTTCCCCTCAATCTTTTACATATAAATTGCTTTTAATGAGACATTTCAGATCATCCCCAATTATACTACTTACTGCAGCAAAACTTGCTAGATTTTTCATGTTCCTCAAACTTCCAATCTCTCTTTCTTTTCTGATACTCACACATGATAACCTTACCTTATATTTTACTGAAAAATATTGTGACTATTTGCTGATAGTTCCTTTTTTGTGTCTCCAAATTACATCAGTTAATTCAAATACCTTCTGCTAATATTTCCTCCTTAAAATATGCCAATCATAATTAAGTGACTGTTCTTTCCAAGGGCACCACATTATTACAGTAGTCATCTTATTCCATAATCTTCTTGGGAAGATTTGACTCATTCTCAGTAATTCAAATATCTTTAAGTTCTTTCTGCTAAAAGTTTCTGTACTGGTTAGAAATATGTCTCCTCAATTCTCAAACAAGTAAATAAATACTTGATATGTTGCATCTATACCTACAACTATCATGCAATACCTATCTTCAATTTGATAGGTAAATTGGTAAAGAGGACCTTTATAATATCTGCTTCAATATCCAATCTTTTCATTCTTTTATTCCTCATGTATATTCTGACTCCCAACTTCACCAACTGAAATTCCTTCAAATTTTTTAGCAATCCCTTAATTGCCAAATATAATGATGTGTTATCTATCTTCAACCTTATAGACTCCTTTGAAACTGTATATTGCCATTTTTCTTCAATATTCTCTTAACTTTTTTATATCATACTATATCTCCTCTCTCAACTTTTATCTTTCTAACTGAACTCTAGCAATTTCTTTTGTTGAATCTTCAACTTGACTCTTCCTCAAAATCATGAGTCTTTCCCTTAAAATTCTAGTCTCAGTCTTCTGTTCTTTTTCTACAATATTTTCCTTGCTTAATTTTTAAAGCACTCCAAAATTCATCTCTAAGGTAATAATTGTTTCTCTAATATAATTTACTCCATGCTCCCTTCAGTTTTAAAACTCCTTACTGGACATTTTAAAGTTAATATCACATAAACATTTTAGACAAAAAAAAAATTCTACATTGATATCATTATGTTTTCATCAGCCCCCACCCTAAACTCTTCTGAAATTTTCTAATAATGTTGAGAGTATCATATCTTCCCAGAAGCCAAGCTTGCAACATTGTTTTTAGCTCGGTTCTTTATTATTTTTCATCTCTTATATTTAGTTTGTTGCCAAGGTCTTTCAGTTTTACCTTTGCAACATCATATATATATATATATATATATATATATATATATATATATATATATATATATATATATATATTCATGTCTTCTCTAAAGGTGGCACTATCTCGGTTCAGGCATTTCTCACCTCATTATTGGACTGGTGCAAAAACTGATTGATTAGTCTGCCTGACATGCTTCTTCCTTTGCCATTTCATCCTCCAATCACCTGTTAAAATAACCTTGTTAAGGTCCATGTATAATTATTTCAGCCTTTTATTTTAAAACTCCAAAAGTTCCTTGTCATTTTTGAGGTAAAGTAAAATATCCTGTTTGCTATTCAAAGTTCATCATAATCTGCAATCCTGTCTTTTCCAGTCTTCTTAAATTTTACCCAACTCTTACAGGTAATCTATGATCTAATGATGCTGAAATCCTTGCTTGAAGAACATATTCCATTTCACATTTCTAAACATTTTAAATATTTTAGTTTTATGCCTGGAATGTTCTCCTTTTCCATTCCTGACAATTTCCTGATCATTTCACATTTCTCTGGTTTTCTTCAAGTTCTTATTAAAATCCTACCTTCTACAGGAAATATTTTCTGTTTCTCCTTCATTGTGTCTTCCATCCATTGGAAGTTTCCATTTTTCTAGAATTCCAGCCAAGTTGGTGGAGAGAAGACAGGCACAGTGCTAGTCTCCTGATCTTCCCTCATATATCATACTAAACAAACCTCTGAACAGAAATCTTATCTACAAAATCCAGAAAGAGAACTAGGTGAAGAAGATCTACCTCAAGGTTTGTCCTCCAGGATCATGGGTGAGCCGGGCACAGAGGGCAAACTGTGCCAGTAGCACAGGACAGGGTCAGAGACTGAGAGCTCAACTAGCCTGATTAATGAGGTGGACTAGAGCCTGGAAGCCTAAAAGTGGAGCAAGCCTGAATGGCCACAGGGGCAACTAGGGAGCTGAGACATTTTTGTGGCACTGACAATTGGGAGCTTGCCTACAGAGCTGGAGGGTGAGTTTCAGTGTGGGAGAGCTGCCCCTGTACCTTCATTTCAGCTGAAGTCTCTTCCCAGAGCAGTTACAATAACAGCCCATCTCTACCCCAGGCTTACAGCAGTAGATCTCCCTCAACTGTGAATAGGGAAGAGCCAATTTCCTTGCCCTAAAGTAAAATCCACCACTGAACAAAGATAAAAGTAATCAACAGCTTTATTCACCCCCACCAGGCTAAGTGAGATGCCCTCAAATTAAATTAAATAGAAAGCAACCAACACAACCTACTGGTCAAACCACTTGGAGTTACAAATCCCATTAAGTAAAGTCTCTAGGGGATTTCAACACCAAAATTCTGTGAACCAGCCCCTCAGCAACATCAGATCATAGAAAATGAAGAAAGGTTAGTGTGAAGGAGGGTCCACAGAAAAATTCCTAGAAGTAAAAGACCCTAACTCAGAGAGACCTAGAACCTCTGAGGAGAATATGACCTGGTCTCCAGCACAGAAAGACTTCCTTGAATAAATTATGACTTCATGAGACAGCAAGAGCCTGGTAAACAAAACCAAAAATCAAAAAAATAAAAGAAAATATAAAATACCTCATCAGCAAAACCACTGACCATGAGAATCGAATGAGGAGAGACAACCTGAGAATTATAGGTCTTCCTGAAAACATTGAAGAGGAAAAAAGGCTGGATTTAGTATTACTGTATTTAGTGATGGAAAACTGCACTGATATCATGGAACCAAAGGCCAAAATGATTATTGAAAGAATGCATCGATCCCCTCCAGAAAGAGATCCTAAAATATAAACACCAAGGAATGTTGTGGTCCAATTGCAGAACTATCAGATAAAAGAGAAAATCCTACAAGCAGCCAGAAAGAAACAATGTAGATAACAAGGAACCAAAGTAAGATTTCATGCATCAACACTAAGGGATCAAAAGGCCTGGAATGAGATATTTCTAACAGCAATGGAGCTTGGAATGCAGCCAAGAATCTACTACCCAAGAAAGCTGAGCCTGCCTCTACCAGGGAAAATGATGGATATTTAATGAAATGGAAGACTTCCAATAATTCTTGATGAAAAAAACAGAGCATTATAGAAAATTTGGACATCAACCAGGAGGCTAAAGAGATACATGAAAAGGTAAAGAAAAAAACTGCAATCCAATAAGAAGAAATGGATTATATCCTCTTCTGGGAGAAAGATTCTCATAACTCTTGAGAATTGTAACTGTATAAGAGAGAATATACTTAGCCATTAGTGATGGACTCTCATGACTTTTCTGTGACTCAGGTAGAACAGTTTAAAAACAATACCTCCTTAAAATGGGGCTCAGTAAGGAAATGGTAGGGTGGAGGAGATTGAATAGAGTGAATCTCATTGCATTAAGAGGCACAAAGACCTATTGTAATAGAGGGAAAGAAGAGAGGAGCTGAGAGCCACCTGAATCTTCCTCTCCTCAGACTTGCCTTAAAGTAAACTTATGCAAACACTCACTTAAGAAACTTGTCTTCCTTTCTAGTATTAAAAGGGGAAAAGGGGAGAGAGGGGATGGAGATGGAGAAAAAAAAGAGAACTAACAGAAGGAAGGGAAGGAAGAAGGGGAAAGGGAAAGGGAAAGGAAATGGAGCAAGTTTATATAGGAGGGCAAACACTGAAGTGGGTGGTGTTCAGAAACAAAATACTGGGGAATATGGTTAAAGGGAAAAAAGTGGAAAATACAAACAAAGGGAAGATAACATGGAGGGCAATAAAGAATTAATAATTATTACTTTGAATGTGAATGGGATGAACTCTCCCTCAAAATGTAAGTAAATAAGAGATGAATAAGAGAGTGGATTATAATCAAGAATCCTACAATATGCTGTTTACAAAAAACTGATTTGAAGTAGAGAGAAAAAAAATAAAGGGAAAAAGTTGGAATAAAGGGAAAAAGTTGGAACAAAATATATTGTTCTTCAGATAAATTGAAAAAAGCAGGATTAACAATCCTTATCTCAGACAATCATTGAAAAATAAATAGTGTTAAAAGAGATGAGGAAGAAAATTATCTTCCTAAAAGGTACCATAGACAATAAAGTAATTTCAATATTGAATATGTATGCAGCCAATGGAATATCATCCATATTCGTAGAGAAGTTGATAGATCTACAGGAAGAAATAGACAGCAAAACTCTACTAGTGGAGGACCTCAACCTCCCACTCTCAGATTTAGACAAATCTAACCATAAAATAAACAAGAATGAAGTTAAGGAGATAAATATATTCTTAGGAAACCTAGATATGATAGACTTATGGAGGAAACAATGGGGATAGAAAGGAATATACTTTCTTTTTCCCCCAGTACATTGCACTTACACAAAAACTGACCATGTACTAGGGCACAAAAGAACTAATGATCAAATGTAGAAAGACAGAAATAGTGAATGCTTCCTGCTCAGATAATAGTGCAATAAAAATCATATGCAATATTGGATCAGGGAGGTACAGACTCAAAACAAATTGGAAACTAAATAACCTCTTTTTAAAAAATGAGTGGATCAAGCAACGAATTATAGAAAGAATTGATTATTTTATTCTAGATAATGACAATAATAAAATATACCAAAAACCTATGGCATTCATTCAAGGCAGCTTTCAGAGGAGATAATATATCTTTAAATGCTTACATGAATAAATTGGAGAAAGAGGAAATCAGTGAACTAAATATGCAACTAAAAAAATTAGAGAAAGAACAAATTAACCCCCCAATTAAATACCAAATTAGAAAGTCTAAAAATTATAGGAGAAATAAATAAAATAAAAATCAAGAAAACTATTGAACTAAAAATAAAACCAAGAGTTTTTTATTTTTTATTATTTTATTTTCTATTATTTTTATTATTTTATTAAAAATCCAAACAAATTCTCAATTTGTTTCAAAAAAAGAAAGAAAAAAATACCAGATTACTAGTATCATGAATGAAAAAGGTGAACTCATCACCAATGAGGAGGAAATTAAAGTAATAATTCAGAATTTTTTCCCCAACTCTATGCCAATAAAGTTAGCAATCTATGAAAAATCGATGAATGTTTAAAAAATATAAGTAGTCCAGGTTAAGTGAAGAGGAAATTAAAAACCTTAACAACCCTATCTCAGAAAAAGAAATTTAACAAGCCATTGTTAAACTCCCTAAGACAAATCTACAGAATCAGATACATTTACAAATGAATTCTATCAAACATTTATGGAACATTTGGTTCCAATTCTATATAAACTCTTTGGAAAAATAGGGGAAGTTGGCATTATGCCTAACTCTGTCTCATCAATATGGTGCTGGTACCTAAACCAGGAAGAGTTAAAACAGAGAAAGAAAATTATAGACCTATCTCTTTAATGAATACAGATGCCAAAACTCTTAAATAAAATCTTAGCAAATTGATTACAAACAATTATCACTAGAATAATACACTATGACCAAGTAGGATTTATTCCAGGCATTCAGGGTTGCTTCAATATTAAGAAAACTGCTATAATAAATAATTATATTAATAACAAACCTATCAGAAATTGTATGATTATATCAATAGATGTTGAAAATAGCTTCTGACAAAATGTGGCATCCATTCCTACTAAAAAACCCTAGAGAGGTAAGAATAAATGGTTTGTTCCTTAGAATAATAAGAAATACAGGGCAGCTAGGTGGTACAGTGGATAGAGCATTGGCCCTGGAGTCAGGAGTACCTGAGTTCAAATCTAGTCTCAGACATTTAATAATTGCCTAGCTGTGTGGCCATGAGCAAGCCACTTAACTGTATTGCCTTGCAAAAAAAGAAGAAGAAGCAATATCTATCTGAAACCATCAACAAGCATTATATTTAATAGGGATAGGCTTCAGGCATCCCCAATAGGATCAGGGGTGCAACAAGGATGCCCATTATCAACATTATTATTCAACAACATATTAGAAATTTTAGCTTCAGCAATAAGAGAAGGAGCTTTCCTTTTTATTCTTTATATTGATCATTTGTAAATAGTTTTTGAAGGTTATCGCTTTAGTGAGATAAAATAATCCTCAGGCAAAGGGTCTGTGTTTTATATTTTTTATATACCCAAATTAATGTACCTTCCTTTTTAACTCCAGTCTTTTTCCCATTTCCATTTAATTTTACCTTTGAATTATTTTTATATGTCTTGCATTTTCCCTCTTGAATAAGTTTATACACCAAATAACTTTTGTATATGCGTGTGTATATGTACTTGATCTATTCTCATTTTGCATGTGAAGATGAAAGTGACATCGTAGTGTAACAAAATTGCTTCTTTTTAGTATATTTTATAGTTTGGAATCACAGTTATTTGAAATAACAAGATCCCCAAACCTTTTCTTATTTTCCCCTAGTTAATTTATTATCTTTCTTCATTTTTTCTTCTTTTTGAAATCTTTAAATAAACATAACAAACCACTTCCAAGACCTTTCTCATATAGAACTCCTTTTTTTGCTACTTTTGATAATAACTATTAGATTCTAGCCCCATTCTTATCAGTCATCAGTCAAAAACTTTGTAGTAGTCCCCTACAATTTGCCAGACTCTAATAACGTGCACACTTGACAATGTCTTGGTGGGAAGAAAACCTCATCTCTAAACACAATTAAGGGTAAGAAAAGATAAGATTGAATGTCTTTCAGTCATTTATGTTCTTGAAACCGAAGAGCCTAGCACACACAAGCAGTTATAAGGAAGTGGATTTATTTAATTTTTCCACCTGTTTTGTGAGGTGGCCAAAGGGATTTGCTAGAATGGGATTCAACCAGCCCTCACAGAATTAAATACATGAAGAATTTCCTTGCAGAGAGAAAAATAGATCAAATGATTTCTCCAGAAATGACTGCCTGTCCCTGAAAATAAGCCCTAATGGAGGGGAGGTGGGAAGGGAAGGTGGAAGGAAATTTTGTAAATGAAAAATAGATATGTGCGCATTAATGAAAATAAATTTAAAAAAAAAAAGAAAAGAAGTCCTAATGTTTCTTTTGGAGCAAAAATTAATACAAGAACTAGTCTTAATTTGAGATAAATATGGTATTGTCCTTCAGCTAAACACACAAAGCAATCATGATCTCAGATGAATTAAAAGCAAATATTGTCTCAATTGAAAAATAGAGAAGATACATTTATACATATATGTATGAATATATATACATATATACATATATATATACATATATACATATAAGTACATATATATATATATGTGTGTGTGTGTGTGTGTATAGATCACATACACACACACATACAAAAGATGTTTGGTGTATAAACTTGTCCAAGAAAGAAAATGCAAAATAAATAAAAAACAATTCAAATGGAAAATGAAATGGAAATGGGCAAAAGATGGGAGGACAAAAGGAAGGTACATTAATTTGAGGATATAAAAATATAAAACACAGACCCTGTGCTTGAGGAATATTTTATCTCATTAAAGCGATAACAGTATTTATATATTGCATAGTTCCATTTCCTTTTAGACTATCTATTCGGAATATAGATCTAGGAACAGTATTGCTTGGTCAAAGGTTATGCATGGTTTTATAGCCCTTTGCCATAACTGTCTTCAAATTTCTCTCTAGAATAGTTGATACATCTTCATCCACAGTGCATTGAATTTCCCCAACATTTATCTCTTTATCTGTTAGGTTGCCCAATTTCATAGCTATGGATTGGTAGCTCAAAGTTGTTTTAATTTAAATGTCCTTAATTAATAATGATTTAAAGCAATTTTTCAAATGATTACAGAATATATGACTGAAAGTTGCCTGTTCATATTCTTTGACAACTTGTCAAGTGAGAAATGGCTCTTCTTTAGAAAATTTAATACAATTTTCTATATTTTGGGAGAAATGAGTTTTTAATCAGAGAAAATAGTAAATATTTATCCACAGTTATGATTATCATCCTTTTAAAATTGTCTTCCATCTTATTTTCTATTATCCTATTTTTATCTCTCCTTTCACTGTGTTCATTCTCAAATGTGTTTTGCTTCTGATTTTTCCTTCCCCATCAGCTCTCCCTTTTATCAGTCTTTCCTCCCCACTATTATTCTCTTTTTCTCTTTCTTTCCTGAAAGTGATAGAATTCTACACCTGTCTTGAGTATGTGATTCTCTTCTTAAGTCCATTCTGATGAGACTAAGTTCCATGCCCTCCTTATCCCCACCTCTACCCACCTTCCCCTTCACTGTAAAATTTCCTTGGGACCTCTTTTTATGCTGTAATTTTATTTTATTTTATTATTTTTTTAGGTTTTTGCAAGGCAAACAGGGTTAAGTGGCTTGCCCGAGGCCACACAGCTAGGCAATTATTAAGTGTCTGAGATCGCATTTGAACCCAGGTACTCCTGACTCCAGGGCCGGTGCTTTATCTACTAAGCCACCTAGCCACCCTTATGTTGTAATTTTAACCAATTCTGCCTCTCCATTTCCCCCTTTCCCAGTGCAATCTTCTTTTTCACTTCTTAATTTTTTTAGATAATCATCCCATCGTAATCACTCGCACCATTGCCCTCTTCCTGTGTATACTCATTCTAAATACTTAGTAAAAATGAGAAAGATTTTAGAAATTATAAGTATCATTTTACCAATTGAGAATATAGATAGCTTCATGCCTTATGCTTTCTTTTTCAACACTTTTTAATGTTTCTTTTGAGTCTTATTTTTGAATTGCAAATTTTCTATTCTTCTCTGGTCTTTTCATCAGGAATGTTTGAAAATCTCCTGTTTCACTGAATATCAATTTTTCTCCTGGAAGAATCATATTTAGTTTTACTGGGTAGCTGATTCCTGATTCTAATGCTAACTTCTTTACTCCCTTAGAATGCCATCTTCTTGGCTCTCTGAAACGTTGTTTGTGTAACCTTTTTTTTTTTTTTTTTTGTTTTGGTTTTAGTTTTGGTTTTTGAGGGCAATGGGGTGTCTGAAGTCAGACTTGAACTCAGGTCATCCTGACTCCAAGACTGGTGCTCTATCCATTGTGCCACCTAACTACCCCTGTTTTTGTTATCTTAATGTTTGTGTTATCTCCACAATTTCATTGTGAATTATTAATTTATTTGTCAGTTTGCAATATTTTCTCCTTGTCCTTGAAGCTCTGAAATTTGTCTATAATAATCCTGGATCTTTTCATTTTAGAATTTCTTCCAAGAGGTGGGTGGTGAGGACAGCTATATGGTGGGGCAATTGGGTGGTGCAGTGGATAAAACACTGACCCTGGAGTCAAAAAAGGCCAGAGTTCAAATGTGATCTCAGATTCAATCTGGCACTGAAATGTTTATCTTCTACTCATATCCATGTATGGGAAATGCAACTGAGTTTGTCCTCAGTGTCAGCAATGGATCCCTATAATCTCCTCCTGATCATTTGTGTTATCTCCTTTCCAGAACCTCCTTTTGTCATTACTGATTCACTTGTCCTCAAGGCCTGATCCAGATTTACTGGAGCCTGGTTTAAGCTGCCCCAGCTAATACTGAACTATATACTACTGTTATGCTTGTGCAATAGATCTTACTTGCTATATTCTGGTTAAAGCTATCTTATGGTTAAAAAAATTCTTTCACTTCATCCTCGTTTGCTTCTGTCACATATGAATTTGCTGAGGGTACAATTTAAAGGTATTTGGAGGGATTTGGGCAAAAACTCAGGCTAGTCCCTACCCTTTATCTTCTATCTTGGTTCTACCTCCTCTAAGTATTGTAAGAATATAGGTAAGATATTTCTTGAACAATTTTGTGAAAGAATTATGTTAATACCATTACTGTTATGGGTCCCACCACAAATTAGTTAGAAGAATACAATACTCTACTAGAAAGAAATGTAATTTACTGTATTCTATGAAGAAAGACATATGGAGACAATGAGCATTTTTAGAGGAAACATACTTTGAGTCTTCCTTTATTAGAAAAGGAGCAATGGGCTTACTTCATTGCCATTAAACTTTAAGTGAAGTTGGATTTAAAATTAAGGGTAAAAAAGAATGAAATGACTTACAATAAGTTATAGTAAATTAATTCCACCTAATCTTTGTCAGGATTTACAAAATGTAATCTCAGGAAAAGTGTTATTTATATTTTTTTCTTAGATTCATATTTAATTAGTTCCAGCATATAAAATTAGTGGGAGTAGATATGGTTTCATGCATTTTTGATGGGGAATTTTAGAAGTAATACAAACCCAACAATATAGCAATTTCTATGCCTCTAAAAGCTAAAGCAGACTAAGATCTGCTACTTTAAAAGAATACAACAGGCTTTCTGTCTTTTTAAGTTAATGTTATATTTTTAAGAAAATAAAGGTTTTATAAAAATAATTTTGTAGATACATATGTTCTCTTGGAAATATGATACTATTTCTTAAATTTTTTCTCATTTATCACATTTCAGTTACTTACCTGTTAGAGATATGCTTATTATACAAATTTATAAGTTAATATATATATATTGTGTTTTTTAAAGTAACAAATTTTTATTCATATTTGTTTTATCAGTCATCAGAAGAGACCTTTAATATTTGGTCCAAATTCCTTATCAGAGTACCAAACATTTGTGATAGCTGTCTATTATACAATAAAACATCATTGGGAAAAGAAATAGCTATAAAGGGAATACACTCAACTGATTAAGTCTACTGACAGTGTACTGACAATTATGTATGAATCATAAGTGGAAAACTACTTTTAATTCATGTAGCTTGTTTTTCATATTATACTTCACCCTGAAGAGTGATGAGAGCCAGAGTACCTTGAACATTTGTTAAAACAGCTCTAAAACAGTTTATGTAGGGTATGAATATATTCTTCAGAGTTAGTATATCTATAATTTACCCCTTAATCAGGTACTACTAATTCTCATATGGAATTCAAGGGAAATAAGGGAAAAGAATATGTGCTAATATTTCCCTATAAATTAATTTTTAAAATCTTATAAATTAATCACTTAATCCAGTACAATAATACTTTAAAAATGCAAAGGACATCAACTTTATTTTCCATTTCAGTCTCACATTTTAAACTCATAACTTGATAAATATCATTATTATTAAAATTTATCCTCACTCTCTTTTTCTATATCAATTAAATTTTCTAGTGAACACAGGAAAGGAAACATTTTTTGTGGTTTCTCTATTCCCTTCAAGCTTTCTTCAAATATGAGAGTTAACCCTACAACTATCTCAAGGAATCCTTTTTTTTTCATCAAATGTAGCTTTCCAAATATGCTTTAGAAGAGGAATTGTCTTAATACAAATCTGGGCTTCATACAGACTCCTTTAAATATGAAAGTTGACTGTCATCTCTCAATATTCTTTTCTTTCTAAAAGCACAATAAAAATATCAAAGTCTAGGAGAAAGAGATATTTGAGCCCAAGGTAAATTGTGTGAGGGAAAATACATCAAAAGCATAATGTTCCAGCAAAGGAGAAAACTATGATAATTAGAATATTATAATAATACATTTTGTTAGAAAATAAATCATTAAGACAAACTGTGATTCTAACGAACTCTTTAAATATAAAATCAGTTATTCTTATTCTAATTAGTTCATAGATAGATTTTTCCTTGATGCTTTTTAAAATACTTTTGTTTGTTTTTGCCAGGATGCTATGGCAAACTAATAATTAAATTCTTTCTGCTATTAAAATTATTATGTCTTGTCTTATCATCCATTTCCTAATGCTTATGATGAGCTAACATTGCTCACCAACAAAATGTTAAATGAATCTATCATTTTTTTTATTTTTTTAATATTTCTTCTTATCTCCTTATTGCCATGCTGAATGAATGATAAAGGGAAAAATCACATTATGCAACTAATTTAATTTATAATTATACCTAATTGAAAGTGAAATAAAATATTGAATGCAGTCATTTGAATTTTGCTTGATATGCTCCTTTTCTGTGATCTTCTACAAGCTCTCCTACAGTAATATGCAATTGGGAAATTCTTAACAAAAATAAATTTAAAAAAGGTAAAAAAATTTTTTTGATTTACAGTTTTCTAAGTAAATATACAAACTCAAAGATACTTTTAGATTTAAATTTGACAATCTGTTCAAATGACTATCTTTTACATGTATTTCAGAAATATTTATCAAGATAAATTTAAACATTCTTCAGCAAACACTATCATGTCACTAATAGCTGCTGATTGTTTTTGGATATTCTAAATAATTGGTGGCACAATTTCTCAGAAAATGAAAGACTACTGAAATGGATTATCTACCTAGTCTACTCAACAGAATCATGAAAACTCATTCGACATTCTATTGTTATCCAGATGTGTTCACTTCTTCAGAGAATGATAAGATAGAAATTGTCATTTTTACTTTTAAGTATTTAGAGATAAATTGAGTAAAATAAAGAGGACAGTAAAACTTTTCAGTATCATGACTTAAGGAGTGTTATTTTTTTCCCCCTCCACTTAAATATTTTCACTACAATTAGGGGTTGCTACTGGTGGGAGATATTGTCTTAGTCATCTCGACTGAACTGAATAATGCATACTTTGAGGTTCAAATAAAGTTCTCTGCTCACAGCATCTCTAACAAAAATATAACTATCATTATCATATTTTATGCAAAATGCATCTTGTACATAAAGCAAATAAAATAGGAAAATTTTAAAATTATATATAAACATGTTATATTTTAATATATTTAAAAGAAATAAACATCTATATAGAATTTTCCAAAATTTTCATCCTAATTTTTTACCTTGACCACATAATTAGAATTTTCTATTGAAGACTATTTAAGTTGCTTCTACTGTTACATAGAATAAAGATTTGCTTATGGTGCTATTAACAGAGTAATAATGTGATTGTGATAGGGCTCAAGTTTAAAACACATTGTTAATGAGTCAAAAGTGATGGGAAAACAGAGAAATTTAAAGATGATAAGAGGCAGTAGGAAAGTATCATTGTCTTTGCCCAAGAAATCAGAAGAAGAAATGTTTAATGGTTGAAAAGAAGCAAAGTTACATTTGATATTTTTAAAGAATGCTTATCCAACATTTTAATAATGTTTCCATAAAGAAGTGGGTCAACCCTAATTAGCATCTTAAAGGGAAGGTTAAATAATTACCTGCTGGTTACATCATAGAGAGTTTGCTTAAATATTTTCTAATTTATTTTATTAAACATTGCCCAATTTCATGTTAAAATAGTCATTTCAACAGGTTGTTAAATATCCTTGAAGTTATGTATTTAGAAAACCACAAATCAAAATTTGGTTTGTTAACATTTTTTTAGTTATTTTGTAAAGAATTTCCCAACTATATTTTCATCTAATTCCAGTGGCACTAAGAGTTTTACATATCAAATATGAGGTCTCCAAACTAAATCTTTTGATAATTATTTATGATGTTGGCAAAGAAATATTTCTGTGTTCATTATTAATACTGTTTATAAGGTAAATATTTTGAGATAAAATGTGTGCCCTTCATACTAGGAGAATACAGCATGCAAATTGATGCATTCTCCAGTATTTTAATATGCCAGTTCCTATAATGGCTTAATGTAGAAGGCACTTACTACCTATTTGACCTTGGGGAAATTGACTACCTATCTGGGTCTTAAATTTCTTATCAATAAAATAAGGAAAATTTCCTTAAACTCTATTCTAGTTACATGTTTATTATCCTATTTTCTCATCTCGATGATGGTCCTTTTATCAGCCAACATTAGAGAATATTGTCAGACTTTTCTATTTTAGAATGATATTTCATTAAAAGTTAACTGATCTTAATAAAAATGATAGGGCCAAGACTTCCAGCCAAGATGGTGGGGAGAAATCAAGCACTGTCCTAAGCTCTCTTGGTTTTTCCTTAGACCTAACATGAATAAAGCCACTTAACAGAATTTAGGTCCATAAAACCCAGAGAAGAACAAAGGAAAAGAATAAATAACAACCATTTCTGTCTCAGGGGAGCATGGGTGAGCCTTGGGCAGAGAACAGAGAGCCAGCGGGAGAGTGGTATGTTGAGGCCAGGGACTAACCTGAGATCAGTACATAAGCATTGTCTATGTCTTTGCTGGGGTGGGTTGGGGAGGGTAAGAACTTCAGTGATGCATCAATCCCATAAACTCAGTTGGTCTGGAAGACAAGGGTCACCAGCCCCCATGTTTTCAGCAGAGTCCTTCTGTATCCAGTTGAATCCCCTGCCCCCCTTCAATGTAGGAAAAAGTGGATCTTCCCAGAATGAACACAGTAACAGCTCCCCCAGCCCACCCTCAGGCTCAGGGATGGGCAGCAGATCTACCTAAGCACTGAGTGAGGATTAAAGAGATTAACTAAATAGCCCAAGGGCCTAGCCCACATTGTTCAAGGATAATACAAATATAACTGATCCCCCACTCCCAGTACTAAGGAGTGGATCACAAATCAAGGTCACAGAAATTGCAGATAAAATGTTTAGCAAGCCCTACTAGGCAGTCAATTTGGAGTTACTAAACCCAGTGGGTTTAGGTATTTCAACAACAAAGGTCTCTGAACCAATGCCTCCCTCAACACAAGTTCCTAGGAAAATAGGAAAATGAAGAAAAGCCAATGAAAAGGGGCTCCATTGAAAACTATTTTGAAGACAAAAATGCTAATTCAGAGAGATCTAGAACTTCTGAGGTGAATATGAATTGGTCACCAGTTCAGAAAATCTTAGAAGAGATCAGGAAAGAGTTTATATTAATTAGAAAAACTGTGAACAGAAATGGAAGAGTAAACTAATACTTTGCAAGGGAAAATTTTCACCTTACAATGTGAAAACAAAAATAAACCTGGACAAGTGCAAAAATAAAACAATTCTCTCAAAACCACAATTAGGCAAGTGGAATACTCCTTCAAAAATAGAATTAACGAATTGGAAAAGGAACTTCAAAAAGCATATGAAAAAATTCTTCTCTAAAAAAATATTGGAATCGATGGAAACTAACGACTTCATGAGACAATAAGTATCAGCTAAACAAAATCAAAAACAAAGAAAAAAGTGGAAGAAAATGTTAACTACCTTATTGGCAAAACAATAGACCTAGAGAATAGATCCAGAAGAGACAACATAAAAATCATGGGGCTTATTGAAAACTTTGAGGAGAAACAAAGTCAGGACTCCATATTTCAAAATATAATGAATGAAAATTGTCCTGTTATTATGGAACCAGAAGGCAAAATAGGTATAGAAAGAATACATGGATCACATCTTGAAAGGGAAGGCAAGATCCAAGCATCAAGAATCTTGTGACCAAATTCTGGAACTATCAGATAGAAGAGAAAAATGTTCAAAGTAGCCAGAAAGAACCAAGTTACATACCAAGGAAACACCAAAAGTATTGCACAGACCTTACTGCATCAATATTAAGGCACTGAAGGGACTGAATATGATATTCGGAAGAGCAAGGGAGTTTGGTATGAAGCCAAGAATTCATTATCCAACAAAACTGAGCATTCTTGTACAGCGAAAAAGATGGACATTTAAAAAAAAGTAGGAGACTTCCAACTTTTCCTGATGAAAAGCCCTGAGCTAAATAGAAAATGTGGACTTCAAACAGAAGACTCAAGAATACATGAATTCTATCAAACATTTAAGGAACATTTCTTATAAACTCTTTGGAAAATAGCTGAAGACTGAACTCTGCCTAGCTCATTCTATGACACCATTATAGTGTTGATCCATAAACCAGGAAGAGTCAAAACAGAGAAAGAAAATTAGACCAATTTGCCTAATGAATATAGATGCAAAAATCTTAAATAAAATCTTAGCAAAGTGATTACAAGTTATTCCTAGGATAATACACTATGACCAAGCAGGATTTATCCCAGGAATGCAGATATGGTTAAATGTTAGGAAAAATATCAGTATAATTGACTGCAACAATAAAAATATGTAACAGAAATCTCAATACATGCTAAAAAAGCCTTTGAAAAAAAATGCAGTATGGGGGCAGGTAGGTGTGCTGTGGATAGAGCAAGTCACAACCCTTGCAAAAAGCAGAAAAGAAAAAGAAAAAATACAGTACCCATTCCTACTAAAAGCATTAGAGAGAATAGAAATAAATTTCTCCTTAGATTAATCCTTAGAATGATAAGTAATATATGAATGAAACCAGCAATGAACATTATATTTAATAGGGATAAGCTAGAGGCATTCCTAATAAGATCAGGACTGAAATAAGGAGGCCTGTTATCACCATTACCATTCAACATTGTATTAGAAATGTTAGTTTAAGCAATAAGAGGAGAAAAAGAAGTTGAAGGAATTAGAATTAGGAAGCTAGAAATAAAACTCTCATTTTTTTGCCAATATCATGATGATAAACCTAAAGAATCCTTTAAAAAATCATCTTTAAAAATACCAGAAACACTTAGCAAATTTAGCAAAGTCACAGGATAAAAAAGAAACCCTCACAAATCCTAAGTAATTCTATATATTACTAGCAAGATAGAGCAACAAGTAATAGAAAGAAAAATCCCATTTCAAAATAACTTCAGATAATATAAAATACTTGAGAGTCTACCTGCCAAGGCAGATGCAGAAACTTGATGAAAACAATTATAAATCTCTTTTCTCACAAATAAAATTATATTCAAATAACTGGACAAATATCAGCTGCTCATGGATAGATCAAGCTAATATAATAAAAATGACTATTGTACCTAAATTAAATCTCTTGTTTAATGCCATATCAATCAAACTTCCAAAAAATCACTTTAATGAGCTAGAAGAAATTGTATCTAAATCCATATGAAGATAAATAAAACCAAGAATATCAAGGGATTTAATGAAAAAAAGTGCCAAAGAAGTTAGCATAGTCATACTAGATCTAAATTATCTTATAAAGCATCTGTCATCAGAACTGTCTGGTATTGGCTAAGTGGTGGATCAGTGGAATAGACTATGTGCAAAAGAGACAGAAGTAAATGATTATAGTAATATGCTATTTGATAAAGCCAATGAGCCCACTTTCCGGGATAGGAACTCACTCTTCTATAAAAACTGTTTGTACAGTTGGAAGATAATATGGCAGTAACTTGTATTAGGACAACATCTCTCACACACTATTCTTGATAAGTTCAAAATCAGTGCAGGATTTAGATAAAAGAGAATATTATAAGCAAACTAGGAGATCAAGAAATACTTTATCTGTCAGATCTATGGAAAGGGGAGAAGTTTATGACCATGGAAGAGATAGAGAAAATCATAAAAAAAGACAAATGGGATAATTTTGATTACATTAAATTAAAACCCTTTTGAACAAGCAAAACCACTGTAACTAAGATCAAAAGAAATGCAGTAAGTTGGAAAATAATTTTACAACTAATGTTTCTGACAAAGGAATCATTTTTAAAATATATAGAAAACTAAGGCAAATTTATTAAAAACATAAGCCATTGCCCAGTTCACAAATGGTCAAAGGATATGCAAAGGCAATTTACAAATGAGGAAATCAAAGTTATCTAGAGTCAAATGAAAAATTGCTCTAAATCATCACTGATTAAAGAAATTCAAATTAAAGCATCTCTGAGGTGCTACCTCATATCTCTCAGATTGGACAATATGACCCAGAAAGGATAATTATCATTGTCAGAAGGGATGTGAGAAATCTGGGACACAATTGCATTTTTGCTGGACCTGTTAACCAATACAATCATTTGGAGAGCAATTTGGAATTAAGTCCAAAGCTCAATAAAAATTTCTATGATGATCCAGCAATACCACTACTAGGACTATACCCTGAAGAGATCATGAAAAAAAAACCAGAAACATCATATGTACAAAAACACTCATGGCAATTCTGTTCATTGTGGCAAAGAATTGGAAATCATGGAGATTTCCGTCAATTGGTAAATGACGAAACAAATTGTAGTATATGTATGTTATGGATCACTACTATTTTGTTAGAAATCAGAAGATGAATTTCAGAGAGATTGGAGAGATGTGATTTCAGAGAAGCCTGGATAGACTTGCATAGACAGATGCTGAGCAACATGAGCAGAGCCAGAATAACATTGTACACCCCAATAGCAAAATGGGGACAGCCATCAACCTTAGTGTACATGCTTATTCCATCAGTGCCAAAATCAGTGATAGATCATACCATCTGTATCTAGAGAAAGAACTTTGGAGTTCAAACAGACACCAGGGATTATTACCTTCATCACCTGAAGAGATGCAAAAAGCCTATTACAATAAAAGAGAAAAGGATAAGGGGGCAAGCATTCTTTGAACCCACCTCTCATCAGACTTCACTCAAAGAAGGAATAACATACACTATAAAAAATTAGGAAGAGCAAGGGAAAAGAGAAGGGAAACATAAAGCTCATAGAAGGGAGGGTAGAAGCAGGAGGAAAGCAGATGAAAAGGGGGTGTCTGACAAAAAAGGAGCGCAGATTGAGGGAGGTGGTCGTCAAATGCAAAACACAGCTGAGAAGTGAGAGTGTGAAAGGAGAGAGAAAAGCATAAGCAAAGAAAAATAGGATGTATATAAGAAACAATTATAACTATGAATTTGAATGGGATGAACTTTCCCAAAAGCATAAGCAGATAGCAGAGTGAATTAAAATACAGTATCCTACAATATGTTGTTTATAAGAAATACATTTGAAGAAAATAAAAGAGATACACCCAGGGTAAACATAAAAGCCTAAAGTAGAATATTTTATCTTTAAGGTGAAGTAAAAAAAAACAAACAGGTGTAACAATTCTGATATAAAAGCAAAAGAGATCTGATTTAAAAAGGAGTTACCATAGACAATGAAGTAATATCAAAACTAAATGTATATGCACCAAGTTGCATAGCATACAGATACTTAGAGGAGTAGTTAAGTAAGTTGCAGTAAGAAATAGATAGCAAAATTATACTAGTGGAGCATCTTAGTCTCTGTCTCACAGAACTAGATAAGTATTACCACAAAATAAACAAGAAAGGAGTTAAGTAGGTCAATAACATATTGGAAAAGGTTGATATGGGGTAGCTAAGTGGTACAGGCCCTGGAGTCAGGAGGACCTGAACTCATATCCATTTCAGACATTTAATAGTTTTGTGACCTTGGACAATTTATTTAACCCTGAGTGCCTTACATCTAGAGTCATTTCCAATAGTCCAGATTCATATCTGACCACTGAATCCAAATGACCCTGGTGGAGAAAATGAGACTGGTTACTTACAATAGCACTCCCTTACTCAAATTCAATTTATGTCCATGTCATGTAATAACCTCCCTGATGTCATAGTATTCTTCAAAATGAAGGGCAAAGGGACAGTTAGGTTGCACAGTGGTTAGAGACCGGCCCTGGAATCAGGAGGACCTAAGTTCAAATTCAGCCTCAGACACTTAATAATAACTACCAATCTGTCTGACCTTTGGCAAGTCACTCAACCCCATTGCTTTGCAAAAACTAAAAACAGAAAGTATGAAGGACAAACAATAATAGCAACAATAGCATAGCCTTCTGGAGAAAATTAAATAGGGATATAAAGGAATAGACCTTTTTTCTCAATGGTAAATGGCACTTACACAATAATTTACCAAATATTAGGGCATAAATATTTTGCAAATAAGTGCAAAAAGGCAGAAATATTAAATGCATTCTTTTCAAAACATGAGGCAATAAAAATTATATGGAATCAAGATAAATTCAAAACTAATGGAAAATTAAACTTTGGAACTACATCCTAAAACATATGGGACACAGCCAAAGCAATTCTTAGGGGAAAAGTATAACTCTAAATGCTTAAAGAAATAAAATAGAAAAAGAGGAAATCAATGAGTTGGGAATTCAACTAAAAAAGCTAGGAAAGAAATAGCAAATTAAAAATCTTCAATTAAATATCATATTAGAAATTCTGAAAACCCAATGATATATCTAAAACCATCACCAGGCATTAAATATAATATAGTTAGAAGCATTTCCAAAAATATTGGAAAGAGGGAACAAGGATGCTTGATCATCAATATTGTTCAATATTTTAATAGGAATGGCAGATTTAAGTAAAAGTCAAATCTAATCTATTAAAGACATATTAATTGCTCATGGGAAGATTAAGCCAATGTAATGAAATGAGACTTCTAAATAAATTAATCTACTTAGTCACTGTCAAACATACCTATCAAAAATCATTTTAAAGACCTTGAAAAAATAATAGCAAAATTCATCTAGAAGAACAATAAAGGCAAGTTTATCAAAGGAATTAAAGAAAACAAAATGCAAAGGAAGGTGGTCTAACTGTACCAGATCAAAAAGATATAATATAAAATGATAATCACCTAAATTATTCATTTTGTATAAGAAATGGAGAAATGAATTTGTATAATAGTTTAGTTATAAAAGAATCAGCAGCAAAGGACAATAGTAATTAACTGTTCAATAAATCCAAAGATATCAGTTTGGGGTATAAGAAATAACTGTCAAAAACTACTTAAAAAACTGGAAAATAGAATAGCAGAAACTAGACATAGATCAACATTTCACAACCTATACAAAGATAAGTTTGAAATAATCAGAAAATTTAGACATAAAGGATGATATCATTATTAGTCAATTATGGGGGTAAGTAATAATCAAGTCAGATCTCTGGATAGGGGAAGAATTCATGACCAAATAAAAGACAGAGAACATTAAAAAATGAAAAATGTACAATTTTGATCATATTAAATTGAAATTTTGGGTTACTATTTGTTCTTTTTTTTGACTTTTGAAGCACAATAGGACTAAGTGACTTGTCCAATGTCACTTAACTAAGTAATAAATGTCTGAGAATAGATTTACACTCAAATGCTCCTGATTCCAAGGCTTCTGCTCTATCCATTAAACCACACACTTGCCCTCCAAATTGAAAAGTTTTTACACAAATAAAACAAATGTATCCAAGACTAAATGGAAAGTCGAAAACTGGGAAACAACTTTTAAAACTAGAAAACAATCCTTCATCTAAAATATGTGGAGAACTAAGGTGAATTAAAAGAATACAAATCATTTCTCAGTGGTCAAATGATAAAACTGGCAGTTTTGAGTTAAATAGCTATTTTATTGAAATTTTATTTCATTTTTATAATAACTTGCGGTGGTTGTTTTTCATGATTGCTTTACAGATTTATGAGTTCCACATTTTTCTACTACACTCCCTTTCTGTTTCCCTCTCCATTGTGCTGAACAGGTTGACAAATGTTACATATTTACATTCTTAAATAATATATTTACATATTAGTCATACTGTGAAAGAAAAATTAGAACTAAAGGGAAAGAAAAAAATGAGAAAGTAAAGAAACACATGTTATACATTCAGTGAACATCATAGACATTCAGTCCCTGTAGTTTTGTTCTGTTTTTTACCTCTGAATGTGGATGGCATTTTCTAAAGCAAGTCTACTAGGATTGTGCTTGATCTCTGAACTGCTTAGAGGAACTGCATTCAACAAAGTTAATTATCTTGCAATATTGTTGTAAATGTGAGCAAAGTTCTCTTGTAAGATAAATAAAGTTCTCTATATTCATATGAAAAAATGTTCATATGTTCCTTTTTGCCAATTGATATTTTATTTTATATTTTTAATTACATGCTAAGAAAGTTTTTCAACAATCATCCATATGCATATGTGTATTTTTAAGTTACATAATGTCCTTCCACCCTCCCTTCCCAACCCACTCCTTTCAGTAGAAAAATGGTAGGGGAATATTGAATGTACACATTTTTGTTTAAAATGTTATCAGATTAGCCATATTCAAGATGAAGAATTAGAATTATGGGAAAAGAAATAAAATCATACAATAGGAAAAAAATGCATAAGAAATTTTTTTAAAGTGCATGGAGTGTTCATTTAGATTCTATAGGGTTTTTTGTTTTGTTTTGTTTTGCATTATTTATATTCTGTTTGGGGATAGCATTTGCCACAGCTAGCCTCCTAAGGTTGACCTTGCTCTCTAAACTGCTGAGACAACTGCATCCATCAAAAAGTTAATCAACTCACAGTGGTGGGGTTGATGAATACAATGTTCTTTTGGTTATGCATTCTTAGTTCAGCATTAGTTTCTGTAATTCATTCAATGCTTCTTTAGAGTCAGACCATTCATGATTTCCTATAGAACAATTGTATTCCATTTTTTAGCCATTTCTCAATTGATGGACTTCCCCTCAATTTTCAATTAATTGCCATTACAAAGAGAGTTGCTATGAATATTTTGGAACCTGTGGAATTTCCCCCATTTCGTGCTTTCTTCTGGATAGGGGACTAGTAATGGAATTTCTGGGGCAAAAGCTATGATCAGTTTTATTGCTCTATCGCTCTTTGGGCATGGTTACATTTTGTTGTCCAGAATGGCTGGATCAGTTCAAATTCCATGAGTGTTTCTTCAACACTGATCATTTTTCCTTTTTGTCATTTTAGTGAGTCTAAAAAGTGTGATATAATACCTCATAGTTCTTTTAATTTGCATTTCCCTAAACAGAAAAAATTTGGAGAATTTCTCATATGATTATATATATATATATATATATATATATATATATATATACACATATATATAGCATTAAGTTCATTTCATTTTATTTAATTTAATTTAATTTTATATTTAATTTTATTATTTTATTTAATTTTATTTTTTATTTTATTTTATTTGGCAAGGCAATGGTTTAAGTGGCTTGCCTAAGGCCACACACACATAGGGTATTATTAAGTGTCTGAGGCCGTATTTGAACTCAAGTACTCCTGACTCCAGGACTCTCTGTGCCACCTAGCTGCCCCATAGAACAAAAGGGCTCCCCCCACCTCAGTACTGTGGAAGAAGGGTGCACTTGTGGTCATTCACAGACCAGGAGGGAAGGCAGAGTTTCACACACAGATACTTGTGGGGGGGCTGCCCCAATAATACTCAAAAGCTCAGGAAGCACCCCAAGACAGGCAGAGACTGGGGAAATGAGTAAACAGAGAAAAAAGAGGAACTTTGAGAAAAACTTTGTCTATAATCCCAAAAAGGATCAAAATACTCGATCTGAAGAGGAGGAAGCACATGCTCCTGCATCTAAACACTGCAAGAAAAAACAGAAATTGGGCTCAAGCTACGACAGAGCTCAAAAATATTTTTGAAGATCAAGTGAGGGGAAAGAGAAGAAAAATTGGGAAAAGAAATGAGAAAGATTCAGGAAAAAACATGAAAAAGAAGTCAGCAGCTTAATCAAGGAGATGCAAAAAAGTGCTGAAGAAAACAGTATGTTAAAACCAGCTTAGGCCAAATGGATAAAACAATTTAAAAAGTTATTGAGGAGAAGAATGCTTTAAAAAAGCAGAATTGGCCAGATGGAAAAAGAGATAAGAAAGCTCTCTGAAGAAAACAAATCCTTCAGCTCTAGAATGGAGCTGAAGGAATCTGCTGACTTTATGAGAAGTCAGGAAATAATACTTCAAAACCAAAAGAATGAAAAATTAGAAGAAAATGTGAAACATCTCATTGAAAAAACAACTGATCTGGAACAGATTCAGGTAAGATAATATGAAAATTATTGGGATACCTGAAAGTCATAATCAGGACATCAATTTTAAAGAATTCCTACAGAAAAATTGCCCAGATATCCTAGAAACAGAGGGCAAAATAGAAATTGAGAGAATCCACAGATCTCCCCAGGAAAGAGATCTAAAAACACAAAACAACCCCCAGGAATATTATAGGCAAGTTCTAGAGCTCCCAAGTCAAAGAGAAAATATTACAAGCAACCAGAAGGACACAATTCAAATATCATGAAGCTGCACTCAGGATCACACAGAACTTAACACCAACTACATTAAAGGCTCATAGGGCTGTGAATATAATATTCCAGAAGACAAAAGAGCTGGGAATGCAACCAAGAATCAACTACCCAGCAAAACTGAACTTCCTCCTCCAGGGAAACAAGATGGACTTTCAGTGAAGCAGGGCAATTTCAAATGTTCCTGATGGAATTGCCAGAGCTGAACAGAAAGTTTGATCTTCAGGTACAGGACTCAGGTGAAGCATAGAGAGTGGGGGGGAAAGGGGGAAATATGAGGGGCTTAATGATAATGAACTACATGTATTCTGGCATAGAAAAATGATACTGATAATACTCATAGGAAACTTCTCATTTAATAGAGCAGGTAGAAGGAGCTTTTAAGGATGAAGCACTGGAGAGAGATGAGTTTGAAGATATAATATATTATAAAAATGGAGTAAATGGCTAAAAGGGAAATGTAATGGGAGTAAGAGAAAGGAAAGGTAGAATAGGCTAAGATATTTCTTATAATAAGATTTTTTTTTTATTACAATGAACTATTGCAATGATATGGAAGGGGGTAAGGTATGGGGTAAGAGGGAACCTTCACTCTCATCAGAGGTGGCTCAGAGAGGAAATAGAATGTATATTAAATGGGGTATAGACATCAAGGATAAGAAGGACAAAAGAGAGACAGGGGAATGGGGGGGGAGGTGAATGATGGAGGAGAGGGTGAACCGTGGGGGCGAGTGGTCAGATAAAACACATTTTCTTTTTTAGTTCTTGCAAGGGTCTGTTATTGGATTGCCTGTCTGGGACCACAGGGCCAGGTGGTTGCTGGGCCTTAGTGGTAGTGGATGGTCTCAGGGCCTCTTGATCCCAGGGCAGGTGAGTAGTCTACTGTGCCACTCAGCTACCCTACAGCACATTTAAGATGAACAGAGTGAAAAAATATATCGTATGGTAGTGGGAAAGTATGAATGGAGGGAATTGCAATCACCAATGGCAACAATGGAAAATTATAAAAATAGCTTTTGTGATGGACTTACGTTAAAGAATGTGATCCACCCGAGACAGAACTGGTAGTGTTGGAACACAGGCAGAAGCACATTCATCATTATTATTATTGTTATTATTATTATTATTGTTGTTGTTGTTGTTGTTGTTGTTGTTCTTATTGTTGTTGTTGTTGTTACTTTTGGTGGGGGGGGATTTTCAGGGTGTATGGGTTGGGTGGCTTGCCCAGGGTTGCACAGCTGGCTGATTGTTGGGTGTCTGAGGTCGGATTTGGAACTGAGTGCACCTGACTCTGGGGCTGGTGCTCTATCCACTGCATCACCTGGCTGCTCCATTATTATTATTACCATCATTATCATCTTCATTTTATTTTATTTTAGGTTTTGGGGGGCTTTTGCAGGGAAGGAGGTTGGGGTGGCTCTCCCAGAGTCACACAGCTGGATGATTGTTGTTTCTCTAGGGCTGGATTTGGGCTTGGGTGCTCCTGACTCCAGGGCCCATGCTCCATCCAATGTGCCACTTAGTTGCCCCAATAATAATAATAATATTAATAATAATAATAATAATAATAAATTTAAATATTTTGCTTTTTCCTTTATTGCTCATGAGGGTATATATATATTTTGGGGGGAGGGGTATTATGTTTACTCTTAAACAAGTATATTTTAATAATGTATAAAATCATCATTTGTACAAAAATAAAATAAATATTTAAAAATTAAAAAAAAGAACTCTTGGTTCTGAAAATTGTTTTTGCCTTTCTTTCTAATTTTTGCATTAATGGTTTTATTAGTGCAAAAACTTTTAAATTTAATTTAGTCACAATCATCCATTTTTCAATTTATAATATAATCTATTTCTTATTTGGTCACAGATTTCTCCCCTTTCCATAAATCTTAAAGAGTATTGCTTGGTCTGTTAATTGGTCTATACAGTCACATTTTACATACAAATCCTACACCCATTTTGACCGTACTTTGTTATAAAGGGTGAAATGTGGTTCTATGCCTAGTTTCTGCCATACTCTTTCCAGTTTTCTCAACAGTTTTTTCATATTGTGACTTCTTATCCCACAAAACTAATAGCTTTGGGCTTGTTAAACAGTAGATTTCTGTAGTCATTTACTAGTTTCTTCTAAACATATCCTGATCCACCAATTCATTACTCTGTTTCTGAACCAGTACCAGATAGTTTTGATAACTCCTACTTCATAATATATGTACAGATCTGGTAGAGCTAGACCACTTCCCTTTGTATTTTTATTTTTTCGCAGTTTCCTTGATATTCTTGATATTCTTGACTTTTATTGCTGTAGATGAATTTTGTTACTATTTTTCCCATCTTTGAAGAATAGGGATTTGGCAGTTTGATTGGGATGGAACATAATAATTAAATTTGGGTATAATTGTCATTATTATTATTGTTATATTAGATAAACCTACCCATGTTGTTTAGATATGATTTTATTTGTGTGAGAAGTGTTTTGTAATTGTGTTCATTGTTTCTGGGTTTGTCTTGGGAGGTAGATATCCAAATATTTTATGTTGTCTACAGATTCTTTAAATGTAATTTCTCTTTCTATCTCTTGTTATTCTGTTCTGTTGTTCAAATGTAGATGTAGAAAAATCTGATCACTTATGTGGTTTTATTTTATATCCTGCTACTTTGCTGAATTTTTTGTTTAAAGTAACTTTTCAGAATTTTAGATTTTCTTGGCTTCTCTAAGTATGCTATCACGTCATCTTCAAAGAGTGAAAACTTTGCTTCCTCATTTCCAATTTTGTTTCCATCATTCCTTTTTCTTTTCTGATTGCTAAATCTAAAATGTCTAATGCTTTATTGAATTGTAAAGATGAAAACGAACATCATTGTTTTACTCTTACTTATTAGAAATGCTCCTAATTTATCCCCAACTCATACAATATTTGTTAATGGTTTTAGATGATACTCTTTATTATTTTAAGGAACACTCCATTCTGAACTTTCTAGTGCTTTTAATAAGAATGGATATTGCATTTCATGAAAGTTCTTTTCAGCATTTATTTAGATAATCATATGATTTCTGTTGATTTTATTATTGGTATGTTCAATTATGTTGCATTTTCCCTAATACTGAACTATCCCTGCTTACCTGGTATAAATCCTACTTGATCATGTTATATTTTCCTAATAATAACTTGTTGTAATCTCTTCGTTAAAATTTTACTTGAGGGGTGGCTAGGTAGTGCAATGAGGGGTGGCTAGGTGGTACAGTGGATACAGCACCAACCCTGAAGTCAGGAGAGTTCAAATACAGCCTCAGACACTTAATACTTACCTAGCTGTGTGACCTCGGGCAAACCACTTAATCCCATTGCCTTGCAAAAAAAAAACCCTCAAAATTTTTATTTGAAATTTTTGCAACAATGTTCATTAGGTAGTTTGGTCTATAGTTTCTTTAGCCTATTTTGACTCTTTCTGGTTTAGGTATCAGCAGCATATTAGTGTCATAACAAGAATTTGAAAGAACTTCATCTCCATTTTTTAATATAGTTAATGTAGAAAAGGATTTAGATGTATCTTAAATGTTTGATAGATTTCACTTGTAAATTTATCTGGATGAGGAGTTTTTTTAGGGAACTTATTGATAGTTTTTTTTCACTTTCTTTCTTCTGAAAAACACCTGTTATTTAAGTATTTTATCTATTAATCTGGACAGTTTTTATTTTTGCAAATATTCCTCCATTTTACTCAGTTATCAAATTTATTGGCATATACTTCAGCAAATTAGCTTTGAATTATTTCTTTAATTTCCTCATTGGTGGTTAGTTGTTAATTCACCCATTTCATTTTTGATGCAGGTAATTTGATTATCTTCTTTCTTTTTTAATCAAATTAGCCACATATTTAATAGGTTTTATTGGTTTTTTCATGAAACCAACTCTTATTTCTTTTATTGCATCACTAGCATTCTTGCTTTCAATATTATTGATTTCACCTTTGACTTTAAGAATTTCTCATTTGGTATTTAAATGAGTTTCTTTAATTTGTTCTTTTATTAGATTTTTTAGTTGCATACCCAATTAATTTCCTCTTTATTTTATTCTTATATTCCTTAAATATATAAAATTGTCAATAAAAATGGTATAGTCTACATAGGCTGCATCCCATAAATTTTGGTATGATGTCTTGTTATCATTTTCGTATATGTAATCATTGATTTTTCCAAGATTTGTTTTTTAATTCTCTTATTCATTAAAATTGTTATTTAACACAGTTAATTTTTGCTTTATCTTTGCATGACTCTTTGTTATATGTAATTTTTATTGTATCATGATCTGAAAAGTATGAAATTATTATTTCTGCCTTCTGCATTTGACTATAAGTTTTTTATACATTAGGTAATTTGGTATGCGTGCCATATACTGCAGAGAAAAAAGTACATTCTATTCTATTCCCTTTAAGTCTTCTCCAGAGTGCTCTCTTATCTAAGTTTTCTAAGATTTTATTCACTTTCTTAACTTTCTTCTTGTTTATTTTGTGATTAGATTTATCTAGCTCAGAGAGAGGGAGGTTGAGCTTTCCCCATTATTAAAGTTTTGCTGTATCTGTCTCCTTGTAATGCAAGCAACTTTTCTTCTATGAATTTGGATACACTAAGTGAATAAAGGCTTAACAATGATACATTTCCTTGCCTATTGTGCCATTTGAGAAGATAAAATTTCCTTCCTTATCCCTTTTAAAGAGATTGTATTTTGCTTTTGCTTTATCTGAGATCAGGATCACTACCCTTGAATTTTTTTTTTTTACTTCAACTGAAGCATTATATATTTTGCTTAAGCCTTTTCCCTTTTCGCTGTGTGTATCTGTACATAAACTATGTGTAAAATAGGAGGAGGAATTCTGCCAAATGCTTTTTATGAAAACAATGTATTACTGATGCCTAAGCTAGACAAAGAAAATTATAGAAAATTATAGACCAATAGACTAATGAATATTGATGAAAAAGTCTTTAATAAAATTTTATCAATGATACCACAATGTTATTACTAGGAAAATACACCATGATCAGGTAGGATTTATATGAGGTAGGCAGGAATAGTTCAAAATTAATAAAACACTCAACACAACTGAACATATCAATAGCAAAAGCAAAAGAAAACTTATGATTATCTCAATAGAGGCTAAAAAATCCTTTGATAAAATACATTTATATCAAAAACATTAGATAGTTCAGTAATAAAAGGAGTTTTGTCAAAATAATAAATAGTATCTATTTAAGACCATCAGAATTTTATGTAATGGGAATAAACTTGAAATATTTCCATATATATTTATATATATATATATATATATATATGATTATTTATTCATTTTAATATCTGTTTCCATTTTATGAGAGAGTGGAATACCACTTACAATCACAATAAAATTACTAAAACTTTTATTTTCTCCTGTGCTATCTTTCTCAATATATATTTTTCTCTTTCCTTTCCTCTTATTCCTCTTCACCAAAATTTCACGCCCTTTCCCCTTTTATTGCCCATGATAGCTCTGGTGTGGGTCTGGCATTTCATTTGAGAGTCAGGTTGAAAAGAAATGTCCCATGAACACCTAGATGCCAAGAAAGCACCCAAACTTATGGTGGTGAAACAATTTCTCTTAACTTTAATCTTGAACACTCAGACATTTATAACAAAACTTATCTCATACATGACAGGTCAGATAAAACTCAGCTGCATAGCTTCCCTGTTAAATTTACAATATTTATCCTTCAAAGTCTGTAAACTTCCTTAACAGAAAGTTTCCCAAACATCTCTGGTGCCCCAGACATCTTAGGTCAGGGTTCAATGGTGAGTCAAGAAATCTATTTAATGAGCAAGAATAAATGCATGTCTCTGCTGACAAAGGTCACAAAAACATGTGTAGATATGTGCCCTCAACACCCTTTAACTTTTTTGGTTTTGGAATTTTGTTTTGTTTAGTTTTTCTTACTGTGGATAGGGATAGTATAGTCTACAGCATGTCTGATATGTTTGTCCTAGCTCTTTGAGCTTCTAAGAGGAGCGGCTTCTATCAGGCTCAATCATCTCACCATCTTGTAGTTACTGTGTACATTGTTCTCTTTGTTCTGCTCTATTTACTTAGCATCAGATTCTTTAACTCATTTAAGTTTTTCTAGACTCTGAATATTTATGTTTTCTTATAGAACAATAATATTCCCCTTTAACTTTATAATTAAATTTGCCTTTCAGTGTATTTTCACTGTTCTCTTTGACTTCTCTTTTCTCAGTCACTTCTTCCTTTTTCTGTCTCTCCCCCTTACCCCACTTCCCTGTACAGTAGGGCAGATTGTTAAACCCAAGTAAGAATGTACTTTATTTGATCTATGAGTCAAATATATTGAACAGAATTTATTCAGTGTTCACATCCTTCCTTCTTTCCCTCTCCCCAAAGAGATCTTTTTTTTTCCTTTTTTTTCAAGGCAAATGGGGTTAAGTGGCTTGCCCAAGGCCACACAGCTAGGTAATTATTAAATGTCTGAGACAGGATTTGAACCCAGGTACTCCTGACTCCAAGGCTGGTGCTTTATCCACTACTCCACCTAGGCATGCCCCCAATAGAGATCTTGCTTCTTCAGCAGGTGTTATTTATCAGAGAATTACTATCAGTCAAGTATTATCAATGAAATACCATCAATTAAAGTTTCATTGCTTGAAAAGTGAAAAAAACCCACATGTACAAAAACATTCATAATTGCAATTTTTGAGGTGGCAAAGAATTGGAAATTGAATGGATGTCCATAATTGGTGATTAGTTGAACAAGTTAACAAGTTATGGTATATGAATATAAAGGAATATTTTTTATAAGAAAGGATGAGCATAAGGATTTCAGAAAGTCTTTGAAAGACTTACATGAACTGCTGGTGAGCAGAACCAGGAGAACAATGTTCCCAGTAATTGCAACATTATGTGATGATTTATGAGAAACTTAGTTCTTCTCAGAAATAAAGTGATCTAAGAAATTTTCAAAAGACTTGACAAGGATAAATTCATATCTAGAAAAAAATTATGGAGTCTGAATGCAAGTCAAAGCAAACTATTTTCACTTTTTGAACAATGGGCATTTCTTCTCATAGTATTTCCCCCCTTTTTGTTATGATTTTTTGTCTATAATATGAAAAATATGGGAATATATTTAATGGTACATACATAACCTATGCCAAATTTCTTTTTCTCTTGGAGTTGGGGAGGAAAGGGAAAGTGGAAGTAAAATCTGGAACTCAAAACCTTAAAAAAATGAATATTGAGGACTGTTGGAAAAAAATATTATTAAGGAAGGGTTAAACTAACATGCAGCCCTAGAAGAGGAATGAAACATAACATATATTGCTTTACCCAAGATGGATTTCTTCAGTTACATCAGATACAAATACAACTTTCTCACCCACTATATTCTTAATTTTTAACAATGATTTTTTCTCTCTAAACTGAAAATTTCTAACTCCCAGGCAGCTTTAAATATTAGCCAAATTTTTGTAAAAGTCTATTACAATGTTCAGCCCTGTGTGTGAAAGCACCCAAAAGAAGCAAAGAATTCTATAGTCCAATACAATCATGTAGATTAAGTATATTAGTATGTTCTAAACTTCATTTGTCCAGGATTTTCTTTCACATTAAATCACCACCTGCCCATTTCATGTATTCATAATTTTTCCATTTTTTTCACTCATATAAACAATTAAATGATTATAGGTTTTGAGATTCTGTTCCAATACATCTGATAGAATTTCAAGGAAAAAATGGCATCTGACTCAAACTAGTTGTATTTCCCTGGATATTTTACTTAGCTAATAAAAGAAGTTTATTCCCTGAGATAGTCACAGTACCAATGAAATCACAGGTTCCTTCTCTGTCCTGGAAATAAATTAGCTTAGTCCATGAATGAATAGATTCGACACCAATACTGTACCCTCCTGAGACTACTGTTGTGGCTAAGATTACTTGCCTACATTCTTAGAAATACTGGTCAAAAGTCTCAACTCTGTAATTGTAAATAATCCAAGCTATTTTTGGTCTCTTTTTCCTTAGTTCACTGGACAATGAAAAATAAATTTCAAGGACACTTCCATTTATTTGATTGAGCTCAATCAATCAATAAACATTTATTAGCCACTATTAGTCAGTCATTGTGGCTACTAGTTTTCACTGCAATCTCATTTGGATCATCACATCCTGAGCTATTATTTAGGTCTCAACAAGGGTTTAGCCAGCTCTCCTTAGAGTGCCTTTAGCTGACTATTCATTATTCCATTTCATGCTGCTCACCAGAGAGTCTTAACTAACTCCACACTAGGCAGTGGATTACAACAAGATCTATCATTTTCTGTTTATGAGGAATTTATGATGTAGAAATTCATTCTACAAATATTGATGAATAAAATTATTTTCCTCGGAGAACTTCTTGAGATAGTAAAAGGTCAGAAGTCAAATGGTTTGTCCATGTTCACACAGGTAATATCTGTCAGAGTTACTTCTTGAATCCAAGTTTTCCAATACGGGACTGTCAGGAAAAATAGCACTTTGCTTCTTAACATTTTATTTATAATTAATAAATTTCAGTTTCAGAAACAGAATTGCATTGTGATAGAGAATTAGTATTGGAGCCAACAAGTCTTTGTTTGAAGTTCTGTCTGGCACATCCTGACTGTGTGACCCCAGACCACTCAGTGGCCAAGGCAACTCCAAGAATTAAATTTATAGAGTCTATGCTAGAATGAATCAATAAGTATTTTTAGTTATAGTTACCAATATCAATAACAAGACCAATATACAAATGGGCTCCCTATATCAATGAAAACATCACATAAAAATTAAATGATAACATTCTTACCTCCAAATAATTTTATTTGATTTAATCCTATATTGTAGCCCCCTGAGAATTTGTGACCTCTGACTATAATCCAATGATTTAATAACTCCCCAAGTTTTTCATATTCTACAAAGTATAAATTATATATGCAAAGAAGCACAATCATTTGTAAAATATTTTCGTTGCTGATAATTTGCTGACTATCTGCTGCCTTGCCGAGATTTTTGACATATAAAAGGAGTTTCAACATCATACATTTTCAATTGATTAGCAGAAAACAGGGAACCTTAGTATATGAGATAAAGACTAAATCATGCAAAGAAAATGATAATAGATTTTAATTGGTGTCAATATATTTAGTCTCTGCTTAAACACCATTTATCTTTAGAAAGTAATACACAGGTCTTGATACTTCCTTTCTCAATAAACTTAAATATTTACAGAAAATATGTTTCTGGAGGCAAATATTCAGCAAAATAAAGTAAATAAGTTATAGGATTTAGTACATATATAAAATTGTAAGCTTTTTTGAAACACAAAAATACGTAAAATAAAAAATTTGAGTCCTTTAAATTTAGTGACTATAAATGATCAATATAATTTTTTATTTGAATTGAGTTTTGTTGATATGTAATATTGTCTTGATTCATACAGTTGTTAAAGGATATATTGTTCTTTTTGATCCGCTTTCTTCACTCTGTATCACATAATTCATGTCTTTGATTATTATTTTTTTTGTAAGGCAAAGGAGTTAAGCAATTTTCCTAAAGTCACAGCATTAAGTAATTATTAAGTGTCTGATGTCAGATTTGAACTCAGGTTCTCCTGATCCTAAGACCAGTGCTCTATCAACTGTGCCACCTCGCTGTCCCCATTGTTGATTATTTACTTAAAATCTTCATACTATGTAATACTTAGGGCAAAATCTTTTATTTCTTTCATAGGTCAAATCAATCACTTGCATGTGTTAATATTGTTTCCATTTTTGTTATAATAATATTCATCATTATTTTAAAATTATATAATTTTTTTAACTGTTCTTTGAGCTGTTAAGATCCATGATAAAACAGGTTGTGTAATCTCTGGTCAAAAGGCATGTGTAATCATGTAACTCTTCTTCTGGAATCCCTATTGTTTTCCCAATGAGTGCAATTAATAACTCCATAAATGGAATAGTCCAGACCTATCATATACCTAAACTAGAGTTTTCAGGGTCAAGAGAAAGATACTCCAAGAGATTAGGGGAAAAATCATGTACAAAGGAGCAACAATCAAATTACAACTAAAATCAATGTGAGGAAATCTTTGAATGCAAAATAACAAAGGTTAAAAAAATAAAGGCTTAAGACAAAAAAAGTTGAACTGAAAAAATTTATGTAATTCTAAAAAAGAAATAATGAGTCTTTAGTATTTAGGAAATTTTAAGTATTATTTTTAAGAAAATTATTTCCAAATTGAATCTTTGAAATATATATGCACACTCATACACACAAATCACTACCAACACCGCTATCATTACCACCACCACCAACAGCAAAAGGGAGAAATATAGGAAGACATTTTTTTCCAGCAAATTGAAGACTCTAAATGATCATCAAATGCTTACTTCTTCACAGTGATGTCAGGTGTAATTCTAATGTCAGCACCTTCTTTTTTTCAGATTTGACACTGAGAGTAAATGAAGCATTTGTAAATCATTGAATATTTTATATGAGCATGATTATTTTACCCTAAAATGGTAAGGAAATCTACAAGTTATAATGTGGCACTTAAGTTTTTTCTAAACTGTTTAGAAATCACATATAGAATTCCATATAGATCCTCCATATAGAAAAAAAAAACAATCTGTTGATCAGGTCAAGAGATGGATACTCAGTCGATTTCAGAAATGCTAAAGTACAAACTGGCTAGACTTATATCTGGTTGAGAATTTTACACCCATAGATGACTAGGAAACTGGGACAGAAATTCCAGGAAAAAAATCATGTAATTAAGTACCAGCTATAACTTTATTTTAGACCTACCTCATGTGATTAGGAATGGGGGAAAGACATGGAGATCTGATTGGTAGATGAGGGAGTAGGAAGTGAAGAAATTGTCTAGAAGATACAACCAGAACACATAAATGTAACAAAGATTGTTCCTGTCATAAACTCAATTTATATTGTACTTTACAATTGTTATTTCATTTGATCCTCACAGAAACCCTTGGAGATAATTACTATTATTAACATGCCCACCTTACAAATAAAGAAGGTAAGGCTGAAAAGAATGAATTCACTTTCCTAGAGTAATACAACTAGCCAATGAACATTATATTTTGAAGAGCATAGGAGCTGGGATCACTTCCAAGAATAATTTATCCAGCAAATTTGATCTAATATTGAATAAAAAAATGGACATTTATTGAACTGACTGTCAGGTGTCTGTAACAAAAAAGACCAAAGCTCCATGGAAAATTAGATAAAAAATATTTATAAGAAATATGAGGAAATCATTATGGGCTAACTCTAAAGTATTGATTGAGGTCAAACAATTTACTCATGATATATTAAAATTCTATTAATATTAGCCATTATTAGCATCTATTTTTTATTATTACTAGTAACAGTATTCTATTATTAATAACAGTAATACTAACAGTATTAGTAACAGTAGCTATGTTTATTAAGACAATTTGAAACAAGGGTTAAGACTGACTTCTTTATGATGAGGTAATTATAAAAAAACAAATTGGGTAGGAAAATATTAAAAAGATAATTTACCTCATAAAAACAGGTCAGTAAAGGAAGAACTACTACACAGCAAGTAGGTGGGTAAGGAGGGCTGCTAATATTGAAACTTTACTTCGAGCTGAGTGAAAGAGGAAACAACTATATATACTATATATATATATATATATATATATATATATATATATATGATGAGGTTTAAAAGTCTTCTGAGTTTCTATAGAGGTGAAAAGCTGGGGGACTGAGTGGGGGAGGAGCTCTGAGAAGGATATATTGATTAAGATTAGGAGATAGGCAAAGGACTTTTAGAAGGGAGGTTAAAAATAGTGAATAAAACAGTGACAGAAGGAGATCAAGTATTTGGAATAGGGTGAAAAGAGATTGAGTAGGAAAACAGTAAAAATGAAAAGGAGCTGAATTCACAAATATCAATCATAAGTATGTATATTATATGAATATTATTTCCAAAGACTTACATGAAACAATAAAGAGCAAAATGAACAGAATCAAGCAAACACCATATACAATAATGGCAATATTGTTTTAAGAATGACCCTTAGTGAAAAGTTATTTTAATTATTATAAATCCTTTACATAAATACTTATATAAAGGACATATAACCAAGCATGCTATCTACACCCAGTGAAAGGATTGATAAATAAAAGTATGGATAGAATAATTATATATGTATACACACACACACATACACATTAGACTCAAATCGTCATGTGTTTGAAAAAAAGGGGAAAACAGAAATTTTACTGTATATTTGTTTATTGTATATTTGAAAGGAATATCAAGTTGTGCTTGGGAAATTTGCAGGTTCATAAACCATCATCCTTTTTATACTGTTATAGAAATACTTGTTTCATTTCATAAATTACAAAATAAAACCAAAAGTTTAAAAAAAAACCCTTACTTGATTTGACCATACTCGCTATCATTCTATATTTCTGCTCAAAAATGTTACAACTGTTCTGTGTCTCCAGTTTCTACTTTCTCACTCAATTCAAAATCTTCAGTGTTTCTTCAAACCACATCTGTGAATGGAAACTCGTTTTTCTATAGTGAGTTACTAGTGATTTTTTATGAATTTCCTTTTCTCGGAATACGTGGACTTTTTTCGACCAGTAGACAGTATCAATAATTTTTTAACTCAAAATTGAATTTATGTTAATTTATTTATTTTTATTAAATATTTGAATTTATTTTAAGTTTTACAATTTTGTCCCTAATCTTACTCCCTCTCCCCACCCCCCACAGAAGGCAATCTGCCAGTCTTTACATTGTTTCCATGGTATGCATTGATCCAAATTGAATGTGATGAGAGAGAAATCATATCCTTAAAGAAGAAACATAAATTACAAGAGATAGCAAGATCAGACAATATCAGTTTTTTTCATAAATAAAAGTTAATAGTCCTTGGCCTTTGTTCAAACTCCAAAGTTCTTTCTCTGGATACAGGTGGTATTCTTCATTACAGACAGCCCCAAAATGTCCGATTGTTGCACTGATGGCATGAGCGAGTCCAACAAGGTTTTTTATTGCCCTCTTGTTGCTGTTAGGGTGTACAGTGATTTTCTGGGTCTGCTCATCTCATTAAGCATCAGTTCATGCAAATCCCTCCAGGCTTCCCTGGATTTCCATCCCTCCTGGTTTCTAATAGAAAAATAGTGTTTCATGAAACACATATAAAAGTGTTTGCTAAGTCATTACCCAATTGAAGGACATTGACTTAATTTCCAAGTCTTTACCACCACAAACAGGGCTGCTATCAATATTTTTGTACAAGTAATGATTTATCATTTTTCATTATCTCTTCATGGTATAGACCCGGTAGTGGTATTGCTGGTTGAAAGGGCATGCACATTTTTGTTACCCTTTGGGTGTAGTACCAAATTTCTCTCCACAAAATTTGGAAGAGTTCACAGCTCCACCAACAATGTAATAGTGTACCAGATTTCCCACAACACTTCCAACAATGATCATTATCCTTTCTAGATATATTGGCCAATCAGAGAAGTGTGAGGTGGTAACTCAAAGGAGCTTTAATTTGCATTTCTCTAATAAGTAATGATTTAGAGAAATTTTTCATATGACTATGGATTGCTTTGATCTTCTCATCTGTAAATTACCTTGCTTATCATTTGACCATTTGTCAATTGGGGAATAGCTTGTTTATTTGAAAATTTGACTCAGTTCTCCTTATTTTAGAAATGAGTCCTTTGTCAGAAATATTAGTTGGGAAGATTGTTTCCTAGTTTACTGCATTTCTTTTGATCTTGATTGAAGTGGTTTTGTCTGTGCAAGAGTATTTTTAATTTAATATAATCAAAATCATCATGTTTGTATTTAGTGATGTTCTCCAACCCTTCCTTAGTCATAAACTGCTTCCCTTTCCATAGATCTAAAAGGTAAACTAGTCCTTGATCTTCTAGTTTGCTTGTAGTATTGTTTTTTATGTCTAAATCCTGTGTCCATTTGAAACTTATCTTGGTATACGGTGTGAGGTGTTGGTTTAATCTGAATGTCTTCCATACTAACTTCTAATTTTCCCAGCAATTTTTATCAAAGAGAGTTTTTATCACAATAGCTGGACTCTTTGGGTTTATCAAACATAAGATTACTATAATTGTTTCCTGCTATTGCACCAAGTATATTCCACTGGCCCACCACTCTATTTCTTAGCCAATACTAAGTTTTGGTGACTAATTGTAATACAATTTTAGATCAAGTAGGGCTAAGCCACCCTCTTTTGTACTTTTTTTTATTAAATCCCTGGAAATTCTTGATTTTTTTTTATTTCTCCATATGAATTTACTTACAACTTTTTCTATCTCATTAAAGTAATTTTTTGGAATTTTGATTGCTAGGGCACTAAACAGGTAGTTGCGTTTTGGTAGATTTGTCATTTTTATTATATTAGCTTGACCTATCCATGAGTTGATGGTTGCCCAGTTACTTAAATGTGATTTAATTTGTGTGAGAAAATTTTTATCATTGTTTTCAAAAAGTTTCTGAGACTGCATTGGCAAACAGACTCCCAAGTATTTTATATTGTCTGAGGTTACCTTGAATGGGATTTCTCTTTCTAGCTATTCCTGGTGTATCTTGCTATTTATATATAGAGAATTTGAGGATGTATGAGCATTTATTATATATTTTGCAACTTTGTTAATATTGCTAATTGTTTCCAGAAGTTTTCTGGATGATTTCTTGGGATTCTCTAGATATACCATCACATCATCTGTAAAGAGTGAGAGTTTAGTCTCTTCCTTCACAATTCAAAATCTTTCAATTTCCTTTTCTTCTCCAATTGCTGAAGCTAACATTTTTTGACATTTTTTTTATTAAAGATGTTATTTAAGTTTTACAATTTTCCCCCAAGCTTACCTTCCTCACCCCCCCCAGAAAGCAATCTGTCAGTCTTTACTTTGTTTCCATGTGGTACATTGATCCAAATTGAGTGTGATGAAAGAGAAATCATATCCTTAAGGAAAAAAGCAAAAAGTATATGAGATAACAAGATCAGATGATAAGATATCTGGCTTTTTTTCTAAATTAAAGGGAATAGTCCTTGAACTTTGTTTAAACTCCATGGCTCTTTATCTGGATACAGATGCTATTCTCTTTTGCAGACAGTCCAAAATTATCCCTGATTGTTGCACCGATGGAACAAGAAAGTCCATCAAGGTTGAACATCACCCCCATGTTGCTGTTAGGGTATACAGTGTTTTTCTGGTTCTGCTTATCTCACTCAGCATCAGTTTATTCAAATCCCTCCAGGCTTCCCTGAAATCCAGTCCCTCCTGATTTCTAATAGAATAATAGTGTACCACGACATACATATATCAGAGTTTGCTAAGCCATTCCCCAATTGAAGGACATTTACTTGATTTCCAATTCTTTGCCACCACATGGGGCTGCTATGAATATTTTTTGTACAAGTTATGTTTTTACCCTTTTTCATCATCTCTTCAGGGTATAGACCCAGTAGTGGTACTGCTGGGTCAAAGGGTATGCACATTTTTGTTGCCCTTTGGGTACAGTTCCAAATCTCTTTCCAAAAAGGTTGGATGAGTTCACAACTCCACCAACAGTGTAATAGTGTCCCAGATTTCCCACAACCCTTCCAACAATGATTATTATCCTATTGACCAGTTTGAGAGGTGTGAGTTGGTACCTCAGAGAAGTTTTAATTTACATTTCTCTAATAATAAATGATATGACTATGGATTGCTTTGATCTCCTCATCTCTAAATTGCTTTTGCATATCCTTTGACCATTTGGAAAATGGGGAATGGCTTTTTAAAATAATATGACTCAGTTCTCTGTATATTTTAGAAATGAGCCCTTTGTCAGAATCATTAGTTGTAAAGATTGTATACCAACTTATTACATTTCTTTTGCTCTTGGTTAGACTGGTTTTAACTGTGCAAAAGCTGTTCATTTTAATTTAATAGAAATCATCTAGTTTGATTTTACGCATGTTCTCCATCTCTTCCTTAATCATAAACTGCTCGCCTTTCCATAGATCTGACAGGTAAAGTAGTGCTTGATCTTCTAATTTGCTTATAGTGTTGATTTTTATGTCTAAATCCTGTAACCATTGGGATCTTATCTTGGTAATGGCTTTCAGTGATGGTCTAATCTAAGTTTCTTCCATACTAACTGCCAATTTTCCCAGAAGTTTTTATCTAGGAGAGAGTTTTTATCCCAATAGATGGACTCTTTGGGTTTATCAAACAGCAGATTACTATAATCATTTCCTGCTGTTGCTCCTAGTTTATTCCACTGGTCCACCACTCTATTTCTTATCCAATACTAGATAGTTTTGATGACTGATGATTTATAATATAATTTTAGATCAGGTAGGGCTAAGCCCCCTTGTTTTGCACTTTTTTTTCATTAAGCTCCTGGAAATTCTTGACTTTTTATTTCTCCATATGGATTTACTTACAACTTTTTTTAACTCATAAAGTAATGTTTTGGAATTTTGATTGATCAGGTACTAAACTAGTAGTTTTGCTATGATAGAATTGGCATTTTTATTATATTAGCTCTATCTATCCATGTCAGTTGATATCTGATTTAATTTGTGTGAGAAGTGTCTTATAATTGATTTCAAAAAGTTTCTGAGTCTGTCTTGGCAAATAGACTACCAGGTATTTTATATTGTCTGAGGGTACTTTGAATGGGATTTCTCTTTCTAGTTCTTCCTGAAGTCTCTTGCTAGACATATATAGAAAAGTTGAGGATTTATAAGGGTTTATTTTATAACCTGCAACTTTGCTTAAATTGCTAATTGTTTCCAGTAGTTTTTTTGGATGATTTTTTGGGTTCTCTAAGTAGACCATCGTGTCATTTGCAAAGAATGAGAGTTTTGTCTCTTCCTTCCCAATTCTAATTGCTTCCATTTATTTTTCTTCTCTAATTGATGAAGCTAACATTTCTAATACAATATTGAATAGTAGTGGTGATAATGGGCACCCTTGTTTCACCCTTGATCTTATTGGGAATACCTCTAGACTCTCCCCATTGAATATAATGCTTGTTGATGGTTTCAGATAGAGACTGCTAATTATTCTAAGGAACAATCTATTTATTCCTACACAATCTAGTGTTTTTAATAGGAATTGGTGTTGTATTTTGTCAAAAGCTTTTTCAGCAACTATTGATATAATCATATAATTTCTGATAGGTTTGTTGTTGATATAATTCATTATACTAACAGTTTTTCTAATATTGAACCAACCCTGCATTCCTGGGATGAATCTTACTTGGTCAAAATGTATTATCCTAGAGATAACTTTTTGCAATCATTTTGCTAAGATTTAATTTAAGATTTTTGCATCTATATTCATCAGGGAGTTAGAACTATAATTTTCCTTCACTGTTTTAACTCTTACTGATTTAGGTATCGGGACCATATTGGTGTCATAGAAAGAGTTAGGCAGAGTTCTGTCTTCCCCTCTTTTTCCAAATAATTTATAAAGAATTGGAACCAATTTTTCCTTAATTGTTTGGTAAAATTCCCTTGTGAATTTATCAGGCCCTACAGATTTTTTCTTAGGGTGTTCAATGATAGATTGTTGAATTTCTTTTTTCTGAAATGTGGGTGTTTAGGTATTTAATGTCCTCTTCATTTAACCTGGGCAGATTATATTTTTGCCAATATTTATCCATTCCACTTAGATTGCAATATTTATTGGCATAGAGGTGGGCAAAGTTATTCCCAAATTATTACTTCAATTTCCTCTTTATTGTTGGTGAGTTTACCTTTTCCATTTATGATACTGCCAATTTGGTTTTCTTCTCTTTTTAATCAAATTGACTAGAGTTTTATCAATTTATTAGTTTTTTTTCATAAAACCACCTCTTTGTTTTATTTATTAATTAAATAGTTTATTTCTTTTTTGCTTTTGCTTTTATTAATTTCTCCTTTAATTTTTAGAATTTTTTATTTGGTAATTCATTGGCAATTAATTTGCTCTTTCTCTAATTTTTTTAGTTTTGTATTTAGTTCATTGATTTCCTCTTTCTCTAATTAATTCATGTAAGCATTTAAAGATATAATATTTCCACTGACAGCTGCTTTGAGTGAATCCTAGAAGTTTTGGTATGTTGTTTCATTATTTTCATTATTTAGGAAAAAAATTATTTCTTTCTACAATTTTTTTTGGTCCACTCATTATTTAAAATGAGATTATTTAGTTTCCAATTAGTTCTGGGTCTATATCTCCCTGGCCCTGTATTGCATATGATTTTTATTGCACTGTGATCTGAGAAAGATGAATTCGGCATTTCTGCCTTTATTCAGTTGATAATTACATTTTTAAGCCTTAGTACTTGGTCAATTTTTGTATAAGTACCATATACTACAAAGAAAAAGTTATATATTCCTTTCAATCCCCATTCAATTTTCTCCATAATTCTACAATATCTAGTTTTTCTAACAATGAATTTACCTCCTCAACTTATTTCTTGTTTATTTTATGATTCAATTTATCTAAATCTGAGAGTGGGAGATTGAGGTCTCCCACTAGTAGAGGTTTTTCTGTCTGTCTTCCTGTAGTTCTTTCAGCTTCTCATGTAAGGATTTGGATGCTATCCCATTGAATGCATACATATTCAATATTGAAATCACTTTATTGCCTATGGTCCCTTTTAGGAGGATATAGATTCCTTCCTTATCTCTTTTAACACAATCTACTTTTATAGCTGCTTTGTCTGAGAGAAAGATTGTTAGCCCTGCTTTTTTCACTTCACCTGAAGCAAAATATATTTTGCTCCAACCTTTTACCTTCACTCCATATGTTTTTCTTTAATTCATTTATTTTTTTTAGGATTTCTTTTGCTAGGCAATAGGGTTAGGTGGCTTGCCCAAGGTCACATAGCTTGGCAATTATTAAATTTCTGAGGTCAAATTGGAACTCAGATACTCCTGACTACAGGGCCGGTGCTTTATCCACTGCGCAACCTAGTGACCCCCCTATTTCTCTGCTTCAAATGAGTTGCTTGTAAGCAGCATATTGTAGGATTCTAGTTTTTAATCTACTCTGTGATTCACTTACATTTTAAGAGAGACTTCATCCCATTCACATTCAATCTTATAATTATTAGCTCTTTATTGCCCTCTATGCTATGTTCCCTCTGTTTGTATCCCCCCTTTTCCCTTTAACCATATTCCCCAGTATTTTGTTTCACCCCTTAAGTGTGTTTGCCCTCCTATATCTAAACCCCTCCACTTTCTCTCCCCTTTCTCTTTTTCTTTTCCCTTCCTTTCCTTCTGTTAGTTTTCACTTACCTCCCCCTCCCTGCCTCTGCTCTCCTTTTTACCTTTTAATACTTGAAAGGCAAGATGTTTTATAAGTTAACTGAGTATATGTGTAAGTTAACTTCAAGGCAAGTGTGATGAGAGGAAGATTCAGATGTTTCTCATCTCCTCCCTTCTTCCCCTCTATTACCATAGGTCTTTTGTACCTCTTAATATAATGAGATTTACCCCATTCAATCCCCTTTATCCTCCCATGTCCTTGCCATTCCCCCTTTTTAAGGAAGATGTGTTTTTAAATCATTCTGAGTCATAGAAAATTCTGTGTACCCATCACTTCTAACTAAGTATATTCTATGTAATAGAGTTATGATTCTGGAGAGTTATTAGAATCTTTCTTCCAAGTAGGTTAGTTCCGTCCCATTGGAAAGCAGTCTCATAGATAAGTCATGAGTGTCCATCACTTCTGCCTATCAATGTTAGTTATGCACAATAATTTCAAGTGTTACAGTTATAATTTCCTCTTTTTAACAGATAATGAATAAGCTACATTGATCTCACATATCAATATTTCTTTTTTCCCAAGCTAGGATATAGCCAGTTTCATCTTATAGAATAGCAGTTATTTTTCTTTATCACCCCCACTTTTAACCTTTTCATGTGTCTCTTGAACCTCCTGTTTGATGTCCAAATTTTCTATTTATCTCTGGTGTTTTCATCAGGTATTTTTGGAATTCTTCCATTTCGATAAATGTCCATCTTTTCCCCTGAAAATGAATGTCCCAGCTGTATGGGATAATGGATTCTTGGCTGCATTCCAAGCTCCCTTGCTCTTAGTAATATCTCATTCCAGGCCCTTCGATCCTTTAATATTGATTCAGCCAGTTCCTGAATAATCCTTACTGTGGCTCCTTGGTATTTAAATTGTTTCTTTCTGGCTGCTTACAGGATTTTCTCTTTTATCTGATAGTTCTTGAATTTGAACACAACGTTCCTTGGTGTTTTCATTTTAGGATCCCTTTCCAAAAGGGATCAATGTATTCTTTCAATAACTATTTTATCCTCTGATTCCTTGATATTAGGGAAATTTTCCATCACTAGATCCTGTAATATTAAATTCAGGGTTTTCTTTTTACTTCAATGTTTTCAGTAAGGCCTATAACTCTCAGGCTGTCCCTCTTCAATCTATTCCTGAGGTCAGTAGTTTTGCTGATGAGATATTTTTCATTTTCTTCTATTTTTTTCTATTTGGAGATTTTGTTTACCAGGATCTTGCTGTCTCATGAATTCCTTTGTTTCTGCAAACTCCATTGATTTTTTTTTTTAGAGATGAGTTTTCTTCATTTACCTTATGCATCTCCTTTTCCAATTGGTCAATTCTATTTTTGGTTTTTTTTTCAAGGCAATGGGGTTAAGTGGCTTGCCCAAGTCCATACAGCTAGGTAATTATAAAGTGTTTGAGACTGAATTTGTATGCAGGTACTCCTGACTCCAGGGCCAGTGCTTTATCCACTGTGCCACCTAGCCGCCCCTGTCAATTCTGTTTTTGAAGCAGCTTTCCATTTGACCAATTGAGGTTTTCAGAAAATTATTTTCTCTTTTAATTTACCCAACTGAGTATGTGACAGAGTTATTCTCATTTTGTATTTGTCCAATTGAGGATGTGAGAGAATTATTCTGTTTTTGTATTTGTTCAATTATATTTTCCAATGATTTGTTTTCTTGTTGCAAGGGGTTAATCTTCTCTTGGGTTTCTTTTCCCAAATTTTCCAATTAATTTTTAAACTCCTTCCTTATTTATTCAAGGAAGTCTTTCTGTGTTAGAGACCAGATAATATTCTCCTCAGAGGCTCTAGGTATCTCTGAGTTATGGTCTTTTCATTCCAAGAATTTTTCTATGTATCCACCTTTCTGCTAACCTTTCTTAATTTTACTAAGACCTTCAGTTGGGGAGGAGCTAGTTCACAGAGATTTGGTGTTAGGATCCCTAGAGGTTTTACTCACTGAATGTAATATCTCCAGCTGGCCAGTAAGGGGTGCCAAAGATTTGATCACTGAGTGCAATTTCCCCGGCTGGCCAGTAGGGGGTGTTGGTTGCTTTCTCTGGAGTATCTGTGACCTTGATTGAGACCTTCACTCTTGGCCTGGAGGGAATGATTGAAGCTGTTAAATACTTTTGTCTTCAATCAATGGTGAGTTCTACCCTGGAGTGAGTTCATCCTTCTCCCTATAGTCAGCTGAGGTGGTTCTTCTGCTCACACACCTGTGCCTAAGGCAAAAGGTCTGTAATTGTGGTTGTTCTGGGAACAGGCTTCAACAGAAATGGAGACTTATACTCTGAGTTCCTCCAGACAGAGGAGTCCAGGGATGATGTCCACAGCTCTCCTGCACTGGAACTCTCCCCACCAGCCCTTGTTGTTAAGCTCCAGAAGGTCAGTGCCAACATTAATGCCTCTGCTTCCTAGTTGATCTACTCCCCAGTGGTTAACCAGGCTCTATTCCCATAGCTGATCAAGCATGTCAGCTTCTTGAGCCCTCAGGCTCCTGGCCTCCAGCCTGATCTATGCTCTGCCTGCAGATGCCGAGTCACCTAGGACAGTGGAAGACAAATCCTGAGGTAGATGTTCTTTCTCCTGGCTTTTCTTTTGGGATTTCTTGATCAGATTCCTGCTAAGAAGTTTTTTAATATCATGTATGGGGATAGATCAGGAGATTTTAGAACTGTATCCTGTCTTCCCTCCGCCATCTTGGCCGGAAGTTCACTATCAGTAATTTTTAATTTCTTTATTCCATTCTAGGTTTCTTCTTTAGGTTTTTGTGACATGACTCTCATCTGGTTCTTTCCCAAACTAGACTCACTACTTCTTTGAATTTTATTTTACTATTTCTTCTTTCATATCACTAATTATAGTTGTCTATTATATGTGGCTTAAATGAGATACTGTATATTATTTCATTTATCTCACTTTTCATAACTTTCGTGCTATATAAATGTTAGTTACTGTTGCTAGGAGGAGTACATGTTGCAATTGTAGCAGCAGCAGCAGTAGCAGCATGAGTAGTAGTAGTAGTAGTAGTTGTAGTGGTGGTGGTGGTAGTAGTAGCCTATATTTACAAGGACTCATGTCTGTTGATATTTTCAATCATTGACCTTTTGCTGAAATCTTTCTATAATCAAGAAATGTGTATTAAATAATAGAGGGGTATGTTGGTAAAAGTTTAATAACTGAATTGCGGTTAAGGTTAGGATATATGTATATATACATATATATATATACATAATATATATATATATATATATATATATATATATATATATATATTTGAACTTGCTCTGAATTATTAGACTTAATTATTAAACTTTCTTACTAGAAATTATAAACAAAACTAAATATTTTTACCCAATTCTGACATAAAAATCTTCACATTGAAAAGTGAACTCTCAAATGTAAATGGGAGTTGCTTGGTTTTCATTCTTGAATGCCCCACAAGGCACTATCCTGGGATCTTACATTTTTTCTTTCCTTTAGAACATCTTTCTATGTCTTCTTGTTAGCTTCCTTGTATTCTATTATCCTTTCTGTGAAATTATTCCAGTTTTGTACATTCAGTTATGAACCAATAACTACTTATTGGATCTCTCAAACTGGATTATCATTGGATATCTCAAATTCAATGTCTCCAAAGTATCATTTGTCTCTTAGTCCTCAACTCTCTCCTATTCTGAATTTTCCTATTGCTGCTATGAACACTCTCATCTTCATTTCAACTAGTCTTGAAACTCCAGTGTCCTTCATGAGTCTACCTAATATATCCAATTTGTTTTGATTTCTTTTGATGAAGGGAATTATGGGTGTGGAGAAATATTGAACCTGGAAACAAATTTTATGAACTTTTTCTTCACTGTGAAAATTTTTAAATCCTGTAATCATATGTCAAACTCAAGAGGACATGCATGTGAGTATGTGTGTTTAGGGAAATGATCCTTAAAACCTCTTCATTGCTCAATCTTGTCTTTTATTTTCACTGTGGCTATGCTTCCATTATTGAGTCAAGCCAGATGCTAATTTACATACAGGAAACAGTATGTCATATTAAACCATTTTTCATGTATATCCCTTCTCTCCACTCAAACAAACATCTAACTGGCAGGCCCTCATCACCTATGTGATTGCCTTTAAATTGTCCTTACTTCATATTCCCCCCAAATTCATTCTCTGTTAAACACCAAAGCAATTGTCCCATTAAATTATCTAATTGGCTTTTTTGTTGCCCTTCACAACCTCATCCTAAAGTCATACCTCCAATCTCTCCAATACAAGTTCCTGACCACCTCTTATAGACAAGACCTGGACCAGTTCCAGAAACACTTTCTCCGTAACAAGACCTGGGTCACTCCCAAAATGTACCCCCTTCCCATGGAACCTGAGCATGCATTTAAGGAAATCTGGAGGAATGCCCCTTGCTCTCCAAACCTCCTCTGCTTGAAATAATTAGCAATTGACATGTCTGGTTAAAATGCTGGACCAAACATGTGGCCAATCTCTTCCTTTCTCTCTTTATTGTGTAATGAACTTTTAAATAAATTTTTATTTTCTTTTTTAACATGTACTCCATGGTCAGAATGCTGAGGTTTTCATGGGGAACAAACAAATTCTACAACACTATTTTTACATTTTTCATGTTTATTCTTTCTCTCCATTCAAACAACTATCCTACTGGCAGGCCCTGATCACCTTTGTAATTGCCTTTAAATTGTCCTTAATTTATATTCCTGTTCCTTCTTCCAATTCAATCTCTGCTAAACACCAGAACAATTGTCATAAAGGACTTGCCTTGTCCTATTAAATAATCTAATTGAATTTTGCTGCCCTTCGCAACCCCAGAATTCTTACCTCCTCGACATGCTCTATTCCGGAAAATTACCAGCATTCTTCTTCACATATTTCCCCACTCTGCCTCTTCACTGTACCCTTGATTCTTTATTATTCTCCCTCCTCACTCTGATTTCCTAGATCACCTTTCTTTCTTTAAGATTCAGTTTGGATCCCATATACTGCAGAAGACCTCTCAGGCATTCTCACTATTATTGGCTTCCCTCTAAGATTACTTTACATTTCTTCTCCTTACAGTTCATATACATATACACATGAATATGAATATACATATATTCAATCATATATCTTTATATACAGATATAACTATAAATATAGATATAGATATTTAGTATATTTTCCCCATTAGAATACCTAAGTTTCTGAGGACAGATGCTATGCTTGTATCTTTACCTCTGCACAGCATCTGACATCTACAAACATTTAATAAATCCTTTTTGATTGACTTATGGAGGCTTGTTGATTTTTGCAGGTTTCATATAGATCTATCACAACAATATGACATAAATACCTCTATACATACATATATATATATATATATATATATATATATATATATATTCCTTTCTTCATTTTTGAGAATCACCACACCTTAAAAGAGAAGATTCAATCTTAAAATTAGACATACAAGGCATTAAGTTCTGCTTTTGAAAAAAAGATTACTATGTCATCAAGAGCAAAGCATTTCATCCCTCAGGGCCCTAGGTAGACAAATTATTCTATTATCTGCTGACAAAATTTCAGCACCACTTTGCCTTTGCATAGGCAGCTTCCCTTACTCCCTTGCTGGTAATAGTAAGCATTCTCATCTCTGGCTTAGAGAATTCCAGGTTTCCTTCAAAGCACAGTTGAGGTATCAATGCCTGCAGAATAAGCATTTGAAAGCAATTCCCAAGTAGCTAGGGCTCTCTGCAATATCCTGAAGTGATTCTCTCTCTTTCTCAATATAGATATACATATGTAAATATACATATATAGATACATATGTAAACACATATTCATTCATTCACATTTCCAACCACAATAAGTGAAGCCAGAATCATCTCATAATGAAGTTGGGAAATATTTAAGAATATAAAAAATATAATGAAACACAAATATTTTTCCCCAGGTAATCTCTGTTAATATATGGAAAGCAGAGATCACTGTTTCCTATTTGGTAGCACCTGTTTCTATTTGAATTTGACGTTATTAGTGTACAGGAGAAACAAGTTTCATTGTTTTTTCTTTATAGCCGCTTTCCTTAGTACAGTTCTTGGTACGATGTATATATTTAAGTAATTGTTGCTGAGTTGAATTGAATTGAATTAACTATTTATCTCAATATTTCTTTTTCCAAGGGAAAAACTAGAAAACATAAAAGTTCATTTCCAAAAAGATTTTGGTAGTTTTTTGCAACTATCTAATTCCTACTTTTTAATTCTCTGCATTTTTGACTTTTACAACATCCCCAAATCTCTCCTAAGTAGTGAAGAAAATGTTAATTCAAATTTATAATTTTATAGTTGGAAAATATATTTAAGTGATTTTAGAAAGAAAACTCCAATTAGTATTTCTGAAATCTTCAGTCTAACTAAATATATTTTCTATTATATCTAAAGCTTCATGTTCATCACTAGCTTTGATAGTCAATAAGAAAATCTGACCAATTTTAACAAAAATTTGTTGCAAATAATATACATAAACTTTGTCCATTATTGAGGTTTAATGAAATGCCAAGAAAATTACTTGAACTGAGTTAGAAAGGTGTTGAAGTAAAGTTGCATTAATTAGTAAACAAACAATACTTAATCAATGTTTATTCAAAAGAAGACTGATTTCAAGCCTTCCATTGTAAATGGAAAAAGATTTGCTCCACAAGTTAATGTTGGGGAAAAAAAAAGAAAAGTGGGATATATTAAAATAAGTTGCTTTTGAATATTTAAAATACAAGTTGATCTAAAAATGGGACAATTACAAAGCATAATTATCTAGGCATTAGCATACTGCTAACTAGACTTCCACTAAATTCAGTTCAATTTAACATTTATATGTGCCCTATTATTTTAGATTATAATTTATGTGTGGCCTGCTTTGCTGGGGATACAGGGCTCACATGCAGAAAATACACATGCATGAAAGACAGAGAATTTTTGAAAGAGGTCTCTAACAACTAGTTATTAAAAAAGATTTTTGTAGAATTATCCAGAACTATGATGCAACAGAAAGCAGAGTTTCTAAGATGGAGAGGACAAGTAGAAGTGTATTCAGATATAGGAGAACAGCTAATCAAAGACAGAGAGGTAAGGAATTGATCCTTCTATAATGTCTTGTGTGAATAACACCTGGTGGAGTGATTTGGCAGAAATGGGGAAAAAATGAAATGGAGAGCATGTGTTAAGGGGACTAAAATGAAGTAAATTATGCTTGAGAGAAAGCGGGAGTGACTTTAAAAGCCATGCTGAGAAGAATTTATTTGTAAATATCTTGGCCAATAGCTTCACTACTTAAAAACTCTTAACTGACTAACTAAATGTATATACATACATATATCTATATATATCTATATATATATATATCTATATATATATATATATATATATATATAAATGTATATATGTATATGTGTATATATGTATATATGTAATATATTTGTTTATATGTAGTTATGCAAAATTGTAAAATATCATTTAAATAAATTCTAAAATGTAGTCATTACATGAATTTGTAGCAAATGTCTTAATCCTAGTATAAAGTTTTAACTGCAAAAGAAGGAAAACTCCACAATTTTATAATTCCTTAAAGTTTAGACAGAGATAGCCAAGATTCTGATACACATTTAGATGTGTAAATAGTGCTTCAAAAAAAACCCCAACAAACATGAAATTAAGATAATGTCAGAAAATACAGAATGTAGGTGTTTCTGAATTTATTAACCATTGTTAGATTAGGAATTGAGCTAAACTAGGGATTTCAGTGCTGTCTCACACTATTCATTTGCTTTATTGGGAATGTTAGTGATATTGTTTTATAGTAATAATTATTATAACAATATGTATGACTGAGATAGATATAAAATTTTAATTTCTTTAACAAACAATTTCACAGATAGATATGTTAATATGATAATATGAAATTTTAATAAAGGCTAAAGAGGTACATTTGGTAATTTGTGATATATTTACACATGGTGAATTTAGGATAGTTAAAGATTTTAATATCAAAATAGTCTTGTAATTACTTTGAAAGATAACTGCATATTTAAATGCTGCAATGTTGATTTCTTTCCCTTTTCAAAATCTTGTATAGAAGTAGAAATTCATTAAAGATTTATCTTTTAGTAAATATAAGATTTCATATTCAAATAGAAATGTGTTTTGACTATACTCACATAATAATGATTACTCATTAAGTATCAGGAGGTCCCAAGAAACATGAAATCATAAACCTGAAAAGAAAAAAAATAAACTATATGCTTCATTTTATTGCTGCATAGTGTATTTAGATATTGGACAATAAGGTTTTTCAAAATTCTATACCTTTCCCATTTTTGTCTAAGAATAAATTAAAATGGAGTCACCAATGAAACATATGGTAAATATTGGAAAGATAAATGATTAGATGTCACTTGATGATTTTTGATTAACAATCTTTTTCAGTTCCAAAATATCTGCCTTTTTTATTTTAGTAAAAATTGCAGTACACCTGATTTATTGGGAAGTTCACATTAACTGTAATTGAGAAAATCTATACAGATTTCTATTAGAACTACAAAAACAATTTTTGTTCATCACTGGCAGCAAAAAGGGAAATTTAGTATGCCTCTTGAAAAATGTAAAAGGCACAAAAGAAAAGGAACATGAGAAAAGCCAATCCCTTAAGGTAGTGGAAAGTTTATAGGATTTAGAGGCTGAAAACATTGATTTTAATTCTGAATTTTTAAATTACTAAATGGTAAATTGTAACATGTCTTTAGATTCTCTGGACATCAAGTTTCTAAGGAAGGAAAATATTAAATGCTTAGCAAAAATCACTATTGGCAAATATCAGTCATTCAATCAAGGCATTTATTATATATTTGCTGCATAACAGAAAATGTGTTAGGCAAAGGAATTTGGAAAACAAAAAGGAGAAATTCCCTTCAATAAACCTATATTCTTTTGAAGTAAAAAATATACATATAAGTGAAAACTTGATAGACAAAGAGATAAATAGTAGGTAGATGATAGATGATTCCAACCTCATCTGAAATAAAAGTTAAAAAAGTTTTTCACCTTGGGAAATTTTTCTTCAGTTATTCAGTAATATTATTTGGTCTTGATAAAAAATAATACTTTTAATATACATGAAACTTATATAGAAACTGAAGGCTTTATGACATTGAGCAAATGGATAAAAAATATTCATGCAAAAATATGTGGTCTACTCCAGCCAAGATAGATAAAATATAAAGCTAGCAAGAACAGGACAGCAGAACATTTTGATAAGTTTTATTTGTGTAACACTGCTAAATTAATTAACTTAAAAGCAAATAATCAACAGTGTACCTATATGTGCATCCCTCCTCTTTTATCTACTATATATATATATACTACTATATATATATATATATTAAATGAAAAATTTAGTATTGCCATCAATATTATTGCAAAGTTCTAGATAAGAAAATTCCTAACATTTAAGAAGTTTGATTAGTTTTTAATATTTTTTTGCCACTCTTTCTAACCATAGACTATTTTATTTTTTATTGAGTGGAAAAGTTAGGATATTAGAAGTGTCTGAAGAAAGAAAACCCACTGGTAAAGAAAATTTAGAAAAAACAAGCAAAAAAGGGGTGGCTAGGTGCTGTAATGGATAAAGCACCGGCTCTGGAGTCAGAAGTTCAAATCTGGTCTCAGATACTTAATAATTACATAACTGTGTGGCCTTGGGCAAGCCACTCGACACCGATTGCCTTGCAAAAAAAAAAAAAAAACCTAAAAAAAAGCAAAAAAAACCCAATATTTTCTTAAGACATCTCTAATCTCTGAAGAGTTTCCATAACTACTAGAATGAGTCTAGATCATTTGCTTTGAGTTGCCTGTGGAGACAATAGCCTGCCTTGATCTCTCCTTTTTCCTACAACTGTTCAGATTTTTTTTAACTTGCTTTGGTTGTCATTCTCTCCATTCTTTCTATCTAAGTTCTTAATTTTCTTACTATTTCTACCCCATTGCCAAGTCCTCTATATTTTTACCCTATCTTGATATAGTATCTCATTTTATATATCTTCATAAGCATCCATCCAAAGGAATATGTTTCTTGTCTAGCATCACTTCAGTTCATCCGAAAAATTCCAATATTTTTGTATCCTTTAAGAATTTGCTTGAGGGATTGAGATGGATTATTATGAGATACATATATCATGGTAAAGTAGTCAAGATATGTTCGTGGATTTTATATATATATATATATATATATACATATACATATACATATGTATGTATGTGTGTGTGTTTGTGTGTGTGAAACATTTTTAGTAGAGGTAATCTCAAAGAATATGATTTGTAACCAGAAATAAAAATGAATTGGAAGGGCACTTTTAAAGCAATAAAAATTATTTAATAATTCTAATAATGTGAACTTTAAGAATTAAAAATAAAGGAAGGATGATATCAAATTTGGAAATTTGACTAACCAAAACTTGTATCACATTAAGAAAATGCAACCCCCTCACCCCAAGTTAGATGGAAAAGGATGAATACTTTCTCCCTAAAGGAAATAGGAACACTCTCGATAGATATAATAAATAAATGTCATTAGATATTTAAATGTATCTTAAAGTAGTTTTTCTCAATCTGGGACATATTAAAAATCTGAGATTCAAGAACTGAAGCAAATTCTTTCAATAGACTATATCCTCATGAATGCAACAAATAATATATTGAAAAAACAAGAATCAAATAGTTGTCTTAGTCATATGAATTTGTTTATTGAAATTGAGGTAAATTGTGGTGGCACTTTTGGACTAAGTTACCACTACCAGAAAATAACAAAAATTTATCTTGACAGAATCAAAAGTAAGAGATTAATTTGGATTCAGTAGCAACATTTAAAAATTTGTACAGAAAATCATGTTAATCTGTCAAAATTAGTATCTAGTGAATATTTAATATGATATGATATGGAGGTTAAAATTATGAAACAGAATGTTGCCATATTTAGTAAGATGGAAGACAATAAATGCTCATATAAAAAATGACCTCAAAATATTGGCAAAGTCAATAAATGAATTGTACTAGAGCTAAGAAATTGTTGCTCACAATTTACCAGGGAAATTATTATTCAATTAAAACCTGTCAGCAGCATTAATTGCACAAAACCTCCAAGTTGGGTAAAATTAGAACCTGAATTTTCAATTAAAATCATTTTTAAATGGGAAGGAGATGAAGTATTTATCATTTCCATCATTTAGTCATCTGGAGTTGTGATGAAGATACCTTCAGTTAGTTTGCAGAGAAGAAAGCCTGCCCTTTATCTAAGCATACCCTTATGTCTTAATACATGATTCAATTCCAAAATATAATTTGTCCAACTGTGCAATCCATGTAGAACATTAAATATAAATGAATAATAACAGGATAGTATTTTCTCTGGTACCGTTTCTTTTTGAAATTCATCAAACAAAATGACAATGAATTTTTTTTCTAAAATTACAATAATAATAACAACCTTCTCAAATACCAATTTATCGCTGACATTGTAAAAAAGAGGGAGATCACAGCAAAGTAAAGGAATAATAACTAGAATATTTCTCTTTAATGACTCTGAAACTCATAAAGTAGCTCTGAAATCCTTGAAAATTGTAAATTAATTACTATAAAATCATTTTGTTGGCAACATCTCAAATGTAAGCTGACTTCAGTCATTCAATCAGTAAGTATTTATTATGATCTTCCTGGGTGCCAAGTACCATGCTAAACACTTGGGATGCAAAATATGGCAAAATTAGAGTCTAATAAGGGAGCTAGAATATCAACATATATATATATATATATATATATATATATATATATATATATATATGTACATATACACACATACATAGGTACATATATATGGTATGTCTGTTTGTCTGTATGTATGTATAATATAGACAGAGTGGGTAGCAGTCAACTTTAGGAGGAAATATTCAAGTGGTACAGTGGAGAGAACACTGCGGTTGAAATCAGGAAAAGTCATCTTCCTGAATTCAAATTTGACTTCAGACATTTACTTATACTCACCAAGTCATTAAATCTTGTTCACCTTAGTGTCTTCATTTGTAGGTTGAACTGGAGAAGGAAATTGCAAATCACACCAATATCATTGCTGAGAAAAACCTCCAATAAAGTCATAAAGAGTCAAATGTGACTGAAGAACAAAAATCCTGGGAGGGAAGGGGAGTAAGTGATTAGGATCTGAGGGAATGGAAAAAAATATAACATTTGAGATAAAACTTTTAAAAGAGCCATGAGTCAATAGTGAGAAACTAGGCATTATAGGTATGGGAGACAGTCAGTGTATAGTCACAGAGATGGGAGATAGACTCTCCTATGTATATACACCAATAAGAGCATAGGTCTTATATCTCTGTCATTGGGTTCATGAAAGGGAGTAAAATTTGAGAAAAAATGAGTGATGGTAAACGTCTGAATTATGAAAAGGTTTCTATACCAAATTAGGCAGGCTGAGAGTGTGTGTTGTGTGTGTGTGTGTGTGTGTGTGTGTGTGTGTGTGTGTGTTATATAAAATGCTCAGACATGCCACAGTAAAATCACACTTGCACCTGAGAGGAGGATGGATTAAGTGGAGAAGGAGTTGAGGCAATGGGAAAAATAAATAGAAGGCTATTGCAATCTTGCAAGAAGTTATAAAGGCTTGAAGCAGTTTGGTTGCTATATTAGTTGAGAATAGGGAATATACATGAAAGATATTATAAAAGTTCTTTATTTGACATTGATAGGATATGATGGAAAGAGTAAGAGTGAGGAGTCAATGATGAAGTTATGATTAAAATATTTGATGAATGGGAAGATTATTGTGCCCCAGATAACAAGATAACATTCTTAAGAGGAAAGTCTTTTGGGGGAAGAAGAATTCCATTTCAGACATTCTGAGTTTGAGATGATTATAGATCATTGAGACTGAGATGTCTTTATATGATATAATACAAACTGTTACAAAAATTTGGAAAAAATCAACTATATCAAATGTAACACAATTATGTATTTATTTATAAAAACATCTACATTTTGATTCACTGGAAGAATCTATAAATGTAAGAAAATTTTGTTCATTTAGTTGTGAAACAAAAGGTCTTAAGAATCAAAGAATGAAGGAGATACAAATGCCTCTTGCATCATCAGGTCTTACAGAATAAACACAAGATCATTAAGGAGAAAGTAATGGCTATGGGGGCTCTCTGGCAAACTGAAGACAATATTCATTGGGCAGAATACATTGTGACCAACTAACAGCTATGAAATCCTAAATTTTCATGTACAAATACATATATATATATATATATATATATATATATATGTATATGTGTGTACATATATGTATATATAGTAAATGTTGATATCTATCTATATATTATATATATATATTATTTATATATATATATAAATTATAATAATAAAATAAGCAACAGTCTTAAGAAGTACTTCAAAAAAACTTCTACAATAAAAATGAATAGTAATGATTTTCAGGCTTTATGAAAAATAGGTTAAAGTTTTAAAATAATTCTCTCATAATAAAGATATTCTTCCATAAGCTAAATAGTAAAATTCAATATAGTCCCAATGATATTATCAACTATAACTGATATAAGTTTGTTACCAAATGAATTTTATGGAAGTACAAGGAATAGAAAAGAAGGATCTACAATCTAACTTAGTCAATAACTTCTTAGCAAAGATACATCCAAAATAACTGAGTCAAGTGATTTTGTCTACAGGAGTTCATCAATGTAATAAAATACAAGATCAGGTCATAATGATGATAAACTACAGAAACAGAGCTTAAGATTTCTTATTTTAATTGACTGATGATCTTCTTTGAGGGAATCCTAGAATCTGTGAAATATATCACTGCAATTTGCAATAATTTAGCCTAGTGAATACCTAGAAAGACATGATCCCATGGCCTTAATTATACCTCAAAGTTTGCTATTTTTTTTGTAACCTAAATGATGACACATATCCATTCTATAATTCCAAAATACTCTCAAATACTCAACAAATTAAATTTGCTGAAATAACAGACTTATTATATTTTTTTGGTCCACATTTGCTTAGATATGACAATGAATCATAGAAATGTAAGAACAACTCTGTATTTTCCTATAGCAAAAATTCATACATCCCAGTCAGTCATCCAATGAATATTTACTGAGAACCTAGAATGTCCTAAGCACTGACATCCAAAAAAGAGTCTGCAACTTAATGAAATCATTAAGGAAAATCAATTTTCCTCTATGGTTCAACAAATGTTAAACCTCAAAGATAAATAGGACATTGAATTTTTTCAGGAATGTTTCCATTTCAACTTTTTTTGAGTATTAAATTGGGAAAAATTATTATTGTTGTTACTATTAATTTGTTCTTTAATATTTGCATCATAATTTACATATATTATTTCACTTGATTCCAGAAAGGACCTTATAAAACAGTTATCACTATTTTCCATAATTTTCAGATATCAAAATTAAAGTTTGTAGAGATTAAGATTAGTCTCTTCATGATCAAAAAGCCACTAATTGGCAGGAGAGAAATTCAAATGTATTAACTCCTGAGTCCAAATCCATCAGTTTTCTAGTATACTTGCAGTGACACTCTTAGTAGCAGAAGTAGTGCCTGAACCTGATGGACTTTGAAATAGCAAAGGTGAAGGGTGTGACATTTCAATATTTCTATGATTTACTGTGATTGAATTGAGTGGATATAGGGCATTATTGACAAATTATTCCTTATTCCCATACAAGAGTGAGAAATTTACATACCCATGCTACAGCCAGGATACACTGAGCAGAGAGTACTATTGTGAATTTTTTTCCTTTCTGAAAGTGATTTTTTTTTGCTTTAATTGCATCTCTCTAATTAGTAAATATTTGGAGCATTTTATCTTCATTTGAAAACTGCCTGTTAATATCTTTTGACCATTTATCATTTGGAGAATGGAGTGTAAATTTTTAAGTTTTATTCATTTCTCAATATATTTTAGAAATGAGAACTTTATCAGAACTCCTAGCTGTGAAAATTGTTTTTCAGCTATTTTCCTTCTAATCCTGGCAGCATTGGTGACATCCAAACTTATTAATATTGTCAAAATCATCCATTTTGCAATTTACAAGGAACTCTTTCTTATTTGGTCATAAATTTCACCTCCTTCCATATATCTGACAGATTATTTCATGAGCTATTGTTTGGGCTATGGTATCGCCTTTTATGTCTCAATCCTCTATCAATTTTGAACTTTAGTGTAGGACATGAGATGTTGGTCAATGCTTAGTTTTTGCTATAATATTTTTCACTTTTCCTAACAATTTCTGTCAGAAATGAATTCTTATTCCAGAAGCTAATGACTTTGCATATTACTATAGATTACTATAGCCATCTACTACATTTCTTTTGTACCTATACTTATCTTCTGATCCATCAACTTATTTCTTAACTAGTATGTGGGCAATTTTCATGACAGGTGCCTTCTATTATTCTTTTAGATCTGGCAGTTAGATCACCATTTTTTTATATTATTTTATCAGTTACCTTAATATTCTGTTGTTTTTTTTTTTTGGTAAGACAATGGGATTAAGTGACTTGCCCAAGGCCACACAGCTAGGTGATTATTAATTGTCTGAGACTGCATTTGAACTCAGGTACCCTTGACTCCAGGGCCAGTGCTCTATCCATTGCAGCACCTAGGCACCCCTCCCTTGATATTTATGATCTTTTGTTGCACCAGTTGAATTTTTTTACTTTTTTCTAGCTCAGTAAAATAGTTATTTAGTAGTTTGATTGGTATGGCACTAAATATCTTAATTTGGGTAGAAATGTCATTTTTACTGCATTAGCTCAAATTAACCATGATCAAATGACATTTTTCCAATTGTTTAGAGAGTTTCTGGGTTTGTCTTTCGAGGTAGATTACCAAGTAGTTTAGGTTGCCTGCAGTCACTTCATTGTTTTGGGTTTTTTTTTTTTAGGTTTTTGTAAGGCAATGGGGTTAAGTGGCTTGCCTAAGGGCACACAGATAGGTAATTATTAAGTATCTGATGCCATATTTGAACTCAAGTACTCCTGACTCCAGGGTCAGTGCTCTATCCACTGTACCACCTAGCCGCCCCCTGCAGTCACTTTAAATTGAATTTCCCTTTTTCCTCTCTCTTGCCCTTGAACTTTGTTGTTTATATATAGAAATGCTGATGATTTATATGGGTTTATTGAATATCCTGTTACTTTGCTGAATTTGTTTATTGTTTCAAGTAGTTTTTTAGATGATTTTCTATAGATCTCTAAGTATACCATCATACCATCTTCAAAGTGAAAGTTTGACTTCTTCATTGTCAGCTTTCATTCCTTTGATTTTTTCAGGGTTGTAACAGGGTCAGAATGGTAATTAATGTCCATGTGTGTTAGCAAATTTATGTGCCTTTGTATCCCATTTGCTTGGGAGAAGTTTTAAAATATCCGAGATGAGTGCCCTATCTTCCACTTTAGTAAGAAACCTTTAAGACACCAATCCATATGACTTTTTTTTAGGAAAAAAATACATGGGATACGAGTCAGCAAAAGATAAAGGGGTACATACCAGAAAGTGCCATTTTATTAAAAATATATGTGATGGTTATCAGATAGGCAACTGGGTGCCTCATTAGTGCCTTATTAATGAAAGACTTATGCCTTCCTTACTAGAAAAAGGCCAATACAGAAAGCAAAGTATTATAATATTTGACTAAGATGACAAAAAGTGAAAGCAATCATTGTTGGAGAAATTGTTGGAGGAGTGGGACATTAATGCATTTCTGGTTCAATTTATGAACTAATTCAACCTTTCTGGAGAGCAATATGAAATTATGCCCAAGAAGTAAAACTGATCATACCCTTTGATCCAACAATAACCATACTAGGCCTATATCTAGAAGAAATCATAAAAAAATGGGGAAAATCAAACATGTTCCAGAGTATTAATAGCAACTCTTTTTACAGTGGTAAAGAATTGGAAAATGAGGGGATGCCCATTAATTGGGGAATTGTTGAACATGTTATGGTACCTGAATATTATGGAGGAATATTGTTCTATAAGAATGGTCAGACTCTAGGGAAGATGTTGAAGGAAGGGAGCAGAAGCAGGAGAAGATTGTACAAATTAAGAAGATTGTGAGTTAATCAGCTCTGATGGATGCAACTCCTCTCAGAAGTCAGAGAACTAGGACAGTATTCGGAGACCTTTTATGGGCAATACAATCCACATCTACATAAGACAAAATAAGACAAATAAAAAAACTACAGAATCGAATGGAACACTATGTTCATATTTTAAAATTTTCTCTAAGGTTTTCCTTGCTATCCCATTGCTTTCCTTTCATTTCCCTTAGTCCTAATTCCTCAAAAAGGAAATGGCTAATATGCAAGCATGTTAAGCCCAAATGTACACGTACAATATTCACACAATTATTTGCCCCTGAGGAGAGGCAGGTGAGATGGTTGTGTGGAATGAAATTATGTAACTTATAAATATACATGTAGATGAATGTTGAAAATCTTTCATAATATGTGACATTTCAGTCTTTTATTCATCCAGTAGTGCAGTACAGAGAGAGTCGATTTTAAGAGTTGTTTACTAGTCCCAGTTCAGACATTCACTACCTTTTAAGACCTTGGGAAAATGCTTTAACTTATATGGCCCTCATTTTTCTCATCTGTAAATTAATCTGGTGGGACAAATTTCCCTTCTAGATCTTAATCTTAGATTTAACATAGACTATGATTAGATATTTTCCAATACAAAGGGAGCTTGAATCATATTTGCATAAGTAAAAGCCTCCTGAAGTAAGGTAATTATAAAAAAATAACAAAATATGATTATTGAAAATAATTTACTAATAATTATATTCTAATGTAGGCATTGTACTTATATAAATTATATACATAGATATAGAGATAGAAATGTGTGTATAAGTTTATGAATAAAAAGTTTGCATTATATATGGGATTATATATTATAATACACAAGTAATTATTAGATTCAACTTATTAGATAATTACCAGAAATAAATAATCGAGAACAATGGTTTCCTGAGCCATTTCTTTTACTGACACTCTTACAAATTTTATTTCTGTAACCCATTATTATCACATTTATAATTCAGTATATTATGCACTTATCTTATAATAATTCATTAAAACAGGGGTTTCTAATGTTGTAGTACCTCTGGACCACATCATTCATGAATAAATTGCAACCCAAACTTCCAAGGATCACAAGAATAAATGCAATGCGGACACATTTTCTTCAAAATTAGCATTCCTATTTGAAAAACTCAAGAATTAGCATTCCTGTTTGATGAAAGGGATAACATGTAATAGATTGAGTGATTTATTCATAGTCATTTAACTATAAGTACTGAGTATGATGTTATTTCAGAAAGCCGCCTATAAGGAAGAAAGTACTAATGCCCGTGAATTAGGAACAAGTAAAAGGTTTATGAAAATTCTCAACATATTTGGTAGGGTTATCTATGATACATTATGATGCTTATTTGTAGTGAAGTTAAATCTGTGTACAGAAGTATATTGATCAGTTGAAAGTTTTTCTTTCTGACTCGCCTAAATTCAGTGATTCAGGTTTGGGAATACAATGCAATGAGAGTCATAAGTACCATAAATTATGAGAGAATAAAATAGCTTACAGTGTAGTAAAGTATGTTGTGAATCTCAAATTAAGTAATGGACATAAAGTAATTGACAGGTCTAAAAGCATTAAATGTTATAGTTATGTTGCAATCATCATCATCATCAAAATAAAGTCACAAAGCCTTCTATCTGTTGATGACTGCCTTCCATATTCCTTTACTACCCTTTTGATGAATTCAAGGAATATTTATAGATCAATAGAAGGGATTGTTGATAAATGGTTCACAACTCAACTCTGAGGAAAAGATGAGCACACTTGTAGCCCTAATCTGTATTATTAAACTTTATTAATTCTAGATAATTATTTTCATTAATATTTTATTTGTTTTCCATTTATATGCAATAGTTTCTAGCTATCATTTTTGTAAGGTTTTGAATTTTACAATTTTTCCACCAATACTCCCTTCCATCCCCACAATCCCCCCACAGAAGGCAGTCTGATAATTTTTACTTTTTTCCATGCTATACATTGATTGAAATTTAATGTGTTGAGAGAGAAATCAATTATTTAAGAAGAAAATAAAATATTAGAGATAACAAAATTAGGTAGTACATAAGACACTTTTTAAAAAATGAAGGTATTGTACTTTATTCTTTGTTTAATCTCCACAGTTCTTTCTCTAGATACAGATGGTATTCTCTTTTACAGGTGCACTAAAATTGTCCCTGATTATTGCATTGATGGAACAGGCAAGTCCATTAAGCTTGATCATCATTCCCATGTTGCTGCTACATTGTACAATGTTCTTATAATTCTGTTCATCTCACTCAGAATCAACTCGTACAAGTCTTTCCAGGCATCTCTGGAATCCTATCCCTCTTGGTTTCTAAAAGAACAATAGTTTTCCATAACATATATATATATATATATATATATGCACATATATACCACAATTTTTTCAACCATTCCCCAACTGATGGATATTCACTCTATTTCCTCTTCTTTGCTACCACAAACAGGATTGCTATGAACATTTTTCTATGTGATGTTTGTGGCATTTTTCATGATCTTTTCAAAGTAGATACTCAGCCAAGGTAATGCTGGATCAAAGGCTATACCCATTTTTATTGCATAATTCCTTACTGCTCTCTAGAAAGGTTTGATCAATTCACATCTCCATCAACAATCTATTAGTACCCCAGATTTCCCACAACCCATCCAACACTGAACATGCTCCTTTTGGGTCATACTGGCCAGTCTGAGAGGTTAGAGGTGGTACATCAGAGATGCTTTAATCTCCATTTCTCTAAACAATAATGGTTTAGAGCAATTTTTCATATGACTATGATAACTTTGACTTCTTCATCTGTAAATTGCCTTTGCATATCCTTTGAAATTTCTCTTTTTTTTTAGGTTTTTGCAAGGCAATGGGGTTAAGTGGCTTGCCCAAGGCCACACAGGTAATTATTGTCTGAGACTGAATTTGAACCCAGGTACTCCTGAATCCAGGGCCAGTGCTTTATCCACTATGCCACCAAGCCGCCCCATGACGCCACCTAGCCGCCTGTGACCATTTCTCAATTGGGGAATGACTTCTTGTTTTATAAATTTGACTTAGTTCTCTATATATTTTAGGAATGACTCCTTTGTCCAGAATGCTAATTGTGAAAGTTTTTTCCTAATTTACTACATTTTTTTTATCTTTGTTGCAGTGGTTGTTTGTGCAAAAGCTTTTTAATTAAATGTAATCAAAATTACATAGATTGTTTTTAACTGTGTTCCCCATATCTTCCTTGGTCATAAACTGCTTCACTTTTCATATATCTGACATGTAAATTATTCCTTCATGTAATAGTTTGATTATAATATTGTCTTTTATGTCTCAATCCTATATTCATTTTGATCTTCTCTTGGTATAAGGTGTGAGATGTTGCTCTAATCCAAATTTCTGTCATACTAATTTCCAATTTTCCCAACAGTTTTCATGAAAGAGAGTGTTCTTATCCAAGAAGTTGGACTCTTTGGGTTTATCAAATAGCCAATTACTGTAATCATTTCCTGCAATTGCACCTAGTCTATTCCACTGATCTACCACTCTAATTCTTAGTCAATATCAGACAGTTTTTATGACTTATGCTTTATAATATAATTTTAGATCTAGTAAGGCTAAGACACCTTCTTTTTCACTTTTTTCATTAAATCCTTTGATATTCTTGACTTTGTGTATCTCTTTCAGAATCCATGATGCCTTTTTTTAGCTCATTGAAGTAAATTTTTGGAAGTCTGATTGATAAGTCATTAAATAAGTAGTTTAATTTAGCTAGTACTGTCATTTTTACTATATTACTTTGGCCTATCCATGAACAGTTGATATTTGGCCAGTTATTTAATTCTGATTTATTTGGGTTAAAAGTGTCTTCTAATTGTTTTCAGAGAGTTTCTGAGTCTGCCATGGCAGGCAGATTCCCAAGTTATTTTATATTGTCTGAATTTTATCTAAATATTCTAAATGGTATTTCTCTTTCTAGATCTTGCTGCTATATCTTGCTTGTTATACATATATATATATATATATGTATATATATACATATATATATATTTTATACTAAATATTTGTGTGGGTTTATTTTATATCCTGCAACTTTGAAAAGTTGCTAATTATTTCTAGTAGATTTTTAGATGATTTTAGCATTCTTTAAGAATACTATCATGCCATTTGCAAAGATTAAGCATTTTGTTCCTTTTTTTCCCCAATTCTAATTCCTTCAATTGATTTTTCTTCTCTTCTTTCTGGAGCTTAAGTTTCTAATACAGTATTGAATAGAAGTAGTTATAACAGGCATCCTTGTTTCACCCCAAAGTTTATTTGGAATACCTCTAGTGTATTTCCATTGCATATAATTATTGTTGTTGGTTTCAGATAGATACTGCTTATTATTCTAATGAACAATCTATTTATTCCTCTGCTCTCTAGTGTTTTTAGCAGGAATGGGTGTTACATTTTGTCAAAGGCTTTTTCAACATTTATTGAGATAATCATATGATTTCTGTTATGTTTATTATTGCTATAGTCAATTAAACTGACAGTTTTCCTAATAATGAACCAATCCTGAATTCATGGGATAATCCTGCTTGGTCATAGTGTATTATCCTAGTGATAACTTGATGCTTGATGCAATCTCTTTGCTAAGATTTTATTTAAGATTTTTGAATCCATATTCATTAGGGAAATTCATTAGGTCTATAATTTTCATCTTCTGTTTTTACAATTCTTGGTTTAAGAATCAGCACCATAATTTTAAAATAGAAGGAGTTAGACAGAGTTCCATCTTCACCTATTTTTCCAAAGTGTTTACATAGAATTGGAACCAGTTATTCCTTAAATGCTTGATTGAATTCTCTTGTGAATCCATCTGGTCCTAGAGATTTTTTCTTAGGGAGTTCAATGATAGCTTGTTGAAATTCTTTTTCTGAGATAGGGTTATTTAGGTATTTAATTTCCTCTTCATTTAATCTGAGCAATATATTTTTATAAATAGTCATTCATTTCATCTAGTTTATCAAATTTATAGGTATACAGTTGGCATAATAATTCCAAATTATTTCTTTAATATCATTCCCATTGGTGGTAAGTTCACCTTTTTCATTTATCATTCTACTAATTCAGTTTTCTACTTTCTTTTGTTTACTCAAATTAACCAGATAAACCAGAAGTTTATCTATTTTATTGTTTTTTTATGAAACCAACTCTTGGTTTTATTTATTAGTACAGTATTTTTCTTGCTTTTGAGTTTATTAATTTCTCCTCTAACTTTTCGAATTTCTCATTTGGTATTTATTTGGGGGTTCTTAATTTGTTCTTTTTCTAATTTTTTTAATTGCATGTTTAGTTTATTGATTTCTGATGTGAGAATGAATTTCATTATTTATGCTTTTTTGCCTTTGATTCTTGGTTTTAATGTCCTAGTCCATGGTCACTTTTTGTATAAGTGACATGTACTGGTGAAAAAAATGTATATTCCTTTCTTTTCCCATTACATTTTATCTAAGGGTCTATCATGGTTAAGTTTTCTAACATTCTATTTACCTCCTTAACTTCCTTCTTGTTTATTTTATGGCTAGATTTATCTAAATCTGAGAGAAAGTTGAGGTCTCCCACCAGTAGACTTTTGTTGTCTATCTCTTTCTGTGACTTACTCAGTTTCTCCTCTAAGAATCAGGATGCCACACCACTTAGAGCATGCATTTTTAGTACTGAAATCACTTCATTGTCTATGGTACCTTTAAAAGGATATAGTTTCCTTCCTTATTTTTTTTTGATGAGAACTACTTTATCAGCTGCTTTGTCTGAGATTTTTGTCTTCCTTTTTCACTTAGGTTGTAGCAAAATATATTCTGCTCCAACCTTTTACATTTACTCCATCTATATTTCCCTGCTTCAAATGAGTGTTTTGTAAGCAGCACATTGTAGGATTCTGTTTTTGTGGTTGCTGTTGTTGTTGTTGTTTTAGATTTTTTCAAGGCAATGAGGTTAAGTGGCTTGCCCAAGGGCCACATGGCTAGGTGATTATTAAGTGTCTGAGGTCGGATTTGAACCCAGGTACTCCAGACTCCAAGGCTGGCACTCTATCCACTGCGCCACCTAGCCACCCCAGTAGGATTCTGGTTTTTAATTCACTCTGCTACTTACCTATGTTTTGTGGGAATTTTCATCCATTCACATTAAGAGTTACAATTACTAACATTTTATTACCCTCCATTTTATCCTCCCTCTGTTTATATTTTCCCCCTTTTTTCACTTTATACATATTCCCCAGTATTTTACTTCTGAGTAACAGCTCCTTCAGTGTTGTTTGCCCCTTCTTCCTTCCCTTTCTTCTGCTAGTTATTCTTTTCCTCCCCTCCCCTCCTCCTTTTAATAATCAAATTATAAGTTTTTACCAATGGAGTCTTTGTACTTTGAGCCAAATACGATGAAAGTAATATTTAGACAGTTCTCACCTCCTCTCTTCTTCCCCTCCTTTGCAATAGGTCCATTGTACCTCTTTATGCACAGTGATTTAACCTTTTCAATATTCCCCATCTTCCCATATCTTTAATGCCAACCCTTTTTAAAAGGAATATTGTTTTAAAATCATTCTGTCAGAGTCATTGACAAGTAGTGAGTGTCCATTACTTGTGGCTAAGTAGAGATAATATACTTAGGCAGAAGTAATGGAGTTTTGGGACAGCTAGGTGGCATAGTAGATAAAGCGCCAGCCTTGGAGTCAGGAGTACCTGGGTTCAAATCCAGTCTCAGACACTTAATAATTACTTAGCTGTGTGGCCTTGGGCAAGCCACTTAACCCTATTTGCCTTGCAAAAACTTAAAAAAAAGAAGTAATGGAGTTTCAATTCTCAAGAGCTATAAGTTTCTTTCTCCCAGATGGGAGATATAACCAGTTTCATCTTACTGCATACCATTTTTTTATTTTACCTTTTTTACCTTTTCATGTGTCTCTTGTGTCTCCTGTTTGAAGTCCAAATTTTCTATTTAGGTCTTGTCTTTTCTTCAGGAAAAGTTGAAAGTGTCCTGTTTCATTAAATGTCCATATTTTCCCCTGGAAGAGAAGGCTCAATTTTGTTGGATAGTGAATTCTTCGCTATATTCCAAGCTCCCTCTTTGGTATATCATATTTTAGGTCCTTCGATCCCTTAATGTTAATGAAGCCAAGTCCTGTGACATCTTTACTGTGGCTCCTTGATATCTAAATTATTTTTTTCTGACTGTTTGCAAGATTTTCTTTTTTATCTGATAGTTTTGGAATTTGGCCCTAGTATCAGGATCACTTTCAGGAGGGTATTGATGCATTCTTTCAATAACTATTTTGCATTCTGGGTCCATGATATCAGGGAATTTTCCTTCAATAGATCCTGAAATATTGCTTCCAGGCTTCTTTTATCCTCAATATGTTGAGAAAGTATAATGATTCTTAAGTAGTTTTATCTGAATCTATATATTGTCAGTAGTTTTGCTGATGAGGTATTTTATGTCTTATATATTATCAATTTTTTGGTTTTGTTTAACAGAGTCTTGTTGTCTCATGAATTCATTAGTTTCCACAGATTCCTTTCTTATCTTAGAGAAGAAATTTTTTCATTTAAGTTTAGCAATTCCTTTTCCAACTAGTCGATTCTATTTTTGAAGGAGTTATTCTTTTCCCCAATTTTAGGTTTGAGAGAATTATTTTCTTTTTTGCACTTGGCCAATTGTATTTTCCAAGTATTTGTTTTCTTGTTGCAAGGTGTTAATTTTCTCTTCTGTTTCTTTTCCTAATTTTTAAAATTGATTTTTAGATTTCTTCCTTATCTCTTCTAAGAAATCTTTCTGGCTTGGAGTCCGATTGATATTCTCCTCAGAAGTTTTAGCTCTCTCTGACTTAGGCATCCACCTGCCCTGCACCTTTCTTAATTTTCCTAGGATCTTGTGTTGGAGGAAAGACTGGCTTATAGATTTTTGGTTTTGAACACCCTAGAGGCTTTGCTCTCCCAGTAGGACAGCCAGTAGGTGATGCTAAACACTTTCTCTCAAGTGTCTACTACCTTGATTTATGGCCCACTACCTGGACCTGGTTGAGGGGGCTTGTGGTCAGCAGGGTATTATTTAGCCTAGCACAGTGTGGGTTGGGTCCTTGGGTCTATAGAGTTAATTTGCTTATTCTACTGAAAGAGATCTGCTGCCCACACCTGAGCCTTTGGGGGGGGGAATCTGTTACTGTGCTTTTTTGGGGAAGAGTCGCTTTTTCCCACAGGGAAGATGGTGAGGCAATTCAACTAGAAACATGGGGACTCCACTGAAAATTTGGGGCTTGTGGCCTTGGTGTTCCAAGCCAGTAGAGCTGACCAAATTGATGGCTAGCTACTGTGCTGAAGCTCTTCCATGTGCTGCACTGGATTTCTCCCTCCAACCTCAGTGGAGCCTTCCTGTCCACTCACAAAGCCAAAGCATCTCCCACTTTTTTCAGGTAAGACCCCATGTCTCACCACACCACCTCTGTGCTGGCTCTCTTCCCCTGGCTTATCCATATTCCCCTGCTATTGATCTTACTGGTAGATGTTCCTCTCTTTTGTTCATCTCTGAATTGTGTGGATCTAAATTCTGTTAAGAGACTTGATTCATATTAGTACTGAAGGAAGGCCAGAAAACCTTAGGACAGTGCCTGACTTCTCTCAACCATATTAGCCAAAAGTTCCTCTTCTGGTCACCCTGTCTAAATAATAACAGCAGCAATGGCAGAAACAGCAGCAACTACAACCACAAATTGTCAAGTCTTGATAATGAGGGTAAATCAAACCCTGATATGTGTTCACTGAAATTTTAAAAATCAGTTGGAGTAAAGAGGTTAAAGATGGATTCAGGATACCACTGGATGTAGTGTAAAATGATAGAATTTAGAAAAAAAATTATACCCATCTCCAATTTCTCATTTAATTCAACATAACCTTACGTTATGTAGGTCTGTGGCAGCTTTGAGCCATGGAAATTCTGTTGAAATTCCAACATCATCATTCGTGATTCTTTTTTGGGTAGTAAAAACATTTAAACAAATTATAAATCCAAAGTATTCTCCTTGTCCATTTAGAGCAAAGAAGACTACCCTACATTATCATAGCATGGACAAAGTAAATCTTGTCATAATTCTTACAGGAAATTGAAATAAAACTTTCTCTTCTCCACTGTTTGTTAAAAATTAGATTTTCTTTTTTTCTTTTTTCATTCATATGCACATGGATATTTTTAAGTTACAATATTTCCTTTGATTTCTTCCAGAAAACTTACTCTTTATCCCACCTTGACTAATAATTAGTTTATAGTTCTTATTTTTCAAAATTGTCTGTTACCCTTGAATAAAATATAGTTTTCTTGAGTATCTCTTAACAAGATTTATTTTTATTTTGCTTAACTGGGATCATGTTTGACTATTTTTGATTAGGTGATGCACATTGTTGTTTTTGTTTGAACCTTTTTCTAGCATATTTTTATTTCAACCTTTATGCTGAAATTGAACACCGCTCATCTGGTGATAGGGAGGTTCTGTCCCATGCTTCATGCTTTCTTTTTGTGGTCATTTGCTAAGAGCTAGTTCTAGGGGATTGGGGGTGGGTTACAAGTTTTGGTGATTACAAGACTGAATGATATTGGGAGAGGTGTGGTCAGTGTTCTAATGTTCTGAGCTCTGGTCTTTACCCAGGAAGGATATCTAGTCCCCTGCAAGTGAAACAGTTTCTCTTTTCTTTGGAGCTCCAAAAGGACTATTTCTCCCTTGTGACTGATGCACATCCCTCTGTGGGTCTCAAGGACAGTATTTATGCCTTTGAAATGAAACCCAGAATTGTTTATAAAAAATGGGGTTTCCAATCGGTGCAAGACATAAGAGGGTACATCAAACATTTCCCTGTAAACTGTTTCTGACCAGTTGTCTGACTTTCTTATTGTTTCTGAACTTTGAATTTTGAAAGTTTCGACTGTGTTTACCATGGTTACTGCTTCAAAATATGTTGGAATCATGCAGACCTCTAACCTGGTTCCAAAAATTTCTCCTATTGATCTTTTAAGTTTTCTTTGGCTGGAAAAACGTCTTATCTGAATTTTTTTGACCTATCACTCCAAATTTAATTCAAGAGATTATTTTAAAGCTATCATATGGGAATGAAAAGAGAGGTTACTGCTGGGTGTCCTCTAATCCATGATTTTACCAGATTTTTTACAAATTAATTCAACAAAACATTTGAGGAAAATCATTTCAAATACTATATAAAGTAAATTAAGAAATCTGCCAAAAGGGTGTTCTACCAAATTTCTTTTATGGTATATGATTTTGATAACTAATCACAGAGTTCAATAATAGGTAAAACACTATAGAATAATGCCTTTATATATATGCTTGTAAAACTTTAAGACAAATATTAGCAAAGAGATTAAAAATGATATCACAGAGATCATATACTGTGATCAAGTGCAATATATACCAGGAACATAGAACTGCTTCAATATTAGGAAAATTGTTAACATAATTGAGCATAACACTAGAAAATTCCAACAAAATCCAGAAGATCATCTTAATAGATATAGAAACATATTTTAATAAAATAAATGTATTGCTATTAATAGAACAAACTGGAAAGTATAAGAATAAACAAAGGATTGCTTAAAATGATAAAGTCATCAGTAAGCATTATCCTTTTTTTCACAAGTTACTAGAAAAAGGTCAAAGCTTAGTTTCTTTACCAATTTTCATTTTTTTATTTTCAATTAAAATTTTATTTTATTGTACCAATTACTTGTTATGCAAAATTTTCAACAGTCATCCACATGCACATGCATATGTAATATTTTTAAATTACACAATTTCCTTGAACCTTCCCTTCCCCCTTTCATTGAGTCAGTTGAATTGTATAATACCAGTTGAATACTGTATATACACATATGTGTTTAACAGATTTACAGATTTGTCATTTTGGGAATGATGAATTAAGATTAAGGGAAAAGAAAGAAAACCATAGGACAGGAAAGAATGTCAAAAGACAAATTTTTAAAAAGTAAATGTACTGCTCATTCATATTTTGTAGGCTTATCTTCTTTTGTTTTATTTTGTCTTTCTTCCTCTGGATAGGCATAGCACTGTCTATAGCATGTCTCCCACAGTTTTCCTAGCTATTAATCAACTCACAATGCTGTTACTAATGTGTACAAATATTCTCTAGGTTCTGCTCCCTTGACTCACCAACAGTTCCTATAATTCATTTCATGCTTCTCTAGAGTCCGATCATTTATACTTTTTTTATAGAAAAACAATATTCCACAGTATTCATGTACCATAAGTTGTCTAGCCGTTCTGCAATTGATGGGTTTCCTCTCAGTTTTCAATTCTTTGTCAAAAAGAGCTGCTATGAATATTTGGAACATGTAGGACTTTTCCCATTTTTTTTTTACAATTTTTCTGGATATAGTTCTAGAATTGGAATTGCTGGGTCAAAGGGTATGAAGTATTTTATTGCTCTTTGGGCATAGTTTCATTTTGCTGTCCAGAATATTTGGATCATTTGCAACTCCACCAGTAGTGTATCAATGTCCCATTCCTCCCACAACCTCTTCAACCTTGATCATCTTCCCTTTTTCTCATCTGGGCTAATCTAATAGGTGTGAGATGATGCCTCATTGTTGTTTTTAATTTGCATTTCTCTCATTAATAGTGATTTGGAGCACTTTTTCATACGATTATATATAATTATAAATTCTTCATTGGGAAACTGTCTATCCATATCCTTTTACCATTTATCAATTTGGGAATGAATTTTAACTTTATAAATTTGATGTAATTCTCTATATATCATAGAAATGAGTCCGTTATCAGAAGTCCTAGTTGTGAAGATTATTTCCAAACATTCTGGTCTCCTAATTTTGGCAGCATTAATTTCTAGTACAAAAACATTTCATTTAATATAGTCAAAATCATTCATTCCTCAGTATATAATATATTCTAATTCTCATTTCTTTAGATCTGATAGAGCATTTCTGGGTCTATTAATTTATCTATGGTGTCACCTTTTATGTCTATGTCCCACACCCATTTTATTGTTCTTTTGGTATAGGGTGAGAGATGTGGGTCTAATGCATAAATTTGGCAATGCTATTTTCTAGTATTCCCAATAATTTGTGTCAAATAATAAGTTCTTATCCCAGGAACTGATGCTTTTGAGTTTGAGAAACAGTAACCATTTTCTGAAATTACTTTTGAACTTATCCTAATCTGCTGATTCATTATTTCTTAACCATAGCAGGCAGTTTATTATTTATTTAAGTCAAGAGCATTAAAAGTGACTTGTCCAGGGTCCCACAGTTAGCCAATTTTTAAGTGTTTGAGGTCAGATATGAATTTAGGTCCTCCTGACTCCAGGGTTGGTGCTCTATCTACTACACCACCTAGCTACTCTCCCATACTAGACAGTTCTGATGATTGCTACTTTATAATATAGTTTTAGATCTGGTAGAGCTAGGCTACCTTTTCTATATTTTTCTCATCAGTTTCCTTGCTACTCTTTTTAAAAATATTTTAATCAACTTATTTTCATCCATATACACATGTATGTTTTTAAGTTACAAAATTTCCTTCCACTCTCCAATCCCATCCCTCTTCCCTCATCGGCAAAGAGTCACGTTAGCATTATACATAAATATTTTTGATAAATATGTTTACAGATTAGCTATTTTCAGTATGAGGAATTAGGATTAAGGGAAAGAGATACATAATAAATAATTTATATAATGTGTTCATCAGATTCTGAAAGGTTGGTTTCCTTTTTTGAGTGTGTATGTGTTTTGTTTTGTTCTGTTTTTCCTCTGGGGATAACATTGTCCATAACTGGTCTAATACAATTGTCTCAGTTCTCTGAATTGCTGGGAGGACCTGCTTCCATCAAGGTTGTTCACCTCACAATGTTGTGAGTAATGTGTACATTTTTCTCTTGGTTCTACTCCCTTTGCTCAGCATCAGAACTTGAAAATCATTGGATGCTTCTCTAGAGCATGGACATTTATGGTTTCTTATATTACAATAGTATTCCATAGTATTCATATACCATAACTAATTTAGCCATTCCTTAATTGATAGACATCCCCTCAATATCCAATTCCTTGCCACTACATAAAGAACTGCTAGAAATATTTTAGTATATGAAGAAATTTTCCCTTTTTATAACTTCTTCTGGATATAGACCTAGAATTCTAATTGTTGGATCAAAGGGTATGAACAGTTTTCTTGCTCTTTGGGCATAGTTCCAAAAAGGTTGGTTCCATTCACAACTCCATCAGCAATGCAATGCATCAGTGTCCCAATCCTCCCACAACCTCTCCAATTCTAATTATTTCCCCCTTTTCTCATCTTGGCCAATCTTATATGTGTTATTTTGTGTTTTTCTAATCAATCATGATTTGGAGCATTTTTCACATGATTATATATAGCTTTAATTTCTTTATTTGAAAACTTTCTATTAATATCCATTGACTATCAATTGGTGAATGACTTGTGACCTTAGAAATATGATGCATTATATATTTTAGACACGAGACCTTTATCAGCATTCCAGGTTGTGAAGATTCGTTCCCAGCTTTCTGCATTTCTTCTACTTTTGACAACATTGATTTTATTAGTTCAAAAACTTTTTAATTTAAAATAGTTAAAATCATTCATTTTTCAACTTATAGTATGCTCTAATTCTTTTTAGTCATAAATTTATACACTTTCAATAGAACTGATAGAATATTTCTTAGTCTATGAATTCATCTAGGTTGTCACTCTTTATGTCTGAATTCTTTACCCATTTTGACCTTATTTTTGTATAAGGTGTGAACTGTGTATATAAGCCTATTCTTTGCTATACTATTATCCAGTTTTTCCTAACAATTTTTCTCAAAATAGGAGGTCTTGTCCCAGAAACTGATAGCTTCAGGTTTGTTAAATAGGATATTGATATAGTCAATATGGTTTCTTTTGATCCTATCTTAATCCACTGATCCATTATTGTATTTCTTAATGAGTACCAAGTAGTGTTGATGACTGCCACTTTCTAGCACAGTTTTAGATCTGCTAAAGCTAAGTCACCATCCTGTACATTTTTTATCTGTTACCTTGTTATTCTGACCCTTTTGTTGCTCCAGATGAATGTTTCATATTTTTTCTAGTTCAGTAAAGTAGTTATTTGGTAGTGATTAGTATGGCACTGAATAAGTAATTTAATTTGGATAGAATTGTCATTTTTATTATATCAACTCAACCTAACAATGAGCATTTGATACTTTTCCAATTATTTAGATCTGTCTTTATAGGGGTAAGAAGTGTTTCATAATTGTGTCCATACAGTTTCTGGGCTTGTCTTGGGAGGTAGATTTCCATGTATTTCAAGGTGTCCACAGTTACTTTAAAATGAATTTCTCTTTCTATCTCTTGCTCTTAGTCTTTGTTGTTCATATTTAGAAATGCTGATGATTTATGTGCATTTATTTTATATGCTGCTACTTTTCTGAATTTGTTAATTGTTACAAGGAGTTTCTTAGAAGATTTTCTCAAGTTCTCTAAGTATAACATTATATTTACAAAGAGTGAAAGTTTTGCTTCCTAAATTCCAGTTCTGATTCTTTCAATTTCTATTTCTTCTTTTATTACAACATCTAGTATTTATAATACTATAATGAATAATAATGGTAATAACTGGCATCCTAATTTAACCCTTGATGTATTTAGGTGTTGTTTTTGCAAGGCACTGGGGTTAAATGACTTGCCCAAGGCCACACAGCTAGGTAATTATTAAGTGTCTGAGATGGTGTTTGAACTCAGGTACATCTGACTCTAGGGCCAGTGCTCTATCCACTGCACCACCTAGTCACCCCTTCACCCCTGATTTTATTGGAAATTCTCCAAGTTTATTCCTGCCCCATTTAATATTTCTTGATGGTTTTAGATGGATGTTGCTTATTATTTTAAGGAGAGCTCCATTTATTCCTATACTTTCTGCTGTTTTTAGAGGAATTGATATTGTATTTTATCAAGGGCTTTTTAACATCGAGATAACCCTATGATTTCTGTTGGATTTTTTATTGATATGTTTGATTATGTTGAGTGTTTTCCTAATATTGAACCATTACCCTATGAAAAAATGAATGACTATTATAAATATATAAAAAATAAAACAAATAGACCTAAGAGAGACAATTAAAGAATAACTGGTTTAGATTAAAGCCTAATTCAGCCTAAGTTCTAGGATACTAACATACCACAATTATGCAGGAAAGCTCCTGTGATATCCTGGGCCTGAAGGGAAAAAATAGAAATTGAAAGAATTCCCCAATCACATTTGAAAGATATACCAAGAGGAAAATGTCCATGAATATCATAGTCAAGTTTCAGATGTCTCAGTTCAAAGAGAAGATTCTACATGCAGTCAAAAAGGGGAAAAAAATCAATTATATAGTGAGAATTACACAGGATTTGGTAACATCAGCTATAAAGAATTAGAGGACTTAAAATATGATAATCTGAAAGGGAAAATATTATGTTTCAACCAAGTATCACCTTCACAGTAGAACTAAGTGTAATCCTTCATGGGAAACTGGCATGCCATGAAGGAAAAGACTTTAAACATTCCTAATAAGAATACCATCAATGAATTAAAGAAATGAATCTTTTTCAAAGCAACAGAAGGAAATCATAAACAAAAATTTAAAAAGTAAATAAAAGATTCAATAATGGCAAACTAAGAATGCACCACTGGGGCAAATTTTCTAACATAAAAATGGTGTGAAAGAACCATTGAAATAGAGATGAAGATGGAGGGTAGAAAACAAAGGTTGGGTCTTATTATTATAATTTGATTTAGTTCATAGAAAAACATACACGCTCATTTGGCTATAGACATCTATCTTCTTATCTTCTCCTCAAAGACAGTTATAAACCATATGAATAAAAGTAAGGTGAACTTGAGGGAGGCAAGAATAAGAAGTAAAACAATTGTGAGAGTAGGTACAATGTGAAATGAGAGAGAGAGAGAGAGAGAGAGAGAGAGAGAGAGAGAGAGAGAGAATGAAATAAAAAGGATAAAGGTAAATACCCAGTTAACTATCATAACCATAGATGTGAATGGGATGAATTGACTCATAAAATGGATGTAGAGTACAGAATTGATTAAACATCAGAATCCAATAAGATACTGTTGCTAAGAAACACATATGAAAGACAAATGCACACAAAGAGTAAAGTAAGTGGGTTAGAGTAGAATCTATTATGCTTTGACTGGAAAAAAAGTCAAGAATCACTAATGATCTCAGGAAAACAAAAGTAAAAATATTTCTTACATGAAGACATAAGAATGGAAACCACTTCTTACTCAAGGTACCATAGACAATGAAATAGTATTAATATTAATTTCAGCGACAAAATGGTATAGCATCTAAATTTTAAAGGAATTGAATGAATTTCAAGAGAAAATAACCAATAAAACTATATTCATAGGGAAGTTCAGTTTTAGCTTGTCAAAACTATTTAAAGAAAAACAAAAAACAAATAAGTTAAGAAATGGAAAATAATTATGGAAATATTAGATAAGATACATCTCTGGATAAATCTTTACAAAAGGCATATTTTCCTTAGCAATATAGGGCACATTCATAAAAATTGATCAAGTAATAGGATGTAAAAAGCTCATAACTAAATTAAGAAAATCAGAATTATTAAGCACATACTTTTTATATCACAATATAATAATAATAATAATAATAATAATAATAATAATAATAACATTCTATAATGGGCAATGGAACAACAAGCTATACATTAATCAGAATATAAACTAATCTTTTTTATTTTAAATTTTTCAACATATGCTATTAATTCAAATATAATAATTCAGTAGGAAGAACAACCAGGTATTCAAGTCAATTAACACATGAATTATTGGATTTTACGAAGAAATATTTCCATTAATATATTATACATTATTTAGTAATATTGGTATTACTAGAGCTGTTCATTGTTTTAATAATTCCCTTTAATTATCTCTACAAAATAATCAGTTATTAATTACCTATATGTTTATAACAGATAACTAAATAATTTTCTACAAAGCTCAATCACATATTTGACAAAAAGCTCAACATTTTACTCAACAAGTTAATATATGATTGCCTAAATTAATTTTCAGAGAACGTGATAGGTTATATCTCTTCCTACACTCTTAAAGGATCCCAGGATTAGGATGGCTTAGACCAAGAGAAATTAATGCATATTTCCAGGGCTTTAAGTTACAATCACACAGAAATGAAACGAGTCCCCCAGTTCAATTAATAAAAGTTACAATTAGTTACATATTTTACATATTACAATATTTTTCTTCTTATAAACTCAAAGGAATACTTAAAGTTTCAATTAATTAACATAGTCTTAATATAGTTATCAATCAATATTAGGTTAACAGAAACTTAGTTCACAGGTGAGAACATTTCATAAAGGTATTCATTAAAAAGCTTGTAAATCTCACACAATTTCAAATGTAAACCATAAATGGGCTCAGTTTTTTCCTAAGACAACTGAAAGCTATGCTCAGTTCATCTGTAGATTGTGATGAGATTATTCATGTTCTAATTTAAATCTGATTTAAAGGAAAAATAAAGTCATACAATTTCTAACTGAGGTTAAATGGCATTAAAATTCCCTAGTAAAGAGGAAGGCTCAAATCCTAATTCTGTCATTAACTATTTAATCTTAAATTACATTCCTTTTTAATACAATTGAATACAAAATCCCCAAATAAAATGAATAATCATTTAACTAAGTCTTAACAATTAATAACCATTTCATATCTGAATTATACATGCAGGATTTTTGGACAGAGACACAGAGACACAATTAATTTGAACAAAGATCACACACTGATCCAATTGTGTACTGAAAATTCTGTAGTAGAGACATATTCTCAACTCTCCAGGGTTAGTGGAGAAATGTTAAAATGCACACTGAAAAACTACACAGAGATCTTTGATTTAAAATATGTTTAAATACATACATGCACACATATTATTAATTTTGAATTCGACCAAGTATGAAGAGTCAAAAATGATTTTAGAATCAATTAGAATTTCTTGATGAACATCATATATATATATGCATATATATATATATATATATATATATATATATATATATAAAGATTTTAAAATGGCTAATCAGTAATTAAAATTCCTTAACAAAATCGAATGCATTCTTAAGTTACTTTAACAGCTCAAACCCAGTTACCCAACTGCAGATGGTAACTCTGGCTTATTAGCCCAGGAATTAATTAAAAAAAGGAAACTGGATTTCCCAGTCCTAAAAAGACTAGCATCAATACCTATTACTTCCCTTTTTTAGTCTTTTATCCAATTGACAAAAAGACCTTTAAAATCAACCTGTTGGCTTTACCTTCACCCCCCTCCAAGAGTGGGTCTCTTCTCTGCCAAAGTCAGTTTAGTATTCAAGTCTTAACAAAATGGTATTATGGATGAACTGATGCTGAGCGATATGAGCAGGAACAGAAAAACATTGCACACCCTAACAGCAACACAAGGGTGGTGACTAACCTTGATGGACTTGCTCATTCCATCAGTGCAACAATCAGGGACAATTTTGGGTTATCTGTGATGAGGAATACCAGAGAAAGAAATGTAGAGTTTGAAAAAAGACCAAAGACTATTACCTTTAATTTGGAAAAAACCTATTATCTTATTATATAATTCTGCTATCTCTTAATACTTTATTTTTCATCCTTAATGTTATGATTTCTCTCTCATCACATTCAATTTGTAGCAATGTATACCAAGGAAATAATGTAAAGACTAACAGACTGCCTTCTGGGGTGGGGGGCATGAGGGAAAGAAGATTGGGGAAAACTATAAAATTCAAAATAAATAAAATCTCAAAGAAAAAAAAAGATGGGATGATGGAATCAAACCACCACATGTGCACCCACCCACCAGGTAGAATGCACGATGGTTCCCTATACTAGTTATGAGGTTAGTACAAGTTTTGGGGAATCTTACCCATTAGAAGTGTGGATTCCATTTCATCTGGGACATGGATAAAGCTTCTGGGTTCTAGGAGTTAAGAACTCTTTAACTCCTTTCTCCTCAAATGCATCCCAAGATGATGAGGGCTATGGAAAGTGAGGGAGAGTTATATAGAGAAAGGCAAAAACACAGACTGAGCCACAGAGAAGAGGCTGTCCTCTATGAATGGAGGGAGAAAGAATTCCTAACTAACCACTTGGTTTTTCAAATGCCACACTCTTTGTGAAAATATATTCCTTCACAGAAAACTCTTGGGAAAACCAAAGACAAAATTATGCTACTCTAAAAGGGTTCAAAAGCTAACTTCAAGCCTCAGGGCATGCCTTCACCTGCCATTGTTTGCTTACACAATAAGTTAGGGGTCATAGGCCATGATGGACTCAAACACAGAAGTTTCTTCATAAAGATTAGTGCAAAATACAGGTTAATAATGACTCTAGCATCCTAGAAATCACCTTCTGTTAACTGCACACAATACACACAATCTCACAATCTCAATTCAGAGGACTGGATTCACAATTAAACTCCCCTAAAAATTCCCAGGACCAAGAGAGGGGTCAAAGGGAGAAGAATATTTCTAAATATCCAATTTGGCCTGATCTGGGAAAGGTAGACTAGTTCAGATTTCTCATACCATCCAAGCAAATACAGGGAAGATTCAATATCCCTTTGTGATTTAGCAAAATATTGTGGGAGATTAAGAGTCTGAAAATGAGATTAATAGTTAGTGAAAAGTGAATGAATTCACATAATCCCTGGAATTTAAAACTGCTCAGGAGTTATTATTGAAGGCTTACAAAGCATACAGAGGTTTTTTTCTAATTTATTAATTTATTTTTGAATTTTACAATTATTCCCCTGATCTTGCTTCCAGCCTTCCATCCCCCCACTCCCCAATCTGTTATTCTTTACATTGTTTCTAAGTTATACATTGATCTAAGATGAACATGTTGAGAAAGAAATCTTATCCTTAAGGAAAAAAATAAAATATAAGAGATAGCAAAAAATACATAATGAGACAACTTTTTAAAATTAAAGTTAATAGTCCTTGGTCTTTGTTCAAACCTCACAATTATTTCTCTGAATAAAGATGGAATCCTCTATCACAGATACATCAAAATTATCCCTGATTGTTGCACTGATGGAATGAGCAGGTCCATTAAGAATGATCATCAACCCAGGTGTAGAATGTTCTTCTAGTTCTACTCATCTCACTAAGCATCAGTTCATGCAAATCCTCCCAGGCTTCTCGGTATTCCCATCCCTTCTGGTTTCTAACAGAACAATAGTGATCCAAAATGTACATATTCCACAATTTGTTCAGCCAGCCCCCAAGTTGATAGATATTCACTTAATTTCCAATTCTTTGCCACCACAAACAAAGCTGTTATGAATATTTTTGTACAGGTAATCTTTTGACACTTTTCCATGATCCCTTCAGGATGTAGATCCAAAAGTGGTATTGCTGGATCAAAGGGTATGCACATTTTTATTGCCCTTTGGACATAATTCCAAATTATTTTCTACAAACTCTTTGTGAGTTGGTTGAGTTCACAACTCTATCAATAATGTTTTAGCATCCCAGATTTCCCACATCCCTTCCAACATTGATTATTGTCCTTACTGGTCATACTGGACAGTCTGAAAGGTGTGAGATGGTACCTAAGTGATTCCCTAACCTGCATTTCTCTAATAAGTAATGATTAGAGCAATTTTTCATATAACTCTCAGTTTTCTATATATTTTAGGAATGAGTTCTCTGTCAGAAATACTAGTTGTAAAAAGTGTTTCCCAATTTAGTACATTGCTTTTGATCTTGAGTACAGTGGTTTTGTCTGTGCAAAAGCTTTTTGATTTAATGTAATCAAAATTATGCATATTGATTTTAATGATGTTCTCTATGTCTTGCATGGTCATAAAATGCTTCCCTTTCCATAGATCTGACAGGTACACTATTCCTTGATCTCCTAGTTTGCTTATAATAATATATTTTATGTTTAAATCGTGTATCCATTTTGATCTTATCTTGGTATAGGGTGTGAGGTGTTGGGCTAATCCAAATTTCTGTCATATTAACTAACAATTTTACCAACAGTTTTTATTGAACAAAGAGTTTTTGTCCCCAAAACTGTACTCTTTGAGTTTTTCAATCAGCAGATTACTATAATCATTTCTTGCTATTGCACCTACTCTATTCCATTGATCCAGCACTCAATTTTTCAGGCAATACCAGAAAGTTTTGATTACTTATTCTTTATAATATAATTTTATTTCTAGTAGGGCTAAGCAACCTACTTTTGAACTTATTTTCCAGTAAAACCCTGGCAAGTTTTAATAAACTCAGACTATCCCTGAACAGTTGACATTTGCACAATTATTTAAATCCGATTTTATTTGGATGAGAAGTGTTTTCTAATTGTTTCCATAAAGTTTCTGTGTCTGCCTTGGCAGGGAGACTACCAATTATTTTATAATATCCGAAGTTACTTGGAATGGGATTTCTCTTTATAGCTCTTTCTGCTGGAATTTACTAGTCTTATCAAGAAATGTTGAGGATTTATGAAGGTGTATTTTATATCCTGTGACTTTGCTAAAGCTGCTAATACTTTCTAGAATTTTTAGGTGATTTTTTGGGATTCTCTAGGTAGACCATCATATCATTTGCAAAGAATTAGAGTTTTGTCTCTTCTTTCCCAATTCTAGTGGCTTCCATTTATTTTTCTTCTCTAATTGATGAAGCTAATATATCTAATAGGATATTGAATAGTAGTGGTGATAATGGGCCTTTGTTTCACCCCTGATCTTATTGGGGATGCCTCTAGCCTCTCGCCATTTAATTCTTGGTGAGGGTTTCAAATAGATAATGTTAATTATTCTAAGGAACAATACATTTATTCCTACATACTCTAGTGTTTTTAGTAGGAATGGATGCTGTATTTTGTCAAAAGCTTTTTTAACATCTATTGATATGATGATATAATTTCTGATCAGTTTGTTGTTGATATAATTGAGTATAATAAGTTTTCCTAATATTGAACCAACCCTGCATTCCTGAAATAAATCCTATTTGATCATAATGTATTATCCTAGTAATAATGCTGTAATCATTTTGCTTAGATTTTATTTAAGATTTTTTGCATCCATATTCATTAGGGAGATAGGTCTATAAATTCCTTTCTTTGTTTTATCTCTTCCTGGTTTAGGTATTAGCACCATATTGGTTTCATAGAAATATTTAGACAGAGTTCCATCTTTCCCTATTTTTCCAAAGAGTTTATATAGAATTGGAACCAATCAATCCTTAAATGTTTGGTAGAATTCACTTGTGAATCCATCAGACCTGGAGATTTATTCTTAGGGAGTTCAATGATGGCTTGTTGAATTTCTTTTTGCGAGATGTGGTTATTTAGATATTTAATTTCCTCTTCATTTAACCTGGGGAACTTACATTTTTTGCAAATATCCATCCATTTCACTTAGATTATCAAATCTATTGCCATAGAGTTGGGCAAAATAATTTCGAATTATTACTTTAATTTCTGCATCATTGATGGTGAGTTCACCTTTTTCATTTATGATATTAGCAATTTGGTTTTCTTCTACCTTTTTTTAAATCAATTTAGGTTTATCAATTTTATTGGTTATTTCATAAAGTCAACTTTTGGTTTTATTTATGAATTCAATATTTTTTTTTACTTTTAATTTTATTAATTTCTCCTTTAAGTTTTAGAATTTCTAATTGATATTTAATTGGGGATTTTTATTTTGTTCTTTCTCTGATTTGTTTTAGTTGCATGTTTAGTTCATTGATTTCCTCTTTCACTAATTTATTCATGTAAGCATTTAAAGATTCCATATATTCCCTGAGAGCCACTTTGAGTGGATCCCGTAGGTTTTGGTATGTCGTTTCATAATTCTTTCTATAATTTATTTTTTGGTCTAATCATTCTTCAAAATGAGGTTATTCTCTTTCCAATTGGTTCTGTGTCTCTATCTCCTTGGTCCAATATTGTATATGACTTTTATTGCATTGTGATCTGAGAAAGATGTGTTCACGTTTTCTGCCTTTCTGCAGTTGATTATTAGGTTATAATGTCCTAGTACATGGTCAATTTTTGTATAAGTTCCATTTACTGTAGAGATAAAGGTATATATTCCTTTCTATGCTCATTCACTTTCCTCCATAAGTCTACCATATCTTGTTTTTCTAACAATCTATTTATCTCCTTAACTTCTTTCTTGTTTATTTTGTGATTCAATTTATCTAGATCTGAGAGTGAGAGGTTGAGGTCTCCCACCAGTAGAGTTTTGCTGTCTATGTCTTGCTGTAGTTCTTTCAGCTTCTGCTCTAAGAATTTGGATGCTGTACCATTGGGTGCATATATATTCAGTAATGAAATGACTTTATTATCTATGATACCTTTTAGGAGGATAAAGTTTCCTTCATTATCTCTTTTAAGGCTATCTATTTTTGCAGCTGTTTTGTCTGAGATACAGATTTCTACCCCTGCTTTGTTCACTTCAGCAAAATATATTTTGCTCCAACCTTTTACCTTTACTCTATTTGTATCTCTTTCTGCTTCAAAGGAGTTTCTTTATAACCAGCATATTGTAGAATTCTGGTTTTCAAAACACTCTGCTATTTGCTTACATTTTAAGGGAGACTACATCCCATTCACATTCAAAGTTATGATTACTACTTCTTTATTGCCCTCCATGCTATCTTCCCTCTGTTTGTATTTCCCCCTCCCCCACTTTGTCTGTATTCCCCAATATTTTCTTTCTGAATATCACCCCCTTCAGTGTGTTTGCCCTCCTGTATCACCCCTTCCCCTTTCTTTCCCCTTTCCCTTTTTCCCTTTGCCTTTCCCTTCCCCTTGTTAGTTCCCCTTTTTTCCCAACTCACCCTCCATTTCTGCATCCCCCCTCCCCTTTTCCCTTTTTATTACTTGACAGGCTAGATGTTTTTCAAGTTAACTCAGAATGTGTAAGTTGACTTTAAGCCAAGTCTGTTGAGAAGAAGATTCATGTGTTTTTCATCTCCTCCCTTCTTCCCCTCTATTACCATAAATATTTTATGCCTCTTAGTGTAATGAGAGTTACCCCATTCAGTCCCCTCCCTCCTGTCTGCCTTTTTAAAGAGGTAGTCTTTTTTAGATTATTCTGTCTGAGTCATAGAAAATTCTTAATATCCATCACTTCTAGCAAAGTACATTCTAATAGAGTTAAAATTCTTGAGAGTTATTAGAGTCTTTCTCCCAAGTAGGGTTAAAGCCAGTTACATCCCATTGGATAGAAGTGTTATGGATAGGTCATGAATGTTCATCACTTCTGGCTAGCTATATTCTCTCTGTTAGAGTTACAATTCTCAAGATTTACGAGAATCTTTTTTTCCCCATGCTGGGATATAGCTAGTTTCAACTTATTGTATAGCAGTTTTTTCTTTTACTACACCCCCCCTTTTTATTACCTTTTCATGTGTCTCTTGAACCTGCTGTTTGTTGTTCAAATTTTCTATTTAGTTCTGGTCTTTTCATCAGGAATTTTTGGAATTCTTCCATTTCATTAATTATCTATATTTTTCCCTGGAAGAGAAGGCTCAGCTTTGCAGGATAGTGGATTCTTGTGTGCATTCCAAGCTCACTTGCTCTTCGAAATATCTTGTTCCAGGCCAGGTACTGCTTAATCCTTACTGTGGCTCCTTGATATTTACATTCCTTCTTTCTTTGACCTCTGGTTCCATGATATCAGGGCAATTTCCCATCACTAGATCCTTTAATCTTAAGTACAGGCTTTTTTTTTGTCTTCAACATTTTCAGGAAGTCCAATAATTCTCAGGTTGCCCCTCCTTGATCTGTTCTCGAGGTCAGTGGATTTGCTGATGAGGTATTTTACATTTTCTTCTATTTTTTCTATTTTTATTTTGCTTAACTGGCTCTTGCTATCTCATGAAGTCAATAGTGTCTGCAGACTGCATTCTTTTATTTTTAGGGAGGAGTTTTCTTCATTAACCTTTTGCAACTCCTTTTCCAATTGGTCAATTCTACTTTTTAAAGAGTTTTCCATTTGACCAATTGAGGTTTTGAGAGAATTATTTTCTTGTTGCATTTGTCCAATTGAACATCTGAGAGAATTATTCTCATTTTGTATTTGTCCAATTGATGATGTCAGAAATTTATTCTCATTTTGTTTGTGTCCAATTGAGGATCTGAGGGATTTATTCTCATTTTTATTTGTCCAATTGTATTTTCTAAGGTTTTGTTTTCTTGTTGAAAGGTATTAATTGCCTATTCCAAATTTTCCAGTTGATTTTTAAACTCCTTCCTTATTTCTTCAAGGAAGTCTTTCTGTGCTGAAGATCAGATCATATTCTCCTCTGAGGTTCTAGCTCTCTCTAAGTTAGGGTCTTTTCCTTCCAAGAATTTTTCTATGGATCCACCTTTCCACTGACCCTTCTTCATTTTGCTAAGACCTTGATTTGGAGAGGGGCTGGTTCACAGGGGCTTGGGATTTCTAGAGGCTTTACTCACTGAGTGCAAATTCTCTGGCTGGCCAGTAGGAGGTGTTGGTTGCTTTTTTCTGGAGTGTCTGTGACCTTGATTGAGGGCCTTCTCCCTTAGCTTGAAGGGAGAGATTGAAGCTATTGAATCCTTTTGCCTTCAATCAATGGTGGGCTTTACCCTTGGGTGAGGTCATTCCTCTCCCTATTGTCAACTGTGCTCATTCTTCTGCTTGAACACCTGTGACTGAGCCAGAAGTATTCTGCAATTGTTTATTCTGGGAAGAGGCCTGGACATCAATAGAGGAGTGTACTCAGAGTTCCTCAGACCTAAGGAGCCCAGGTATGGTGTCCACTGAACTCCTGCACTGGAACTCTATCCCCAGTACTGTCAGCAAGCTCCAAAGTGTCAGCGCCAACACCAGTGCCTCTTCACCCTAGTTGACTCTAGCCCCACTGCTGATCCAGTAGGTCTCTCTCTCTAGTCCTCAGACTCCCCAGCTCCAATTCAGCTGCTAATCTGGCTGATGCAGGACTGATCTTCCCTCTGTGGCCAGACTAACCTGCCCAGATTCACCCAAGGCTACTGAGGCAGACAAATCCTGAGGTAGCTGTTCTTTCACCTGGCTTTTCTTTCTTGGTTTTGTGCATTGGATTTCTGTTAAGAGGTTTGTTTCATATGATATATGGGGAAAAATCAAGAGATTTTAGAGCTGTGCATGTCTTCTCTCTGCCATCTTGGCTGGAAGTCCCCTATGATTAATTATTTTAACAGTTTTCTCAATATTGAAAAAAATCCTGCATTCCTGGAATAATTTCTACTTGATCATAGTTTATGATATTAGTGATAATTCCCTGTGATCATTTTGATAAGATGTTATTTAAAATTTTTGCATCTATATTCATCAGGGAGATAAGTCTATAATTTTTTTCTCTGTTTTGATTCTACCCAGTATAGGTATCAGCACCATATTGGTATTATAAAAAGAGTTAAGCAGAGTTCCTTCTGCACCTATTCTCCCAAAGAGTTTATATAGATTTGGAACCAATTGTTCCTTAAATGTTTAATAGAATTCACTTGTGAATCTATGTGACCCTTGAGATTTTTTTCCTAAGATGACTTGTTGAATTTCTTTTTATGAAATAGGGCCATTTATGTATTTAGTTTCTTCATTTAATCTGGGCAACTTATATTTTTGTGAATATTCATCCATTTCACATAGATTAATATTTATTGGCATAGAGCTTTTCAAAATAATTCCAAATCGTTACTTTAATTTCCTCCTCATTGGTGGCGAACTTGCCTTTTTTCCTTTATGATACTAGCAATTTGCCTTTCTTCTCTTTTTTATCAAATTTAACAGTTTTTTCGATTTTATTGTTTCTTATAAAACCAACTCTTTTTTATTTATTAGATCTATAGTTTTCTTTCTTTTGATATTATTCATTTCTCTTTTAAGTTTCAGAATCTCCAATCTGATAGTTAATTGGAGGTTTTGTTCTTTCTCTAATTTTTTTAGTTCCATGTTCAGTTTACTGATTTCCTCTTTTTGTAATTTATTCATGTTTGCATTTAAAGATATAATAGTTCCCCTGACAATTGCCATGGCTATATCCTATAAGTTTTGGTATTTTGTTTCATTATTGTCATTAACTAGGATGAAATCCTTAACTTTTTCTATGTGATTTATAGGGTATTATAATCTGAGAAAGATGTATTCATTATTTCTGCCTTCCAGCATTTCATTATTAGATTTTTTTTATGCTCTAGTACATGATCAATTTTTGTGTAAGTACCATGCATTGCAGGGGATAAAAAAGTATATTGCTTTCTGTCCCTCTTCAATTTTCTCCAAAGTTCTATAATGCCTAGGTTTACAATCTATTTACCTCCTTATCTTCCTTCTTGTTTATTTTATGTTTAGAGTTATCTAAGTGTGAGAGAAAGAGGTGGAGGGCTCCCACCATTAGAGTTTTGATGTCTATGTCTTATTGGAACTCATTCAACTTCTCCTCTAAGAATCTGGATATTATTCAACTTGGTGCATACATAATTAGACTTGAAATTGCTTCATTGTCTATAGTACCTTTTAGGAGTCTGTAGTTTCTCTTTTAATGATATCTATTTTTGTAGCTGCTTGTCTAAGATGATGATGATGAGAGAGAGAGAGAGAGAGAGAGAGAGAGAGAGAGAGAGAGAGAGAAAGACAGAGACAAAAACTGCTGAAACAAAATATGTTTACCTTCAGTGTTTTAACTTTACTCTCTTTCTATCTACTTCAAATGAGTTTCTAGTAAGCAGTATAATGTAGGATTGTGGTTTACCATCCACTCTGTAATTTGTTTATGTTATATGGGATAGTTCATCCTATTCACATTCAGTGTTATAAACACCAACTCTTTATTGCCCTCCCTGCTATCTTTCTCTGTTTGTATTTTTCCCTTTTTTCACTTCATCCATATTCCCCAGTATTTTGTTTTTGAATAAAAATACCTTCAGTGTGTTTTCCCCCTTATATACTACCCTCCTCCCCTTTCTTTCTCCCCTCCCTTTGTCCTTTCTTCCTTCTCTTCCTTCTGTTTGTTCTTTTCCCCCTCCCTCCTCCAATCCCCTTTTGATACCTGAAAGGTAAGATAAGTTTCTTAATTTAACTGAGTGTGTGTATATTAAATTTAAGCCAAATTTTATGAGAACAAGATTCATTTGATTCTCACCTGCTCCTTTCTCCTCCTCTATTGCAATACTTCCTTTGTACCTCTTTATGTAATGACATTTACCCTATTCAGTCCCCTCCATTCTCCCATCTCTTTACTGTCCCCATTCTTACAGAGATATTACTTTTCTATCATTCTGTCATAGTCACAGTTAAGTCATAAGTGTTCATTATTTCTGACTAGGTATATTCCCTCTAATAGAGTTACAATTCTTGAGAGTTATGAGAGTTATGAGAGTCTTTCCCCCAGTTGGGGATATAGACAATTTCATCATATTGGATAGCATGTTTTTTTTTCTTTACTATTTTTTTATCCTTTTGATATGAATCTTGGGTCTCCTATTTGAAGACAAAATTTTATATTTACCTCTGGTCTTTTTATCAGGAAATATTGGAAGTCTCCTATTTCATTAAATGTACATTTTTTTTCTTCTGGAATAGAAGGCTCAGTTTTTCCAGATAGTGAATTCTTGGGTGAATTCCAACCTCCTTTGTTCTTCAGAATATTATCTCTTAATGTTGAGGCACTCAGGTCCTGTGTTATCCTTATTGTGGTTCCTTGGTGTCTAATTTGTTTTTTTTCTGGTTACTTGAATGATTTTCTCTTTTATCTGATAGTTCTGGAATTTGGCCAAAATATGTCTTGGTATTTTCATTTTGGGATCCCTTTGAAAAGTATGAATGTATTCTTTCAATAACATTTTTGCCCTCTTGTTGAATGATGTCAGGGCAATTTTCCATCATTAAATCTTGTAATATTAAGTCCCAGCTTTTTTCTCTTCAATATTTTCCAGGTATTCCAGTGATTCTTCCGTTGTCTCTTCTAGATATATTCTCAAGGTCAGTTGTTTTACTGATGTGGTATTTTGCGTTTTCTTCTATTTTTTCAATTTTTTTGGTTTTGTTTAGTGGATTCTTCATTGTCTCATGAAATTATTAGAATATAGACTGCATTCTTTTATTAGAGAAATTTTTCTTCATTGACCTTTTGCAACTCCTTTTCCAATTTCAATGCTATTTTTGACAGAGTTTTCTAGTTGTTCAATTGAGGTTTTGAGAGAATTATCTTCTTTTTGCATTTGTCCATTTGTATTTCCCGAGGATTTCTTTTCTTGTCGCAAAGTGATAATGTTCTCTTGGGTTTCTTTTCCCAGTTTTTTTTTTTTTTTCAATTGCTCTATAAACTCTTTCCTGATTTCTTCAAGGAAGCTTTTCTGGGCTGGAAACCAAATCATATTCTCTTCAGAAATTCTAGATCTCTCTGAGTTAAGGCCTTTAGCTTCTCGGTAGTTTTCTTATCTCAGCTGGCCTTTTTACTTTTTTTAAAATATCTTATGGTGGAGGGGGGGCTGGCTCACAGAAGTTTGAGTTGAGATCCTTAGAGGCTTTGCTCACTTTGTTTAGTAACTCCATGTTTGCTGGCCAGCAGGGGGTGCTGGCTGATTTCTCTTAAGTGTCTGCGTCCTTAATTTGAGGCCCTCTCCCTATGACTGAAGGAAGTAGGTTTCATTGCTGGACATTTTTATTCTTGCACAAAGGGGGCTAGACCCTGGGTTGAAGTAGTTAATTTCCCTATTCAGCTGAGGGAGCTCTGCTGCTCACATTTCAGCCTGGGGGTGGGGGTGTGTGGCTGTTACTGTGTTTGTTCTGGGAAGAGGGCTCTGCCAAAATGGAAGTATGGAGTCCTGGGTCCTGCAGAACAGCAGAGTCCAACAGAATGATGTACACTCACACTCTGAAACTCTCTGCACCAGAACTCACCCTCCAGCCCTGCTGGAGTACCCCAGACTCTCATACCCACAGCCCAAGCCTCCACAATCTAATTGTCTCTCAGACTGTGACTCCCCCAATTTAAGCCTCCGTGACTGCTCTTAGGTTAGTCCAACTCTCATCCCACCCCTGCTAGCTCTCTGCTCCCTGCCCATCTCACCCACAATCCCTGGAGTCAGAACTTGTTGAAAGATGTTTTTCTCCTAGCTTCTTTTTCTGAGATTTCTCGATTTAATTTCTGTTAAAGAAGTTTCTTTGATGTCATATATTAAGGAAGACCAGGAAACCTTAGCATAGTCCCTGCCTTCTCTCTGTGATCTCTGCTGGGAGTCAAAATATACTGTTTAAAAACATTTCTCCTTCTAGAAAATCAACAAACACTGTGAGGTCAGGCTAGTTAAATTTACAAAAAGACAGAGACAGACAGAGAGAGAGAGAGAGAGAGAGAGAGAGAGAAAGAGAGAGAGGCAAAGGACAGACAGTCATTAGGGATTGCTTGCTTAGTCTGGTCACATGACATAGAGGCCTATGGTTCTCCAACAGGGCCCTTGAAAGTGATATATATTCAACTTTGCAAGGCAGAGGTAGAGAATAGAATAGAGAGTTTAAGTAAACTAATCCTCAAAAAGAGTGGTTCAAAGAATGGATCATAGAAAAATTGAAAAATAAGATAGCACAAAAAATTGGGGGATGCAAAGAGATATTTATGTAAAAATTACATCTCTAATTTCTTCCATCAGTGAAACAAATAAAAAGCATCTCCATCAATTGCCCATATAACTAAAATATTTTTAAAATTACAAACAGCAATCAATTACAAAATTGCAAATTTTGAAAATAAAGGGATAGAATTATGGAATGGAAAGTTAAAATCATTTAAATAAAAAACTTTAAGTTGGTTTGAAAAAATATAAATCAATTTTTAATTTGAATTTAAAAGGAAAGAAAATAAAATGACCAATATTGAAGCTGAAAGAGATGAATGATTTGCCAATAATTTTCCAATAATGATTCTATTTTTAGAAATTCATAATATTATAATTATATCCAAATGAAATGTATGAATATCTACAAAAATATAAATTACTAAAATCAACAGAGTTAGAATACTTAAATAATTCAATATTTTCAATATTAGTAAAGGAAATTGAGCAATCCATCATTGAAATTTCTAAAATATAAAAAATCCATAAATCCAGAGGTCATAAGTGAATTCTACCAAATTTTTCAAAAACAATTATCCCAAAGCTACAAAAACTTTTTGGAAAAAAAAATGTGTAATCAAATAGTCCTATCAATCTGCTTTTACAAAAGAAATATGGGGCTAATATTTTAAGAAGGAAGAGCCAAAGGAAAGAAAATAATAGATGAAATTCCTTAAAGAATATTGATGCAAAATTGTAATTAAAAGACCAGTAAAAGATTACATCAATATATCACAAATATCATACATTATGATGAGGCAGCATTTATTATCAATACTTCAGGGCTAATTCAATAATAGGAAAAATATTGACTTAAATGAAAATATAAATTTACATAATTAATAGAAATCATGAGATTAGTTCAATAGCTATGGAAAAAGACTGAAAAAAGCTCAGGATTTCAATTAAAAGACTAAAGAACATAAATAAATTAATCTTAAAAAATATTTAAAATCATCAGTAAGAATTATGTATTGAGAATAAACTAGAAGACTTCACACAAAAATTGGAATGAGTCAAGGATTTTTGTTATCATCTCTATTTTTCAATATTATACAAGAATTGCTAGATATTATGATAATTGTAGAAAAGGGAATTAAAAGAATTAGAATGAGCAATGAAGAAACAAATTTATCACTCTTTGTATGTATTAATATTGATAAAATGCTATTCTAAGAAATCCTAGAGAATCTACTAAAATACTATTTGAAATAATTAAGAATACTAGCAAAGTTGAATTAAAGATTCCCTAATTAAGTATCAAATAAGAAATTCTCAAAATCAAAGGAGAGATTGATAAAATTGAAATCAAGAATGCCAGTAAGCAAATGAAGAAAACAAAGAGTTGACTTCATGAAAAAAAACAATAAAATAGATTAACCTTTGTTCAAACTGATTAAACATAAAGAAGATAACTAAATTGTCTGTATATATAAAAAAGGAAAAAGGATGAACTATTCACCAAAGAGATTATTCAAAGCTATTTTCTAAAAATGTGTGCCAATAAATTTGATAATCTGAGTGAAATGAATGAATATTTACAAAAGTACAAGCTGCCCAGTTTAACCAAAAAAGATATATAAGATATTACAATAACTCTTTTTATAGAAAAAAATTAGAAGAAAGCATCAATAAATTTCCTGAGAAAAAATGTACAGGTTCAGATGGACTAACAAGTGAATTCAACCAAACATTTAAGGAACAATTCATTCCTATCCTAAGTGAACTATTTAAAAAAAAACAGAAGAATCAGCATCAATATAGTGCTGCTACATAAACCAGTAAGAATCAAAACAACAAAAAAAGACAAATTTCCCTAATAAACATTGATGCAAAAATCCTAAATAAAATTTTAGCAAAGTGGTTACAGCAAGTTATTAATAGGATAATACACTATTATTAGGTAGTATTTATGTCAGATGGGCAGGAATAGTTTAATACTAAGAAAGCATAAAATATAATTGAATGTATCAATCAAAAGCCATCAGAAATCATATAGTTAACTTAATTGAGCTTAAAAAGCATTTGAAAAATACATCATTACTATTAAACATAGAAATTACAGGAATTAATTTAATTTTCATTAAAATATTAAGCACCATCTATCTAAAGCCATCAACAAATAGTATATGTAATTCAGATAAACTCAAAGCATTTCCAGTAATATCAGGGATGAACCAATGATGCCCATTATCACCATTACTATTTAATATTGTTTTGGAAATGCTAGCAGTAGCAATAAGAGAAGAAAAAGAAATTGAAGGAATCAGAATTAGTAATGAAGAAGCAAACATTTCACACATTTTGAAGATGACATGATAGTATTATTGGGGAACCCAAGAAAATCTTCTTAAAAACTTCTTAAAATAGCCAGCCAAGATGGCAGAGGGAAGACAGGCACCATTCTAAACTCTCCTGATCTCTTCCCCATCTATCACATGAAACAAACCTCTTAAAAGAATCCAACCCACAAAACCTAGAAAGAAAAGCCAGGAGAATGAAAATCTACCTCAGGATTTGTCTCCAGCAGCAGCTTTGGCTGAATTTGGGTGGGTGATTCTGGGCTCAGAGGGAGGATCAGCCCCAGATCAGCCAGATTAACAGCTGAATTGGAACTGGGAGTCTGAGGGCCCGAGAGCTGGACCTTCTGGATCAGTGGTGGACCTGGACTACAGGGGCTTGGTTCTGCGGGAAAGCAGAGGTGCTGGTGTTGGTGCTGTCACCCTGGACCTTGGGGACGGGGCTGGGGGTAGAATTGTGGTGCAGGAGAGCTGTGGACCCCATCCTGGGCTCCTCTGGTCCCATTGCAGCTCAGACCTCCTACCAAACAATCATATGCAAACTAATTCTGCCTCAGGCCCTGGTGTGTGAGCAGAAGAACCAGGACAGCTGAGGAATGATCTTAGTCCAAGGTAAAGCCCACCATTGATTGTAGGAAAAATAATTCAATAGCTCCAACCCCTCCCTTCAAGCAAAGGGAGAAGGCCTCAACCAAGGTCACAGACACTCCAGAGAAAGCAACCAGCACCTCCTACTGGCCAGCCAGAGTAACTGCACTCAGTGAGTAAAGCCTTACAGAAAGACTTCCTTGAAGAAATAAGGAAGGAGCTTAAAAATTTGGGAGAGACAATTAATACCTTGCAACAAGAAAACAAAATCTTAGAAATTACAATTGGACAAACACAAAAGGAGAATAAATCTCTCAGATCATCAATTGGACAATTACAAAAAGAGAAGAAATCTCTCAGATCCTGAAATGAGCAAATGCAAAAAGAAATTAACTCTCTCTAAACCTCAATTGGTCAAATGGAAAGCTCTTTCAAAAGTAGAATTGACCAATTGGAAAAGGAGTTGCAAAAGGTTAAGGAAGAAAACTCCTCCCTCCAATAAAGAATGGAGTCTACAGAAACTAATGACTCCATGAGACAGCAAGAGCCAGTTAAACAAAATAAAAAAATAGAAGCAAATGTAAAATAACTCCTCAACAAAACCACTGACCTCGAGAATAGATTGAGGAATGGCAACCGGAAAATTATAGGACTTCCTGAAAACATTGAAGAGAAAAAAAGCCTGGACTTAATATTACAGGATCTAGTGATGGAAAACTGCCCTGATATCATGGAATCAGAGGGCAAAGTAATTATTGAAAGAGTACATCGATCCCCAACAGAAAACCATCCTAAAATGAAAACACCAAGGAATGTTGTGGCCAAACTCCAGAATTATCAGATAAAAGAGAAAATGCTGCAAGCAGCCATAAAGAAACAATTTAAATATCAAGGAGCCACAGAAAGGATCACACAGGAGCTGGCTGCACGAACATTAAGGGATCGAAGGGCCTGGAATGAAATATTTCAAAGAGCAAGGGAGCTTGGAATGCAGCCAAAAATCTACTTTCCTGCAAAGCTGAGCCTTCTCTTCCAGGGAAAAAGATGGACATTTAACGAAATGGAAGAATTCCAAAAAATTCTGATGAAAAGACCAAAGCTATAGAGAAAATTTGGACATCAAACAGGAGGTTCAGGAGACACATGAAAAGGTAAAAAAGGGGGGATGGTAAAAGGAAAAAAAATGCAACCCAGTAAGTTGAAAGTGGCTATGTCCCAGCATGGTGGGAAGAAAAGGTACTCATAAATCTTGAGAATTGTAATTCTAACAGAGAGAATACACCTAGCCAGAAATGATGGACATTCATGACCTAACCATGAGACTGCTATCTAAGGGGATGCAACTGGCTTTAACCACCATTGGGAGAAAGTCTTTAATAACTCTCAGGAATTTTGACTCTATTCAATAGAATATACTGAACCAGAAGGGATAGACACTCAGAATTTTCTATGACTTAGATAGAATGATCTAAAAAACACTACCTCCTTACAAAATGGTACAGGAAAGAGAGGTGAGGAGGGAGGGGATTGAATGGGGTAAATCTCATTACACTAAGAGGTAGAAAAAATCTATGGTAATAGTGGGGAAGAAGGGAGCAAAGGAGAAACATCTGAATTTTCTCCTCATCAGACTTTGGTTAAAGTCAACGTACATATACTCAGTTAACTTATAAAACATCTAACCTTTCAAGTATTAAAAGGGGAAAGGGGGAGGGGGGCGGAGAAAGGGAAGGGGAGTGGGGGGGAAAGGGGAAATAACAAAAGGAAGGGAAGGGAAATGGGGAAAAGAGAAAGGGAAAAGAAAGGGTAGGGTTTGATATAGGAGGGCAAACACACTGAAGGGGGTGGTATTCAGAAACAAAATACTGGGGAATATGGATAATGGGGGGGAAGAGGGAAAAATACAAACAGAGGGAAAATAACATGGAGGGCAATAAAGAATTAGTAATCATAACCTTGAATGTGAATGGGATGAACTCTCCCTTAAAACGTAAGCAAATATCAGAGTGGATTTAAAACCAGAATCAGAGAATATGCTGCTTACAAGAAACTCATTTGAAGCAGACAGATACATATAGAGTAAAGTTAAAAGGTTGGAGCAAAATATATTTTGCTTCAGCTGAAGTAAAAAAAGCAGGGGTAGCAATCCTTATCTCATACAAAGCAGCATCAAAAATAGATAGAATTAAAAGAGATAAGGAAGGAAAAATTTATTCCCCTATAAGGTACCATAGACAATAAAGTCATTTCAATATGGAATATATATGCACACAGTGGGACAGCACCCAAATTCTTAGAGGAGAAGCTGAAAGAACTACAGGAAGACATAGACAGCAAAACTCTACTAGTGGGAGATCTCAACCTCCCACTCTCAGATCTAGACAAATTGAACCATAAAGAAACAAGAAAGAAGTTAAGGAGGTAAATAAATTGCTAGAAAAATTAGAGATGGTTGACGTATGGAGGAAACTGAATAAGGATAGAAAGGAATATTCCTTTTTCTCTGCAGTACATGGAACTTATACAAAAATTGACCATGTACTAGTACATAAAAACCTGATTATCAACTGCAGAAAGGCAGAAATCGTGAATATATCTTTCTCAGATGACAATGAAATAAAAGTCATATGCAATACTGGACCAAGGATATATAGACTCAGAACAAATTGGAAACTGAATAACCTCATTTTAAAAAATGAGTGGACCAAAAAACAAATTAAAGGAAGAAATAACCATTTTATCCTAGATAATGATAGTAATGAAACAACATACCAAAACCCTTAGGATTCATTCAAAATGACTCTCAGGGATATATTATAGCTCTAAATGCTTACATGAATAAATTGGAGAAAGAAGAAATTAAATGAACTAAACATGGAACTAAAACAATTAGAAAAAGAACAAATCAGAAATCACCAATTAAATACCAAATGAGAAATTCTAAAAATTAAAGGAGAAATTAATAAAATTGAAACTAAAAAAAACAATTGAATTAATAAATAAAACCAAAATATGGTATTATGAAAAAACAATAAAACTGATAAACCTCTAGTCAATTGGATTTATAAAAAGAAAGAAGAAAACCAATTTTCTAGTATTAAAATGAAAAAGGTGAACTCACCACCAATGAGTAGGAAATTAAAGTAATAATTTGAAATTATTTTGCCCAACTCTATGCCAATAAATTTGATAATCTAAGTGAAATGGATGAATATTTACAAAAATACAAGTTGCCCAGGTAAAATGAAGAAGAGTTTAAATACCTAAACGACCCTATCTCAGAAAAAGAAATTCAACAAGCCATCATTGAACTCCCTAAAAAAATAATCTTCAGGGCCCGATAGATTCAGAAGTGAATTATTGCAAATATTTAAGGAACAATTGGTTCCAATCCTATATAAACTCTTTGGAAAAATAGGGAAAGATGGAACTCTTCTAATGCTTTCTATGAAACCAATATGGTACTGTTACCTAAACCAGGAAGAGTTAAAACAGAGAAAGAAAATTATAGACCTATTTCCCTGATGAATATAGATGCAAAAATCCTTAATAAAATCTTAGCAAAACGATTACAACAAGTCATCACTAGGATAATAAATTATGATCAAGTAGCATTTATTCCAGAAATGCAGGGTTCATTCAATATTAGGAAAACTGTTAGTATACTCAATTATATCAACAACAAACCTATCAGAAATCATACGATCATATCAATCGATGCTGAAAAAGCTTTTGACAAAATACAGCATCCATTCCTATTAAAAACACTAGAGAGTGTAGGAATAAATGGACTGTTCCTTAAAATAATTAGCAATATCTGTTTGAAACCATTAACAAGCATTATATTCAATGGGGAGAGGCTAGAGGCATTCCCAATAAGATCAGGGGTGAAACAAGGGTGCCCATTATCACCACTACTATTCAATATTGTATTAGAAATGTTAGATTCAGCAATTAGTGTAGAAAAAGAAATTGAAGGAATTAGAATTGGAAAAGAAGAGAAAAAACTCTCACTCTTTGCAGATGACATGATGGTCTAACTAGAGTATGCCAAAAAATCATCCAAAAAACTACTGGAAACAATTAACAATTTTTGCAAAGTTGCAGGTTATGAAATAAAACCTCATAAATCCTCAAATTATCTATTATATGTCTAGCAAGAAACAGCAGGAAGAGCTAGAAAGAGAAATCCCATTCAAAGTAACCTCAGACAAGATAGAATATTTGGGAGTCTATTTGCCATGACAGACTCAGAATCTTTTTTGAAAACTATTATAAAACGCTTCTTACACAAATTAAATCAGATTTAAATAACTGGGCAAATATCAACTGCTCATGGATAGGTAGAGCTAATAAAATAAAAATGACAATTATACCAAAACTAACCTATTTATTTAGTGCCCCACCAATCAAAATTCCAAAAAAATTACTTCAACAAGTTAGAAAAAATTATAAGTAAATTCATATGGAGAAATAAAATGTCAAGAATTGGCAGGAGCTTAATGAAAAAGAAAATGCAAAAGAAGGTGGCTTAGCCCTACCTGACCTAAAATTATATTATAAAGCATCAGTCTTCAAAACTGTTTGGTATTGGCTAAGAAATAGAGTGGTGGACCAGTGGAATAGACTAGGTGTAAAAGCAGGAGATAATTATAGTGATCTGCTGTTTGATAACCCCAAAGAGTCTGGCCATTGGGATAAAAACTCATGCTTTGATAAAAACTGCTGGGATAATTGGAAGTTAGTATGGAAGAAACTTAGATTAGACCAACACCTCACACCCTTTACCAAGATAAGATCCAAATGGTTACAGGAGATAAACATAAGAACCAATACTATAAGCAAATTAGAAGATCAAGGACTAGTTTCCTGTCAGATATATGGAAAGGGGAGCAGTTTATGACTAAGCAAGAGTTAGAGAACATCACCAAAGACCAATTAGATGATTTTGATTACATTAAATTAAAAAGCTTTTGCAAAGATAAAACCAACGTAACCAAGATCAAAAGAAATGTAGTAAATTGGGGAAACAATCTTTACAACTAATGATTCTGACAAAGGATTCATTTCTAAAATATACAGAGCACTGACTCACATTTCTAAAACAACAAGCCATTCGCCAATTGACAAATGGTCAAGGATATGCAAAGCCAATTTATAGATGAGGTGATCCAAGCAATCCATAGCCATATGAACAATTGCTCTGAATCATTAATTATTAGTGAAATGCAAATTAAAGCTTCTCTGAGGTATCACCTCACACCTCTCAGATTGATGACCAATATGACCAGAAAGGATAATGATCATTGCTGGAAAGGTTGTGGGAAATCTGGGACACTATTACACTGTTGGTGGAGCTGTGAATTCATCCAGCCTTTCTGGAGAGAAAATTGGAACTATGCCCAAAGGGCAACAAAAATGTGCATACCCTTTGACCCAGCAATACCACTACTGGGTCTATACCCTAAAGAGATGTTGAAAAAGGGTTAAACCATTACCTGGACCAAAATATTTATAGCATCCCTGTTTGTGGTGTCAAAGAATTGGAAATCTAGTAAATGTCCTTCAATTGGGGAATGGCTTCGCAAACTGTGGTATATGTATGTCATGGAACACTATTGTTCTATTAGAAACCAGGAGGGACAGGATTTCAGGAAAGCCTGGAGGGATTTGCATAACCTGATGCTGAGTGAGATGAGCAGAACCAGAAAGACATTGTACACCCTAACAGCAACATGGGAGTGATGCTCAACCTTGAAGGACTTGCTCATTCCATCAGTGCAACAATCAGGAACAATTTTGGGCTGTCTACAAAGGAGATTGCCATCTTTATCCAGGTAAGGAGCTGTGGAGTTTGAGCAAATTGCAAGGACTATTCCCTTTCATCTAGTATAAAAACAGATATCTTATTTTCTGATCTTTTTACCTCATAGACTTCTCTTCTCTTCTTTAAGGATATGATTTCTATCTTGTCACACCCAATTTGGATCAATGTACAACATGGAAACAAAGTGAAGAATGACAGAGTGCTTTCCGTGGGGGGTGGGGTGGGGGGATGGAAGCAAGTTTGGGGGGAAATTGTAAAACTCAAATAATATCTTTAATAAAAATAAATATAAAAAAACCTTCTTAAAATAATTAACACATTCAGCAAATTAGGAAGATATAAAATAAACCACATAAATTATCAGCAGTACTGTAGATGAACAACAATGCCATGAGCAAGAGACAGAAACAGAAATTCCATTCAAAATAATTGCAAACAACATCAAATACTTGATAATCTTCTTCCCAAGATAAACCCCAAAACTCTATGAGCACAGTTCCAAAATCCATCTCAAACAAATCAAGTCAGATCTTAATAATTGGTAAAAATTTCAATTGCTCATGCTTAGGTGAGTTAATATATTAAAAATGACAATTCTACCCAATTAAATTACTTATTCAGTGCCAAAGCAATCAAACAACCAAATAATTATATTACCGAGCTAGGGGGGAAAAGCAACAAAATTTATCTGGTGCAACAAAAAGTGAAGAATGTCAAGGGAACTGATGAAAAATAAAAAGTAAGGTGGCCTAACTCTAGTGCATCTAAAATTATATTTTTAAATCAGTAGTCATCAAAGCTGCTTGCTACTCTTTAAGTAATGGAGTAAAGGATCAGTGAATTAGGATAGCTTCAAATAAAGGAATAGTAAGTGACTACAGTAAATTACTGTTTGACAAACCAAAGACAGTTTCTGGAATAAGAAACATTTGACAAAAATTGATAGGAAAATTGGAAAACAGTATGGGAAAAATTAGGCAGAGACCTGCATCTCACACTCTATATCACTATAAGATATGGGTTCAACATTTAGACATAAAGTGCAACACCACAGACCAATTAACAGACCAAGAAATACTCTTATCAATCAAATATATGGAAAGGTGACAAATTTATAGCCAAACATGAAATAGAGTATTATAAGCTTCAAAATGAATAATATTGACTATAATAAATTTAAAAGATTTGCACTTATAAAATCAATGTTGCCAAAATTAGAAGGAAAGTAAAGTTGGGAAACAATCTTCATAACTAGGAGTTCTTAATAAATGTCACATTTCTAAAATATATAGTAAATTGCATGAAATTTTTAAGGTATTTTTTAAAATATTTTAATTGCTGTTTTAATTTTCCAAATACATGCTATGAAAGAATTTTTAAACATTGATCTATATACCTATGCATATATCTAAGTTACCAAATTTACTTCTATCCTCCCTTCCCACTACCCTCCACTCAGCAACAAAGAATCAGGTTAATATTGTACAGACACATTTGTGTTAAGCAGTATACAAGTTAGCCATTTTTGTATGAGGAATTAGAATTAAGGGAAAGAAACACATAAGAGATATATTTTTGGCAAGGCAATGGGGTTAAGTAGCTTGCCCAAGGCCACACAGTTAGGTAATTATTGTCTGAAGCTCTAGCAGATTTGGACAGTTTTCCCTGATAATTTCCTGCATAATTCTTTCTAGGATCTTTGTTTTTGATCTAGACTTTCTGGGAATCTGATGATTCATAAATTATCTCTCCTGGGTCTATTTCCCATGTTTTTGTTTTCCCTAAAAGATATTTTGCACTTTCTTCAATGTTTTTCTTCCAATCTGATTGATTCCTTGTTTTCTATCTGTTCATTACCATTTTTTAGGGTTTTATTTTCTTCAATTACTATTGGTGTTTCAATTTTAAAGATGGTGCATTCTTTCATCAATTTTCCTTAATTTTCCTGCATGACTTTCATTTATTTTTGCTATTTCGTTTCTACCTTGCTTCTTTAGTGTTTAAATTCTTTATAAAGCTCATTTATGAGCTTTTGGACCTGAGTCCCATGCAAAGACTCTTTTGAGACTTCCCTGTGAGTGATTTTCTTCCTGATTTCTTTTTCAGATATTGTATTATTATTATCCATATCTACAAAGTACTTTTCTAAAGTGAGAGCTCTTTTAGCTTTTTTGCTCATCTGTGTTCTTTTAGTTCTGTTCCTGGGATACTGAGTTATAGGGAATATGGATCTTAGCTTTTTATTGTGGGACTGGTATCTGTTCCCTGGCTTGTCCTTGGACATGACATTGACTATGCAGTCCAGACCTTCCCTTTGCAGAAGTTTATTTACTTCTTTGTGTTCAGGTTCTGACTTATTAGTTTTTTGTTCCTAATCCAGTCGTATTGTTTTACCCTGGTATTCCTAGTATTCATATTTTATTTGAGATTGGGACCCTCTCTGTTGACTTGCTATTTATCTGCTGGGATCCCTGCTTGTTGTCTAGCTATTGGGATCTTGACTGCACAGTAGCTAAAAGCCTTCCATTTGCTTTCCTGAGTTTCCACTTCATGGGCTTTACTTTCCCCTTTTCCCCAAAATGACAGATGTTTAATGAAGATCCTCCATGCTGTTTACCATTGAGAACTTCTTTAAATCTTCTCTTCTTCATGATCAGATCTGTAACTTCAATTTCAGTGCAGAGACTTCATTTATCTTTCATAATGAAAAACGTGTTAGTTTCATGCTGCCATCTTGGTTCCTCATAAACGTCTGGGGAAATGAAAATTAAAACAATTCTGAGGTATCACCTCACAACAATGAGATTGACTGAAATGAGGAAAGGGAAAGCCACCAATGTTGGAGAGATCGTGGAAGGATCGATACATTAATGCTTTGTTTTTAGAATTAGGAATTGATCCAACCATTCTGGATAGCAATATGGAACTGTGCCCAAAGAGAAATAAAACTGTTTTTACCCTTTGAACCAGAAATTCCAATTCTAGTCCTATATCCAGAAGAAATGATAAAAAACAGGAAAGGTCCCACATGTTTGAAGATATTAATAGCAGTTCTTTTTTGTAGTGGCAAATAATTAGAAGTTGAAGGGATGCCCATGAATTGGGGACTGGTTAAATATATTATGGGATATGAATATAATGGAATACTATTGCTTATAAGAAACCATAAATGGTCGAAATCTAGAATGGAAGCAAGATAACAATGTACACATTAAAAATATTGTGTAATGATCAACCCTCATAGATACAGCTGCTCTCAGCAGTGCAAAGAGCTAGGACAAACATATTGGACTGGCTATTGATAGTGTTGTCCTCATCCAGAGAAAGAACAGCAAAACAAAACAAAAAAAAAGCCTTCAAAATCTGATGAACAACATTTACATTTTATAAAATATCACTTATGAATTTCTTTCCCTTAATCCTAATTCCTTATACCCAAAATGAGTAATCTGTAAACATCTTAACACAAATATGTATATACAATATTAACCTGACTGTTTGGAGCTGAGGGGGTGGGGTGGGAAGGGAGGGTGGAAGGAAACATTGTAACTTATAAATATACATATACATATGGATTAATTTTAACAAACATTTATAACATACTTTTGAAAAAATTGAAATCTCAATAAAAAAGAACTCATCCACCTCCAAAGTACTGATATTGTACAATACTATTAGTATAACAGATATATTATTTTTCACTTCCTTTCTTTAATTTCTTCCTTTGGTCTTTCCTTACTTTCCTTCTTCCTTCTTTTCTTTCTTCCTCCTTCCCTCTCTCCCTCCCATTCTTATTCCTTTTCTTCTTTAATTCTTTCTATCTTTTTTATTATTGTTTGAATCTTCCTGTAAAAAATAGCTAATATAGGCTCTCAGGAAGAGAGGGATTAAATTTGGAAATAAAAACTTTAAAAAGAAATGAATGTTAAAAATTAATATGCAGTCAGGAAAAATAAAACATTATTTAAAAAAAAAAGAATACAAGCAGGGAAATAGGTGGCAAAAATATATCTGCCAATGTTATATTGTTTAAATTAGATTATTTTATTGATATAGCACAAATAAATCTGCCTCTTCTCTCTCTCTCTCTCTCTCTCTCTCTCTCTCCTCTCTCTCTCTCTCTCTCTCTCCCTCCCTCCCTCCTTCTCTCCCCCCTCCCTCCATCTTTTATGTCCAAGTAAGTTATATTTTCATTATTCCTTAGGCTATATTCCAGATTTCCCTGATACCTTCTCCGAAGATTAATGTTTTGTATTCCTTCATTACAATAAATAGAATGAAAGTACTTGCAATGTATTAATTGATTTTCTATTTTGCTGATATTTGTATTTCCAGGATTTTTGGTTCATAATAAATGTTTTTAAAAACTTGTTTGCTTGTATGTAAAAGTATATATATATATATATATATATATATATATATATATATATATATATATACATGCAGATACATAGATTCAGGAATATATTTACTGCATGAGAGAAATTTCAAAATTAGTAAGAAAAAAGAATAAACTTTGTTGTTTCATTGTCAAAATTCTGTTTTTGGCTCTAATGCCCTGTTTTGGTCAACTTTTTGCTTAATTTTTGATGCCTAGAAAATTATCTCAGTTTCATAAAGAAAATATGTCAAATTAATGATTTACAAAACACATGCAGTAGGGTTTTTTGTATTCAAATAATATATTGATAATATTCTTGCTTTTTTCTTATCACCCTTTACAAGAATTGCCTTACAAATGATTATAGATTAGAAAAATGAAAAAGTGAAAGCATAAGAAAGATTATTCTCATACTTTGGAACACCTTCACAATATTTTTTCAGCAAACTATCCCACTTTATTCTGACACAGCATTTCATCAGTTTCTAAATTTAAAAAATCCATGAAAACTCAGTTTTCTGAAATAATCATTTAGTTCTTTAATGATGTCATGGAAAATATTTATTTGTGTAAATGTGATGGGTGTATTTGTTTGTTTCTGAAGGGGGGATGGCAAAGCTGAAAAAATTTTAACTAAAAGCTTGTGTCTCTTGCTTTCATGTTGCTCCATCAATTTCAGTAGTTTGATTTACTTATCTATTCATGAAATTGTCTCTATGCCTTTGTTTCCATCCCATTGAAATTCTAAGTGAAAGATTTATCTAAATTACTAGACTGTTCTGAAAAACCAAAGTGTCACTGTAATGGCTGCTTTTTGAAAACATTAAATATAAATGGAGATGTGTATACAAAATATGTATTTATTTACAAATTAAATTTATATTTTTTGTTTATATGATTTTATGTGTACATGGTATATTAAATATAAAGTATGATTGTGGACATATCACATATGAGAACTGTTAAATCGGAGAATCATTTAAGAATTAGAAGTCCAATCAATACTGCAAGCATACTCCATTATACATAACTGTGAATAAATGAGAAGTAGAACTATGTTTATGTGTTCAAAATGAAAGAGAAGCAATTCTTTCTTCAGACACCTTATTCCACTTCTGGATCAGTTTAGCTGTTTTTTCTGGCAAAGCATAAAAATTTCTTACTTTGCAATTTTTATCGCTTTTTTCCTGATTCTGCCCTATATGAACAAAGAAAATTAATTTGATCCTTTTATCATAGTATTGTCCATTCCTTACATGAAAATACTGATCATATCCCACTGATATTTTCTATTCTTAAAGCTGAACTGTTCTAATTCCTTCAACTTGCTCTGAAATGACTTGAAATTAAAGACCATTACCATTCTGATGGCCATCCAATGTACTCTATCCAAATGAACTTTTTTTTTTTTTGGTAAAAGCAGCACTCACAAATGAACACATATTCCAGATGTGAAATGTTAAACACAGAGAAACTAGTACCTTCTTTTTTTCATAGAAGTTTTGCTTTTCTTCATATAGCATAAGAGACATTAGTTTTGGTACTTGCCAAAGTCCATTACTCTTTATATTAAGATTGTAGTTCACAAAAATCTCCAAGACTATTTAAAAAATCCTATCAGCTTTCTTTTTCCATTCTGTGCTTGTAAAATTACTTTTTGTATCTATATATAAGACTTTTTGTACATTTGTCACTATTCAGTTTCATCTTATTAGATCCAGCACAATATCAAGATCATTTTTAAACCTACCATTGCCAAACAATATTAGTTGTGACTCCCCAGGTTTCTGTCCTTTGAAATTTTAATAAATATATCATTGATCCCTTTATTAATGACATTAATAAAAATGTTACAAAGTATAGATCCAAATTCAGATACCTGAGGCACTTGCCATGCTTCCATTAATGACTACATCTAAGTCCTTTCATTCAAGTAGTTTTGAATTAATTTGTTCATAAAATCTAAACCACATCTTTCCACATTGTTTACAAGGATGATTTATTCTACCACATTTTTGTGAAAATCTAAGTAAATAGATCTATACTATCCCTATAGACTATGCATTTTATAGTGTTAATAAAGAGGAAATAAACCTAGACTTCAATGATTTTTTTCTTTATTGAGGTCATATTCTTTCTTTAACGAATGATCTTAAAATTTTACCAGAAATCAAAATCAAGTTAAATAACTTGGAACAAGCTTTTTTTTTTCATTAAAAATGGATAGATTTGTCCTGCACCAAATTTTTATGTTGCTGATGTTGTTTTTGCAATACAATGGGGTTAAGTGACTTGGCCAAGGTCACATAGCTAGATAATTATTAAGTATCTGAGGCCAGAATTGAACTCTGATCCACCAGACTCCAAGACTGGTCCTCTATTTTCTTCATAACCCAGCTGCCCCCATCCAGTCTTATAGTCAACTTTCAAATATTATTTCAAACAAGTTAACAATTATATGGCAATTCTTTATAGCTTTCCACCTACCCTCTTAACAAAGGACCTCACTACATCTTTCACTGTGAAGGCTATTCATTCCAGCTTCTCATTTTGCCTTCATTCAGATATTTTCCTCAAGAGATGCTTCTGTCCTATTCCTCGGTCTGAAGCAGTGGCCCTTCTACACACACACACACACACACACACACACACACACACACACACACACATATATATAATATATATATATGTATATATATTATATAAAATGCACTAATATTTTAATTTAAATTTATCTATCCAATTACCAGAGGGAGGAGTGACAAAGAACTTACAAAGCATGGCAGAATATTTGGAGGTGATGTGTTAACACATACCACTTTATGTTTACTTTTGATCCTCTCCCATTTTTCTTTTCTGGCAAGATTGTTCTCCTTATTATTGTTCATCTTCAATGTCTCCTTCTTAACTATTTCCCTTTACATATAAACACACCCATTTCTGATCATGGTCATCAGGTCCCTTTTCATCATATATTACCAAATTTCTGAAAAAAATTGTCTTAACTTGGTGTCATTTTTTTTCCTACTTTCATTGGATTTCAAATTATCTCTCCCCTAAATTATCTGTATTCATTTCAGCTTCACCATTTAAAGAAAACGCGATTCTCAAAAGTTTCTAATGATCACTTAATTGCTTTCTTTTCCTTAATTTTCATCTTTTTTGACTTCTCATAGCTTTAAAACTTTTAATTTAATTTCTTTTCCTGTAAATATTTTTTTACTTTTCTTCTGTTGTTCTTCTTTATTATTTGCTTTCATATTTTGTTTGTGTTCCTTTCTACTGGAAAATAAATATTACATATGTATCTATATACATAAATATTTGCTCACATGCATACATGCATACATACTATGTGTGTATCTGATATAATTTACTCCAGTGTAAAATGAAGAACAGTAGAGAAATCTACCATAAATTAAATATTCATTAGTTATATCTTCCATTAATTTCTTCATTCAATATTTGAGTGACTTGGATACATAAATCATAACTCTCATTTAATTTTTATGTGTTTAAATATATGCATATATGCAAACATATTTATGTGCATATAGACAAATATACACATTTACACAAGTATATATATATTTTATTTATATATATTTATATGTGTGTGTGTGTGTGTGTGTGTGTGTGTCTGCATAAGAATTTTTTTGAGATATTTTTGCAAGGCAGTGGGGTTAAGTGGCTTTCCCAAGGCCACAAAGCTAGCTAATTATTAAGTGAGGGCGAATTTGAACTCAGCTATTCTTGACTCCAAGACTGGTGCTCTATCCAATGTGCCACCTAGCTGCCCCTGCATATGTATTTTGAATGGACATTGAAAGTCTAGTATTTAGTAAAAGCAAACCATAAGGGGTTAAGTCATCATAGAGGGATTAGTTAATAAGTATGAACTAATCTCTTTAATGGATAAGAGAGGAAAGTGTGATAATGTAAAGAATATCCAGTTTTACAACAAGGCCAAGGTCATGTTTGAAGAGTAATTCACTGAGAGAGAGAGAGAGAGAGAGAGAGAGAGAGAGAGAGAGAGAGAGAAAGGAGAGTTAAGGAGGAATTTAACTGGTTGGCATAATGGAAATAGTGATGTTCAGAAAGAGGAATAAAAAACTAACTGAAAGTAATGGAAAGAAAACTGTAAGAAGCCACCTGTATATACAAAATCAAAGAGAGAAAACTATCATAAAGAATGGGACTAAGTCTATAAGAAACAGGTTCTTGGAACATCAGAAATGAAGTGTATCATTTTTAAAGCTGTATTACTGAAACTCCTAGACATCAAAGGCTTTCAGTAATTCAGTTTTTCCTGTCTCCTTGGCCTTATTTTACTGTGCATCTTAGCTGGAGAGAGGGTTTTAAAGATTAGCTCCCCTCCACATGAATGTTATTTTGCCTTCACATAAATGTGTTACCACCAGCACTGCTAGTATAGCTTAAATGCACTGTGAATACAAATAAAAAGAAATAAATGATTGGGAAAATATTCTCAGAAGGGTAAAGGAGTTAGAGCAAATGATGAAGTGTGAATTTTTAGGAGTAATGTCAATGGCTTAAAAAAAAGCTTATTCATCAGTCAATCAACCAATCAACAGAATTGCAGATCTTGTAATACTATTTCCCAAAGTTTTAAAGGAGGGTTGATAAGTACTGAGAAAATCTATCTTGACAATAAATCAGTAGTAGTAGTAGAAAAGTAAATAGAACTAGCTGGAAAAAACTGTAATCAACATGGCACATCTTTTAACTCTGTTAGAAATGATGATGATAATGAAGGTGATACAGATACAAAAATAGAAATAGAGAAATGATAGTTATATAGATGTGTATATAGATGTGTATATAAATATGTATGTATGTTTAAAGTATATAAAACTTCCTAATTCTTTAATTTGAATTTATGCAAGTAATTCCAAGAGAGAGTAGTGAGAAAGAGCTTTAAATAATCTGACAAACTAACTGGAGAGATGAAATTATGATTAAAAAATGAAAAGTTCAACATCTTTGAAACTTGCTTCAAATAAGATCAAGAAGGGTACAAAATTGAAGATTATTTTCCCTTTATTTCTCATAACAAGGTTTTTTTTGATAAAGTATCACATTTTAATTTGAAGTAAAAAGATGGCAAGTAGTTAATCATTAAAAGAATTTTATAAATTATAATGATTGAACAGTTGGTAAATGAAAAATAAAACAATACACTCTTAAATTCAGGAGTACATTCAGTTATATGTGATGGATGATTTTAATCTAGAATAAATCTTGAATTAGGAAGCAGAATTTCCATGATATATGTACTAAAGTTGAAGACAATAATTTGAAGCCTTGACTCTCTTCTTTTTTCCCCCTAAGTAAATTCAATTGTTTTTCTACATATAGCATTGATAACAGGAGAACAGTTAAGGGAACAATCCATTATCATAAAACATGTAATTAAATTGTTTTAGAATGATTCTCTTTTCCCTCAAGAGGTAGTTTCCCCTGCTAGTTCTAATTTACTTTTGTGGGAATGAAGGTGCCTTTATTTACAGTGTCACTTTTATAATAAAAGGCTAAACCTCTCCTTAGGATCCTGTAATTGCCTACTTATATCCATGTGTAATCTAATTATGTACTTCAATGTTAATCACTAAGGAATGATTCTTTATGGAATGCTTTCATCTCCTAATATAACAACATATACTTGTCCCTCTGTTAAGATAACTTCCATATTCCCTAATACTGTCCTTCCATTAATGAAATACCTTCATATCTAGTTATTTTAATTTCACTATCGATGAAACCATTGCAATCATAATCATTCCACAAATCTATAGTTACTACCATTCCTTCACCATTTCCTTAACCCTTAATGAATCAGAGATTTTTCAATCTGGAAGAGCCATTCATGTGGTTAGCAAGTTTGTGAATAGTTGTTTATTATATCTACAGCAAAACCAAAACCTCAGAAAAATAAATCTGATATTTTAAAATTATTTATTTTAATAACTTTAGTCATCTCATCAATTCTACATAATAATTATATAATATAAAGTCATATTTTCAAGTTTTCCTTCATTTAGAAGTATATGTACAACTATAAAAATTCAATCCATGATATAAAAATTCAATCCACAATATAATAACAATAACTGTTGAGTTCCCCTGTCCATCAGGGGTCCATTCAGCTCAGGAGAAAAAAAAACACACATACACTCTGGCACTCTGGTGAGGCACTAGTAGGACAACTTAGTAGAGCCATTTATTGTAAGTATCAAATAGTTCTTATGGCAGAAATCCACAGAATTAGCATACAGTATAAAAAACAATGTTGTAGCTATTTTGGGCAAGATCTAACCTATCAGGATGTAACTCAGGTCAAGAAATTCTGGAACAGAAGAACAAGTGAGGCCACAAATGATGCAGTTGTGCTATCAAAAAAGGAAAGCCTTTAGGCTCAAGGGTCACCCAAACTCATTTGAGTAGCTCTCAACAAATAACAGTAACAGCAACAACCACAATCATAATAATAATTGTAATAATATACAATGACATAAAGTAAAAGCTTCATGAAGTAGCATTGGAAGACTTACAAGCTTAAAGCAACCTTCATCCCAACCCATCCCTATTTGCTTCCAATTACTGATTCAATGAAATTTCTTGCTTATCATTAATGGTCTAGCTGTCATGTTCTTTGACAGACTCTGTATTGCCAATACACAGTCTGAACCTCTATCTTTCCACAAAATGATGAGAAATATATATTGAACTGAGTCATGTATGTAAAATAAATTACAAAGATCTGGAGGAGGTAAGCTAGTAGATGTGGTCAATGCAGATCCAGTTCAGAGACAAGGTTTAGGAGTGATGGAGTTTTTTTAATGTTGTTTTTGTTTTTGTTTTTATTTATTCCAGAGAAATTGGACTAGAAAGCTAAATTAGATCAATCCTTTCTGGTAAGATTAACCTCTGGACATATTTCTTTGTTAGACCACCAATTGTAAACTTAAGCAGACAGAGAATGTCCAATTTGCAAAGTCCTGTGAAGCAATGTAGATAGACAAAAAAGAGGGGAGAAAAATAAATAACATGTAACTTGGAATACTAGAAAAAGATTGAAAAAAACCACAAAAGAAGAAAATGTAAGTAGAAATTTACAGTTAAGTTCACAGTTATATAAAACACAAAAAGAGGGGGCAGCTAGTTTGGTGCAGTGGATAGAGCACCAGCCCTGGGGTCAAGAGGACTTGAGTTCAAATCTGACCTCAAGCATTTTATAATTACCTAGTTGTGTGATCTTGGGCAAATCACTTAAGCCCCCATTGTCTTGCTTTGCAAAACAAAACAAAACAAAACAAATGAAACCCAAAAAGTTTCATATAGACAAAATGAAAATTTATTAAAGTGTCAAATGGGTATAGAGATATCTGAATGAATAATCAGCTAAAATTTATCTGTTTTAAAATTATTTGGAGAACAATTTACTCATACAAAATCATGACAGACCTAAGAGCTTCTGATTAAAATAATATTTTTTAAAATCATAGAATACAGTTGCATCAGAAATTGAAACTCTCAAAACAGAACTTAAAATAAGCAATACAATTCAGAATTTGCAAAACTCAAAATAAATAAAACCTTTCTAAATTTTTTTAAAAATGATTCTTTTTCCAATTGGTAGATTTCAACAATTTTTCATTGTTTTGAGACATTCATTTTTCTTCCTCCTTCCATCCCTTCCTTTGACAGAGAGCAATCTAATATACTACCTTCTGAACAGAGGGATGATGGATTCAAGGTGCAAATATATGCACATGTATGTGTATATTTGTAACTGTATATGCTAGTATAGATATGTTTGTCTATAGGTGTATGTATACATGTGCACATGAAAATAAATAGATGTACATATATGTATATATTTCAATATGTGTGGGGGGATGAGAGAGGGAGAATATGGGTAACTGTGTTGCTTGACTATGCGGGTTCCCCACGAGAATCCTAATATTCACCTCCATTTTACTTTAAGACAAGCCCAAACTTTGAGATAAATGAGGAGATAAAATAGTTATTAAAATAAAGCAAACAATAATACCAGAATTCCCTAAGAGTGAATCAATACTAAGCCTAAGAAACAATACTTTGGAAAGAACACGATTCTGTAATTAGAGACTCAAATCCACCTTAGGTGTTGATGGCCTGTATAATCTTGAACAAATAATATCCTGTTTTAAGAGATTTGATATTCCCAGTGTGGAATTAGAAGGATTGAAATATTTGACATCTGCTGTCCCTTTTAATTGTCTAGCTAAGACTATCTTCTATCTTTTATTGGCAATAAATAACTTAGGAAGAAGGATCAGATTCAGGAGCTGAGAGCAAGAAGGGAATTAATGATAAAAACTGCTTTAGACCATACATAAAATTTTATAAAGTGTAAGAATTTCAATGGAGTTGATGAGTGTTGGAGGAATTATAAAACACTTATATGAATATATGGAGAACCAAAGAAGAGAAGAAAAGAGACATTAATGAATGAATTTTGAGGAAATTAGAATAGGATAATTAATGAGGAATAGGTTGGTAGGTCCAAACCTGTGAAGTTGGAATTACCTTAAAGAATTAAGAATGAATCAAATGCCATTAATAAATCAATGATGCAGAAGATGAATGTAGTCAATATTTTTTAAGTGGTGTTAAAATAAGCACAATAAGTAATGGACTTAAAATAATTCAAACTATAACCCAACAAAAAGAGGAGTCAAGATGAAAAAGAAAACAAACCCCCCCCAATCCAGTAATTATGGGTATATATTTATGAAAATTAAATAGCAGAACAAAATCTGTTATGAACCTGCTATTTAATTTTCATAAATATATAAGCAACAATAACAAGAAGTTGTAATCATCACAAGAAGCACTGAACAGTTTAATCTATTGAGAAGATAATATACTAAAAGTTATCATGGAAAATAATACCAGCCTTAAGTATAATGCAATAAAAGACATATCTGGTAAATTTGTAACAGATTAAAATATCTGAAATGCAAAGGAAAAAATAATATAAAAGGATTATAGGAGGGTTAATTCCTCCAAGTAATTAAATTTAAGAAAATGGTGAAAATGAACATACACCTACGATTAAGCTATTGTATATTTTAAGTACATGTTTACATATGTGCACATACAGAGATAAAGATCTTTACATCTATGTATAAGCCATGCATATCTGAGAAGTTATATTGTCTAGCTTCTTCATAATTATGCATCCATAATCATAGACATATGAATATATAATTTTCTGTATTAAAGTATAAGGTTGCATAATTGGAACCAGAATATTCATTATTATTATTTTAAAATAAAAGTTTATTTATGTGTTCTGTTTCTTTCTATTTTGAGATTATATGAAGTAGTCAAATTCTTTACCCTTCAGGAGAACCAATTCATATAATAAAGAGTATTATTTCAGAGGGAAAAATAGTAACAACTGACCGTTACATTGAAAAATTATTGGGGGCAGAGCCAAGATGGCTACATGAAGGGATCGACTTTTAGGAGCTCTCTGATAAAAACTCATAAACTAAGTAAGGACTCTAACTAAACTTTTGAGAGACAGAACCCACAAAGGGACCCAGTGAGGCAGTTCTCCTACTCAAGGTAACCTGGAAAAGAGCAGAAAGGGTCTCCACCCCGGGGTCGGAGGGGTGGCCTGCCAGAGGGGTGGCCCACCAGAGCCAAAGAACTTCAGCCTCTTGGAGTTAGCCCCAGGGCGCTGGGAGCTGTGGCTCACAGCAGTGGGGGAGTCTCCTAAGCTGCACCCCGGAGAGCACCGGCACAAAGTGGGGGAACAGCAGGGGACCTCTGCCAGAGTGACCACATGGAGCCCAGCCCTCAGGGCACACAGCCAGCAGCTTGGTCTTTCTGCAGCCCAAATTCAAGAAACAGAAGCAGGTGGAGCAAGTAATCAGGAGCCCCCAGGGCATGAGCCCATGGAGCTGAGGGAGGGGAGTGAAGAGAGAGAGAGACTGCCCAGCTCTGTCCTCTGCCTCTGGAACAGGACTCTGGGGCTCTGACCACATTCAGATCCTGATCACAGTCTAGGCCCCACCATAGAACAACAGGCCCCCCCCCACCTCGGCCCGTGGCAGAGGGGCGAGCATATGGTCATTCACAGTCCAGGAGGGAGGACAGAACCTCACACACTGAGACCCTAGTGGGAGTGTCCCAAAAGCTCAGGAAGCAGCCCAAAAAAAACAGGCTTAGGCTGGGAAAATGAACAACCAAAGAAATAAGAGGAAGACTATTGAGAAATATTTTGCAAATGAGCCCAAGAAGGATCAAAATACTCAGTCTGAACATGAGGAAGCACAAGCTCCTACATCTAAAGACTCCAAGAAAAACAGAAATTTTGCTCAGGCTATGACAGAGCTCAAAAAAGACTTTGAAAATCAAATGAGGGAGTTGGAAGAAAAACTGAAAGGAGAGAGATGCAGGAAAAACATGAAAATGAAGTCAGCAGCTTAGTCAAGGAAATCCAAAAAAATGCTGAAGAAAATAGCATGCTAAAAAACAGCTTAGGTTAAATGGATAAAACAGTTTAAAAAGTTATTGAGGAGAAGAATGCTTTAAAAAGCAAAATTGGGCAGATGGAAAAAGAGATAAGGAAACTCTCTGAGGAGAATAAATCCTTCAGACAAAGAATAGAATTCAGGGAGATTGATGAATTTACCAGAAATCAGGAATCAATACTTCAAAACCAAAAAAATTAAAAATTAGGGCTTGGAATACAATATACCGGAAGGCAAAAGAGCTTAGAATGCAGCCAAGAATGAACTAACCAGCAAGGCTGAAGGTCCTCTTCCAGGGAAAAAGATGGACTTTCAATGAACCAGGGGAATTTCAAAGGTTCCTTTTGGAATGGCCAGAGCTGAACAGAAGGTTTGATCTTCAAATACAGGACTCAGGTGAAGCATGGAGATTGGAGGAGAGGGGGGAAATATGAGGGACTTAATGAGGATGAACTGCATGTATAGAAAAATGATACTGATAATATTCATATGAACCATCTCAGTTAATAGAGCAGGTAGAGGGAGCTTTTATAGTTGAAGCACAGGAGAAAGCAGAATTTGAAGATAAAATATGGTGTAAAATTGGAGTCAATAGGAAAAAAAGGGAAATGGAAAGGGAGAATGAAAAAGGAGAGGGGGAATAGTCCAAGATATTTCACATAATAAGATTTCTTTTATTACAATGAGCTATTGCAATGATATGGAAGGGGGAGGCAAGGGGGAATGAGGGAACCTTTGCTCTCATCAGAGATGGCTAGGAGAGGAAACAGCAAATATACTCAATGGTGTATAGACATCTGGAGTAAGAAGGAGGGGGGAGTAGGGTGAAGGGGTGGGGATGTGAATACAGGAGGAGATTATGGACCATGGGGGGACAGTGTTCAGATATAACACATTTTTTTACTTCTTGCAAAGGGCTGGGATTGGATGGCCTGCCCAGGACCATAGGGCCAGGTGGATTCTAGGCCTAAGGGGTTTTATGGGGGCTCAGGGCTTCTCGGCCCCAGAACCAGGGATCTGTCTGCTGTGCAACTCAGCGACCCTACAGCAGAGTCAGAGTGAAAGGAGAGAAAAAAATACAGTACATGGTAGTGGAGAAATAAGGAAGGAGGGAGCTGCGATCAGCAATGGCAACATTGGAAAAATATGGAAGTAACTTTTGTGATGAACTTATCCTAAAGAATGTGATCCACTCACGACAGAGTTGATGGTGTTGGAACAAAGACTGAAGCACATTTTTTGTTATTATTTGGGGAAGGGTACAGGGCAAGTGGGCCTGGGTGGCCTACCTGGAGCTACATAGCAGAATGATCTTTGGGTGTCTGAGGCCGGATTCGGAACCAGGTGCTTCTGGCTCAAAGGCCAATGCTCTGTCTGCCACCCAGCCACCCCTACTATTATTACTATTTTATTTTATTTTGGGGTCTTTTTTTTGCTTTCTTCTTTTTGGTTTTTGCAGGGCAGTGGGGATCGGGTGGCTTGCATGTCACATGGCTGGGTGGTTATTGGGTTTACGAGGCTGGATATGGATTCGGGTGCTCGTGGCTCCAGGGCTGGTGCTTCATCCATTGAGCCACCTGGCCATACCTACCTTATTTTAATTTTTTTTTTCTCCCCTTTACTTTATCGCCCAAGTAAGTCTATCTATATTCATGGGGGGAGGGGTATTTTGTTTACTTGTAAACAAGTTTATTTTATTCATGTAAAAAAACATTTGTACGAAATGAGAATAAAAAAATAAAGAAAAAGAGGGAAAGAAAAAAAAAGGAAAAAAAAGAAAAATTATCACCCAATATGTGTGCAAAGTGGAACACTTTGTAGAAACAAATGACTGGACATTCTCTAATTTTTTTTTAATTTCAAGTTTTGATCTTTTTAGTAAATGTATTTATTTATTTATTTGGTTATTTGGTTATTTTTATCCATATGCACTTGTATAAATTGAAGTTACAAAATTGCCTTTCATCATCCCTTTGCATTACCCTCCACTCAGCAACAAACAGTTGTGGTAGCATTCCACATAAATATTTTTGAATATTTGCAATTTTCAGTATGAGTAATTAGGTTTAGGGAAAGAGATACAAAAGAGATCATTTTTATAAAGTTTTCCTCAGGTGATGAAAAGCTGTTTTTTTGTTTTGTTTTGTTTTTCTGCCTCTGGATGGTGATAACTTTGTCCATAACCAGTTTTATACTGTTGTCTTAGCTCTCTAACCTGCTGAGAGAAACTGCTTTCATCAAGGTTGATCAACTCACAAAGTTGTTAATGTGTACATTTTTTCTCTTAGTTCTGTCCCCTTCACTCTATATTAGATTCTGAAAGCCACTTCCATGTTTCTATAGAATTTGATCATTTATGATTTCTTTAAAAATAAAAATATTTCATAGTATTCATGTACCATAAATTGTGTATCCATTTCCCCAATTGATGGGCATCCCCTCAGTTTCTAATTCTTTGCCACAACAAAAAAAAGCAGCTATGAATATTTTAGAAGATACAGAACTTTTCACATTTTTAAAAAATTTCTTCTGCATAAAGATATAGAATTGGAATTGCTGGGTCAAAGAGTATGAACAATTTTGCTGCTCTTTGGGCACAGTTCCATATTGTTCCCCAGAATGGTTAGATCCATTTACAACTCCACCAGCAATGCATCAATATCCATTTACTCCCACAACTCTCCAAAAATGATCATTTTCCCTTTTTCTTATCTTGACCAATCTGATAGGTGTGAGGCAATACCTCACAATTCTTTTAATTTGTGTTTCTCGATTAAATAATGACTTGGAATATTTTTTCATATGATTATATATAGCTTTAAATTCTTAATTTAGAAACTTATGGGAAATGTATTATAACCTTAGAAATTTGATGCTGCTCTCTATATATTTTAGAAATGTGACCTTTATCATAGCTCCTAGTTGTGAAGATTGTTTACCAGCTTTCTGCTTTCCTTCAAATTTTGGCATCATTGAATTTATTAGTTCAAAAATTATATATTATATATATTATATATTATTATATATATTATATATATTAATTTAATATAGTCAAAATCATTTGTTTTGCTGTCTATAATATTCTCTAACTCTTGTTTGGTCATAAATATACTCCATTTCCATAGATCTAAGAAAGCATTTCTTGGTCTAATTTATCTAGTGTGCCATTTAGGTCTAAATCATGTATCCATTTTGACCTTATTGTGGTAAAGTGTGTGAAATTTTTGCCATACTGTTTTCCAGTTATCTCAACAATTTTTGTCAAATAGTGAGTTCTTATCCCAGAAGCTGATGTCATTGAGTTTATCAAAGTCGATTGCTGTTGTGATTTACTGTGGTTTCTTTTGAACCTATCCTAATCCACTATTCTATTACTTTATTTCCTTAATCAGTACCAGGCAGTTTTGATGACTAGTACTTTATAAAATAGTGTTAGATCTGGTAGAACTATGCCAGTTTTCTTTACATTTCTTTTTTTGTCAGTTCCTTTCCTATTCTTGACCTTTTTTGTTCCTCCAGTTAAATTTGTTACTATTTTTTTCTAGCTCGGTAAAATGGTTATCTGATAGTTTGTTTAATATGGTACTGAATAAGTAATTTAATTTGAGTAGAATCACCATTTTTTTGTTATAATACTCAACCTAACCATGAACAATTTACATTTTTCCAATTATAGAGACTTTATTTGGGTGAGACTTTATTTGGGTGATAAGTGCTTTAGAATAGGTTTTATACAATTTCTTTGTCTTGGGAGGTAGATTCCCAAGTATTTAACGTTGGCTATAGTCATTTTAAAAGATAAATTTCTCTCTCATGCTCTTAGGTTTTCTTGTTCATATAAAGAAATGCTGATGATTTATGTAGGTTTATTTTATATCCTGCTACTTTGCTGAATTTGTTAATTGTTTTAAGGAGTTTTTTAGGTTCTCTAGAGAACTCAGGTTCTCTACGTATAGCATCATATAATCTGAAAATAGTGAAAGCTTTGCTTTCTCATTACCAATTCTGATTTCTTCAATTTCTTTTTTTTCTCTTATTGCTACAGCTAGCTCCAAGTTTATTCCCATTACATATAATATATGTTGATGTTTATAGATAGATACTATTTTTATAAGTAAATAGTTTATGTAGAATAGGAATTAATTGTTCCTTATGTTTGATAGAATTCACTTGTAAATCCATCTGGACCTGAAGACTTTTTCTTGGAGAATTTATGGATGGTTTCCTCAATTTCTTTTCTTTTTTTTTTGAAATGGGGTTAAGTAATTTATTTCTTCTTCTGCTATTCTGGGCAATTTGTATTTTTGTGACTGTTCATTAATTTCACTCAAGTTATTCAATTTATTGACATACAATTGAGTAAAGTAGTTCTAAATTATTTCTTTAATTTCCTCCTCATTGGTGGTTAGTTTACCCTTTGCATTTCTGATACTGCTAATTTGTTTATCTTCCTTCTTTTATTAAAATCAGATTAACCAAAGGTTTGTCTATTTTATTGGCTTTTTCATAAAATCAACTTAGTTTTATTCATGAGGTCAATGGTCTTCTTGTTTTTTTTAAGAAAAATTTTGGATTTCTGGCCAAGATGGCAGAGAGAAGACAGGCACAGTTCTAATGTCCCCTCATCTGTCCCCATCTATCATATGAAACAAACCTCTTAACAGAAATTCAACTCACAAAAACCAGAAAGAAAAGCCAGGAAAAAGAACATCTATCTCAATATTTGTCCCCCTCAGCACCATTGGACAAATTCAGGCAGGTGAGTCTGGGCAAGGAGGGCAGATCAGCCCAGATCAGCCAGATTTGTGGCTAAATTGGAGCCTGGAGTCTGGGGGCCCAAGAGCTGGACTTGCTGGATCAGCAGTGGGGCTGGAAAGCAGAAGCTTGAGTCAACTAGGGAGCAGAGGTGCGCTGACCCTCTGGAGCTTGCAAACAGGGCTAGGGGTAGAGATCCGGGGCAGGAGAGCTGTGGACACCATTCCTGGGCCTCTTTGGTCTGAGGAACTCTGAGTCCATGACTCCATTGAGGCTGAGGCCTCTTCCAAGAACAAACAATAGCAGACTACTTCTGCCTCAGGCACAGGTGTTTGAGCAGAAGAACCAGTCCAGCTGACAATAGGGAGAGGAATGAACCCCAGGGTAAAGTACATCATTGATTGAAGGCAAAATGATTCATTAGCTCCAACCCCTCCCCTCAAGCTAAGGGAGAAAACCTCAATCAAGGTCACAGACACTCCAGAAAAAAGCAACCAGCACCTCCTATTGGCCAGATAGAGAAATTGCACTCAGTGAGTAAAGCCTCTAATGATCCCAAGCCCCTGTGAACCAGGCCCTGCACAATGCAAGGTCTTAGCAAAAAGAAGATGGGTCAGCGGAAAGGTGGGTCTATAGAACAATTCCTGGAAGGGAAAGACCCTAACTCAGAGAGACCCAGAACCTCTGAGGAGAATATGATCTGGTCTTAAGCACAGAAAGACTTCCTTGAAGATGTAAGGAAGGAGTTTAAAAATCAACTGGAAAATTTGGGAGAGACAATTAATACCTTGGAACAAGAAAACAAATCCTTAGAAAACACAATTGGACAAATACAAAACGAGAACAAATATCTCAGATCATCAAATGGAGAAATACAAAGGAAAATAATTCTTTTAAAACCTCAATTTGTCAAATGGAAAGCTCTTTCAAAAGTAGAATTGACCACTTGGAAAAAGAGTTGCAAAAGGTTAATGAAGAAAACTCCTTTATAAAAAAAAAAGGATGGAGTCTGCAGAAACTAATGACTCCATGAGACAGCAAGAGTCAGTTAAAGAAAACCAAAAAAAAAAGAAAAGAAAAAATAGAAGAAAATGTAAAATACCTCATCAAAAGCACTGACCTCAAGAATAGGTCAAGGAGCAGCAACCTGAAATTTATTGGGCTTCCTGAAAACATTGAAGAGGATAAAAAGCCTGGACTTAATATTACAGGATCTAGTGATGGAAAACTGCCCTGATATCATGGAACCAGAGGGCAAAGTTGTTATTGCAAGAATACATTGAACCCCACCAGATAAAGATCCTAAAATGAAAATACCAAGAAATGTTGTGGCCAAATTCCAGAACTATCAGATAAAAGAGAAAATCCAACAAGCAACCAGAAAGAAACAATTTAAATATCAAGGAACCACAGTAAGGATTATGCAGGACCTGGCTGCATCAATTATAAGGGATCAAAGGGCCTGGAAAAAGATATTTCAAAGAGCAAGGAACCTTGGAATGCAGCCCAGAATCCACTATCCCACAAAGCTGAGCATTCTCTTCCAGGGAAAAAGTGGGACATTTAATGAAATGGAAGAATTCCAAAAGTTCCTGATGAAAAGACCAGAGCTAAATAGAAAATTTGGACATCAAACATGAGGTTCAAGAGACACATGAAAAGGCAAAAATAAAGGGGGGGGTCAGTAAAAGAGGAAAAAATTGCTTACCAATAAGTTGAAACTGGCTATATTCCAGCATGGGAAATAACATTCTCATAAATCATGAGAATTGAAAATATAACAGAGAGAATATACCTAGTCAGATTTGATGGACATTCATGACCTATCCATGAGACTGCTATCCAATTAGATGTAACTGCTTTAACCCCACTTAGGAGAAAGACTCTAATAACTCTCAAGAATTTTAACTCTATTAGAAAGTATGTACTTATCTAGAAGAGACAGATCCTCAGAATTTTCTGTGACTCAGATAGAATGATCTAAACAACACTGCCTCCTTTAAAAAGGGGGACAGGAATGGGGCAAATCTCATTACACTAAGAGATACAAAATACCTATGGAAATGGAAGGGAAGGGTGGAGAAGATGGGAAACACCTGAATATTCTTCTCATCAGACTTGGCTTAAAATCAACCTAAATATACTTAGTTAACTTAAAAAAAATCTGACCTTTCCAGTATTAAAAGGGGAAAAAGGGGAGGGGGGATAGAGAAAGGGAGAGGGAGAGGGGGGGACAAGGGAACTAACAAAAGAAAGGAAAGGGAAAAGGGAAAAAGGGAAAGGGGAAAGAAAGGGGAGGGGTGATATAGGAGGGCAAACACACAGAAGGGGGTGGGATTCAGAAACAAAATACTAGGGAATACCAAGAAAGGGTGGAAAGGGGGAAAATTACAAACAGAGGGAAGAAAGCATGGAGGGCAATAAAGAATTAGTAATCATAAATTTAAATGTGAATGGGATGAATTCTCATTAAAAACTTAAGCACATAGCAGAGTGGATTAAAAACCAGAATCCTATAATATGCTGCTTACAAGAAACTCATTTGAAGCAGAAAGATACATATACAGTAAAGGTAAAAGGTTGGAGCAAAATATATTTTGGTTCAGCTGAAGTAAAAAATAAAGCAGGGGTATCAATCCTTATCTCAGACAAAGCAGCAGTAAAAATAGATAGCTTTAAAAGAGATAAGGAAGGAAAGGTACTATAGATAATAAAATTATTTCAATGCTGAATATATATGCACCCAATGGGACAGCATCCAAGTTCTTAGAGGAGAATCTGAAAGAACTATAGGAAGACATAGACAGCAAAACTCTACTAGTGGGAGACCTCAATCTCGCACTCTCAGATCTAGACGGATTGAAGTTTATTTAACAAGAAAGAAGCTAAGGAGGTAAATATATTGTTAGAAAAACAAGATATGGTAGACTTATGGAGGAAAGTGAATGGGGATATAAGGAATATATATAACTTTTTTTTTCCTTTGCAGTACATGGAACATATACAAAAATTGACCATGTACTAGGACATAAAAACCTAATGATCAACTGCAGAAAGGCAGAAATAGTGAATACATCTTTCTCAGATCACAATGCAATAAAAGTCATATGCAATATTGGACCAAAGAGATATAGACCCTGAACCAATTGGAAACTGAATAACCTCATTTTAAAGAATGAGTGGGCCAAAAAACAAATTATAGAAAGAATTAACCATTTCATCCAAGGTAATGATAATAATGAAACAACACACCAAAACTTATGGGATTCCCTCAAAGTGGCTCTTAGTGGATATATTGTAATTTCAAATGCTTGCATGAATAAATTCAAGAAAGAGGAAATCAATGAACTAAACACACAACTAGAAAACATAGAAAAAGAACAAATTAAAAATCCCCAATGAAATACCCAATTAGAAATTCTAAAAGTTAAAGGAGAAATTAATAAAATTGAAACTAAAAAACTATTGAATTAATAAATAAAAACAAAAGACGTTATTATGAAAAAACAATAAAATTGATAAACCTCTGGTCAATTTGATTAAAAAAAGGAAGAAGAAAATAAAATTGCTAGTATCATAAATTAGAAAGGAAACTCACCACCAATGAGGAGGAAATTGAAGTGATGATTCAAAGTTATATTGCCCAATTCTATGCCAATAAATTTGATAATCTATGTGAAATGGATGAATATTTACAAAAAATATAACTTGCCCAGGTTAAATGAAGAGGAGATTAAATACTTAAACAACCCTATCTCAGAAGAAGAAATTCAACAAGCCATCATTGAACTCCCTAAGAAAAAATCCTCAGGGCCTGATGGATTCATAAGTGAATTCTAGCAAACATTTAAGGAACAATTGGTTCAAATTCTAAATAAACTCTTTGGAAAACAGGGAAAGATGGAACTCTGCCAAAATCTTTCTTTGAAACCAATATGGTGCCGTTACCTAAACCAGGAAGATTTAAAAAAAAAGAAAATTATAGACCTATCTACCTAATGAATATAGATGCAAAAATCCAAAATTAAATCTTAGCAAAACGATTACAAGTTATCAATAGGATAATGCATTATGATCAAGTAGGATTCATCCCAGGAATGCAGGCCTTGTTCAATATTAGGAAAACTGTTAGTATACTCAATTACATCAACAACAAACCTATCAGAAATTATCTGATCATATCAATAGATGCTGAAAAACCTCCTGACAAAATACAGCATCCATTCCTACTAAAAACACTAGAGAGTGCAGGAATAAATGGACTGTTCCTTAAAATAATTAGCAGTGTCTATCTGAAACTATCAACAAGCATTATATTCTAAGGGGAGAGGCTAGAGGCATTCCCAATAAGATCAGGGGTGAAACAAGGGTGCCCATTATCACCACTATTATTCAATATCGTATTAGAAATGCAAGCTTCAGAAATTACAGAAGAAAAATAAATGAAAGTAATTAGAATTGGGAAGGAAGAGACAAAACTCTCACTCTTTGCAGATGACATGATGGTCTACCTAGAGAATCCAAAGAAATCATCCAAAAAACTACTGGAAACAATTAGCAATTTTAGCAAAGTTGAAGTTTATAAAATAAACCCTCATAATTCCTAAACTTTTCTATATTTGCCTAGTGAGATACAGCAGAATGAGCTAGAAAGAGAAATCCCATTCAACGTAACCTCAGACAATGTAAAATACCTGGGAGTCTATTTACCAAGACAGACTCAGAAACTTTTTGAAAACAATTATAAAACACTTTTCACACAAATTAAATCAGATTTAAATAACTGGGCAAATATCAACTGCTCATGGATAGCTACAGCTAATAAAATAAAAGTGACAATTCTACCAAAACTAAACTACCTGTTTAAATTACCTGCCCTACCTATCAAAATTCCAAAACATCATTTTAATGAGTTACAAAAAATTGTAAGTAAATGTAAATGGACAAATAAAAGTCAAGAATTTCCAGGAGCTTAATGGAAAAAAGTGCAAAAGAAGGGGGCTTAGCTCTATCTGATCTAAAATTATATTATAAGGCATCAGTCATCAAAACTGTTTGGTATTGGTAAAGAAATAGAGCTGTGAACCAGTGGAATAGACTATGTACAAAAGCAGGAGATGATTATAGTAATCTGCTGTTTGATAAACCCAAAGAGTTCAGCTATTGGCATTAAAAACTCCCTCTTCGATAAAAACTTCTGGGAAAATTGGAAGTTAGTATGGAAGAAACTTAGATTAGCCCATCACCTAACACCCTTTACCAAGATAAGATCCAAATGGTTACAGGACTGTGAATAAAATACAAAAGTATTAGCAAATTATAAGATCAAGGACTAGTTTACCTGTCAGATCTATGGAAAGGGAGCAGTTTATGACTAAGGAAGAGTTGGAGAACATCAACAAAAACCAACTAGATGATTTTGATTACATTAAATTAAAAAGCTTTTGCACAGATAAAACCACTGTAATCAAGATCAAAAGAATTGTAGTAAATTGGGAAATAATCTTTACAACTAATGATTCTGACAAAGGACTCATTTCTAAAATATACAGAGAACTGACTCACATTTCTAAAACAAAAAGCCATTCGCCAATTGACAAATGGTCAAAGGATATGCAAAGCCAATTTACAGATGAGGTGATCCAAGCAATCCATAGCCATATGAACAATTGCTCTGAATCATTAATTATTAGTGAAATGCAAATTAAAGCTTCTCTGAGGTATCACCTCACACCTCTCAGATTGATGACCAATATGACCAGAAAGGATAATGATCATTGCTGGAAGGGTTGTGGGAAATCTGGGACACTATTACACTGTTGGTGGAGCTGTGAATTCATCCAACCTTTCTGGAGAGAAAATTGGAACTATGCCCAAAGGGCAACAAAAATGTGCATACCCTTTGACCCAGCAATACCACTACTGGGTCTATACCCTAAAGAGATGTTGAAAAAGGTTAAAACCATTACCTGGACCAAAATATTTATAGCATCCCTGTTTGTGGTGTCAAAGAATTGGAAATCTAGTAAATGTCCTTCAATTGGGGAATGTAGCAAACTGTGGTGTGTGTATATATATATATATATATATATATATATATATATATATATATGTCATGGGAAGCTATTGTTCTATTAGAAACTAGGAGGGCTGGAATTTCAGGGAAGCTCAGCAGGATTTGCATGAACTGATGCTGAGTGAGGTGAGCAGAACAAGAAAAACACTGTACACCCTAACAGCAACATGGGGGTGATGTTCAATCTTGCAGGACTTGTTCATTGCATCAGTGCAACAATTGGGAACAATTTGGGGCTGTCTGCAAAAGACAGTGCCATCTCTATTCAGATAAAAAGTCCTGGAGTTTGAACAAACTTCAAGGAATATTCCCTTTAATTTAGAAAACAAAACAGATATCTTATTGTCTGATCTTGTTACCTCTTAGACTTCTTGTCTCTTCCTTAAGAATATGATTTCTCTCTCATCACACTCAATTTGGGTCAATGTACAGCATGGAAATAAAGTAAAGACTGACAGATTGCTTTCCATGGGGGGAGGGGGAAGGGAAGTAAGATTGGGGGGGATTGTAAAACTCAAGTAAGATCTTTAATAAAAAATAAAAATTAAAAAATAAAGTTGCATAAAAAGAGAAATGTTTTAATTATTTTGAGTTTTACAATTTTCCCCTACTCTTGCTTCCCTCTCTGCTTACCCCCACAGAAGGCAGTTTGTTAGTCTTTACATTGTTTCCATGGTAAATATATTGATCTAAGTTGAAAGTGATGAGAGAGAAATCATATCCTTAAGGAAGAAAAATAAAATATAAGAGATAGGAAAATTAACATAATAAGATAAAGGGTTTTATTTTTCTAACTTGAAGGTAATAGTCTTTGGTCTTTGTCCAAATCCCAGAATGCTTTCTCTGGGTACAGATGGTATTGTCCATCACAGATACTTCAAAATTGTCTGTGATTGTTTCACTGATGGAATGAGCAAAGACCAACAAGGTTGATCATCACCCCTATATTGTTATTAGGGTTTACATTGTTTTCCTGGTTCTGCTCATCTCACTAAACATCAGTTCATGCACATCCTCCATGCATCCCTAACTTCCCATCTCTCTTGGTTTCTAATAGTCTTCAAAGACATACATATGCCACAGTTTGCTAAGCCATTAGCCAATTGAAGGACATTCACCTAATTTTCAATTCTTTGCCACCACAAATAGGGCTGCTATGGATATTTTTGTACAAGTGATGCTTTTACCCTTTTTCATAATCTCTTTAGTGTACAGACCCTGTAGTAATATTGCAAGATCAAAGGGTATGCACATTTTTTGCCCTTTGGGCATAATTCCAAATTGTGCTCCAGAAAGGTTGGATGAATTCACAGCTCCACCAACAATGTGTTAGTGATCCAATTTTCCCACATTTCTTCCAACATTGATCATTTATCTCTCTGGTTATATTGCCCAGTCTGAGAGTTGTGAGGTGGTATCTCAGAGATGCTTTAATTTGCATTTCTCTAATAAGCAGTAATTTAGAGCAATTTTTCATATGACTGTTGATCACTTTGATTTCCTTAACTGTAAATTGCCTTTGCATATCCTTTGACTATTTGTCAATTGGGGAATGGCTTGGTTTTTTTTTTGAAAATTTGACTCAGTTCTCTGTATATATTAAAAATGAGTCCTTTGTCAGAAATACTAGTTGCAAAAATTGTTTCCCAATTTACTACATTTCTTTTGATCTTGGTTACAGTGGTTTGTTCTGCGCAAAAGCTTTTTAATTTAATTTAATAAAAATTATCTAGTTTATTTTAATAGTGTTCTCCATCTCTTCCTTGGTCTTATACTGCTTCCCTTTCCATAGACCTGACAGGTAAACTAGTCCTCGATCTTTTAGTTTGCTTATAACGTTTTTTTTTTGTTTCTACATCCTGTATCCATTTGGATCTTATCTTGGTATAGGGTGTGAGGTGTTGGTCCAATCCAAGTTTCTTCCATACTAACTTGCAATTTTCCCAACAGATTTTTTTGACATTTTTATTATATTAGCTTGACCTATCCATGAGCAGTTAATGTTTGCCAAGTTATTTAAATCTGATTTTTTTTTGTGTGAGAAGTGTTTTGTAATTGTTTTCAAAAATTTTTTTGAGCCTTGACAGAGTGACTCCCAGGTATTTTATATTGTCTGAGGTTATTTTGAATGGGATTTTTCTTTCTAGCTCTTTCTACTGTATCTTACTAGTCATATATAAAAATATTAATGATTTATAAGTGCTTATTTTATATCCTGTGAATTTGCAAAAGTTGATAATAATTTCTATAGCTTTTTAGATGATATTTTTGTAATTCTCTAGGTATACCAATCATATGTCCTACAAAGAGTGGATTCTATACCACTAGATGCATACATGTTTAGTAATGATATGACTTCATCACTAATGATGCTTTTTAAGAAGATATATTTTCCTTCTTTTACATTTTTATGAGATTGATTTTTGCTTTTACTTTATCTGAGATTACTACTGCTACCCTGATTTTTTTTAACTTCATCTGAGTCATAATATATTTTGCTCCAAACTTTTACCTTTATCCTATTTGAATTATTTGTGTGTCACATTTTTTCCATTTACATTGAATTCCTTCTAAATTCTAATTCCTTCAATTTTTTCTTCTTCTTTTATTTCTGATGCTAACATTTTTAATACAATATTGAATAGTAATGGTTATAATGGGTATCCTTTTTTCACCCCTTATCCTATTGGGGATGACTCTAGCTTATCCCTGTTGCATCTAATGCTTATTAATGGTTTCAGATAGATACTGTTTATCATTCTAAGGAACAATCCATTTATTCCTACACTCTCTATTGTTTTTAGTAGGAATGGGTGCTGTATTTTGTCAAAAACTTTTTTCAGCATCTATTGATATAATCATATGATTTCTGATAGTTTTGTTATTGATATAATTAATTATACTAACAATTTTCCTAATATTGAACCAACCCTGCATTCATGAGATGAATCCTACTTGATCCTAATAATTTGTTGTAATCATTTTGCTAAGATTTTATTTAAGATTTTTGCATCTATATTCACCAGGGAGATAAGTCTATAATTTTCTTTTTCTGTTTTCACTCTTCCTGGTTTAGGTATTAGCACCATATTGGTGAAATAGAAAGAGTTAGGCAGATTTCTATCTTCTTTTTTCCAAAGAGTTTATATAGAATTGGAACTGAACACTCCTTAAATGTTTTATAGAAAAATAATATAAATTTCCCAGATTAAAAGAAGATGAAATTAAAAACCTAAATAATCCTATCTCAGAAATAATTTCAACAAGCCATTATTGAACTCCCTAAGAAAAATCTCCAGGGTTTTATTGCTTTTAATTGTATTAATCTCTTCTTTGATTTACAGAATTTCTAATTTGGTATTTAATTTGGGACCTTTAAACTCTCCTTTGGCTTTTTTTAGTTGCATGCCCAATTGCTTGAACACTTCTTTCTTTATTTTATTCATAAAGACAATTAGACATCTAAAGTTTCCCCTCCAAACTGCCATGGCTCCATCCCATAAATTTTGGTATTATGTCTCATTAATATAATTTTCTTGGATATAATTATTGATTATTCTTTTATTTTCTGTTTCATCCTCCCATTGTTTAATATGAAACTTTTTTAAATTTCTAATTAGTTTTTGTTTTATCTTTTCTTGACCCTTTATTACATGTAAATTATATTGTATCATGGTCTGAGAAGTGAGTATTTATTATTTCTCTCTTTCTGCATTTGATTAAAAGGTTTTTATGCCCTACTACATGGTCAATTTTGGTGTAGGTCATGTACTGCTGAGAACAATGTATATTCGTTTCTATCCTCATTAAGTTTTCTCCAGAGCTCTACTCTATCTACATTTTCTAAGATTTCATTCACTTTCTTCTTGTTTAGTTTTTTGGTTAAATTTATCTAGTTCTGAGAGAAAGATATTGAGATTCCCCCATTATTAAAGTTTTCTGTCCATGTCTCCTTGTAATTCACTAAGCTTTCCTTCTAGGAATTTGGATGCTATGCAACTACGTGCATAGATGTTTAGGAATGATATAGCTTCGTTACCAATGATGCCTTTTAAGAAGATGTATTTTCCTTCCTTGTCCTTTATATGAGATTGATTATTGCTTTTACTTTATCTGGGATCAGGACTGCTATCCTGATTTTTTTTAACTTCATCTGAGTCATAATATATTTTGCTTCAACCTTTTGCCCTTATCCTAAATGTGTCAAGTTTTTATCTTAATAATTCTGCCAATTTTACTTTTATTTGAATTTTTGGTGTGTCACACTTTTTCCTTTTACATTTTTGTAGTTACTGTGTAGTTTCAGCTAGATAGCTCAGTATGTAGAGTGCTGGGCCTGAGACAGGAAGACTCATGCTCCTCAGCTCAAATTTGGTTTCAGGCACTAGCTATATGATACTAAACAAATCACTTGACTTTGTTTGTCATAGTACCTCATCTGTAAAAATAAGCTATAAAATGAAATAGCACACTAGTTTTGTATCTTTGCCCATAAAATTCTTGGAGTCATTAAGAGTTAAACTTGATTGAAATGACTAATCAGCAACGAAAACAACAGGAGGTTACTACATACAATTTTTTCTTGGTTCTGCTTGCTTTGCTTTTCATCAGTTCATATAAAACTTTCCATACTTCACTGTGTTCATCACAAATCATTTCTTAAAATGCAATGATATTGCATTATTGTCATGTGTAATAATTCATGATTTGATAAGCCATTCCTAAATTGATAGACATCTACTTTGCTTCTAATAATTTACTATTCTTTTTTTTTTTAATTTGGTTTTTGCAAGGCTTAAGTGACTTGCCCATTATTGCATAGCTAGGCAATTAAGTGTCTGAGGCCAAATATGAGAACAGGTTTTCTTGACTCCAGGGCCAGTGCTCTATCCACTGTGCCACCTAGGTGCCTCCCAATTATTTAGCTTTCTTAAAAACACTACAATAATATCTCAGTGTATATGGATAAGACTTTTCTTCTTATTTATGGCTTGCATTGGGATATGTGCCCAGTACAAGAATTTCTATTTCAGAAAGTATTGATGTTTTTGTTATATTTGCTTAATTCCAAATTGCTTTCCAAAATCTTTATGATCATTTCACAGATATATCATATCTGCCATTACACAATCAACATTGATTATTATTTTTTATTTTTGTAAGTTTCCAATGGGTGAAGTAAAATCTCAGTTATGAAATTGCATTTTTCTTTCTTTTATTGTTTTAGACTATTGTTTCATATTCATTAATAAATTTAAGTTGGATTGGAAATCAGTTTCCAATGGAGTGTCTGAAATTTTTATTTGACCATAGGCCATTCATCATTTAAATTCTAAAGATGGTAATTACTTAGATACTATTCTTATTAAACTAGCAGATGATCAATTCATAATAAGGATGACTAAGATATTGGAAGACAAAAATGAAGAAAAACAAAATATATTCATATCACATTTTCAGTGTTCAAAATAGCAACACAAATTCTAAAGAAAATTTCCAATTTTATGCAAAATTTTCCAAATTTTAATCTGGCTCTGGCAGTATTAAAGAATTTTGGATACTGGTCCATGGCTTGTAGGTTTGACACTTCTGATTAAGCCAATATTTATTTGTGGATGTATTTTATCTTAGGTTCTGTATAGTTCTGATACTTTGCTTTATAAATTCTCTTCCAATAACATGCATACAGAAATTCTGTAATATTTTAAAGGCACAACATTCTTCATGTTGTACTAATAATAAATTATAGTCAATGGTAATAATTTTCTTAAAGAGTAGGGAGTTGAAGTTTGGGAAGAAGAAAGATATATGCATTCAAAAAGAAAAAGTGTCTAAGTATATAGGTTTTGTGTTTTATAATCTCTTAAATGTTGCCTGAATTATATCACATAACATAAGACTTCAGTTCTGTCCTTTAAAATAGACTGAAAGTTTTTGGAAAACATTTCAAAGATTTCTCTCCAGGAAAAAAAATTCTGCTTATGTCTCATAGCATTTGTCTATCTTGTTTTAAAAAGGGAAAAATCAGCAGGAACAGATGCATCCTTGAACACCAAAATGTCCCTTTTGTAAAGAATTCACCAAGCAGCTTCTTTAAAAAAAAAGAAAATAGGGAAAACTACAGAAGATACATTAAGTTTAATAGTAACAGAAATGTTTATATAGAGTAATGTCTGTTAGATCCCTGTGATACTTCCGTGATGTGCTAAATTGCCTGAATACTACAAAGCAATGAGAATTAGATTATGTGGAGAGAATTGAATTATATGCCAATATCTGTCATTTAGTGAGAAAACAAGCACTTTTTTCCTAATGTTCTTGCCCTCAGTGTGGTGAACACCAATATGTTGTTACAAAAAGAAAATATTTATTTTATCTCATTTATTTAAATCTATTATAACAAAATATCTTCTATTTTGTTCTTATTACATTTTCCTGATTTGAAATAGATACATATATTTCAATTGATTACCTCCCCAAATCAGTACCACTTACAATAAGTAACTGCCTTACTTGATCAACACAGAGAATACAGATAGAAATCCTATAGCACAAAATACTGCCCTCATTCAAATTCAACGAACTTCTTGGTAACCTTTATGCAGATATTAAAAGAAACAATGATTTTAATAATCACCAATATTTAGAGTAACAATATTATAATATATCACATAAGACTCTATCATATTGATTAATAAGTTGCTTATGTATAACAATCTAAGGCAAGGAAAAATGTTGTCAGAAAATAGAAGGGTTACATCTAGTTAATACATCAAGCAAACAGATTGTGTTGAAATGGGACAGGACTCTTTCTGAATTATAATAAAACTTCAATATGTATATGAGATCAAATGTTCACTCGTGAAAGCATATTTTTTAATACTTAATCATTATCAGGAACTTGATCTGGATATAATTCAGAGTGTTTCCTGGATATTAACTGTGATTGAGTCAATATCTCACCCTAATTTCTGTAATGTTTCTGTAATGTCTAGATGCAAACAGCTGTATGCATGTATTTAAGATGAAGGAGACATTTGAAGTTCTGTTGCTACCTCCAGCTATGAACATGAAGGGTCACTCATTCCATATTACAACTCGAGCATCAATCAAAGGACATACTTAATTTACTTTCCTCCCTTTTTCTGTTCCTAATAATCAGCTATTTAAAATATAACATCTTCACTCTCTCTGGTAGTCAATGTATATTCGCCAATTATAACTTCTTTGGGAATTAAAACTTTCTTGCCTGATATGGATGTAACAGAGTGGTTGCTTTATATCTGTCCTTTGTGTTCGACAAAAAGCTACTTCAAATATAATTTTTCTTGCAATGTGAACTATGTGTGAAATCTGGGCCTTTAGAGGCACCTGAAATACCATTCCCCTTTGATATTGAAGGTAAACAATAGTAAATTTTGGAAATCATTGAAAACTCCCATTGAAAAATAATGTCATAAAATTAATTATTTTCCTTGTTTCTAAAGTATATTGAATATATATTCTCTCTATATGAGAGGCAGCTTGGTGAATTGGGAGTTGGTTCTGGAGTCAAAAGATCTGAGTTCAAATTTAGACACAAGACCTTACTAGATAATGACCTATGTCAAGTTACTTAAACCTTTTTACCAAAGTTAATTCACTTGTAAAACGAGAACATTAACAGCCCCTACCTCTTTTTGAAGATCAAATGAAATAATAGTTATGAAGTGCTTAGCACAGTGTCTGGAACACATTAACTGCTATCTAAAAATTGTTATTATTGGGTTATTATATTATTATAATAATTATTATTACATTTAAGTATTTTATACCCATTTGAACATTTAGTACATTTGATTAATATTACATTATTATTATATTACATTATTACACATTTGAGTATGTTATCTATTTATTTGAGGGATATAGGTGAAACAGATCTATTATCCAATATACAATATCCCAAAAGTTTTCCTCAATAATTTCATTTAGAATTTCAAAGGCTTACTCTGCTTTTACAGGTATTAGGGGAAAACCTATCTATATCCCACTCAATATACAAAGTGTATAATACTGGCAAGACAACTTTTATAATAAATTAGTAAAGTAAAATAAAATAATTTTAGAAATGGTGTCTCAAACAAATCAGTATTTCAATGATGATTGAAAAGTATAGTTATCTTGAGATTTGATTAGTGTGGCATTTCATGTCCACATATATCTAGATTACAAATTCTCTATAACACATTTTAGTCTTAGGTAATTGAGGGTCAAACATTATAATAACTTGCCCATGACCACAAAGTTACTTTTAGATATAAAATTTGAACATCTAAAACTCTAGTTTTAAATTCAGCACAATCCCTGTTTTGTGACACTATTGTCATAATTTTTTTATTTTTTACTATATTGAATAAAACAATGTAGTACTCTATATATGATATATAGTAAGTATATAACATATTTTATATAATAAATATATGCTTTAATAAATAATTTTTGAAAAATTTACTATAAAATATCTGTAAAATATATTACTTTAAACATTTATGCATTTGACAAGAATGATTAGAATAAGATATTTCATAATCTTCAGATTTAGCATGCTATTTTATTTTTCTCAATTGCACTTGCAAGTATTTTAAACATAAATATTTTTTATTTCCATATTACCTCCACTGTTTCCTGAATTCCCTTTTCCTTTAGAAGGCAAGCACTTTGAAATAGATTATAGATGTCCAGTCATACAAAATATATTTCCATATTAGCCATGTTGGAAAAGAGAACAACAGATCAAAAGATGAATGCATGAATGCTTACAAAAATAATTTGAAAAGTTTACTTCAAATTGCATTCAGGCTCTATGACTCTTTCTCTGGAGGAGGACATTATCCAAAGTAGAATTTTCCTTAATCTCAGAATTGCTGAGAGGAACTCTATCTATCATAGCTGCTCATCTCACAATGATTTGTTAAAATGCACAAAGTTCTCTTGGTTCTCCTTATTTTACTTAGGATCAATTCATGCAAAGATTTTCATGTTTTTTTCTAATGTTTCATGGCTCACAATTTCTTACATTTAGATACAATAACTTAATCAGCCATTTACCAAATGGTGGATATCACTTAAATTTCCAATTCTTTGCCTAAAAAGAGAACTACTATAAATACTTTTGCACATATGAGACTTTTCCCATTTTTATGATTGCTTGGAATATAGACCTTGCATTATTATTGTTTAATTAAATGTAAAAACAGTTTTATTGCTCTTTGGGCATGTGTCCACATTGTTCTCCAGAATGCCTGGATCAGTTAATAAATCCACCAGCAATGCAGTAATGTTTCAATCCTTCCACAGCCTCTCCAGTATTAACCATTTATTCATTTTTCCATCTTAGCCACTATGACAGGTGCGAGGTCTTAACTCATAGTTGTTTTAATTGACATTTCTCTAATCAGTAATGATTTGGAGTACTTTTTTTATATAATTGCAAATATAACAATTTATTCATTTGAAAATTGTCTATCCATATACTTTGACTATTTATTGATTGGGAAAATGACTTTTAATGTTATAAATTTGATGGAAATCAAAATATACTTTAGAAATGATACCTTTATCAGAATCACTACTTATGAAAATTCTTGCCCAACTTTCTATTTTCCTTCTAATTTTGACTGCATTGGTTTTATTAGTGCAAAAACATCTTAATTTAATATCGTCAAAATCATCCATTTAGCAACTTATAATTTATACCATTTCTTGATTGGTCATAAATTTCTTCCATTTCTATACATCTGAAAATTAAAGTGTTTTTTGCCATTATTTTTTCCAGTTTTTCCAACAATTTTTGTCAAATAGAGAGTTCTTATTATTCATATTTATCAAATAATAGATTGCTCTTGTCATTTTCACTGTTTCTTTTGAACTTATCCTAATCTACTGATCCATTTATCTATTTCTTAACCAGAACCAGGCACTTTTAATGACTGCTTTATAGTCTAATTTTAAATCTAATAGAGATAGGTCACCTACCTTTATATTTTTTTTCCAATAGTTCCTTTGCTATTCTTGAGTTTTTGTTGCTCCAGATGAATTTTGTTACTATTTTTTTTTCTATTTCAGTAAAACAGTTATTTGGTAGGATGATTGGTATGGCACTGAATAAGTAATTTAATTGAGGTAGAATTGCCATTTTTATTATATTAGCTTGAACTAATCACAATTAATTGACATTTTTCTGATTGTTTGTTTGAATGAGCATGCTTTGTAATTGTGTTCATACAGTTTCTGGATTTGCCTTGGGAAATATATTCTCAGGTATTTAATATTGTCAACAGTCACTTTATTTATTTTTTAGTTTTTGTAAGGCAATGGGGTTAAGTGGCTTGCCCAAGGCCACACAGCTAGGATACTCCTGACTCCAGGGCCAGTGCTCTATCTACTACGCCACCTAGCTGCCCCAACAGTTACTTTAACTGTAATTTCTCTACTTATCTCTTACTCTCGAATTTTGTTGTTCACATGTAGAAATGTTAATGACTTTTGTGGCTTTATATTATATCTTTTGTTTTTTATTGGATTTTTTTGTTTAGGTTTTTGCAAGGCAAATGGAGTTAAGTGGTGCAGATCAGCCCCAGATCAGCCTGATTAGCAGTGGGGTTGTAGCCCTGGGAGACTGAGGGCCTGAGAGTTGGGCCTGCTTGATCCCCAGGGCTAGAGCTTGATCATGGGGACTTGAATCTACTAGGGAGCAGAGGTATTGGTGTTGGGGCTGACCCTCTGGAGCTTGCCGACAGGGCTGGAGGGAGAGTTTGGGTGCAGGAGAGCTGCACATATAATCCCTTGGCTCCTCTGCTCTGAGGAACTTCGAGTCCACACATCCATTACAGCTGAGGTGTCTTTCCATTACAAACACAATTACAGACTACCTCTGTGCCAGGCACAGGTATGTGTGAAGAAGGGCCAGCTCCACTGACAATAGGGAGAGGGATGACCTTACCCCAGAGCAAAGCCCACCACTGATTGAAGACAGAAGTAATTAACAGCTTTAGTCACTCCCTCCAGTTTATGGGAGAAGGCCTCAATCAAGGTCACAGACACTCCAGAGAAAGCAACAATCACCTCCTACTGGCCAGCCAGAGATGTTATACTCAGTGAGCAAATTATTTGGCACCCCCTACTGGCCATCTGGAGATACTGCACTCAGTAAGTAAAGTCTCTAGGGATGCCAACACCAAACCTCTGTGAAAGAGTCCCTCCCCAACTCAAGCCCTTAACACAATGAAGAAAGATCAGTGGAAAGGTGGATCCATAGAAAAATTCATGGAAGGAGAAGACCCTAACTCAGAGAAAATTAGAACCTCTGAGGAGAATATGATTTGGTATCCAGCACAGAAAGACTTCCTTGAATAAATAAGGAAGGAGTGTAAAAATCAATTGGAAAATTCGCAAAAGTCAATTAACACCTTGCAACAAGAAAAAAATCATTGGAAAATGCAATTGGACAAATACAAAAAGAAAATAATTCTCTTAGATTCTCAACTGAACAAATACAAAATAAGAATATTTTTCTCAGATCCTCAATTGGTTAAATGCAAAAAGAGTATAATTCTCTCAAAAGCTCAACTGGTCAAATGGAAAGCTCTTTCAAAAATAGAATAGACTAATTGGAAATGGAGTTGCAAAAGGTAAATAAAGAAAACTCTCTTAAAAAAAGAATGGAGTCTGCAGAAACTAATAACTTCATGAGACAACAATATTGTGTTAAACAAACCAAAAAATAGAAAAAACAGAATAAAATGTAAAATAACTTATAAGCAAAATGACTGACCTTGAGAATAGATCAAGGAGCGGCAACCTGAGAATTACTGGACTTATGGAAAACATTGAAGAGAAAAAAAAAGTCCTGATGTCATGGAACCAGAAGGTAAAGTAGTTATTGAAATAATATATATAGAACCCTTCTCAAAAGAGATACTAAAATGAAAGCACCAAGGAATGTTGTGACCAAATTCCAGAATTATCAAATAAAAGAGAAAATCCTGAAAGCAGCCAGAAAGAAATAATTTAAATGTCAAGGAGCACAGTAATGATTATACAGGACCTGGCTGCATCAACATTAAGGGATTGAAGGGCCTGGAACAAGATATTATGATGAGCAATGCAGCTAGGAATACAGCCAAGAATCCCCTTTTCCACAAAAATGAGCCTTCTTCTTCAGGGGAAAAGACTGACATTTAATGAAATGGAAGAAATCCAAAAATTCTTAATGAAAAGACCAGAGATAAATACAAAATTTGGACATCAAATAGTAGGATCAAGAGGCATATGAAAAGGTTAAAAAATGGGGGGGGGTAAAGAAAAAATCTGCTATCCAATAAGTTGAAATTGGCTATATCCCAACGTGAGAAAAGGTTTCTCATAACTCTTAAGAATTGCAACTCTAACAGAGAGAATATACCTAGCCAGAAGTGATGGACACTCATGACTTATCCATGAGACTGCTATTCAATGGGATAAAAGTGGCTATAACCTTAGTTGGGAGAAGGACTCTAATAACTTGCAAGAATTGAACTCTATTAGGAAGAATGCAGTTAGGTAGAAGTGATGGATACTCAGAATTTTTTATGACTCAGATAGAATGATTTAAGAACACCTCCTCTTTAAAAAGGGGGACAAGAAGGAGATGGGAGGAAGGAGAGGGCTGAATGGGGTAAATCTCATTACATTAAGAGGTAGAAACAACATATGATAATAGAGGGGAAGAAGTGAGGAGATGAGAAACACCTAATGCTCTTCTCATCGGTGTTGGCTTAAAGTTAACTAAGACACATACTCAGTTAATTTTAAATAATTTTAAATACATTTATCCTTTCAAGTATTTATATATATATATATGCATATATATATATACATATATATATATATATATATATATATATATATATATATAATTTCTTCATTTGAAAGCTGCATATATCCTTTGACCATTTATCAATTGGGGTATGACTTGGGATCTTGTTAATTTGATACAATTCTATAGATACATAGATATATGTAGTTTTAATTTCTTCATTTGAAAATTGTCTTGGGAAGTAGATTCCCAAGTAGTTAATGTTATGTACAATTGTTTTAAATGGAATTTCTCTTTCTATCTCCCGTTCTCGGCCTTTGTTGTTCATATATAGAAATGTTGATGATTTATATGGGTTTATTTTATATCCTGCTAATTTGCTAAATTTGTTAATTGTTTCAAGGAGTCTTTTTGATGCTTTTCTTACATTCTCTAGGTAAACTGTCATATCATCTACAATGAGTGAAAGTTTTGCTCCTCATTGTCTATTCTGATTCCTTCAATGTCTTCAATGAGTTTTTGTATTTGAGCTCAATTTATAGACTGTTTTGATACTTCTCTGATGTCTCACAGGTTTATTCTTCAGATATGGCATTGTTGTCCTCTTTATGTGCGAAGCATTTTTCTATATTGTGTGCTCTTTTAGCTTTTTTGCCCATCTTTGTTGTTGTAATTCTGCTCCTGGGGTATATGGAGTTTACATTCAAGATTTTATTTTGCTGGGGCTGGGGTCTGATCCCTGGATTCTTTTTGGACAAGATGTTGCCTATGTAGTCCAGGCCTTGCCTTTGTAGAGATTTTTTTCCTCACCTTTATGTCCAGGTTCTGACTTAACAGAGTATTTCTCCTGACCCCATCCTGTCTTTTACCCAGGTGTTTCTGGTTTCAGATCTTGTTTTGGGGTGACATGCTCCCTGTTGGCTTTTTATCCAGCTGCCAGGACCTGGATTGTAGTGTAGCTAAAAGCCTCTTGTTGGCTTTTCCTTCTCTTCCATCTCCTGGACTTTTCTTCCCCTTTCCCCCCCAAAGAGACAGACCTTCACTGAAGATCCTCCATGATGTCTACAGTTGAAAAATTCTTTGAATCTTCTCTTTTTTCTTGGTATGATCTGTAGTATGAGTGTCAGAGTAGAGGCTTCATATGTCTTTGGGAGGGAAAGGCTATGGGAGCTTGGTAGCTTATGCTACCATCTTGACTCTGCCCTAGAAGACGACAAATAGTTTTATAGAAGTAAAAGAAAATGAAGATTTCTCTATTGACTTAGGATGAAAGCTCTCCCCCCCTTTTCTACTTTCTTATTCAGAATTCAACCAGCATTAGAAATTTTTAGCAAAACTTACTCCACCAGGATGACCAAGATCTAATCAAAGAGAGTAAAGGAATTAAAAATTTAGGAAAATAGGTGAATTTCTTCAATTATATTTACTGAAACAGAACTGGAAAATGTGGTTTCTTCCCTTTTTGTCAAATTGGTGATACACATAACAATCGATAAAACTCTTCAACCAAGATTTGGGTGTTCAGGATTATGTATTTCAAGACTCTCATTGAAATACTCTAATCTCTGATTATAATGTTCATGTTCTTGTTAATTGTTAAATAATCAGAGTTGATCAACATCCTTAGTAACACCAATTCTTCTTAGGGCATATAAACTGTAGTCCCAGCACCATGAAGTTTACTCTGCTCCAAAAGAGCTTATTGAATAACCATTTTTTAATAAAATGGTAATATTATTATAAAAATGATTAATTGCCAAGATATCATAGTTTTCAATCTTTTTTTAAACATCAAAGATATCTACAGACAATGGAGACATGGCTAGCCAGGAGTATATCTCCATATCATTTTAGGACATAGATAAAACTGCTATCTACTTCTATTTATAGAAAATAAATTTCCCCATATCTATCAAGGCAAAGACCAAAGCTATATAGGGAGCAGAAAAAGAAGTCAACTGGTACCCATGTTGCATGTTCTATTAAACTGAATCAATGATTTAGATCCCCATTTTCAAAGGGAACTTAAATAGCAGTACTATACCAAAGCAAGGGATAGTCCTGGACATGAGAGTATGCATGCATTTTATACTTCTGACCTGGAGTGTGAAGTCAGATTTGATCCGCACAAAAGGTAAAATCTGTAGTCTAAGTACTACACAAACCAAGAGAAAAGTTATAGTTTCATTGTTATACACTTGAACACTTTTATACTACCTGATTAGGACAAATGTTAGTAACAGTTTATTGGAGCTCCAATAAAGCACAAAGCCATAGCTCTGTCATGCAGACCCATACCTGGAATAGGAGCTAGAAAAACTTAGACTAGGAGATCAGGAGTCAAATTTAATCCTAATTGTTCACAGTTCACCAGGCTGAACTATCCTCTAATTGAAGAAAAATTCAATAGTTGAAAAAAGCATCAAGTGAATCAAACCACGAATACCTTGGAAGCAAAAGATTGGTGTTAATATAAAATCCCATTCAATAAGAATTTTGGAGGAATGAGTAAGTCAAAAAAAATTTTTTAAAGGATTCATTCCCTGTGCATCAGGAAACATTTCAGTAACTCATTTTTAAAAATTTAGTAGTTTATTTTGGAGTTGTCAGCTTTGTGTACAATTGTCTTCTTTTTCCAGTAATGAAACTTTCCTTTAATGAAATTTTCTCTAACTAGATAATGATATTAATCCATGCAACAAATTGATTGTAAAATACTTCTCAACTAGATAATCAAATATTTCCTTATTTTTAGGATGCAATGTGTTCCATTATTCTCAGTGATTTTTGTTGCTTAACATCCATTTCTTTTAGAAAATCTAATCTTCAATAATGCAACAAAAATAAATAGATATGGAGATTCTGAGCACTCTATAATCACTAAGACCTTTTATTTCATAATCTTGGAATATCAGTTTTAAGATATTTTCATTTTTTTCTACAGTTTTCACCTTAAGTTGAAATGAAATAATGAATTCTAGAAAAAAAAAGGAATATAAAGTAGTAGCTGAACTTCAGTATTCATGGGAGAAAGGAGGTGAGTAATTATATGTAATTATATATCTTCTTGCTGATAACTTCTTGCTTGAAAAGAGAGGACAGCATGTAGAAGCTCCTACTTCTATTAGGACTCAGCAGGATAATTATAATTGCCTATCAAAGGCAGCTGAGTGAGATAATGACTTAATATTACCAGAAAAGATAGGGAGCATGACACAAATAAAGTGAGTCTTGCTCTGGAGTCCTATACATTCTCATCCAATATAACAAATAGCCATGAATTAGTCATGAAATTTGCCAACAAGATCAACAAAATTCACAAAAGAAAGGAGAACTTTGAGGAGTTTAAGAAGTCAGATCAAAACAATAACCACTCATGATATAAGAACAATAATTACAAATCAAGCTTCCCTCCCATTGATAAGCAAGAGTGAAGAAAAGCATAAAGTGCAAAGCATTTTAAGATGCAACCAATGTGTTCATTTCACTCAAAGAACAGACTGTTACTTTCAATTTATCAAAGAAAATAGTTTACTTTTGTCAAGAAATGAAGAACTTAAAATGATATGAAATGGCAAGGGACCTTAAATTGTATCAGAATTTTTGAGTGCATAAGAATTCAATAGAGAAAAACAAGGGGTAAAAATGAAGGAACACGGAAGACTTTACAATTATATTTGAGATTTTATTTTCCTAGAGAAAGGGAAGTAAGACTTTATTAAGATGATGGAGTTTATTTTGATAAGAAGAGTGACAGGATATAGTTTCAGGTCTTAACAGGAAAGAGATCAAGAAGTAGCAATAGAAGAAAAAAGAAAAGTTATTGTTACCTTCCTTCTGTAGGTTATAAGGTAACTGCTGGCATAAATGTTAGTAAGGTCTATCACCTTTATAGAGCATATGTGCTGGATATTGTAAAAAGGTTTCTGAGACTTGTCAAACCTAACAAGCAACACCAGGCAATTCCACTTAATTGTCATAGAGAACAATGATATTCCCATAAACAACTGAACCTTCTAAATATTGCTAAGACTTTGAAATTTCAGATAAAAAGTGAAAACTTAAAAGGCATGGATGAGTTTGATTTTTCTTTCTTATAATTGTTAATCACAAAGAGGATTTTCCTTCAGAAGGAAAAAATAGGTTTGAATAGTGCATATTTGTTAGGCAGGTAGTAGTTCTTGATGCTGAGAGAAATGAGTGGAACCAAGAGAAAATTTTGCATAATGACAGTAACATTGTGTGATGAAGAGCTATGATGGACTTAGATCTTTTCAGGGATATAGTGATTAGACAATTATAAAGAATTATGAAGTCTGAATTCAGATCAAAGTATAACTTTTCATTCTTTAAATTTTATTATTTGGTGGGTTTTTTCCCCTTTTGGTTCAGATTTTTCTTTCACAGCATGACTAACATGTTTATACATTTAACATGCATACCAGATTACTTGCTATCTTAGATCAGAGGGAGGGAAAGGTGGGAGAGAGAAAAATTTCAAAAATTGGAAAAATAAATAAATAAATTTTATAAAAGAAGGTAGCAGTACTTGAAATCCAGATTCTAATGTCCATAAGATAAGAAAATATAATCATGATGATTTCTTTGTTGTATAGCATTTTAGTCTGAATTTTTAAAATTTTATTTCATTTTTCCAATTACATGAACAGATAGTTTTGAATATTGATTTTTGCAAGATTTTAAGTTCTATATTCTATTGCTTCCATTCCTTTTCCCCCTCCCTCCCTATTATACTGGATAATTTAATAGAGATTATATAAATACAAGTAATGTTGATTTCTTACCTGAGTGTGGAATGAGTCTGATGAGGGTTGACAAATCAAATATTTACTTGTATATACAAATAAATATTGTATAGACAATGGGATTACATAGCTTGATTCAAGGAACTAACTTTGACTTTCTAGGTATTGGTAGGACCTGTGAGATAGAATTAAACCTGTATAAGATTTTGAAAAGATATGGTACTCAAAATAACAGGGGAGATAAAAGTTTTAGTGAAGTAATATTGCTAATTAAAATATATAAAATACTCACCTCAAAATCTAGTAGTCTCAGGTAATGGTTATTTAAAAACATTTTGGTGATCATTCTTCTTGTGCTATTCACTTCACTTTGCAACAATTTATATAAGTCTTTCCAGGATTTCCTGAATCCATTCTTTTCATTATTTCTTAAATAACAATGCTAATATGTTCAAACCCAGCCTATGACATTTAATGGATACATAATAAGAGGCTGGTCACTTAGCTTCCCCTTACCTGATGAAGAAAACCACATTTCACCAATATTTTTCAAACTCTCTTTGAATGACAAATACCCTTTAAATTTGGATTGTATTATGATGAACTAAGTTTAATAATCATTCCATTAGATATTAATATTAACTATTTATTCTGTCTCTTAGAATAACTGGGAGTAAACATTTGGTAGCCAATAAAATCTCCACACATTTAAAATGATGAAAGTGAAACCCAAAACATTATAAGACTTACCCAAATTCATACATGTGGTAAACAATAAAATTTGCATTTGAACTCCAATTCCCTGAATAAAATGCTATTTCCATTAGGTCAAGTAACTTCTTAGGCAAGAAAACCCTATAAGGTGTCAGAAAGAGTCAGACTTGGCTGAAAAATGAGTAAATTACAAAAATTCCTATAATTTATGAATTTCATCTTTTCTATTTAAAAAATTCTGGTCTATTAATTGATCTCACTTAAAATGCAGATATTTAAACTGTTATTAAATCTGATTTTTATCTCTTTTCTGTTTCTAATTCTCACTCTTAAAGTTCTCTGTTCCTATTTTTAAAAATTTCTTCATGTGGTCTTATTTTATTTAGTACAAAAAACAACTCTACTTACAACTTCCAGGAATTACAGTTAAATTTGTGCTTAATGTATGTTTTATTATTTCTTTGTTTGTAGAATTTTAGGTATCATTTTCTTCTGCAGGATTTGAGCCTTGAGCACTCCCTTCTCTATGTTAGCTTTTTTGCTACAAGATTCTCTTTGTTATTGTTCTATACTAGTTTAATCATTCTTTCAACCTACTTTCTGATGACAGACATTTTGTATTAGTCACAAAATATTTATTTCTATAAGAAATGTCCAGATCAAACTTTTGTATTACTGAATCTGGTTACTGCTTTCTTGGAAAAAAAATGCAGGAAACTAAATGGACAATATATTGTTCTTCATTAGGAAGACAATACATTCCTTTGCAATCATATGAAGGTATAACTAACCTATGATTCTATTGATGCTCATCTTGCTTGCTAAAATCTTTGATCACTGTATATCAATTTGCCCCTGAGTATGTGACCCTCATATTAATTAAGGTATAGAGCATTGATAATAACCCACAGATAATTTTTTTAAGTTGCAATACAGTTTTCATGTATTTTCTTGTTTGATATTTCTGCAGCCTACATCTTTGGGGTAAGTACCAATATCTTGATTTTAGAATTCATAAAATGTGGGCTCATTGAAGATATAGGACTGCCATAACATCCTACAATTATTGAATAAATGAGGTGTATTTAAAACTTCATTCATCCTGACTCCATTGCATACAAAGCAATGAGAACAAAAGAAGTGAAAACCCATCTAAAAGATAAAATCTTGCTAATATCAATAAGAAGAGTTCAGATGAGAGGATCATCTATTCATTTCCATAAAATTTACATAATGTTAATCCTAGGAGTGTGGTCTTGAGGTAAGCAGAAACTAAGTGATTTAGGGCTTCTTGGATGGAAATTATGATCATTAAACTAAGGTCAACAAGATATTCTTGAGTGAGGGACTTGGTACTAATTAACATGTTCTATTCAGAAAGCAATACAATTGCAACCTGAAAGTCTTTTCTATACAGCTAAATCTTAATTCCTTTGAGCCCTTAGGAAAAGAATTATAGCTCCCAATTCAGATAAAGATCGTTTTTTAAAAACAAATTCTGAAAAATTGCAGGTTTCACTCAATAGAAGGGTTGTTTTGAGGGGTTTTTTTTAATACTGAGAGAAAAAAAGGCATCTAGATTTTTTTTTTTTTTGTGGAGGGGGAATTTGAACACGTATATTTACTGTGTCTGTAAATTTACAATCTCCGCATACGTTTTTTCTTAATTCAGGAAAAGATTGTAGACATTTAAAAGTGATTGACTTGATAGATTTTAGTCATTTATATCTAATTTCCAGAATGTGTGAAGATAGCTCTGTAGCTAAATTCATTTGGGAAAAATTTTGAATTCAAATATCTACATTTACATTTAAATGCAAGTTAGTGTTGTCCAGGATGTGAGAAAACTGGGACACAAATTCTAAACTGATCCAATGTTTCTAGAGAACAATTTGGAATTATGACCCAAAGGGCAATAAAATCATGCATACCCTTAGATCTAGAAATACCACTACTTGGTCTATATCTTAAAGAAATCTTGAAAAAGGGTAAAAATAAGACATTTCCAAAAAAAATATTTATAGCATTTCTTATTGGAATGGCAAAGAATTAGTAATTGCGGGGATGCCCAGCAATTTTGGAATGACTAAACAAATTGATTTATATGAATGTGATGGACCACTATTGTTCTATAAGAAACCTTTCAGAAAGGCCTGGAAAGACTTGCATGAATTGATGCTGAGTGAAATGAGCAGAACCAGAAGAGCAATATAAACACTAATAACAACATGGGGTGATGTTCAACTATGATGGACTTGTTCATTTCAGCAGTAAAATAATCAAAAGCAATTTTAAAATACTTATGATGGAAAATGCCATCCAAAGTCATCCATATCCAGAGAAGGAACTGGGAAATTTAAATGAAGATGAAAACTTATTATCTTCCATTATTAGAAACTGTCATATATATTCATTTTTTTTCTCTCTAATGCTTTCCTTCTATTTAGATTTGATTCTATTCTCACAACTTCATCAATATGAAGGTATTATTTAGTATGGTTATAAATGTAGAGTTTAAATCAAACTGCCTTCTGTAAGAGGAATGAGGTAGGGGGTGGAAGGAAGAAAAAATGTAAAACTCAAAACATTGAAAAAAATTAGAAAAAACTACTATTGGTGGCTCAGACAAGATGGCAACAGGAGAAGAGCCTCTCTTAGGTCCTCTCTCCATAATATTTCAAAAATCCTAAAATTATGCCTCTGACTAAATTTTCTAGTGTCAGAACCCACAGAGGGATCTAGTGATGCAATTCTCTAGAATTAGGTAAACCTGGAAAATAGTGGAAAGGCTCTGCTTGACTGGGTTAGAAAGGCAGCCAACCAGAGTGAAGGAACTTCAGCCTCCTGGAGGCAGCCCCAGGGTGCCTTGGAGCCACAGTTCACAACAGCAAGGGCAGTTTCCTGACTTACAGACTGGGGAGCACAGGCACAAAACTGAAGATCAGCAGGGGGACATCTGCAAGAGTAAGGGCTTGAAGCCCAGCCCTCAGAGTACTCAGGGAGCAGCTTGGCCACTGTAGCCCAGATGCAAGAAACAAAAGCCAGAGGAGCCAGTAAGCAGGAGCCCCCAGGTAACTGAGCTTTGAATGCTCAGCTTAGCAAAGGGAAAGGAATGGAGAGAGAGACTTCCAAGGTCTGTCCTCTGTACTTGGAACTGGACTCTGGGTCTCTGACCACATTCAGATCCTGATCACAGTCCAGAGCTCCCAATAGAACAACAAGACCCCCCACATCAGCCCTGTGGCAGAGGGGTGCACTTGTGGTCTTTCACAGACCAGGAGGGAAGACAGAGATTCACACACTGAGATCCTTGGGTGTGGTGTCCCAATAACACAGATAAGCTCAGGAAGTACCCCCAAACTGGGCACAGGCTGGGAAAATAAGTAAACAGGAAAAAAAGGAACACCATTGACAAATACTTTGTCTATTATCCCAAGAAGAATCAAAATACACAATCTGAAGATGAGGAAGTATAAGTTTCTTCATCTAAAGACTCCAAAAAAAAAACAGAAATTGGGCTCAAGCTATGACAGAGCTCAAAAAAGATTTTGAAAATAAAGTAAGGGAGATAGAATAAAAATTGGGAAAAGAAATGAGAGAGATGCAGGAGAAACATGAAAATGAAGTCAGTAGCTTAGTCAAGAAGATCCAAAAACTGCTGAAGAAATAACATGTTAAAAACCAGCATAGGTCAAATGGATAAAACAGTTCAAAAATTTATTGAGGAGAAGAATGCTTTAAAAAGCAGAATTGGCCAGATGGAAAGAGAGATAAGAAAGCTCTCTGAGGAAAACAAACCTTTCAGATCTAGAATGGAGTTAAAAGAAGCTGTTAACTTTATGAGAAGTCAAGACACAATACTTCAACACCAAAAGAATGAAAAAAATAGAAGAAAATGTGAAGCATCTCATTGAAAAAATCAACTGATCTGAAAAACAGATAAAGGAAGGATAATTTAAAAATTATTGGGATACCTGAAAATCATGATTAGGAAAAGAGCTTTGACCTCATTTTTAAAGAATTCCTACAGGAAAATTGCCTAGATATCCTAGGAGCAGAGGGCAAAATAGAAATCGAGAGACTCCATCAATCTCCCTGGAAAAAGATACCAAAAAAAAAAAACCCAGGAATATTATAGCCAAGTTCAAGAACTCCCAAGTTAAAGATAAAATAATACAGGCAGCCATAAGTACACAATTTAAATATTATGGAGCTACAATCAGGATCACACAGGACTTAGCAGCAACTACATTAAGTTCTCATTGGGCTTGAAATATAATATTCCAGAATGCAATAGAAATCGGAATACAACAGAGAATCAACTGCCCAGCAAAACTGAACATCCTCTACCAGGAGAAAAGATGGACTTTCAATGAAATGGAAATTTCAAAGGTTCCTGATAAAATGACCAGAGCTGAACAGAAAGTTCAAGTATAGGACTGAGGTGAAGCACAGAGAGTGGAGGAGAAGGGTAAAATATGAGGGACTTAATTATGATGAACTGCATGTATTCCTGCATAGAAAAATGATACTAATAATACTCATTTGAAACTTTTCATTTAATAGAGCATGTAGAAGGAGCTTTTATAGATGAAGCACAGGAGAGAGCCGAATTTGAAGATACAATATATTGTAAAAATGGAGTCAATGGCTGAAAAGGAAATGTAATGGAAGTAAGAGAAAGGAGAGGAGGAATAGGCTAAGATATTTCATATAATAAGATTTTTTTATTATTGCAATGAGATATTACAATGATATTGAAGGGGGGAAGGCAAGGGGGAATGAGGGAAACTGCTCTCATCAGAGGTGTTTCAGAGAGGAAACATCATATATACTCAATGGGGTAAAGACATCTAGAGTTAACAGGAGAGAAGTGAAATAGGGGAAGGGGGGAATGTAAGTGATGGAGGAGAGGGTAGACCATGGGCGAGAGGGGTCAGATATAACACATTTTCTTTTTTACTTATTGCAAGTGGCTGGGATTGGATGGCCTATCCAGGACCACAATTGCTGGGCCTAGGGGGGTGGTATGTGGGCTCTGGGTTTCTTGGTCACAAGGCCAGTGATCAGTCTGCTGCACCACTCAGCTACACTACAGCACATTTAAGAAAAGGAACATAGTCAAAGGAGAGAGAAAATATAGTGTATGGTAGTGGGAAGTTAGATTGGATGGAGTTGCTATCAGTAATGCTGGGAAAAATGTAGAAGTAGCTTTTGTGATGGACTTATCATAAAGAATGTGATCCACTCCACTCATGTCTGAGCTGGTGGTGTTGGAGAACAGACTGAAGCACATTTTTAAAATGTTTTTTAAAATTTTTATTTTTTTCTCTTTATTGCTCATGATGGTCTGTATATTTTTTTGTGAGGAGGGGCTATTATGTTTACTTTTAAACAAAAATATTTTAGTAGTGTATAGAAAATCATTTGCACAAAAATAAAATAAATACATATATAAAGTAATCATAAAAAAGAAAAACACAACTATTGCATGTACTTGAAATAGCAAATAAATAAAATATTTTAATTGATATTTTAATTTTCCAAATACATGTGAAAATTTTTCAACATTCATCCATTTGCATATGAATATTTTTAAATTACATAATTTCCTTCCACTCTCCCTTTGACCTCCCACTCTTCAGCAGCAAATGTGTTATGTACATAGGTACTTTTTGTTAACCATTTTTACAAATTACTCATTTTAAGTATGAGGAATTAGGATTAAGGAAGAGAAGTACATAAGCCAATTTTTTTTAGAAAAGTGAAGGTAGTGTTCATCAGATTCTGAAGGCATTTGTTTCCTTTATCTCCATTTGTTTTGCTTTGTGATTGCCCTAGCTCTCTGAACTGCTAAGAGGAGCTGCTTCCATGAAGGTTGACAGCTCACAGTGTTGTTAATTTTTGCAATGTTCTCTTGGTTCTTCTCCTTTCATTCAGCATCACATTTTGTAATTCTTTCCATGCTTCTCTAGAATCTGACCATTTAGGTTTTTTTAATAGAACAATAGTATTCCATAATATTCTTAGGCCATGAATTGTTCAGTGGTTCCCCAATAGATGGGCACCCCATCCGTTAATAATTCTTTGCCACTACAAAAAGAGCTGCTATGAATATTTGGAATATTTATTATGATTTGAAATATTTTTTATAATTCCTTTAGGATATAGGTCTAGAATTAGAATTGCTGGGTCAAAGGGTATGACCAATTTTATTTCTCATTGGGCATGGTTACATATTGCTCTCCATAATCGATGGGTCATTTCACAACTCAATCAATGGATGGATCATTTCACTAGTCAATTAAGCATTAATGTCCCAATCCACTTCTAAGCTTTCCTACATTCATAATTTTATCTTTTTGTCATCTTAGTCAATCTGATAAGTGAGGGAATATTTCAAAGTTGTAATTTGCATTTTGCTAATCAATAATAATTTGGATCATTTTTTTCATGCAATTATATATAGCTTTAATTTCCTCATTTCAAAGTTGTCTATTAATAGCTCTTGACAATTTATCAATTGATGAATGACTTGTAACCTTATAAATTTGATGCAGATATTCTCTAGATATTTTAGAAATGAAACCTTTATCAGAACACCTCTCTGCGAAGATTACTTCCCAGTTTTCTGCTTTCCTTCAAATTTTGGAAGCATTGATTTGATTAATGCATTTTTTACTTTATTACAGTCAAAATTATTCAATTGCAATTTATAATACACTATGTGGTGCATGTCCTTTTTCCTTAGATCTGATAGAGTATTTCTTAGTCTATTAATTTATCAATGGTGTTGTACTTTATGTCTAAGTCCTGTACCCATTTTGACCTAATTTTGAAATAGCATGTGAGATGTGGTTCTATGCCTAGATTTTGCCATGCTGTTTTCCATTTTTTCCAACAATTTTTTTTAAATAGTGAGTTCTTATTTCAGAGGCTAATGTCTTTGGGTTTATCAAAGAGGAGAGTACTATAGTCTTTTATTACTCTTCCTCTTGAGCTTATCCTTATCCACTGATCCATTACTCTATTTCTTTGCTAGTACTAGCCTGCTTTAGAATATAGTTTTAGATCCAATAGAGCTAGTCCACCTTTCTTTACATTTTTATCAGTCTTTTTTTGATATTCTTGATCTTTTATTGCTCCAAATAAATTTTGTTACTTGTTTTCCCTAATTTGCTAAAAAAAATTATTTGTTCGTTTGATTGGGATGGCAATGAATAAGTAATTTAATTTTGGCAAAATTGTCAATTTTATCATATTAGTTGTACCTAAACATGAGCAATTGACATTTTTCCAATTGTTTAGTTGTTATTTTATTTCCATGAGAAGTGCTTGAAATTGTGGTCATATGGTTTCTGGGGTTGCCTTGGGAGGTAGATCCCCAAGTATTTAATGATGTCTACAGTTACTTTAAATGGATTTTCTTGTTCTATCTGTTGCTCTTGGACTTTGCTGATATATATATATATATATATATATATATATATATAGATAGATAGATAGATATAGATAGATATATATAGAGTATAGATATAGATATAGATATAGATATAGATATAGATATAGATATAGATATAGATATAGATATAGATATAGATATAGATATAGATATAGTTATGTAAAAGGTGATGATTTGTGTGGCTGTATTTTATATCCTACTATTTCGCGGAATTTCTTAATTATTCCATGAAGATTTTTATATGATTTTCTCAGGTTCTCTAAGTATACCATCATATCTTCTGCAAAAGAGAAAGTTTTGCTGGCTCATTGACAATTCTGATTCTTTAAATTTCTTTGTCTTCTCTTTTTGCCACAACTAATATTTCTAATGCTTTATTGAATAGCAGTGATAATAATGGTTATGCTTGTTTCACCCTTGATCTTACTGGAAATGCTCCAAGTTTATTCCCATGTATATGTTGGTGGTTTTAGATAGATACTACTTATTATTTATGGGAAAATTTCATTTATTCCTAAACTTTCTAGGAATGGATGTTGTATTTTTATCAAAGTTTTTTTTTCCAGGATCTATTGAAATAATCATTTGAGTTCTGTTGGCTTTGCTATTGATATTTCTATTATGTTGAGTGTTTTCCTAATAATGAACCAACCCTGCCTACCTGTTATGAATCCTACCTGATTATGGTATATTATCTTAGTGATAAATTGCCAGAATCTCTTTGCTAAAATTTTCTTTAAGATTGTTACATCAATGTTCATAAGGGAGATGGATCTTTAATTTTCTTTGCCTGTTTTGATTCTTCCTGGTTTAACTATCAGCACCATGTTGCTGTCATAAAAGGAATTTGGCAGAAATACTTTTTCTCCTATTTTTTTGACTAGTATATGTAGAATAGTGATTAATCATATATATATATGAATATATATTATATATGAAATATATTAAATATATATGAAATATATTAAAAGGAAACTTGTCCTTGCAGTCATTCTAAAGTAATTTGGGGTCCTATGCTTCTGTGAACTTGGTAGCATATATATATATATATATATATATATATATATATATATGCACATTTATTTTAAAAAATATTATAATGTCCATCAGATCACCAATTGGCTGTAGGTATTTTTATTTTAAATGTATTTTATAAAGATATATATATATATATATACATACATATATATATATGCATGTTAAAGGTATGATTGTTATATAACAGCTTTTTAAACCATAGAAAGATGAATCAAAAATTACAGAATATCAAGATGAAATATAATTTCCACAGAAGCCAAAAAAGTTTTAGTAATAGTATATATAAAAAAAATTTAACAATTATTTTTCTTCTGGCAAAATCTCAGAAATTGAATGGATGTCGACCAATTAAAGAATTATTGAGCAAGTTGTAGTAATTGATTCTGATAAAATCATTTGTTGCCCATTATTTTTGAAGAGGACAAATTGAAGTATAATATCAATATTTGTATAATCCTTGTATAAGAGTCCTTGATACCTTTCTGGGCCCTGAGAAACTCCTCAGAAATATAACTTTGGCTAGGTGCCTTTGGGTCTGAAAATAATCTGACAGGACCCAAATGCTTGACTCTGGGGGTTACAGATATACCATAAATTTGTCTAAGATTCACAAAGCACCCTTGTTAGCCTAATTATCTTGCTATATCTGTAAAATTCCTGCTTCTTCCCAGTACTCCCTCCAGTTCCCCAGATGCATCTGGAACCATAAGATAGTAAATTTCACTCCCTCTAATGGGTGGGAAGCCCATGAATATGTGACTCCCTCCATCTCAGGAAACATGTTCAGACATAACACAAAGACAACGACCCTTTCCCACTCTGTCTAGTTCCCTATCTAAACTGAATCATATGTTTACACATGTTTGTAGTAGTATGACAAGAAAATATTCTAACTGTTGCCCTTGCTTCTGTATCCTGCTTGCTCTTTGTACCACCCCCCTCAAAACACTAAAAACCCAAGCCGCTGAACACTCAGGTCCTGCCTGATTTGAGTACTCTTTATCCCCAGGCAGTCCCTGTTAAATTAAAGATCTCCCAATTTATCAAATTTTGGTCTCCATTTCACTCTTTTTGTTTCAGTAAAATGACATCATGGGACGAAGTCTTGACTGATACAAAAATTGGATTTATGTGAGGCAGAGTTACACAACTGTTCAACTTCACTCTCCCTTCCATATTCAGGGAAATTGAATGGAAAGACAGAAGTCAAAATGACTGGTGAAGGACTTAAATATGTACAATGATAGTTTTTCAAGCACCATAACCTTCCTTTTCCTCAAATTACTCCTTTTCTATTATCTTTTATCAACATCTCTACATCAGCTAAAACCACAAGCCATCATACCTTTTATCTTTTCATTGCCCACAAGTACACTATATACATGACTGCAAACATTATAATTCTCTTTTTTTTTCAAAATGTATTGGAATCTGACTTCCAGGACAGAGCCAAGATGGCAGGTTGGAGTTAACATTCTCTTGAAGCTTTTCCAAACCAAAGATAAACAAAAAGCCTCTGCGCTGACATTAAAGATATAAATCCCAACAAGAAAAAGAAAAGATCTAAAGATGTTTTCAATGATAGACATCAAAGAGGATCTTCAGTGAAGGTGTGTCTCTCTTTGGGTGAAAGAGGAATTAAAGCCCAACTAGGCCAGAGAGCATCAAAGTCAGTGGGAGTCTTTTAGGCATATTACAGTCCAGATCCTGGCAGCCTGACAATAGCATAGGTCCTGGCAACTCGAAATCAAGCCAGCAGTGAGAGTTCCAAATGAATCCTGGGAACACAAGGGCAAAAGTCAGGACTGGGATGGAAACAAACTATGCATAGTCAGAACCTGAATATAAAAGAGAAAATAAGCTTCTTCCAAGGGAAGGCCTGAACTGCACAGGCATCACCTTTAACAATGTCAAGCCAAGGATGAGACTCCAGACACAGTATATAAACCTTAGATCTATACTCTATATCCTAGGACCAGAGCTCAAACAATAAATATGAGCCAAAAAAGCTAAAAGAGCAGTCACTATAGAAAAATACTTTGCAGATAAAGATGTTGAATGCCATGTCTGAAGAAGAAAGCAGTAAAAAATTAGTATCAGGGTAAGTCTCAAAAGAGTCTTGGACTCAAATACAAAAGCTCATAAAAGAGTTGAAAAGACTTTAAAAATCAGAGAAGAGAGAAAGAAAAAAGATAAAAAAAGACATGAGAGTCATGCAGGAAAATTATGAATACTAATAAAGAAATCAACTCCTTTAAAAGTAAAAAAGTCAACTTGAAAAACAATGCAATTATTCAAAAAATAAAGTTAAGGACTGTTAGATGGTGTAGTGGATAAAGCTCTGGCCCTGAAGTCAGGAGGACTTGCGTTCATATTCAGTTTCAGACATTGATTACCTAGCTGTGTGACCTTCAGCAAGTCCCTTAACACCATTGCCTTGTAAAAATTAAATTAAAAAAATAAATTTTGCAACTGGAAAAGGAAACACAAAAGTTAATATAAAACCCTAATATTTAGACTTGAACAAATAGAAGTCAGTGAAACTATGACACTAAAAGATTCCATGAAACAAAATAAAAAGGCTGAAAAAACTGAAGAAAATATGAAGTACCTTCTAGGAAAAACAACCGACATGGAAAATAGATCCAGGAGAGATAATTTATGAATCATCAGACTATGAGAAAACCTACATCAAAAATAAAAAACCCTGGAAAACATCTTTCAGGAAATTATGAGAGAAAACTGTCTCAATCTGCTAGAACCAGAAGACAATATAGCCATTGAAAGAATACACAGAACTCTTTCACAAAGAGACCCAGGTGAAACCTTCAAGGATTATTATAAGCAAATTCCAGAATTCTTAAATAAAGGAGAAAATATTGTAAGCAGCAAAACGGCAATTTAAATACAAAGGGAATACAATCAGACTGACACAGAATTTATCAGCCTCAACACTGAAGGACCAGATGACATAATATATATGTCTTGGAAGGCAAAGGAATTGGGATTACAACCAAGAATTTGCCTGAAAAATTCAGCATACGCTCTCAGGAGAAATGATGGACAATGGAAGAGAGGAATTCCAAGATTTCCTGACAAAAAGACGAGAACTGAACAGAGAATTCAATCACCAAATACATCATTCATGAGATGCATAAAAAGTATATGAAAAACGAAATGAACATTAGTCATGACAATCAAGATGTATCCAACTCTAAAAGGAAAGCTATAACACTGGCAACTCTTGAGAATTATATTTCTCTTAGGATTCTTAAAGGGTTGAATATATTTGAAGAGAATAGATTTAAAGGATATGGATATGGTTGGATCTTATCTATCCATTGAAGAGGACCAAGATGCCATCAGTAGGTTTGAGACAAAAGGCCCTGATAAAAAATTTGAGTGATAACTCTAAACTATGTATCTCTGTTTCCATTGACCTACTTTAATTCTACTGAGTTCACAAAACTAAACACTTTCTCTAAGGAGAGCATTTCTGAGTCAGTGCCTCCATAATTTTCAATCAATTGTAAATTTCTTAAGCGAGACCTTGAGAGCATCCCATACTTAGAGTTGTTTGAGATTCTATGGTTAATTAAACCAGGGTTGGACTTAATCCATAATTTATTTACAAGGGGTTAAGTGCCCTGGGTGGGGAATTAGGGAGGAGTGTGGGAGAAAGAATACTTTGGGGGTCATGGTACAAAAGGTTCCTGAAATAATCTGGCTTTAGATGATTATTTTACTACATGAAGATTGTGTGTCCTTGGAAGGTACTTGAAAAGGGAATGAGGGAAAAAATGATTTTAATTTCATATAATTCAAGACTCTTGAAAAGTGTACTTCTAATAAGAGAGAAGAGAGAGAGGAGGGTACTTAGTGGTTTGGGGCCAATGTTATCAAACAGTCAATCAATCAATCTGTGATGGTACTTAGCTAGTACTTTGAACTTATCAAAAAACCAATTAGTCTGCTGGAGCTGAGCCCTGCACTGGGAGTCAGCAGGGTTAGCATGCTGAAGCAGGCCAGGTTCCCCATGGCAATGTTCTGCTGCCTAGTGGCCTCAGCAGAGCAACAACAGCAGTTGCTGCTGACCAGGGCCCCCAACAGCACCCCACAGCCCCTAACTAAGCTGGTGCCAGCAGCAAAAGTGGTCTGGAGGCCCAATACAGATATCCCATCTGCCTGGAGATCTACCACTGGTGAGTAGTCATTGACAGTTGCAGACTCACATTCTGTGGAGAGTGCAGTCATGTTTCCAGGTGCCAATGTCATTCTTCCCACTCTGTAGAACACCCTTTGACACAAAGAAAATGGACAGTCTCAAATGTGGAAAAGCAGCTGTCATCCTACATGGCCTCAGGCAGGGACTGCAGCAAGAAGGCAATGCTGACAATGATGAGGTCACACATTTCTTCCTGCATGAAATTCCAGGAGCAGAAGGCCAACTGTCCCAAATTTGTCCTGGTTATGGCAACATCCCAACCCATCCCCAGCAATAATCCAAACAGATCAATCTTTTTTCTGTCTGTACCGTGGAGTCCACAACCTGGACTAGCAGGAGCTGGTGAAGCATTGCATGGAGAATCACTGCAACAACTCCAATTGCATGGTCTGCCCAATCTGTCCAGCCATGCCCTGGTGTGACTCCAGCTACAAGAGCACCACTTCCTTTGTCAACACAAATTCTCCTATGACACCTTTGTGAACTACAGCATTGATGAAGACACTGCATGTCCCACTACCATGGCACTGTCCCTCTCTGAGAATTGACGGCATCTCTGACAGGGCCCAAACTCAGGTCTGTGGTCAAAAGTCACCTTTTCCACATGGAGGGACAAGAGTCTTGCTCATTTTCCAGTACTCCCTAGTAGTTAGGCCTCCCCTATCACCTTTATTTGAATTGTATCTTTTTTTAAGTTTTTTTTTTTTTGTTTTTGTTTTTTTTGCAAGGCAATAGGGTTAAGTGGCTTGCCCAAGGCCACACAGCGAGGTAATTATTAAGTGTCTGAAACCGGATTTGAACCCAGGTACTCCTGACTCCAGGGCTGGTGCTTTATCCACTGTGCCACCTAGCCAAATTGTATCTCCCATGGATAGGAAGAAATTTATCTACCTTTTACAATTTCAAAGGTTAAGTCTGAGCTAAGACTTTCACCTCTCTTCTGGACAAAGTAAAATTGATTTGCTTAGTGTTTAGAGACCCAGAATATCCTAGAGGGCAGCTGAATAGAGGTGTAAGGGACTGTTGTGTGTGGGAATACTGCAAAATGTCATGACCTGGTGTCCTCTAGCACCAGAACATTATTTACTGGTTGATTGTAGAGTGCCACAGGAGTGGGAGTGGACCAGGGATTGGGCAGGATATTTAAACACTCGTATGCTGGTAAATAAAAAGTGTACTTGGAGATCTAGGAGATCTTGGTGTAAAGGGAGAACTTGTCCCTCTTGACTCTCTTGTCTCCTGTCCCTTCAACATTGGCCTGGGGAGAAGTTAAACGAGTCTGGAAAGGAGCTCAACATAGAGGGAAGAAGGTTTGACTTTGGAAAATCAGTGCATTGAGTTGTCTTTTTTTCCCTAAATAATGATTTGGCTTTCATGAATCTAAAGAATACTTGGAGAACCTTTACTCCCTGTATTATTACTGATCCAGACAGATTAGACTTGATGTGAATGGAGGGGCTGGAAGGGACTGAAAGAGAATCCTAGCTGAAGACCCAAATGGGAGGAATGTTTTCCTAAGCCCCTTTCTAACATCTGACATTCAGTAAAGTTTCCACACCATGCATTTTGTACTAGCATTTGTGTACCTAAAGATTCTGACATTTTTCTATATTAACCAGTGTTATAAACTTTTCACATTTTATAGAGCAAGGAAAAAGCAGGTACTCTTGATATTGTAATAACTGTATTTGACTAGGAAAAATATAATTTTTATGGAAATTTAAAATCATATTTTTTTAAAAATAATCTAAAAGAAACCTAGCAGAGGATCAGCAGTGGGGGAAGGTATCAGGTGCCTGGGGAAGCCAGAACCAAAACTGGAATTAAGAGTGTTTTTTCCAATCATGTTTCTGTGATTTTGAGGTGGCCACATTTGTTAGATTATTTCTATATTTTTAATGTTTTCATTGTGTCTGTTACCTTTTGCTAATAAAAAGAAACTCCCAGTTGCTGTGAAAGGAGTGATGCTCCTGGGGTATCAGAGATTCCAGGATTCAGAAGAACCTTTACATAGTAGCAACAGTTTGCTCCTAGGTTTAGGAAAAGACTAGACCATAAGGGAGAATGGACAAGAAGAGGTGGCTCCCTTGTACTTTTTATCACCTCCCCAAATAGATGAATGGAATTTCCTCTCAGGTAGAGGCTTGGACTCAACCTCACTGAATTATGGGTTCTGTAGTATCCCACAGAATCATGCAAGGGAGCTATATGAAGTCATGGACCATCTTTGATGGCTAATCCCTGCAGTGAACATTAGACTTTGGGAAGAAGCTCACTAAGTTTTCTGGTTTGTTTAATGATATAAATTATTTTATTATGTCTATTTTTAAAAATAAAATAAAAAGTGTTAGAACATCTACCAAAAAAAAAAAACCAATTAATCAGGCTGTGATTGATGATACCTAATTAACAGTTCTTGATTGATAAATAACACTAGGTGAAAAAGGTGAAGAAGACAAAGATTTAAAATTTCAGCAGAAAAGAGAGAGGTGTAAATAGTGAATAGATTCTATTCAAAAGATTTGGCCCATTCAGCAATAACGGAAGGAAAAGAAATTGAAGGAATTAGAATTGAGAAGAAAAAAAAAAACTCTCATTCTGCAGATGACATGATAGTATACCTAGAGAATCCTAAAAAATCATCTGAAAAACTACTAGAAAAAATTAGCAACTTTATCAACGTCGCAGAATATAAAATAAACCTTCATAAATATACAGCATTTCTATATGTTACTAGTAATATTCAGCAGGAAGAGCTAGAAAGACAAATCCCATTTAAAGTAACTCCAGACAATATTAGACTCAGAAACTCTATGGAAAAATACTATAAATTACTTTTCATTCAAATAAAATCAGATTTAAATAACTGGGCAAATATCAACTGCTCATGGATAGGCCAAGCTAATATAATTAAAAGTGATTATTCTAACTAAATTAAAATTTTTATTTAGTACTTTAACATTTCAACTTCCAAAAATTACTTTAATGAGCTAGGAAAAATATGAAGTAAATTCATATGTAGACACAAAAAGTCAAAAATATCCAGGGATTTAATGAAAAAAATGGCAAAAAAAGATGGCTTGGCCTTACCAGGTGTAAAATTATACTATAAAGCATCAGTTATAAAAACTATCTGGTACTGGCTAAGAAATAGTGGTGGGTTAGTGGAATAGACTAGGTGCAAAAGAGATAGCAGGAAATGATTATAATAAAGTTCTGTTTGATAAATTCAATGAGTCCAGATTCTGGGATTAAAAACTCTCTCCAATAAAAATTATTAAGAAAATTGGAAGTTGGTATGGCAGAAACTTGAATTAGACCAACACCTCGCATCCTATACCAAGATAAGATCAAAAAAGGGTATAGGATTTAGATATAAAAAATCAATATTGTTAGCAAACTGGGAGATCAGAAATAGTTTACCTGTCATTTCCATGGAATGAGAAGCAGTTTATGACCAAGGAAGAGATAGAGACCATCATTACAAACAAACGAGATAATTTTGGTTGCATTAAAACATAAAGCACAAGCAGAAGCACTGTAACCAAGATCAAAAGAAATGTAGTAAATTCAGAAGCAATTTTTACAGTTAGTATTTCTGACAAAGGACTAATTTCTAAAATATATAGACAAATGAGTCAAATTTATAAAAAAAAACCAAGCCATCCCCAAATTAGAACATGGTCAAAGGATATGCAATGACAATTTACAGATAAGGAAATCAAAGTGATCCATAGTCATAAGAAACATTACTCTAAATCATTACTGATTAGAGAAAAATGCACATTAAAGCATCTCTGAGGTATCAGCTCACACCTCTCATGATTGGTCAATATGACCAGAAAGGACAATGATCAATGTTGGAAGGGGTGTGGGAAATCTGGGACACTAATACATTGTTGATGGAGCTGTGAGCTGGTTCAACTTTTCTGAAGAACATTTTGGAATTCTGGCCAAAGGGCAATAAAAATGTACATATATATCATTTGATCCAGCAATACCTCAACTGGGACTATACCCTGAAGAGATCATGAAAAAGGGTAAAAATGTACTTATACAAAGTATTTATAGCAGCTCTGTTTATAGTGGCAAAGAACTGGAAATGGAGTAAATATACAACAATTGTGGAGGATGGGGGAAGGGAAAAATAACAAAAGAAGGACTGATAAAAGAGCAGGTGAAGGTATAAGTGAAAATAACTGAAAGTTAAATTTTAAAAGAAAAGTTGAAGGGGAAAAGGAGTAAAATTTTGATGAGGAAGAATAAGATTAAAGCAAAAAGAAAAATATAAATGGGGAAAGGTAGCATGGAGGGAAATAAACAATTAGCAATTTTAACTATAAATGTGAATGGGATGAACTTTACAGGAAAATGGAAACAGATAGCAAAATGGCTCAAAAATCATTCTACAACAATATGTTGCTAACAAAAAGTTCATTTGAAGCAAATAGATACATACAGGGTAAAGGTAAATGGATAGAGCAAAAATAGTATGCTACAGTTGAAGTGAAAAACTAAGCAGTAGTGATCCTGATCTGAGATAAAGTGAAAACTTCCTTGGCTACATCCGATAAATTTTATCTCATCATTATAATTTTCTTTTATATTATTATTGATAATTTCTATTATTTACTGTTTCTTTCACCCATTATTTAAGATAAAGTTATTTAATTTCCAAGTAGTTTTTGGTTTATCTTTCCCTGACCTCTTATTACATGTAATTATTATTGCATCATGAACTGAGAAGTGTGTATTTATTATTTCTGTCTTTCTGCATCTGATTTAAAGGGTTTTGTGCCCTAATACATAGACAGTTTTGTTGAAGGTGCCATGTACTGCCAAGAAAAAGGCATATTCTTTTCTATCCCTATTAAGATTTCTCCAGAGGTCAAACATATCTAAGTTTTCTAAGATTTCGTTCACTCTCTTAACTTGTTTTTGGGGGTTTTTTTGGTTATATTTCTAGTTCTGAGAGAAGGAGATTGAGTTGTCCATTATTAAAGTTTTGCTGTCTATGTCTTCTTGTAATTAATTTAGCTTTACTTCTAGGAATCTAAATGCTATACCATTAGGTGCATACATCTTTAGTAATTATATAACTTCATTACCAATAGTGCCTTTTAAGAAGATGTAGTTTCCTTCCTTATCCCTTTTAATGAGATTGATTTTTGCTTTTCTATGTCTGAGATTAGGATCACTACCCCATTTTTTTTCTTTACTTCAGCTGAGGCATAGTAGATTTTGCTCCAACTTTTGCCTTTACCTTGTGTATCTCCTTGCTTCAAATGTGTTTCTTGTAAACAACATGCAGTATTCTTGTTTTTAATCTATTGTGCTATTCCCTTCCATTTTATGGAATAGTTTATCCCACTCAAATTTACAGTTAAGATTATTAATTCTGTATTTCCCTCCATGCTATCTTTCTCACTTTATATTCATCTCTTTCCATTTTTCTTATTCCTTCTCAACAAAATTTTATTACCTTTACCCTTTGACTTTTCTATTAAAAATTTAACTTTTAGTTTATTTTCACTTATACCTTTCCTTCCCTTTTATCAGTCCTTTCTTCCCTTATCTTTCCCTTTGCCAGTTCTCCCCTTCCCTCTAGATTAAGTTAGATTTTTAAACCCAAGTGGAAATCTTGTTCCCTCATTGGGCTAAATCTATTGAATAGAATTTACTCAGCCTTCACATTCCACCTTCTTTCCTTCTAAAATTACAAATATTAGTGTCTCTTTCCTTGTTGTTATTTATTAATCTAATATTATTAATCAGGTATCATCAATCACAGTTTGATTATTTGATTGCTTGATAAGCTCCTATTATTATAAAGATATCATCACAGATTGTTTACTTGACTGCTTGATAAGCAGCATTGACTCAAATTACATCAAATTATAATTATAATCATTTTTGCCTTACCCCCTTTTCAAGGATCTTACAAGTATACACAATCTTCCTCATGAGACAGAGTATCATCCAAAGTCATATCATTTCTTCAACTATTTGCAACACTCCCCCACAGGGAATTTTCTTTGACATTTTATCTCCCTCTTCCCTCCCAGAGTACTGAACACCTTGTTAAGTTAAGCAAGGCCTATTTTGTCTCCCACTTTGTCCCCCATCTCTGCACTCATTAATTAATCTCTGCACTGATTTAATTAACTATAAGAATCTTAAAGATCTCTAAGTACTTGGAGTGAAAGTCTCACCTGAGAACCTTAAAAATGATTGTAAGTTACTGAGACACTGACTCAAGCCCTCCCAGTTTATGATGCTTAAAGGGTTCTAAGTATATGAAGGCTCTGGAGGTTGCACCTGAGATTGTAACAGAGAGACAGTGACTTAGGTACTCACAGTTTACTCACAGTACTCACAGACAAGGTGCTACACCATATGATTACAGTCAATCAAAGTTTAATGAAATCCATAAATTTAAATTTAACCCCTCTGCTTTTTTCAGGGCTTTTTGTCTCAAACATGTGATGTTGGACCTCTGCAAAAGAGAGATAAAGATCCAATTGCACCCAGATCCTTTAGGTTCATTCACTTATACTCTACCCTCTAATTATCCTTAGAGAAGTAAGTTCAAAAGAATTAGAAGTTATATCTTCCCTTTTAGGGTTGCATTCAATTTGATAGTCTTGAGCAACATTTGTTGTTTTGTTTTGTTTTATCCATCCCGTTTTCATTTACCTTTATTTTTTTTTGGAACTATTGTGTATTTGGCAATTTAATTTTCTGATCAGTTTTGCTCTATTTGTTGAGCATCCATCTTTTCCCCTGACAGTATATGTTGAATTTTGCAGGGTGATGCATTCTGGGTTGTAATGCCAGGTTTTTTGCTCTGGAAAGTATGTTATTCCATTTCTTCTGATCCTTCACTATTGAAGCTAATAGGTTCTGAGTGAGTCTGATTGTGTTTCCTTTATATTTGAATTATTTTCATTTTACTGCTTGAAATATTCTCTTCTTTATTTGAGGGTTGAATTTATCTATTACAGCCCTTGAAAATTTTATCCTGATGTCTCTTTCTGGAGGGGTTCTGTAGATTCTTTCAATGGTTATATTGTATCTTGTTCTGGTAGATTTGAACAGTTTTCCCTTATAATTTCCTGCATGATGTTTTCCTGGTTCTTTTGTTGGTCCAGATTTTAGTAGTCTGATGATTCATAGAATGACTCTCATGGATAAAATATTGAGGTCATTCATTTTCCCTAAAAGGTACTTTTCATTTTTGTCAATATTTTGTAGACTTTTTCTTTTGTTTGATGGAATCTTATAGTATTGTGAATTCATTGGCTTCTATTTGTTCAATTCTAATTTTTAGGGTTTTATTCTCTTCAATTAGCTTCTGTGTTTCCTTTTCCAGTTGGTTATTTTTAGTTTTAACAGAATTGATTTCTTTTGTCAGCCTTTCATAATTTTCCTGCCTGACTTTTATTTCTTTTTTTCATTTTTATTCTTCCTCATTTCTTTGGTTTTCAAATTATTTTTAAGTTCTTTGATGGGCTTTTTATTTGAGTCCAATTTAAAGACTTGTTTGATACATCCTCTATGAGTGATTTTTCACTACTTTCTTCTTCAGACATGGTGTTGCTGTCACCTTTGTCTATAAAGTAGTTTTCTATAGTGAGCAATCTTTTGGCTTTTTTTGTTCATTTTTGTTGTTTTAATTCTGGTCTTGGGGTTTAGGGAATATAGATTCAAGTTTTTATTTTGTTGGGGATGGGGTCTGATTCCTTGCTTGCTGTTGGCCAAGATGTTGCCTATGCAGTCCAAGTCTTGCCTTTGCAGAGATTTTTTTCCCTCCTTTATGTACAGGCTCTGACTTAACAGTGGTTTGTTCCCGACCCAATCCTGCCAGTGTTTTCAGGCTTCAGACTTTGCTTGGGGCTGGACTCCTCCCTACTGGCTTGCTATGTAGCTGCTGGGACTTCTGTTATTATTAACCAATTAGGACCTACATTGTACTGTGGCTAAAAACCACCTGCTGGCTTTCCCCACTCTCCCACTTCCTGGACTTTACTTCCCCCTTTTCCCCCAAAGAAGCAGACTATCACTGAATGTCCTCCACAATGTGTACAGTTGAAAACTTCTGTGAATCTTCTCTTTTTTTCCTAGTGGAATCTGTAGTCTGAATATCAGAATAGAGGTTTCATTTATCTTTTGTATGGAAATGCTGCAGGAGCATGTAAGCTTCATGTAGCCATCTTGGCTCCCATTTCAGCTGAATTAAAAAAAAGAATGAAGATAATCAAATAACCAGTATCAAAAATGAACCAATGGGGGCGGCTAGGTGGTGCAGTGGATAAAGCAGTGGCCCTGGAGTCAGGAGTTCCTGGGTTCAAATCTGGTCTCAGACACTTAATAATTACCTAGCCTTGTGGACTTGGGCAAGCCACTTAACCCCATTGCCTTCCAAAAAAAATAATAAAAAAATGCAAAAAAATGAACCAATGAGAAGGAAATTAAAGAAATGATTTAGTACTATTTTGCCAAACTGTATGCCATTAAATTTCATAACTAAAAATAAAATGGATGATTATTTACAAAAATACAAATGCCCAGATTTATAGAATAGAAAACAAAATACTTAAATAGCAACATTTCAGAATAAGAAATTGAAGGAATCATCAATAAATTCCCTATGAAAAAGTCTCCAGGTTCATACATATTTACAAGAGAATTCTGGTGATCATTTAAGGAACAATTAATTCCTATTCTACAAAAACCCTTTTTAAAAAATATAACTTATACAAAATTCCTTTTATGACACCATTATGGTGCTCATACTTAAACAAGGAAGAACCAAAACATACCAAAGAAATTATAGACCAATCTCCCAAATGAACCCTGATGCAAAATACTTAAATAAAAGTTTAGTAATGAGATTACAGCAGATTACTAGGATAATACACTATGATCAGGTTAGATTTATACTAGATAGGTAGGGATGCTTCAATATTAAAAAACAACATAATTGAACATTTCGGTAGCAAAATCAACAGAATTTATATGATTATCTCAATAGATGCTGAAAAAGCCTTTGATAAACTACAACTCATTCCTATTAAAATACTAGAAAGATTAAGAATAAAAAGAGTTTTGCTTAAAATAATAGTAGTATCTATTTAAAACTATCAGCAAATATTATTATATGTAATACTTGGAGCATTTCCAATAAGATCAGAGGTGAAGCAAGGATGCCTATTATCAACATTATTATTTAGTAAAATATTAGGAATGTTAGTTTAAGCTAGAAGAGAAGAAAAAGAAATTGATAGAATCAGAATTAGCAATGAGTAAGCAAAGCTTTCACTCTTTGCAGGTGATATAATGGTTTATTTAGAGAACCTAAGAAAATCCTCTTAAAAATTTCCTGAAACAGTTAAGAAATTCAGCAAAATAGTAGGATATAAAATGAAGCCACATAACTCATCAACATTTATATATGTATATATATATATGTGTGTATATATATATATATATATATATATATACATATGCACACAACAAAGTCCAAGAACAAGAAATAGAAAGAAAAACTACATTTTATTTTTTTTATTTAATACTTATACTCATTTTGTACAAATAATGTATTTACATTAACAAAATATTCTTGTTTAAGGATAAATGAAATACCCCCTCGCCCCATAAATATAGACTTGCTTGAGCAATAAAGTAAAGGGGAGAGAAAAAAATTAAAATTAAAAAAATAATATTAACAATTGTAGGTATGGCCAGGTGGCTCAATGGACGGAGCACCAGCCCTGGAGCCATGAACACCTGAGCCCACATCAGGCCCTGTACACCTGTACACCCAGCCATGTGATATGCAAGCCAACCAAACCCCACTGCCCTGCAAAAAACCAAAAAAAAAGACCCAAAATAAAATAAAATAGTAATAATAGTAGGGGTGGCTGGGTGGTGGGCAGAGTGTTGGCCCTTGAACCAGGAGCACCTGGGTCCAAATCCGGCCTCAGACACCCAACCATCACCATCAGCCCTACACCCCCCAAAAAATAATAATAATAAAAAATGTGCTTGAGTCTTTGTTTCAACACCAACAACTCTGTCACGGGTGGATCACATTCTTTATGATAAGTACATTGCAAAAGTTACTTCCATATTTTTTTCACCATTGCCATTGCTGATCGCAACTCCCACCTTTCATATTTCTCCAATAGCATGTACTATATTTTCACTCTCCTTTCACTCTGATTCTGCTATAGGGTAGCTGAGTGGTGCAGCAGACAGATCCATGGCTCTGAGGCCAAGAAACCCTGAGCCCCCATACCACTCCTTAGGCCCAGCATCCACGTGGCCCTATGGTCCCGGACAGGCCATCCAATCCCAGCCCCTTGAAAGAAGTAAAAAAGAAAATGTATTTTATCTGACCACTCTCCCCCCATGGTCCATCCTCTCCTCCTTCATTCACATCCCCACTCCTAACCCCTGTTCCCCCCCTTCTTACTCCAGATGCCTATACCCCATTGAGTATATATGCTGTTTCCTCTACTAACCACCTCTCATGAGAGCAAAGATACCCTCATTCCCCCTTGCCTTCCCCCTTTCCATATCATTGCAGTAGCTGATTGTAATAAAGAAAACCTTAGTATATGAAATTTCTTTGCCTATGCCCCCTCTCTTTTTTTCTTTTTCCCATTACATTTCTCTTTTTTCTATTTACTCCATTTTTACACCATATTTGATCTTCAAATTCAGCTTTCTCCTGCGCTTCAGCTATAAAAGCTTCCTCTATCTGCTCTATTTACTGAGAAGGTTCATATGAGTATTATTAGTGTCATTTTTCTATGCAGGAATACATGCAGTTCATCATCAAGTCCCTCATATTTTCCCCTTCTCCTCCAATCTCCATGCTTCACCTGAGTCCTGTATCTGAAGATCAAACCTTCTGTTCAGCTCTGGCCATTCCAACAGGAACATTTGAAATTCCCCTGGTTCAATGAAAGTCCATCTTTTTCCCTAGAAGAGGGCATTCAGCCTTGCTGGGTAGTTGATTCTCGGTTGCATTCTAAGCTCTTTAGCCTTCTGGTGTATTATATTCCAAGCCCTACGAGCTTCCAATGTATTTGCTGCTAAGTCCTTTGTGATCCTGACTGCAACGCCATGATATTTGAACTGTGTCCTTCTGGTTGCTTGTAATATTTTCTCTTTGACTTGGGAGTTCTGGAACTTGTCTATAATATTCCTAGGGGTAGGTTTTTTGGGGATCTCTTTCTCGGGGAGATCAGTGGATTCTCTCCATTTCTATTTTGCCTCTGCTTCTAGGATATCAGGGCAATTTTCCTGTAGTAATTCTTTGAAAATGATGTCAAGGCTCTTTTCCTGGTCATGACTTTCAGGTATTCCAATAATTTTAAATTATATTTCCTAAGTCTGTTTTCCATATCAGTTGTTTTTTTTCAATGAGATATTTCACATTTTCTTCTAATTTTTCATTTTTTTGGTTTTGAAGTATTGATTCCTGATTTCTGGTAAATTCATCAATCTCCCTGAATTCTTTTCTTTGTCTGAAGGATTTGTTCTCCTCAGAGAGTTATCTATTTTCCATATGGCCAATTTTGCTTTTTAAAGCATTCTTCTCAATAACTTTTTGACCTGTTTTATCAATTTGGCTTAAAGTGGTTTTTAGCATGCTATTTTCTTCAGCATTTTTTTGGATTTCCTTGACTAGCCTGCTGTCTTCATTTTCATGTTTTTCCTGCATATCTCTCATTTCTTTTCCCAGTTTTTCTTCTAACTCCCTCATTTGATTTTCAAAGTCTTTTTTGCATAGCCTGAGCCCAATTTCTGTTTTTCTTGGAGTCTTTAGATGCAAGAGCTTGTGCTTCCTCATCTTCAGGCTGAGTATTTTGATCCTTCTTGGGCTCATATGCAAAATATTATCAATGATGTTTCTCTTTTTTCTCTGCTTGCTCATTTTCCCAGCCTAAGCCTGTTTTGGGTGTGCTTCCTGAGCTTTTGGGACACTTCCACAAGGGTCTCAGTGTGTGAGGCTCTGTCCTCTCTCCTGGTCTGTTAATGACCATATGTGCCCCCCTCTGCCACGGGGCTGAGGTGGGGGGCCTGCTGTTCTATGGGGGGGGGGGCTAGACTGCGATCAGGATTTGAATGTGGTCAGAGCCCCAGAATCCTGTTCCAGGGGCAAAGGACAGAGCTCTGTAGTCTCTTTCTCTCTCTTCACTCCCTTCCCTAGGTTCTATGGGCTCATGCCCTGGGGGCTCCTGCTTACTGGATCCACCTGATTCTGTTCCTGGAACTTGGCTGTGCTGGCCATGCTGCTCTTTGTGTGCCCTGAGCGCTGGGCTTCATGTGCTCCCTCTGGCAGAGGTCCACAACTGTTCCCCCCACTTTGTGCCTGATGCTCCCCCGGGGTGCAGCTCAGGAAATTCCCTGCTGCTGTGAGCTGCGGCTCCCAGCGCCCTGGGGCTGCCTCCAGGAGGCTGAAATTCTTTCACTCTGGCAGGCCACTCCTCTGGCAGGCTGCCCCTCCAACCCCAGGGAGCAGAGGCTTTCTGCTCTTTTCCAGGTTACCTTGAATAGGAGAACTGCCTCACTGGGTCCCTCTGTGGGTTCTGTCTCTAGAAAATTTAGTTAGAGTCCTTAGCTTAAGAGTTTTATGAGAGAGCACCTAAGACATGATCCATTCTTGTGGCCATCTTGGCTCCACCCCCTATTGAGAGAAATTCCATTTTAAAGTAACTGATGGAAACAGTAAATACTTCAGAATCTACTTCCCAAGACAAACCCAAATGTATAAACAATTGCAAAGTACTTCTCATGCAAATAAGGTCAGATCTAAGTAAGTAAGTCTTGAGCTAATATAATAAAATATATTTGTTTTTATATAAAATATATTATCTTGAGCTAATAAAATTAAAATAATAAAAATAACAAATTTACACAAATCAAATTTCTTGTTCTGTGTCATACTAATCAAATCACCAAATAATTATTTCAACTAATTAGAAAAATAGTAACAAATTTCATCTAGGACAACAAAAATTGTCAAGAGTATCAAGGGAAATGATGAAAAGGAATGTAAAGGAAGGTAGATCTAAAACTATATTGTAAATTTATACCAGTTCTAAAACTATATTGCAAAGCAGCGGTCATATGCCTGGTACTGGTTGTGAAATAGACTGATGGAACAGTGAATTAGGATAGGTTCAAAAGAAACAGTAGTTTCTGTAAATGAGTATAGTAATCTACTATTTGACAAACCCAGAGACATTAGCTTGTGGGATAAAAACTCACTATTTGACAAAAATTGTTGGGAAAACTGAAAATTACTGTGGGAAAAGCTAATCACAGAACCACATCTCACACCTCATACCAAAATAAGGTAAAAATGGAAACAGTCTTTAGACATAAAGGGTGATACCATAGAGAAATTAATAGATGAAATAATATAGAAAGGGGGCAAATTTATGACCAAACAAGAAATAGATTACATTATAAATTGTAAAATGGATGATTTTGACTATATTACAAAGCTTTTCACTAATGAAATCAATGCTGCCAAAATTAGAAGGAAATCAGATTTTGGGGAAATAATCTGTACAACTAGGTGCTCTGGAGAGTTACATCAAATATCTGGAGAACTGAATCAAATTCATAAGTTCACAAGTCACTCCCCAATTGATAAATGTTCAAAGGTTATGAATAGACAATTTTCAAATGAAGAAATTTAAGCTATAAATAATGAGATGAAAAAATGCTCTAAATCATTATTGATTAGTGAAATGCAAATTAAAACAACTAGAGGTATCTATCATCTATCACACTATCAAACTGACTATGACAAAAGAAAGGGAAAATTATCAATGTTAGAAAGGTTGTGGGAACAAATAAAACCAGATTTAAATACCTGGGAAAACATGAACTGTTCATAGATAGGTCAAGCTAATATATAAAAATGACAATTCTACCCAAACTAAACTACTTGTTTAGCACCCTAGCAATCAAAATTTTAAAAATATATTTTAATGTGTTAGAAAAAATAGTAAGTAAATAGATATTGAGAAATGAAAAGCCAAGAATTTCTAGGGATTCAATGAAAAAAGTGCAAAAGAAGGTGGCTTAGCCTTACAAGATCTAAAATTATATTATAAAGCATCAGTCATCAAAACTCTCTAGTATTGGCTAAGAAACAGAATGGTGAATCAGTGAAATAGACTAGATGCAATAGCAGGAAATAATTATAGTAATCTGCTGTTTGATAAACCCAAAGAGTCCAGCTATTGGCATAAAAACTCTCTCTTAGATAAAAACTGTTGAGAAAATTGGAAGTTAGTATGGAAGAAACTTAGATTAGATCAAAACCTCATAGCCTATACCAAGATAAGATCAAAATGGATGCAGGATTTACACATAAAAGACAATATTATGAGCAAACTAGAAGATCAAGGTATAATTTACCTGTCAGATCTATATGGAAAGGGAAATAGTTTATGACCAAGGAAGAGATAGAGAGCATCATTAAAAACAAACTAGATAATTTTGATTATATTAAATTAAAAAGTTTTTTCACAGACAAAAACCACTATAACCAAGATCAAAAGAAATGTAGTAAATTGGTAAGCAATTTTTGCAGCTAGTATTTATGACAAAGGACTCAATTCTAAAATATACAGAGAACTGAGTCAAATTAAAAAAAAAGCCATTCCTCAATTGACCAACGGTCAAAGGATATGAAAAGGCAATTTACAGCTGAGGAAATCAAAGCAATCCATAGTCACATGAAAAATTTCTCCAAATCATTACTTATTAGAGAAATGCAAATTAAAGCATCTCTGAGATACCACCTCACACGTCTCAGACTAGACAGAAAGGACAAAATTCAATATTGGATGGGATGAGGTAAATTTGGGACACTAATACATTGTGGTGGAGCTGTGAACTCATTCAAACTTTCTGGAGAGAAATTTGGTATTATGCCCAAAGGGCAACAAAAATGTGCATACCCTTTGATCCAGCAATATCACTACTGGGTCTATAGCCTGAAGAGATTATGAAAAAGATAAAAATATCACTGGTACAAAAATATTTATAGCAGCCCTGTTTATGGTGTCAAAGAATCAGAAACTAAGTGAATATCCTTCATTTCGGGAACTGCTTAGCAAACTGTGGTATATGTATATCATGGAACACTCTTGTTCTATTACAAAGCCTGGAAGAGTTTTCATGAATTTTATGCTGAGCAAGATCAGCAGAACCAGAAAAACATCGTACACCCTAACATGGGGGTGATGATCAAACTTTATGGACTTGCTCATTCCATCAGTGCAACAACCAAGGACAATTTTGGGCTATCTGCAATGGAGAATATCATCTGTATCCAGAGAAAGAATTCTGGACTTTGAACAAAGTAGAAAATAAAACCATTATCTTATGCAATTTTACCAACTCATACTTTATTTTTCTTCATTAAGTATATGATGTTTCTGTCATCACATTCAGCTGAGATAGATATGTAACATGGAACCAATGTAATGGCTAACAGAATGCTTTCTGTGGGGGGTGGGGGGAGGGAAGCAAGAATGGGGTTAAAAATTGTAAAGAAAAACCAAAAAAGGAAATAAAAGAAGGTTGTGGGAGGTTTGGAATATTAATGCATTGCTGGTGGAGTTGTGAACTGATCTAACCATTCTGGGGAACAATACGGGACTATGTCCAAAGAGCAATAAAACTGTTCTTTCCTTTTGACCCTGCAATTCTAGTTTTTGGCCTACATTCAAAAGAAATCATAAAAAATGGGAAAAGTCCCACGCAGTCCAAAATATTCAAAGAAGCTCTTTTTGAGTGATAAAGTATTATAAATTGAGAGGGCGCTAATCAATTGGGGAATGTTATATGAATAGTATGGAATACTATTATTATATAAGAAACTATAAATGGTCATAATCTAAAGAAGCATGGAATGGAATCACAGGATCTGATGCTGAGTGAAGGGATCAGAACCAAGAGAACATTATAAACATTAACAACATTGTAGTGAGATACTCAACCTTGATGGATGCAGTTCCTCTCAACAATTCACAAAGCTAGGATAGCCCCATTAAATCACCTGTGGACAATGCTATCCTCATCCAGTTTAAAAACAAAGCAAACCAAAACAAAAAAGCCTTCAGAATTTGAAGAACACAACAATCACTTTTTTTTCTTTTTTAGGTTTTTGCAAGACAAATGGGGTTAACTGACTTGCCCAAGGCCAGACACCTAGGTAAATATTAAGTGCCTGAGGCTGGATTAGAACTCAAGTTCTCCTGACTCCAGGGCCAGTGCTCTATCCACTGTACCACCTAGCAGTCCCACAACATCCACTTTAAAAAAGAAAGTTTTTTCATGTGTTTCTTTTTCTTAATCCTAATTCTTCATACCAAAAATGACAAATCACTAAACATGATTAACAAAAATGTGTATGCACAAAATTAATCTGAATGTTCATTGCTGATGGGAAGACTGAAAAGGGAGAATGAAAGTAAATTTTGTACCTTAAAAACATAATTATGCATATGGATTAATGTTAAAAACTATCATAGCATGTATTTGGAAAAATAAAATATCAATTAAAAAAACAAAAACCAATCAAATAGCATGCTGAAGTTGGTGCTTTAGTTTTTAATTTTAAATAAATTTAGAATTTTAAAAAATTTAAAATTTTTTAGAAAAAAAATTAAAAATCTATTGGAATTCAACCTTTCCTTCATTACCAAATGAGACCTTCAATTATTCAACCTTTCACTGCTCTTCTTAGCCATCATTCCAATAATAGTTACTCTCCCCTTTTTTCCATCTTGATTCCTTGGTGACCCATTTAAACTCTATACTTTCCTCTCATTTGGGTTCTTTGTCTCTTTGTTATATCAATGATTGTATTCTTTTAGGTGTCAAGCTGAGATCATCTCTTGCCATTAGTCTTATTGACATGCTGCTGAATGAAAGCAGAGAAAATAATACAATTCTTATGATTCAGTACATAGTATACCTTTTCTAAATGTAATCTTCAGTTCATTTTCATTGCTTTCAAAAAACCATATCTTACCTTATTATTAAATTCAAGGCTCAGTTAGAAAATACAACAGATAGAACACAGGGTTTGGAATCAGAAAGAATCTTCTTCATGAGCTCAAATCTGGCCTCAAACCTTTAGTAGCTTTAGTACCCTGGGTAAGGTACTTAACCAGTTTGCCTCAGTTTTTCATCTATAAAATGAGTTGGAAAGGAAATGAAATACCTCTCCAATATCTTTACCAAAAAAATGGCAAATGGGGTTATGAAGAATCAAACATAAATAAAATGACTAAATAGCAACAAATAATTGCCATAGTAGCATTTCCAATCATTTTCATCTACTGATAATTCAATCTTCATTAGTCACATGATGCAGTAGCCCTTGTCATTCAGAAAGACCTTAACTTCTGTCCCTTTCTACCATTCCAGGTTTTTTTCACCTCATTATATCACATACTCTTAAACACCATGTCACTGGTTTCCTTACTGCTTCTAGATCAAGACAGTCCATCTCTTCAATCTGGACATTTCCATTGGTTATCCTTCATGTATGAAATATTTTCTCTTCTTATCTATGCCTCCTGGACTACATGAAATCTTTCAAGTCCTGCATAAAACCCACCTTCTACCCAAAACCTATCCCAATTCTTCTTAATTCTAATGCCCTCCATCTGTTGATCTGTTGATCATATGTGTATGTTGATCACACACACACACATATATATATATGTATATATATATATATATATATATATACATACATTCACATGCACACACGCACACATATATAAATGCATATACAAATTAGCAGAGAAACTAATTGTTTGTTCACAGTTAGAAGGCAACAGGGGTTAAGTGACTTGCCTAAGGACAGAAAGCAAGAAAGTATCAAGTGTCTGAGATGGGATTCTAACTTCCATACTTTTGATTCTAAATTCAGTGTTCTATGCTCAACACCATATAGCTGCCCTTATTCAAAACATAAAAGAAAATATATAAGAGGTGACTGGTAAGTGGAATGATAAAGTTGATCAGCTTTTCTGCTTTTCTTGAATCATATATTCAAATAATTGCTGCTTTAGTTGGTATGAAATGTAGGAAATTCTCTGAGTTTCATTACAATCATGTATTTAAATTTATTTAAAAATGAATATCAACATATTATATTATCTAAATCATTTGTACCAATGTAGCTAATAATCAGTATAGTTCAAGCATAATTAGGTACAATAACTGACAGCAGCAGAAAAAAATAACATTCCTGTATCATAGAATCCTAGTTTTTAATTTAATGGTGCAATTACTCTCTAAATTCAATATATCTTCTAATACATAAATCTTGATACTCAGTTTGTGGAGTTGATCTTTCTGTTATTTAAGTACAATGAAAATCTATGAATTGATCTGTGTCACTATATCTTCCATCAATGCAGATTATAGACCTTTATTAATTTTATCAATGAGCTTATGTGACTGAAATTCATATTTTACAAGGATTAAATGCAAAATGACCTATTTGAATTCATGATTTATATAAAATTTATATAAAATACTGGAGTGGATTGTTTGTGATTCTTTCATTATGGTAATTCTTGATGTACTATCAATTTGGAGCAACAAAATGTTTGATATATAGTTGAGTACTTTGGTGTTATTTCACATTTCAGGACTTACAGGCTTGAGTCAAGATTCTGATATGAAACTAACATGCTCAGGGCGCTTTTCCCTAACAAAGACAAATGAAGTCTCTATTCTACCATTCAAACTACAGATCCCATCAAGAAAAAGAGGAGATTCAAAGACGTTTACAGTGGTTGATGGTGGAGGATCTTCAGTGAAGATCTGTCTATTTGGGGGAAAAGGGGAAGTAAGATCTAGTAGGTGGGAGAGAGGGAAAGCCAACAGGAGGGTTTTGGCCACATTGTAATGCAGGTCCTGACAGTCTGGCAACAGCAAAGCTCCTGGCACCTAGACAATAAACCAACAGGGAGGATCCCAGCCCCAAACAAAGTCTGAACCCCGAGAACACCATGGCAAAAGACAAGACTGGGTCAGGAATAAACCACTTATAAATTGGAACCTGGACATAATGGAGGAAACAAACTTCTACAAAGACAAGGTCTGGACTGCATATGGAACAACATGGCCAGTGGCAAGCAGAGATCAGAGCCCTGCCCCATAAAAAAAGCTCAGATCCATACACCCTATAATACAAAAGCAGAGCTAAAAGAAAAATAAAAGATGAGCAAAAAGGCTAAAAGGAGTTCACTCAAAAAAGAACTACTTTACAGACAAAGATTTTAACAATGCCATGTCTGAAGAAAAAAATAAGTCAAAAATCACTCACAAGGGAAGTATCAAAACAGTCTATGAATTGGACTCAAATACAAAAACTCATTGAAGAGTTTAAGAAAGAATATAAAAACTAAAGAAAAGAGGAAGAAAATGAAAAAAGTAAATGACAGTCATGCAGGAAAATTAAGAAAAATTGACCAGAGAATTCAATACTTTTTAAAAGGAAACACTAGAGGTAATTGAAGAAAATAAAACCCTAAAAATAAGAATTGAACAAATAGAAACCAACAAATCTATGCGACTACAAGACTACATCAAACAAAATAAAAAGACTGAAAAAACTGAAGAAAATGTAAAATACCTTTTGGGGAAAACAAATTTAGAAAAGACAAATTTATGAATCATCAGACAACCTGAAAGCATAGTTCGAAAAAAAGAAAAGAAAAGATAGAATCTGGTAAACATCATGAAGGAAATTATAAGGGGAAAATGACCAAATCTGCTACAACAAGAAAAAATTATAACCATTGAAAGAATCCATAGAACCCCTCCAGTGAGAGGTCACAGGGGGACAAAACTCCAAAGATGTTATAGTCAAATTCCAGGACTCTCAAATAAATGAGAGAATATTGCAAGCAGGGAAAAAAGAAAGCAATTCAAATACAACAGGAAAACAATCAAACTCTCACAGGACCTATCAGCCTCAACAATGAAGAATATGGAATACCATATATCATAGAGCAAATAATTTGGGATTACAACACAGTATATATTACCCTGAAAATTTCAACATATATTGTGAGGGAAAATAGATGGATGTTCAAAAATATATAGGACTTCCAGAATTTCAAGACACAAACACCAGAACTGAACAAACAATTCTATTGCCAAATATATATAGCAAGAGTTCCATAACAAGGTAGAAGGGGGGGGGGCGGCTAGGTGGCACAGTGGATAAAGCACTGGCCCTGGAGTCAGGAGTACCTGGTTTCAAATCTGGGCTCAGACACTTAATAATTACCTAGTTGTGTGGCCTTGGGGAAGCCAGTTAACCCCATTTGCCTTGCAAAATCCTAAAAATAACCAAACAAAACAAAAAAAAAAATGTTGATGGAAAGGGGAAGGATAAAGTGAGACAAAACAAAACAAATGTTGTTCAAGACTATCAAATTGTATACAACCCTAAAAGGAAAGCTATAACACTTCTACTTCTTCTTAATTTACTTCCTTCAGGAAAATTAAAGGGTCGAATATTAATAAAGAGGTTGGATATAAAGGATATGGGTATGATTGAGTCTTATATCTTCATCGAGGAGGTCCAAGATGACATCATAATGTTTGAGACAAAAAAGCAAAATCGTTAATTTTAAACTTTAAAGTTAAGAGTCTTATTATCCATTGAACCAAATTAATTGTGCTGGGTCGACAAAGCTTAGTACTTTTTCTAATGAGGAGATCATAAACTGGGCAGTCCTGAGTCACTGTCTCTGTAAGGTACAATCATTTGTAAAGTGCTCAAGTGAGAGTTATGGAGCCTCCTAGTACTTAGACATTTTTAAGAGTTTTGCATGAAGTTACTTCAGTGTTTGAGTTAATCCTTGTCATTTACAAGGCATTAAGTACCTGGTTGGGAAAAGGGGGCAAAGTATGAGAAAAAATAGGCCTTGCTGGAGGAGCACAAATAGTTCAAGAATTGATATGGCTTTGGATGGTACTTTGGCTCATGAAGATTGTGTGTCCTTGGAGGATACATGAAAAGGGGATGTTAAAAAAAGATTATAATTATTCTTCAATGTAATCTTTTCAGGTTGCTTGTGAAGCAATCAAATAATCTATGATGACACTTTTATAAAAACAGGAGCTTATCAAGCAACCAAATAATTAAACTGAGATTGATGATATCAGATTAATAGTACTGGAGCAAACAAGGGAAGAGCCATAAATATTTAGAATTTTAGAGGGAAAGAAAGGGTAGTGTCAATACTGAGTAAATTCATTAGATTTGTCCCAGAGAGGGAATAAGATACATTCCCATTTGGGTTTAAAAAAGGGAAAGATAAAGGAAGAAGGGACCAATAAGGGTGAAGACAAAGACATGGGTATAAGTGAAAATAAACTGAATGCTAAAATTTAAAAGAAAAGTCAAAGGCAAAAGGCAGTAACATTTTGGAGAGGAGAAATAAGAGGAAAGGAAAGAGAAATATATAAATAAAGTGCGATAGTACAGAGGGAAATACAGAATTAGTAACCTTAGCTGTAAATGTGAATAGGATGAACTGTGCCATAAATGGAAGGGGATAAAGAAATGGATTAAAAACCAGAATCCTACAATATGTTGTTTATAAGAAAGACATTTGAAGCATAGAGATACACAAAACTAAAGCTAAAAGGTGGAAGCAAAATATATTATGCCTCAGCTGAAATAAAAATATGTGTGTAGTGGCAAAGAATTAGAAATTAAAGGGTTGCTCATTAATTGGGTAATGGTTAAACAATTTATGGTACATGAATACTATGGAATACCTTCAGAAATCATAAATGATTAGACTCTAGAAAAGCATGGGATGACTTATGGGATATAATGTTGAACAAAGGGAGCAGAATCAGGAGAATAATATACACATCAACAACATTATGAAATGAAGAAACTTGATGGAAGCAAATCCTCCTGACAGTCCAGAGACCTAGGACAATTGTATTTGACTGGTTGTGGACCATATTATCCCCATCCAGAGGAAGAAAAACAAAACAAAACACAAACAGAAAAAGAACCCTTTTGAATCTGATGAACACTTTAGAAAAATTATCTCATGTATCTCTTTCCCTTAATCCTAATTCCTCCTGCCAAAAATTATGAATTTGTAAATATGCTTAATAAAATACGTATGCCAAATGCTAACCTGACTCTTCCTGCCTAGGGAAGGGTAGTGGGAATGGAGGGTGGAGGGAAATTTTGTAATTTGGAAATATGCATGTACAAATGGATGAAGATAAATAAATGAATAAATTTTAAAAAATATAAGGGGTACTGATCCTGACCTTAGATAAAGTAAAAGCAAAAATTGATCTCATTAAAATGTATAAGGAGGGAAATGATATCTTCTTAAAGGCACCATTGGTAATGAAACTATATCATGCACATGCATCTAAGCATGTATGCACCTAGCATCCAAATTCCTATAGGAAAAGCTGAGTGAATAACAAGGAGACATAGACAGAAAAACTTTAATTATGGAGGACCTCAACCTCCCTCAATCAGAATTTGATAAATCCAACCAAAAAATAAACAAGAAGGAAGTGAAGAAGGTTAATGAAATGTTAGAGAATTTAAAGATAATAGACTCTTGAGAAAACTTAATGCAGATAGAAAAAAATATATACTTTTTCCTTGGCAATATATGACACCTATACCAAAAGTGACCATGTACTGGGGAATGGCATAAATGAGGAATGGCATAAATAATAAATACACACTTCACAGACCATGATGCAAACAAAATTACATGTAATAAATTGTCATGTTTAAAAAAAAAAACAAAACTAATTTAAAATTAAATAACTTAAACTTAAATAATGAGTGGATCAAACAGCAAATAATAGAAATAATCAATAATTATATCCAAGAAAATGATACTATTGAGATATCATACCAAATTTATGGGGAAACTTTATATATCTAAATGCCTATATGACTTAAATAGAGAAAGAGTAGATCAATGAATTGTGTATGCAACTAAAAAACGCTAAAAAAAGAAAAAATTAAGGATCTCCAATTAAATTCTAAATTAGAAATTCTTAAATTCAATGGGGAGATTAATAAAATTGAAAGCAAGAAGGGGAAGCTAGGTTGCGCAGTGGATAGAGCACTGGCCTTGGAGTCAGGAGTACCTGGGTTCAAATCCAGCCTCAGACATTTGATAATTACCTAGCCTTGTGACCTTGGGCAAGCCACTTAATCCCATTTGCCTTGAAAAAACCTAAAAGGAAAAAAATGCTACCTCTAGCAATAAAAGAAGAAAAAGAAATTGAAGGAATAAAATTGGCATTGAAGAAGCAAAGCTTTCACTATTTGCAGATGTTATGAGAACATGAGAAAATCATCTAAAAATCTTCTTGAAACAATTAACAAATTCATCAAAGTAGTAGAAAATAAAATAAATCCACATAAATCATCAGTATATATATATTTATATATATATATATATATATATATATATATATATGAACAAAGCCCAAGAGCAAAAGAGAGAAAGAGAAATTCCACTTAAATATAGACCACTTTAAATCTTTGAGAGTCTACTTTCCAAGGCAAACCCAGAAACTGCATGAACTCAATTATGAAGCATTTCTCACTGAAATAAAGTCAGAGCTAAATAATTGGAAAAATGTCAGTAGAGCTAATATAATTAAAATGACAATTCTATGGAAATTGAATTAATTATTCTGTTCCATACCAATGGAACTACCAAATACCTACTTTACTGAGATAGAAAAAATCCATAACAAAATTCATCTGGAGCAACAAAAGATCAAGAATAGCAAGGGAACTGATAAAAAAAAATGATAAGTGAGGTGGTCTAGCTCTACCATATCTAAAATCATACTTTAAAGTTGCAATCCTTAAAACTGTCTGATACTGGTTTAAAAAATAGAGCAATGGATCCATGGATTAGGATAAGTTCAAAAGGAACCACAGTAAATAAATGCAGCAATCTATTATTGGACAAACCCAAAGATATCAGCTTCTGAGATAAAAACTCACTCTTTGACAAATGTTGCTTGAAAAATTGGAAAATAATATGGCAAAATTAGTCATAGACGCACATTTCACACCTTATACTAAAATAATGTCAAAATATGTACAGGATTTAGCTATAAAAGTGACAACATAAATAAATTAATAGACCAAGAAATACTGTATATATCCAGTCTATGCAAATGGAATAAATTTATGATTAATTATAGTACATTATAAACTATAAAATGAATGATATTGACTATATTATATTAAAAAGTTTTTACACTAATAAAATCAATGCCACTAAAATTTGAAGTAAATCAGAAAGCTGTGAAACAATCCTCACAAATAAGAATTCTGATAAAGGTCTCACTTCTAAATTATAGAGTGAATTGCATCAAATTTATAAGGTCACAAGTCAATCTGCAATTAATAAATGTTCAAAGGATATGAATAGGGTGTTTTCAATTGAAGAAATTAAAGTTCTATATAATCAATTGAAAAAATGCAAATTAAAACGTATGAGGTATGATCTCATACCAGTCAGATTGGTCAAGATGAGAAAAAAGGGAAAATGATCAATGTTGGAGAGGTTGTGGGAGGACTGGAATATTATTACAATGTTGATGGAGTCGTGAATGGATTCAACCATTCTAGAAAGCAATATGGAATTATGCCCAAAGAGCAATGAAAATGTTCATTCCCTTTTCCCAGGAAATCCAATTCGAGAAGTAATCATAAAAAATAGGAAAAGTCCAACATATTCTAAAACATTCATAGCAACTCTTTTCTGTAGTGGCAAAATACTGGAAATTGAGAGGATGATGCTCATCATTTGGGGACTGGCTAAACAAATTATGGTACATGAATACTATGGAATGATAACACTATGAACAGAATACTAGAATATTATGGTTCTATAAGAAACCAAAAATGCTTGAACTCTAGAGAAGCATGGAATGACTTACAGGATCTGATGCTGAGTGAAGTGAGGAGAATAATGAGAACAATGCACACAATAACATCATGAGATGAGCAACCTTATGGAACCAGATCCTCTCAGCAGTTCAGAGGGCTAGGAAAGCCCTATTAGAACAGCTATGGACTATCCAGAGGAAGAAAATCAAAGCAAATCAAAACAAAATAAAAAAGACAAAAAATATCTCTTCAGACTATAATGAAAACGTTTTAAATATTATCTTCTTATTTTTCTCTTTCCCTTAATCTTAATTCCTCATACTAAAAGTAACTAATCTGCAAACATGTTTATCAAAAATAGGTATATAAAATGCTAACCAGACTATTTGCCACTGAGCAAAGAGGGTGGAAAGGAAAGGTGGAAGAAAATTTTATAAATTAAACATATATATATATATATATATATATATATATATATATATATATATAATCATATGGATGAAAAAATAACAAACTTTTAAAAAGTCACATTTCACCATTATTTTTAAACTATCTCCAAATGACATATTGTCTTTGAATTTGGATTATATTATGAATTAAATTTTGTCCTTTTTCTATTAGATATTCTTTTAAATTATTTATTCTATCCCAAGGGATCACTGGAAGGAAACCTTTGTCATCTAATGAAATCTCTAAACATTGAAGATGATGAAAGTGAGATTGAAAAGATTATTTGACTTGGCCAAATTAGGTCATGGAACTTCCTGAATATTGGTCTAGCTTGAATCTTTCATTAAATCCTGTGAGCATTTTTTTAGGGTTACATAAAAACGTGTATTTTCACTTCTGTTTCTTTATATAATATTATATCAATAAGATGGAACATTTCCCCTTATTTTATAAATTTAGGTTCACAAAATTAGCATGTGAAGCTCCTGGGTTCTTTCAAAATTTTATACTTGGTATTCAGAAGACTGAGTTGATCCTGTATCATTTTCTTCTTGGTCTCACTTACAATTAATTGTTTGTAGTCCTATATTTTTTTCCACTCTGAACTTATTTCAAATATTCTGCCAATCTATAATGGGTTTAATGTAAAAATTCAGTGCCATTCCAGTTGTCCTGATTCATATCTGGCCCCTGGAACCAGATTGCTTTGGATGCGAAAGTGAGACTGATAACTTAGCACAGTACTCCCTCACTCAAATCCAGTCCATGTGGTTGTTATTGTATCCCCTTCCTGATTGTCATGGTCTTCTTTGATAATGAAGGACAAACATCAATATGTATATTCTGATTATATGATTTTGAAATAGTGAGATGCAAAAAATAGTCTAGCTTCAGTTTCTCTTCAAGTTTTCCATGATTGGCTTCTACTTTTATACAAAAGTAGAAACTATGTTACTTAACAGATAAATGCTTGTAAAAATCACTTCTTCGATTAATTTATCATGAATTTGATAATAACCTTTCTTTGTTCCTCTTGTTTTCTAGTTATGTTAATAACAAGTAACATTATTAGGAACCTACTATGTGTCAGGAATTCTAATAAATTATAGAAGAGTTAAAAGATAGATCAAAGGCAGTCCCTGGCACAAAATACTTAGACCTAGTGGTAAAGACAGCATGTAAGTTACAATATATTGAATTTTGTAGTCTCCAGCTAAACATCAATCTTTTCTCTTTTTTAAAAAAAACTAATTATTTATTTATTCAATTTCCAGCTACATGTAATGGTGATATCCAAAATTTTCTTTCTCTTTTTAATTTATTTTCATCCATTTGTACATGTATACTTCCAAGTTTCCAAGTTTCCCTCCACCTTCCCTTCTCACCCCCTTCCCCTCAGTTGAGAACAGTCAGGATAACTTTTTAAATACATAATTTGTTAAATATATTTTAAAATTAGTAGATTTTGCCATGAGGAATTAGGATTAAGGGGAGAAAATTGTTTAATGTGTTTATCAAATTTGGTATAGGTGTTTTTTTCTGTGTATTTGTTTTGTTTTGTTTTTCTTCCTTTGTTTGGAGATAATATAGTCCATGATCTGTCAAATACGGTTATCCAAGCTCTCTGGATTGCCAAGGGGTTGCTTCCATCAAGGTTGTGTTTTCAACATTTCTTACATGTCTTCCCTGCCTTCCTTCCCTCCCCACTTCTCCTTGACAAAAAACAATGTGTTTTATATCTTTAACTATGCTAAGCACAGCTCCATATTACTCATGTGGTTTAAAAAAGAATCATGTCCAAGTGGAAGAGAAAAAAAAAATTAGAGAAAAAAACAAAATAATTCCTAACAACATTTTTTTTAAAAGAAGATAAGAAACTTTGAACTGAATTTAAACTCCAATGTTCCTTCTCTGGATATGGATGGCATGATCCAACACAAATCTTTTGGCATTCCTTTGGTTATTGTAATGCAAAAATGATCAAATCCATTATAGCTGAACCATCATTCCATGTTGCTGTTACTCTGTTTAATATTCTGGTTCTGCTCACCTAACTCAGCATCAGTTCATGTTTGTCTTTCCCTGATACTCTGAAATCCTGCTCCTCATAGTTTCTTATCGAACAATAGTGTTCTATCACATTCATATACCGCAATTAGTTCAGTCATTGACCTAATGATGGGCAAACCTTCAATTTCTAATTATTTAACACTATGAAAGCAACTGCTAAAAATATTATTGCCCATGTAGAAGTTTTTACTCTTTGAGATATAGACCTAGAAGTAGTATTGCTGGATCAAAGAGTATGAATGGTTTATTGCCATTTGGGTATAATTTCAAATTGTTCTCAATAAAAGTTGGATTAGTTTACAACTCGATGAAAAATGCATTATTTTCCCAAATTTCCCACATCCCCTCCAACATTAATCATTTTTCTTTTTAGTCACAGTAAGTCTGACAGGTGTGGAGTGGAAAAAAGATGTGAAAAGGGTATTCTCAGATGAAAAAAATTGAAGTTATCTCTAGTCATTTAGGAAAAAAATGCTTTAAATCGTTATTACCCTTTTCATATCTTTTGTCCATTTTTCACTTGGGAAATGACTTGTATTATTATAAATTTTGTGCAGTTCTCTAAATATTTCAGAAATAAATTATTTGTCAGAAATACAAGTGGTAGACTTCCATCCAAGAGAGGACAGGTACTGGGCTAAGGTTTCCTGGTTTTCCCTCAGAAATAATATGAAAGAAATCTCTTAACAGAAATAATATCAACAAAACCCAGAAAGAGAAACTAGGAGAAGAATATCTACAAGAAGGTCTGTCTCTTGGGATCCTGGGTGAACTGGGATCAGAGAGCAGAGAGACAGTGGGGTTAGGGTGAGAGCAAGACAAACCTAAGCTCAGCAGTGGAGGCCTTGACCATGGGAACCGGGATACAAGGTCATGGAGGCTTTGACCTGTGGGAGTCTGAGGGCAAGGCTGTGGAGGCTTTGGCTGTGGAAGTGGAGGTCTGGGGATCTGTCTGACATAGAGAGTTGCAGAGTGCTGCTGGGCATCAATCCATTCAGCTCCTCAGGTATATGAGCTCCATACTTTCAACTAAGTCCTCTTCCCAGAAAAAAAAAAAAACACAGTAATATTTCCTGGCCCCACTCCCAGGTCCAGGTATGGGCAGCAGAGCTCCCTCAAACTAAGAGGGAGAATAACAATCTCACCTCAAGGCATAGTACACATTGTTCAAGGATAATTCATACCTTGCAGCTGCCCTTCACCCCCTGCAGTCTAGGGAAAGTGCCTCAAATAGAGACCACAGAGCAAGCAACCAGCACTGCCTACTGCCTGGACCAATTGGAGTTACTAAGTGAAGTGAACAAAGCCTCTAGGAATTTCAAAACCAAACCTCTGTGAGCCAACCCCTCCTCCTACACTAGATACTAAGAAAATGAAAAAAGGCCAGTGGAAAGGGGGGACCATAGTAAACTAAAAAGTAAAACTAAAAAGTAAAGACCCTGACTCAGAGAGATCTAGAACTTCTGAAAAGAATATCAATTAGTCTCCAGCACAGACTTCCTAGAAGAAATCAGGAAAGATTTTAAAAATCAATTGGAGGGGCGGCTAGGTGGGGTAGTGGATAAAACAGCAGCCCTGGAGTCAGGAGCAGCTGGGTTCAAATCTGGTCTCAGACACTTAATAATTACTTAGCTGTGTGGCCTTGGGCAAGCCACTTAACCCCGTTTGCCTTGCAAAAACCTAAAAAAAATCAATTGGAAAAACTGGAAAAAGAAACTCAAGAGAAAATGAACATCTCACTACAAGAAAACAAATTCTTGGAAAATACAAGTGAACAAATACAAAAAGAAAATAATTCTCTCAAATCCTCAACTGGGCAAATGTATAAAGAAAATAATTCTCTCCAAGCAACACTTGGGCAAATGGAAAACTCCAAAAATAGAATTGACAAAATGGAAAAGGAGTTGCTAAAGGTTAATGAGGAAAATTCTTCTCTAAAAAAAAGAATGAAATCTGTGGAAACTAATGACTTCATGAGCCAACAAGAATCTGTTAAACAAAACCAAAAAAATAAAAAATAGAAGAAAATGTAAAATACTTCATCAGCAAAACCACTGACCTCAAGAATAGAATGACGAGAGACAACCTAAGAATCATTGGGCTTCCTGAAAGCATTGAAGAGAAAAAAATAAGCTGGGACTTAATATTACAGGATCTAATGATGGAAAACTTCCCTGATATAATGGAACCAGAGGGCAATATAGTTATTGAAAGAATGCATCACTCCCCTCCAGAAAGGGATACCAAAGTGAAAACACCAAGGAAAATTGTGGCCAAATTACAGAACTATCAGATAAAAGAGAAAATCATGCAAGGAGCCAGAAAGAAACAATCTATGTACCAAGGAGTCACAGTAAGTATTATACAGGACCTGAATGCATCAACATTAAGGGATCAAAGGATGAGGAAAGAGATATTCTGAATAGCAAGAGAGCTTAGAATGCAGCCAAGAATTCACTATCTGGCAAAACTGAGCCTTCTCTTCCAGGGGACAAGATGGACATTTAATGAAATAGGAGACATGGAATGTCTTCTTGATGAAAAGACCAGAGAACATTTGTCCTTCAAACAGGAGCCTTAAGAGACACATGAAATAATTAAAAAAATAAAGAAAAAAATGCTATCAATATGATAAAACTGGCTTTATCCCCACCTGGGAGAAAGATTTTCATAACTTTGGAGAACTGTAACTCTATTAGAGAGAATATACTTAGCCAGAAGTGATGGCCACTCGTGATTTATCCGTGACTCTGATAGAACTATTTAAAAACAATATCTCCTAAAAATGGGGGACAGGAAAGAGATAGGAGGAAAGAGGACATTGAAAGTGGTAAAACACATTACATAAAGAGGTATAAAGGATCTATGGCAATTGAGGGGGGTGGAAGGAAGAATGAGAACCTCCTGAATCTTACTCTCATCAGATTAGGCCTAAAGTTAACATACACATACTCAGTTAAATTGAGAAACTTATCTTATCTTTCAAGTGTAAAAAGGGGAAAGGGGGGAGGAAAAGTGGCAGTAATAGAAGGAAGAAGGGGCAAAGAGAAAGGGGAAAGAAAGGGGAGGAGTTCAGATACAAGGGAGAAAATATATTGAACATGGTGGTATTTAGAAATAAAATACTGGGGAATATGGATAAAGGGAAAAAAAGGAAAAAAAAACATAAATAGAAGGAAGATAGCATGGAAGGCAATAAAGAGTTAGTAATTATGACTTTCAATATGAATGGGATGAAGTCTCCCATAATACGTAAGCAAATTGAAGAATGGATTAAAAAGCATAATCCTACAATATGCTGCTTACAAGAAACTCATTTGAAGCAGAGAGATACATACAGAGTAAAGGTAAAAGCTTGGAGCAAAATTTATTTTGTTTCAGCTGAAGTGAAAAAAGTGGGAGTAGCAACCCTTATTTCAAACAAAGCAGCTGCAAAAATAGATCACATTGAAAGAGATAAGGAGGGAAACCATATCAACCTAAAAGGTACAATAGATAATGAAGCAATTTCAATACTAAATATGTATGCAACAAATGGTATAACATCTAAATTTTTAGAGGAGAAGTTGAATGAGTTACAGGATGATACAAACAGCAAAACTCTACTGGTGGGATGCCTCAACCTCCCGCTCTCAGATTTAGATAAATCTAACCATAAAATAAACAAGAAGGAAGTTAAGGAGGTAAATAGAATGTTAGAAAAACCTAGACATGATACACCTTTGGAGAAAGTCTTTTCATGTGTCTCCTAAGCCTCCTGTTTGATGTCCAAATTTTCGTTAAGCTCTAGTCTTTTCATCAGGAAATGTTGGAAGACTTCCATTTCATTTAAATGTCCATTTTTTCCCCTGGAAAAGAAGTCTCAGTTTTGCTGGATAATGGATTCTTGGCTGCATTCCAAGTTCCCTTGCTCTTCAGAACATTTCATACCAGGCCCTTTGATCCCTTTATGTTGATGCAAGCAGGTCTTGTGTAATCCTTACTATGGCTCCTTGGCATCTAGATTGTTTTATTCTGGCTGCTGGCAGGATTTTCTCTTTTAGCTGATAGTTCTGGAATTTGGCCATAATATTCCTTGGTGTTTTCATTTTAGGATCTCTTTCTGGAGGGAATCTATGTATTCCTTCCATAATGATTTTGCCCTCTGGTTCCATGATATCAGTTTTCCATCACCAAATCTTGTAATATTAAATCCAGACTTTTTTCTCTTCAATGTTTTCATGAAAACCTGTAATTCACAGGTTGTACCTTCTTCATGGGTTCTCGAGGTCAGTGGTTTTGCTGATGAGGTATTTTACATTTTCTTCTATTTTTTTTTTTATTTTTTGGTTTTGTTTAACAGACTTTCTGTCAGACTCCATTCTGTTTTTTTTTTTTAGAAGAATTTTCTTCATTTACCTTTTGCAGCTCCTTTTCCAATTGGTCAATTCTACTTTTGAAAAAGTTTTCCATTTGACCAATTGAGGTTTTGAGAGAATTATTTTCTTTTTGCAATTGTCCAATTGTACTTTTCAATGATTTGTTTTCTTGTTTGAAGGTGTTAATTGTCTCTCCCAAATTTTCCAATTGATTTTTATACTTCTTCCTTATTTTTTCAAGGAAGTCTTTCTGTGCTGGAGATCATGTCATATTCTCCTCAAAGGTTCTAGGTCTCTCTGAGTTAGGGTCTTTTCCTTCTAGGAATTTTTCTATGGACCCTCTTTTTTCTCTGGGCTTTCTTCATTTTCCTAAGAATTTATGTGATGAAGGGGCTAGGTCACAGTTGCTATTGAGATCCTTAGAGGCTTTACTTACTGGGTTTATTAACACCAAGTGGGCTGGCCAGTAGGCTGTGTTGGTTGCTTTTTCTGGAGTATCTGGGACCTTAATTTGAGACCCTCTCCCTTAGCCTGGAGGGGTGAATGAAATTGTTGAATACCTTTTTCTTTGTCCAAGGTTGGGTTTTGCTGGAGCAAAGTAATTGCTCTCCCTCTTCCTAGCTGAGGGAGATCTACTGCTCTTGGCCTGGGGAAGAGGTGGGCTGTAATTCTGTTTGTTCTGGGAAGAGACTTCAACTGAAATGAAGGTATGGCCATAGTTCTGCCCTGGAACTCACCCTCAAGCTATGCAGGCAAGCTCCAGACTGTCAGTGCTACAACAAGTGCTTCTGCTACCTAGCTGGCCCACACCCCTGTGGCTGATTAGACTTGTCCTGCTTTTAGGCTTCCAGGCTCTAGTTCACCACAGTGATCAGGCTAGTCAAGCTTTCAGGCTCTGACCCCATCCTATGCTCCTGGCAGAGTCTGCTCTCTATGCCCAGCTCACCCACAATCCCAGAGGATCAACCTTGAGGTAGATCTTCTTGCCCTAGATTCCCTTTCTGGATTTTGTAGATTGGATTTCTCTTAAGAGGTTTGTTTCATATTATATATGAGGGATGGTCAGGAGAGAAGATCAGGAGACTAGCACTGTGCCTGTCTTCTCACTGCCATCTTGGCTGGAAGTGTCAAATTTTATTTTTCTTGAGGGTTTTTGTGTTTGTTTTCATTCACTACTTGAATAGACAGATTTTCTATGACTATATGTATAACCTTTGTTGATTTTCTTGTCTTCTCAACAAGGGATGAGGAGGAAGGAAGAGAATTTGTAACTCAAAAGTTTTAAACACTATTGTTAAAAATTGATTTTGTTACTTTTGGGATGCAGAGACAAGATGGTAGTGCAAAACTAGGAAGCTCTCAGAGCTTTACATGAAATAATTGTATATAAAACCTCTAGACTCATGCTAAAGCTACAGAACCACCAAAGAAAACCAGAGAAACAATTTCACAACTCAATATATTGTGGAGGAACTTCAGTAATGTTCTATCTCATATCTCATATTGCTAAAAGGAAAGTATAGAGTCAGAGGAGGAAACTGAGTTGGAATGCCAGCAGGAGTCCTTTAGCCTCAGCATAGCTCAGGTCTGGGCTCAGCAAGCCAGTGATGCAGTGCATAAACAGTGATGTCTGAACCTTAACTTAGAAGATAAAGTTTGTTCCCTGGGAATTCTGGCACAACAAGCAGAATTGGTTTGGACGTCCCTAATTTAGGGGAAAAAAACTGTTCACACCTGAAACACCATAGGCAACATCATAGGCAAGCAGTAAGCCAGGACCAGAATCCCAGAATCAGCACAAATAACTTGGGACTGTGTCCCCTCTGCCCCAAGAGCAGAGTTCAGTTATCAAAATGAGCAAAATCACACAAAAAAGTGTGAACCATAAAAATTACTAATCTGAAAGGAATGATTAAAAACATCAATCCAGAAGCAGAAAACAATGACAAAACCTCAAAGGACTATTTGAATGGATCTCAAACCACAAAAGACCTCTTAGAAGAACTCAAAAAGGATTTTAAAAACCAAAGAAGAGAAGAAGAAGAAAACTGGAGTAAAAATAGCATCATGAAAGAAAATTATGAAAAATTGACTAAAGGAAACAATACATTTAAAAAGAAAATTAACCAAATGGAAAAAGATATCAACTCCACTAAAAGTAAAATTAGCCACCTGTAAAAGGAAATACAAAAGCTAACTGAAGCAAACAGAACCCTAAAAGTTAGAATTGGACAGATGGAATCTAAAGGCACTATGTTTTCTGCTTCTGGATTCCATCAAAGAAAACCAAAAATAAGAAAAAAATAAAAGAAAAATGTAAAGTACCTTTTATGAAAAATAACCCAGAAAAAAGATTCAGGGGAGATAATTATTGGTCTACTTGTAAGCCACTGTCAGAAAAAGAGCATAGATAACATCATGCAGGAAATTATAGAAAACTGCCCTAATGTCATAGAACAAGAGGATAAAATAGCTCTTGAAAGAATCCATTTATTACCTATAGAAAGAGATACCAATAAAACAGGAATAAAAAAAAATTAGGAAAAATAAAATACTAAGTAAATTCAAAGTTAAAAGTAAAATTTTAATCGTATATATATTTTATGAGTTTTCTTGCAAATCTGAAACCTAGCATCCTAACAATCCTGTTAATTTGCCTGTTGCTGTCCTATGCATTCTTGATGACCTAGCTTTAACACTGTTTCCCCTGATATTTCAGCTTAATGTTACCATCTTCAACTAATACTTTAGAATTTTGTGCTTCATTTCCATATATTTGTTATCATATGTTGCATAAACTCATGAATATGTAGTATCATCCCTTCTATATTGTGAGCTCTATAAATTGAAACATATCATCCCTTGTATATTATCAACTTTAGTGAATTGCATTTTTATGACAGAGCATTATATTTCATCTTGTATGATCACTGACTATAAAAATGTTCATTCAATAAATAATCCCATAATTTATACTATTAGAGAGTTTTCTTAAGGAGATTAAGTGATTTTCATATGCACACATGACTATAATATATACAAAATCAGACTTGAATATTTTACTTCTTGTTTCAAAGCTTTCATATTAACAGGCATGTATTTTCATACATGTATGTATGTATGGTATATGCAGACAGCTTTAAAGTAGATACAGTGCTGGGTTTGCTGTTAGGATGATGAGCTCAAATTTGCTGCTGGACAGTAGTTACAAAGAAGTTACTTCACCTGCATATGGCTCAGTTTCCTCAATTGTAAAATATAGATAATAAATGAACCTTCCTCATAGAGCTCCTTTGGGAATCAAATGTGTGAAATTATTATCACAATCCTAAATTCGATATTTAATAAACACATGTATATACATGCATATACATGTTATCATGTATTGCACCTGTCAGATAATGTCACCTAGATGAACGAACAAAATGAGATAAAAAACACTGCAGATTCATTTTCAATTTATTTGAATTTCACTAATAGTTATAATTTAAAATAGTCTCTTACATCTAATGCCATTTCAGATTATTACCTACAATAAAAAATAAATAGAGCAAATACATTTCTGTCAAAATATTAAGCAACATTATAAGTCTGAATTTGAAACACATTAAAGAATAATTGCATCCTTATCTGAAATAACTTTTAATGTTTTGAATACTTATTAAGTTGTATCACATTGAAGAAAAAAGAAATCTTTCCATTTTCATATTGATCCATAGTAGCAAATTAAATATTGAATTTTCTGTGTCAGTCACTGGAAATACAAATCTAAATATCAGAGTTCATGTGCTCAATAGAAAGTATAATAAAAGCTTGAATAAACTAAATTTACTTTGCTTGGCGTTATGATTTCATTAGCAAGTATAAGTGCACCAAAATTTCCCTTCCTTCCTCAATGCAGCAGAATAAAATCAGAAGGAAATTGATTCAGACCTTCATCACAAAATAGTCAAATGGACATTCTAGTGACAGCTGGGTTTGTATAGTACATCAAGTCATTTTTTCCAATGCTTGGCTTGTAGTCAGTCATAAAATATTCTTTCTTTGAAATTTTGCTTGATTCTTAATGTGCAAATGCTAGTATGGAAATAGAACAATTTGAGACTTCATAAAATCATCAGTCATCACAACCTCCTATAAGACAATAGTTGTATTAGTTTATGAAATCAGTTTGTGTCACAATGAGATGGCATGAATTACTTCTTAGACATCTTAATCGGTTTCATTTAACCATTTTTTTTACTCAGAAAAACAAATAAAGTTTCCTAGTTTGGGATTAATTGTTCTTTTCTTCCATCCTTTGATACTATATATATATATATATATATATATATATATATATATATATATATATATATATATATTTACAATTTGGTAGTTATTCTCACTGGCTGCTTTTATAACAAAATTTTGCTATTTGCTCCATCATTCCTTATTTTACATATCTGGTGGCATTTATTCTTTGAATAAAACTAAGTCTGATCTGAACAACTCCCTCAAAAGTGGTACTTAACGTAGGTAACACACACTCATTTTCACTATATACATATATATATATATGTATATATATATATATATATATATATATATATATATATATATATATATAAAATATTTGATGATGGTTTTGGAAGAATATAGAACACTAGATCTGCAAGATAGGGATAATACAATCTCATGCTAATATTCAGGAAATTGAAATATAGGGAAGCAAATGACTTACTCAGATCCCCATAGATAGTCTTATGGTCAGCTCTTTTAACTTCAATGTCAGTAGTATTTTTTCACACTAACTTGCTTAGTAAATCATAAAATAATTGCATGTCTAAATCTCCTATAATTAAATTAATCTTTGAAAGAAAATTATAACAATAGTAAAGTTTGTATCCTGAAGATGCTTGCATTCTAATGAGAGTGAGAACAGAAGTATCAGAAAGGTGCACTCCAGTGCAGAAATTAACAAGTATGTTTAGTAGGTACACAGGAAAGAAAGTTGTATAAATGATAGAGGTGATTTGATTATGATTAACCAACCCTGAAATAGTAACTCTTCAAATCTTTTTGGCAAAGTCTCTCTCTGGAAATGACCTGAAAATAAATAGAGAATGTTATCTAGAATGTATAGAACTTACTGACATAATGTTTTTTTAAGGGACTTCTCCATTCAGGATAGTGGAGGTTGATGGTAGGTATTTCTTTGTTTTTTTTTTTTTAGGTTTTTGCAAGGCAATGAGATTAAGTGGCTTGCCCAAGGCCACACAGCTAGATAATTAGGACTATTACTTTTTTTAGGTTTTTGCAAGGCAAATAGGGTTAAGTGGCTTGCCCAAGGCCACACAGCTAAGTAATTATTAAGTGTCTGAGACCTTATTTGAACCCAGGTACTCCTGACTCCAGGACTGGTGCTTTATCCACTATGCCACCTAGCCGCCCCAGATGGTAGGTATTTCTTTACACCAAGAAAGTGGTCATCAAAGAGAGGACTAGAGAATAAAGATGGAGTAATCACTAAACTGAATACTTAAAGTTTCCATAAATAATACCCTATCTAGTAAGATAATTTAATGCTTATATTAGTTTTGATATTAGTTAAATATGAAAGAAAAAGACATGAAAACATAAGAGATGTAAAAACACATACACTGTACAATTAGCCGAAACCACTAAATATCATTGCAATTCCTTTTTAGTATATTTTTCTTTCATAATAATTTATTTTTAATTTTCCAGATCTTTCAGATTTAGCATTCTATATATGATTCTGGTTAAATAATGGTAAGATACTAGCTAAAAATGTTAAGTGTAATAATTCTCACTATGATGAGACTATTTTGATTAGTTCGATTTCAATATATGACATAATGTCATTTTTTTGTTTCTTTTTAATAGGAAAATTAGAGAAAAATCACTGAAGTTTATATTAAGAAAGGACTTTAGATATGAACTCTTATAAATTGCTCATTTTACACATGAGAAAACCTAAGATGAAATGATAAAATAATTTGTCCTAGATCACTTACAGTACCTTATTTATTTTAATGACCATGATTATGAACAAATCAAGCACTGAAATTGTAAGTAATTGAATAAATTATTTGGGAATAATTGAGCTATATCTTTTTTTTCATAGCAACTTATGTTCTTCAATATTCAGGTCTTCATATTGTTATCTATCTAGTGGAAGTTGAAAGCAAATGAGTTTATTTCACAGGCCAAGCGTAGTATGTTTCATCATTTTCTATTCCATTGTCCAAATATGGGATCAGAAAGTAAGCTGTTCTCAAGTACTGCCTCTGGTACTCTTTAGCTGTGTGACCCACATCAAGTCATTTAGAACCCTAAATAATCTTTATTTTATTCTTTAATTGATAACTTATTTTCATAAATACATGTTATATAAGCTTTCTAACATTCATCCATATGTATATGTATATTTTTTATGTTACAAAATTTCCTTTCATCCTCCCTTCCCACCCCTCTCACCCTTGCAACAAACAGGTTAACATTGTACATACATATTTGTGATAAACATTTACAGATTTGTCATTTTTGTTATAAGGAATTAGGAATAAGGGAAAGAGTTGCATAAAAGACATTTTTTTATATAGTGTGCATCAGATTAGAAAGGTTTTCTTTCTTTTGTTTTACTTTGCTTTATTTTTCTTCCTCTGAATGGGAATAGCATTTTCCATAGCCAGTCTAATATGTTTCTCCTAGCTCTCTGAACTGCTGATAGGAGCTGCTTCCATTAGGGTTGATAATCTCACAAAGACCAGAGTTGAATAAAAGATTTGACCATAAAATGAGAGACTCAAGGAAAATATAAAAAGGCAGAAAAAAGAAATAAAAAAGAAAGAGAAAACACAAAAAATGAAGCTGTTTATATTTTTGTATTTGGAAGATAATATTTTTATTCAATAATTATATTACTAACCTAGCAATTAGAACTATACGTATTCAGAAGTGAATTGGTTGGAATGATACCCCAAAAGCAAAATTAAGAGCAGAAAAAGAAAATAAAGAAAATATAAAAGAAGAAGAGGGGTGATGGCGATTGAATGGAATAAAATTATCCCACATAAAAGAGGCATGAAAGAGCTAGTATAACAAAAGGGAAGATGGGGAAGGACAGGCAAAGTTTAAACATTATTATTAAATTTGATTCAAAGAGGCAATAACATATCTGGTCAATTGGATATGAAAATCTATTTTATTTCATAAAGAAATAAAAAAGAGATGGACATAATAGAAGGGATAGCAAAAGAAAAAATTAAAGATAAAGATAAATTTCTTTTACAAAAAGGAGAAGTGTAGAAAGCAGGTAGGTATTTGTTAAGAAGTAATAGAGCAGAGCACTTCTGGAATGGAACCAAGATGACAGTATGAAGTTAACATGCTCCCAGAGTAGTTCCCTAACAAAGAGAAATGAAATCTTTACACAAATATTAACGTTACTGATCACACTAAGAAAAAGATCCAAAGAATGGTAGACATCATGGAGGATATTCACTGAAGGTCTGTCTCTCTTAGAGGGAAAAGGGAGAGTAAAGCCCAGCTAGTTGAAGAGCAGAAAAGTCAGTGGGAGACTTTTAGCCACAGTGTTGTCCAAGACCTTACAACCTGACAACAGCATAGGTCCTGACAGTTAGAAAGCAAGCCAGGAGGGTCCTTTTGTCATGGAGGATCCCAACCACAAACAAAGTCTGACCTCTGGTAATATCAGGGCAAAATAAAGGGAAAAAACTACTACACAGACAGAACCTAGATATATAGAAGAAATAAGTCTCTGCATAGTCAACATCTTGGCCAAGGACAAGCTAGTAATCAGATCCCAGTACCAGGATAAAAGACTTGGGTCTATACTCCCTATACCTCAGGACCAGAGTTTAAACAATAAAGATGAGCAAAAAAAGCTAAAAGAGCACTTACTATAGAAAACTACTTTGCAGATAAAGATGATAACAGTGCCATGTCTGAAGATGAGAACAGTGAAAAATTTTCCTTGGAGTAGTCTCCAAAAAAGTCTATGAATTGGACTCAAATCCAAAAGCTCACAGAAGAGCTTTAAAAAGAATTTAAAGGTTGACTAGGTGGTTCAGTGGATAGAGCACCGGCCCTGGAATCAGGAGTACCTGGGTTCCAATCCGGCCTCAGACACTTAATAATTACCTAGTTGTGTGGCCTTGGCCAAGTCACTTAACTCCATTTGCCTTGCAAAAAAAACCCCTTAAAACAAAATTTAAAAACAAGAGAGAAAAAATGAAATTGGAAAAAAGAAATGAGAACCATGAAGGAAAATTATTAAAAATTGATGAAAGAAAACAACTCCTTTAAAATGAAAATAACCACTTGCAAAAAAGAATGAAACTCTTCAAAAAATATAATTGAACAATTGAAAAAAGAAACAGAAAAGTTAAGTGAAGAAATTAAAACCCTAAAAATCAGGAGTGAACAAATAGAAATAAATAAATTTTATGAGATTACACTATTCCATCAAAAAATTTAAAGAGGTTGAAATAATTGAAGAAAACTTAAAGTACCTTTTAATGTAAATATTTTCTTTGTTTTCCAATTATATAAAATTATATAAAATTGCAGTTTCTTCAAATCTTTTTGTTCCCTCCCCCTCCCCCCAAAAGGAAGACAATCTGATTGTCTTTACATTTGTTTCCATGATATGCATTGACCAAATTTGAATACATTGAGAGAAAAAACATATCATTAAGGAAGAAAGAAAATTTTAAAGAAAGAAAAAATTCTGCCATATATAATAAAGCATTCAAAATTGATGATAATAATCTTTGGTCATCATTCAAACTCCACAGTTCTTTTACTGGTTACAAATGGTATTCTTTATCACAGATACCCTAAAATTGTGCCTGATTATTGCACCAATCGAGTAAGCAAGTCCATCAAGGTGGAACATAACCCCATGTTGCTGTTAAGGTGTACGATGTTCCTCTGGTTCTCCTCATCTCACTCAGCATCAATTCATGCAAGTTTTTACAGTCTTCTCTGAAATCCCATCCCTCCATATTTCAACTAGAATAATAGTTATTCATCACATACATATACCACAATTAGTTCAGTCATTCCCCAATTGATGGATATCCCCTCGATTTCCATTTCTTTGCCACTACAGACAGAGCTGCTATGAATTCTTTTGTACATTTGGGGTGGTACCCATTTTTCATTATCTCTTTAGGATGAAGATCCAGTAGAGATTTTTCTGGACGAAAAGTACATTTTTTTGTACTTTGGACATTTGTCCAAATTACTCTATAAAAAGGTTAGATCACTTCACAGCTCCACCAATAATGCATTAGTGCCCCAGATTTCCCACATACCTTCCAATATCAATAATTATACTTTCTGGTCAAAATAGCCAATCTGAAAGGTGTGATGTAGTACTTCAGACATTCTTTAATTTTCATTTCCCCATTCAGTAATTATTTAGAGAATTTTTTTTCATATGCCTGTATGTAGTCTTGATTTACTCACCTGAAAATTGCCTTTGCTTATCCTTTGACCATTTGTCAATAGGGAAATGAGTTATTTTTTTTATAAATTTGACTCACTTCTCTATATTTTATAGAAATGAGTCCTTTGTCAGAAATACTGATGCTAAAAATTGTTTCCCAACATACTAGATTTCTTTTAATCTTGGTTAGGGTGATTTTGTTTGTTCAAAAGTCTAATTTAATGTAATGAAAATTATCCAGTTTGTTTTTTATAATGTTTTCTCTATCTCTTCCTTGGTCATAAATTGCTGCCATTTCAATAGATCTGACAGGTAAACAAGTCCTTGTTCTCCTACTTTGCTTATAATATAGTCTTTTATAGCTAAATCCTGTACTCATTTTGATGTTATCTTGGTACAGGGTATAAGATATTGGTCTTAATGTAGTTTCTGCCATGCTATCTTCCAGTTTTTCCCCTCAAGTTTTTATCAAAGAGTGAGTTCTTATCCCAAAGCTGGATTCTTTGGGTTTATCAAATAGCAGATTACTATACTCATTTCTTACTGTCTCTTTTGCAGCTAATGAATTGCACTGATCCACCACTATTTCATAGCCAAAGCAGCAGTTTTGGTGACTGATGCTTTATTTTTTTTTAAAAAAAGAATTTATTTATTTTCAGTTTTACAATTTTTCCCCAATCTTACTCCCCCCCCAAAAAAGCAATTTGTCAGTCTTTACATTGATTCCATGTTGTACATTGATTCAAATTGAGTATGATGATAGAGACATCCTATACTTAAGGAAGAATCATAAAGTATAAGAGATAGCAAGATCAGACAATAAGATAGCAGTTTTTTTTCCAAATTAAAGGGAATAGCCCTTGAACTTTGTTCAAATTTCACAGCTCTTTATCTGGTTACAGATGGTATTCTCCATTGCAGACAGCCCAAAATGGTCCCTGATTGTTGCACTGATGAATTGAGCATGTCCATCGAGGTTGATCATCACCCCCATGTTGCTGTTTGGGTGTACAGTGTTTTTCTGGTTCTGCTCATCTCACTCAGTATCAGTTAATGCAAATCCCTCCAGGCTTCCCTGAATTCCCATCCCTCCTGGTTTCTATTAGAACAAGAGTGTTCCATGACATACATATACCACAGTTTGATAAGCCATTCCCCAATTGAAGGACATTTACTTGATTTCCAATTCTTTGTCAACACAAACAGGGCTGCTATGAATATTTTTGTACAAGTGATGTTTTGGCCCTTTTTGATCATCTCTTCAGGGTATAGACCCAATGGTGGTATTGCTGGATTGAAGGGATGTACATTTTATTGCCTCTTTGGGGTAATTTCAAATATCTCTCCAGAAAGTTTGGATGATTCTACAGCTCCAAGAACAATGGAATATTGTCCCACATTTCCCATAACCCTTCCAACAATGATCAGTATCCTTTCTGTTTATATTGGTCATTTTGAAAGGCGTGAAGTGGTACCTTAGAGAAGCTTTAATTTGCAATTCACTAATAAGAAATGATTTAGAGCAATTTTTCATATCACTGTGGATTGCTTTGATCTCCTTATCTGTAAATGGACTTTGGATATCCATTTGTCAACTGGGGAATGGCTTTTTTAAAAAAAAATATATGACTAAGTTCTCTGTCTAATTTAGAAATGTGTCCTTTGTCAGAAACTTTAGTTGTAAAGATTGTTTTCCCGTTTACTACATTTCTTTTGTTCTTGATTACAGTGGTTTGATCTGTGCAAAAGATTTTTAATTTAAGTAAATTGAAATCATATAATTTGTTTTTAGTGATGTTCTCCATCTTTTCCTTAGTCATAAGCTGCTTCCCTTTCCATATATCTGACAGGTAAACTAGTACTTGATCTCTTAATTTGCATATAGTATTGGTTTTTATGTCTAAAACCTGTATCCATTTGGATATTATCTCGATATGGGGCATGAGGTGTTGGTATAATTTAAGTGTCTTCCATACTAACTTCCAGTTTTCCCAGCAGTTTTCATCAAAGAGAGCATTTTTATCCCAATAGTTGGACTCTTTGGGCTTATCAAAAAGTAGATTACTATAATCATTTCCTTCTATTGCACCTAGTCTATTCCACAGTCCACCACTCTATTTGTTAGCCAGTACCAGATAGTTTTGATGACTGATGCGTTATAATATAAATTTAGATTGGGTAAAGCTAAGCCCCCTTCTTTTGTACTTTTTTTCATTAAATCCCTGGAAATCCATGACTTTTTATTCCTCCATATGAATTTACATAAAACTTTTTCTAACACATTAAAGTATTTTTTTTAGAATTTTGATTGGTAGGGCACTAAACAGGTAGTTTAGTTTTGGTAGAATTGTCATTATTATATTAGCTCTACCTATCTATGAGCAATTGATATTTGCCCAGTTATTTAAATCTGATTTAATTGCGTGAGAAGTGTTTTGTAATTGTTTTCAAAAAGTTTCTGAGTCTGCCTTGGCAAATAGAGTCCCAGGTATTTTATATTTTCTGAAATTACTGTGAATGGGATTTCTCTTTCTTGGTATCTTGCTAGTCATATATAGAAAATTTGAAGATTTATGAGGGTTTATTTTTTATCCTGCAACTTTGATAAAATTGCTAATTCTTTCCAGTAGTTTTTTGGATGATTTTTTGGAATTTTCTAGGTATACCATTATGTCATCTGCAAAAAGTGAGAGTTTTGTCTCTTTCTTCCCAATTCTAATTCCTTCAATTTCTTTCTCTTCTCTTATTGCTGAAGCTAACACTACTAATATGATACTGAATAGTAGTTGTGATAATGGGCATCCTTGTTTCACCCCTGATCTTATTGGGAATGTCTCTAGCCTCTCCCCATTGAATATAATGCTTGCTGATAGTTTTAGATAGATACTGCTTATTATTCTAAGGAACAGTCCATTTATCCCTACATTCTCTAGGATTTCTAGTAGGAATGGGTGATTTCGTCAAAAGCTTTTTCAGCATCTATTGTTATGATCATATAATTTTTTTTTTAGTTTTTGCAAGGCAATGGAGCCAAGTGGCTTGTCTGAGGCCACAAAGCCATGTAATTATTAAGTGTCTGAGGTTGAACTCAGGTAGTCCTGACTCCAGGGTCAGTGTTCTATCCACTATACCACCTGCCACCTGATCATATAATTTCTGATAGGTTTGTTGTTCATATAATTGATTACACTAATAGATTTTGTAATATTAAACCAACCCTGCAATCGCAGTGATAACTTGCTGCAATTGTTTTGCTAAGATTTTATTTAAAATTTGTGTATCTATGTTTATCAAGTAGATAGGTCCATAATTTTCTTTCTTTGTTTTAACTCTTCCTGGTTTAGGTATCAGCACCAAATTGCTTTCATAAACCAAGTAAGGCAGAGCTACATCTTCTCCTATTTTTCCAAAGAGTTTATATAGAATTGGAACCAAATGTTTCTTAAAGGTTTGGTGGAATTCACTTGTGAATCCATCAGGCCCTGGAGATTTTTTCTTAGGGAGTTCAATAATGGCTTGTTGAATTTCTTTTTCTGTGATAGCTAAGTGCATTCTATCTAATACAGTTACAATTCTTCAGAGTTATTAGAGTCTTTCTTCCAAGTAGGATTAAAGCCAGTTTGATCCCATTGGATAGCAGTCTCATGGTTAAGTCATGATTGTCCATCACTTCTGGCTAAGGATATTCTCTCAGATTTATAATTCTCAAGAGTTATAATAATCTTTACCCAAGCTGGGATATAGCCAGTTAAAACACTGGATAGCAGTTTTTTTCTTTACCCTCCCCCTTTTTTTACTTTTTTATGTGTCTCTTGAACCTTTTCATCAGGAATTTTTGGAATTCTTCCATTGCATTAAATGTCCATATTTTTCCCCTGAAAAAGAAGGCTCAACTTTGCAGGATAGTGGATTCTTGGCAGCATTCCAAGCTCCCTTGCTCTTCAGAATATCCTATTCCAGGCTCTTCCATCCCTTAATGTTGATGCAGCCAGGTTCTGTGTAATCCTTACTGGGACTCCTTGGTATTTGAATTGCTTCTTTCTGGCTGCTTGCAGGATTTTCTCTTTTATCTGATAGTTCTAGAATTTGGCCACAACATTCCTTGGCATTTTCATTTTAGGATCTCTTTCTGGAAGGGATCAAAGTATGCTTTCAATAACTAAATTTCCCTAGGGTTCCATGATATCAGGATAATTTTCCATCATTAGATCCTGTAATATTAAGCCCAGGCTTCTCTGCTTCTCTTTTCTTCAATGTTTTCAGGAAGTCCAATAATTCTCATGTTGCCCCTCCTCAATCTATTCTCAAGATCACTGGATTTGCTGATGAGGTATTTTATATTTTCTTCTATTTCTTCTAATTTTTGAATTTGTTTAGCAGGCTCTTGCTGTCTCATGAAGTCACTAGTTTCTGAAGACTCCATTCTATTTTTAGAGAGGGGTTTTCTTCATTTACCTTTTGTAACTCCTTTTCCAATTGGTCAATTCTATTTTTGAAAGAGCTTTCCATTTGACCAATTGAGGTTTTGAGAGAATTATTTTCTTTTTGCATTTGCCCAATTGAGGATCTGAGAGAATAACTTTCATTTTGTATTTGTCTAATTAAAGATCTGAGAGATTTATTCTCATTTTTTATTTGTCCAATTGTATTTTCCAAAGATTTGTTTTATTGTTGCAAGGTATTAATTGACTCTCCCAAATTTTCCAGTTGATTTTTAAACTCCTTCCTTATTTCTTCAAGGAAGTCTTTCTGTTCTGGAGACCAGATCATATTCTCCTCAGAGGTTCTAGCTCTCTCTGAGTTAAAGTCTTTTCCTTCCAATAATTTTTCTATGGATCCCCCGTTCTGCTGACCTTTCTTCATTTTGCTAAGATCTTGAGTTGGAGAGGGGCTGTTTCACAGAGGTTGGGTGTTGGGATCCCCACAGGCTTTACTCACTGAGTGTAATTTCTCTGTCTGGCCAGTAGGAGGTGATGGTTGCTTTCTCTGAAGTATCTGTGACCTTGATTGAGGCCTACTCCCTTAGCCTAGAGGGAGTGATTGAAGCTGTTAAATACTTTTTCCTTCAATCAGTGTTGGGCTTTACCCTGCGGTGAGGTCATCCCTCTCCCTATTGTCAGCTGGGCTGGTTCTTCTGTTCACACACCTGTGTCCTGGGGCAGAAGTAGTCTGTAATTGTTTTTTGTTCTGGGAAGACGCCTCAGCTGCAATGAAGGTGTACACTCAGAGTTCCTCAGACCAGAGGAGCTCAGGGATGGTGTCTGTGACTCTCTTGCACCGGAAACCCCACCTCCCAGCTCTGCTGGCAAATTCTAGAGAGTCAGTGCCAACACCAATGCCTCTGGTCCCTAGTTGACCAAAGCCCACCCAGTTGACCAGGCTCTAGCCCCACTCATCAAGCAGGTGCAGCTCTTGGGCCCTCAGGCTCGAAGGTCTCCAACCCCACCTCTAATCAGGCTGATCCACTGCTGATCCACCCTCTACACCTGAACTCACCCAAGGCTGTGAAAGACAAATCCTGAGGTAGATGGTCTTTCTCCTGGCTTTTCTTTCTGGGTTTTGTGGAGCAGCTTTCTGTTAAGAGGTTTGTTTCATATCATAGATGGGGAAAGATCAGGAGACTTTATAACTGTGACTGTCTTCTCTCCGCCATCTTGGCTGGAAGTCCTCTGATGATTTATAATGTAATTTTAGATCTGATATGGCTAAGCTCCCTTCATTTGCATTTTTTATTAAATCCCCTTGATATTCTTTAAATTATTCTTTCTATATTTGAATTTAGCTTCAATTTTTTTCCTAGTTACTAAAGTAATTTTTGGGAAGTTTTGATTGGTATGGCACTAAATGAGTGTTTAATTTAGGTAGAATTGACATTAGGTAGAATTGACACATAGAGTTGATATTTTGCCCAGTTATTTATATATGATTTTATTTGCAAGAAAATGATTTTATGGTTGATTTCATAGTTACTGAGACTGCCTTGGAAGGTAGACACCCAACTATTTTATGTTGTCTGATGTTATTTTAATTGGGATTTCTCTTTCTAATTCTTTTATTGAAACTTGTTAGTAATATATAGAAATGCTGAGAATTTATGAAGGCTTATTTTATATACTGCAAATTTGCTAAAGTTACTAATTGTGTCTAGTAGTTTGTTAGATGATTTTTTTAGGGTTCTCAAGGATAACCATCATGCTATCTGCAATGAGTGAGTGTTTTGTTTCTTCCTTCCCAATTCTAATTCCTTTCATTTTGTTTTCTTCTCTTATTGCTGAAGTTAATATTTCTAATACAATATTGAATAGTACTGGTGATAACGGACATCATTGTTTCACCCCTGATTTTATTGGGAATGTTTCCAACTTATCCCCATTGCATAAAATGCTTGTTGATGGTTTCAGATACACACTGCTGATGATTTTAAGGAACAATCCATGTATTTCTATGCTCTCTTGTGTTTTTAGAATGAATCGGTGCTATGTATTGTCAAAGACATTTTCAGCATCTATTGTGGGAATCATATAGTTTCTGTTAAGTATCTTATTATTGATATAGTTAGTTATGCTAACACTTTTCCTAATATTGAACCATTCTTGCATTCCTGAAATAATACTGCTTAGACATAGTGCATTATACTAGTGATGCCTTGCTGTTATCATTTTGTTAATAGTTTATTTAGGATTTTTGTATCCCTATTCATTAGGGAGGGGGAGGCTAGGTGGTACACTAGATAGAGCATAGGCCTTGGAGTCAGGAGTAACTGGGTTCAAATCTGGGTTCAAATTACCTAGCTGTGTGGCCTTGGGAAAGCCACTTAACTCCATTGCCTTGAAAAATCTAAAAGAAAAAAGAATAAAGGAAAATCATCACATCATCAGGACACGTAATAAAACTAACAACCACCATATTCATTAGGGAAATTCAAATATTATTTTCTTACATTGTTTTGCCTATTCCTAGTTTGGGTATCAACATCATAGATCGAATCAGGCAGATTTTTCACCTATTTATCCAAATAGTTTAGAAAGAATTGGAATCAATTGTTCCTTGAATGTTTGATAGAATCCACTTATGAATTGATTTAACCCTCAAGATTTTCTCTTAGGGAGTTCTTTGATTACTTGTTGAATTTATTTTTTCTGAATAGGTTTATTTAGGTATTTAATTTCCTTTTCATTTAACCTGGGCAAATGATATTTTGGTAAATATTTATCCCTTTCACTTAAGTTAAATTTTTTGGCATATAGGTGGAAAAAATAATTCTGAATTATTACTTTAAATTCCTCCTCATTGTGATGAGTTCACCTTATTCATTCTTTTTTGTTTTTAGGTTATTTTTTGCAAGGCAAATGGGGTTAAGTGGCTTGCCCAAGGCCACACAGCTAGGTAAGTATTAAGTGTCTGAGGCTGGATTTGAACCCAGGTACTCCTGACTTCAAGGCCTATGCTTTATCCACTATGCCACCTAGCCACCCCACCTTATTTATTCTTGATACTAGTAATTGGATTTTCTTATTTATTTAAATCTAATTAACCAATTTTTTTACTACTTTATTGTTTTTTTTTCAAAAAACCAACTCCTGGTTTCATTTAATAATTCAATACATTTATTGCTTTTGACCTTATTAATTTCTCCTTTAATTTTTAGCATTTCTAATTTAGTATTTAATTGAGGGGGTTTAATTTGTTTTATCTCTGTTAAAGTTGCATGCTCAGTTCATTGATTTTCTCTGTTTCTATTTCATTCATACAAGCATTTAGAAGTATAATATATACTGTAATGATTACTTTGGCTACATCCCACTAGTTTTTGGTATGTTGTCTCATTGCTATTGTCTTGGATGAAATAACTAATTGTACTCACTTTTTTCTTTGAGGTGGTGTAATTTTATTTTATTTTATTATTTTAATTTTAATTCTATTTTATATTTAGATTTTCCCTCAAGTATATGCAAAAGTTTCATCATTTACTTTCTTTTTCTTACTTCTTTATTTTCATCCATATGAACATGTATATTTTAAGTTTTAAAATTTCCTTCCAACCTCCCTTCTCACCCCTTCCCCATCACTAATTCTTTCTATTATTTGGTGTTTGATCCACTCATTCTTTTATTGTCCTTCATTCTATTTTTTAAATTAGTTTATTAATTTTCATCCACTTGTACATGCACATTTTCAAGTTACAAAAATTTCTTCCACCCTCCTTTCCTACCCCTCTCCCCTCAGTGAGGAGCAGTCAGGCTATCATTGAATGTAATTATCTTGAAAAACATGTTTGCAGATTAGTATTAGTTATTTTTGGCATAAGAAATTAGGATTAAGGGAAAGAGAAAAATAAGAGATAATTTTAATGCAGGGTTCATCTGATTGTGAAGGGTTGTTTATTTTTCATTTGTGTGTCTGTGTGTTTGTGTGTGTGTGTGTGTGTGTGTGAGTGTTTGTTTAATTTGGTTTTGTTTTCCTCTGTATAGGGAAAACATAGTCCATAGCTAGTCTAATCCAATTGTCCTAGCTCTCTGTGCTACTAAGAGGAGCTGCTTCCATCAGGCTTATCTCACAATATTGTTGTTGGTGTGTACATTGTTTTCTTGGTTCTACTCCCTTTGCTCAACATCAGATCCCATAAGCGATTCCATGCTTCCCTAGAGTCTATGGCTTCTTATAGAAAATATTATTCCATAGCATTCATGTACTGTAACTTGTTTCGCTATTTCTTCTGGATAAAGAATTGCTAGGTCAAAGAGTATGAACAGTTTTATTGTTTTTTGGGCTTAGTTGCATATTGTTCACCAGAAAGGTTAGATATATTCACAATTCCACCAGCCTTGCATTGATGTCTGAATCCTTCCACAACCTCCCCAACATTGATCATTTTCCATTTTTCTCATATTGGCCAATCTGATAGGTATGATACGATATGTCATTGTTGTTTTAATTTGCCCTAAGATCCTAGAAGTGGAGGGTGGAATAGAAATTGAGGGGATTTACCAGTCACCTTCTGAAAGAGATCCCAAAAGAAAAATTTCCAGGAAAAATTAGCCAAATTCCAAAACTTATAAGAAGTCAAAGCAAAAATACTAAAAGGTGCCAGAAACAATCCATTCAACTACTGTGACTCCATAGTCAGGATTACACAGGATCTAGCAGCATCTACAGTACATGCTCATAGGGCTTAGAATATGAAATTCCAGAAGGCAAAAGATTTTGCTTTACAACCAAGAATCAGCTACACAGCAATCTGAACATCCTGTTTGAGGGGAAAAGATGGACTTTCAATGAACCAGGGGACTTTCAAACTTTTCTACTGAAATAACCAGAGCTGAACAGAAATTTTGATCTCCAATTATAGGACTCAAGTGAACCATAGAGAGGGCAGACAAGAAGGACTAATTATGAGGAACTTAATGATGTTGAACTGTTTGAAATCCTGCTTAGAAGAAGATACTGACAACGTATATGAATTGTCTCATTTATAAGATCTGTTAGATATATGAAGAAGGCACAATAATGAGCTGAATATAATGGTATAATATAATAAAAAGATAGAGTCAATGGGTGATAAAAGAAAGTACTGGGAAGAAGAAAAAAGGAGAGGAAGAAAGTGCTAAGATTTTTCACATTAGAGTCAAGAAAAGGATTTTTCAATGGAGTGAAATGGGGGAAGGTGAGGGGAAATGGGTGAGCCTTCATTCTCATCAGAAATGGCTCAGAGAAGAAATAACACACACAATTAATAGGGTATAGAAAGCTATCTTACCCTAGAGATGGAGAACATCATTAAAAACATACTACATAATTTCAATTACATTAAATTAGAAAACTTTTGTACAGACAAAACCAGTGTAACCAAGATGAAAAGAAAAGTATTAAATAGGGAAACAATTTACTTCTGACAAATACAATACAAAACTACAATAGTTCTTCTGACAAAGGACTCATTTCTAAAATATACACAGAACTGAGTCATTTAAAAAAAAAACAAGCCATTCCCCAATGGTTAAATGGTCAAAGGATATGCAAAGACAATTTACAGATGAGAAAATCAAAGCAATCCATAGTCATATGAAAATTGCTCTAAAGAATTACTTATTAGATAAATGCAAATTAAAGCACACTGAGGTACCACCTTACATCTCTCAGCCTGGCCAATATGACCAGAAAGGACAATGATCAATGTTGGAAGGAATGTGAGAAATCTGAGGCACTGATACATTGTTGGTTGAGCTGTGAACTTGTCCAATCTTTCTGGATAGTAATTTGGAATTATGCCCAAAGAGCAACAAAAATGTGAATACCCTTTGATCCATCAATGCCACTACTGGGAGCTGAATATGAAGATTTAATATATTATAAAAGATGTAGTTAATGGGCAAGGGAGGAATGAACTGGGAGAAAGGGAAATGAAAGTTAGAATGGACTAAAATAATTCATATAAAAGGACAAGAAAAAGATTTTTACAATTGAGTGGAAGGGCAGAAGATGAGGGGGAATGAGTTATCCTTCAAATTAATTGAAAGTAGATCAGAGAAAAAAATAACATACACACAATAGGGTATAGAAATCTATCATACCTTTAGATGGAAAAAAGAGAGGAAAGGGATAAGAGAAAGGGGATTGTGGGAGAGAAAGAGGTGTAGGTGATAGATCAGAGGGAAGATCATGGGAGAGGGTAGTCAGACACAACACATTTTTGAGTAGGGACAGGTTATAGGAGAGAGAGAGAATAGATTAAATGGGGGAGGGGAGGAATAGGCTAGAAGGAAATATAGCTAGTGATAGCAAGTATGGGAAAATATTGAAGCAACTTCTCTGAACAGACTCAAGTACATTTAATTGTTACTTTATTTTTCTTGAGCTATTTCTGCGTTGGTAGATGGGGTTATATTTATTTTTACAACAAAAATATTGCAGTAGGTGAAAATATATAAATAATGAATGATAATTCTGAATTACTATTGATTAGAGAAATGACATTTAAAACAACTCCAAGGAGTCTCTTTGTATCTATCAGATTAGTTAATATGACAGAGAAGAATATGATGAATGTTGGAGCAAATCTGAGAAAATTTTGACTCCAAACCATCATATTTGGGGGTAGGGGGAAATTAAGACACTTTTTTTGGTTTTTAATTGTTATTTTATTTTTCCAGATACATGGCACAGAAGTTTTTCAACATTCATCCATATGCATGTGCATATTTTTATAATTTATTTTTATCCTCCTTTCCTACCCCCTTCCCCTCAGCTGTGAACAGTAAGGTAAATAATTTACATTCACATTTGTGTTAGACATACTTACACATTAGTCATTTTTAGAGTGAGAAATTAGGGATTAAGGGCAAGAAATAATCAGTATTTTTTTTAAAGAGAATGTAATGTTTATCAGATTCTAAAGGGTTTTTTTTTTCTTGTCTTGTGTTGTTTTTCTTCCTCCAGATAGGGATAGCATAGGCAACAGCTGATCTAATACAGTTTTCCCAGCTCTCTGAACTACTAAGAAATATGCAGCCATCAAGGTGGATCAACTCACAAAATTCTTATTAATATGCAGAATTTTCTCTTGGTTCTGCTCTCTTTAAATTAGCATTAAATCTTACAATCAATTCCATGCTACTCTAGAGTCCAACTACTTGTGATTTCTTCTAGCACAATAGTATTCCATAATATTCAAATACCAAAACTTGTTCAACCATTCCCCAATTGATGGGTATCCCCTCAAATTTCCCATTCTCTGTCAAAACAAAAAGAGCTGCTATGAATATTTGGGAACATGTGGGGCTATACCATATTTAATGATTTCTTCTAGTATTGGAATTACTGTGTCAAAGGGTATAAAAATGTTATTGGTCTTTGGGCATAGTTCCATATTGCTTTCCAAAATGGTTTATCAAATCATTTTAGAGAGAAATTCAGAAGTATGTTCAAAGGGTTAAAACTTTGTACAAACTCTTTGATTCAGCAATACCATTGCTATGCCTATATCCCAAAGACATACATAATGAACCAAGGCCCTATTTGCACAAAAATTTTGGTTGGTTAAGAATTAGAAATCAAAGGGATGTCCATCAATTGGTAAATGGATAAATCAACTTTGTTATATGACGGTAATGGAATATTAATTTGCTATTAAAAATGCCAGGCAGGATGATTTCAGAAAAACTTAGAATGATTTACATGCCCTTATTCATAGCAAAGTGCACAGAACCAAGAGAACATTGTACATAATAACAACAAAAATTTTGTTGAATAATTGTGAATGATTGAGTAATTCTCAACAATAAAATGATCTAACTATCTCAAAGAATTAACATGAAGCATACTATTCATCTCCAGTGAAAGAACTGATATTATGTGAACATAACTGAAGCATGCTATTTTTACTTTCATTTCTACTTTTGAGTCTTTTTGCACTATTTTACATAATCGTACATGTATAAATTATATCTTATAGTATACAATTTCAAAGAAGGAGGGGGAATGAGGGAAGCTTGAGGATATAATTTGAAACTCAAAACTTTAGATAAACTTCTACAGGGATATTGGAAAAAAACTGTAAAATATACTATATTGAAATATTAGAAAACTATAACAAAATTAAATTGTTTTATATAGTTATTTGGATTCATCCACAATGTTTCCAACAAGGATCCTTTGTATAACATACAGATTTGTTTGTTTGTAAAATTTAAAAAAAATACACATTTAATTAACATGGTTATTCACATGATTGAGATTTTTGCAGCAGTTTGAAGAAAAGCTAAGGTAGTGAAGAATAGTTTGTTTGTTTTAGAAATAGACTAGAGGACCAAGTATTCAATTCTCTATGACAGGATAAAATACATTGAATTTAATTATTAAATCTATTTTCTATGATCTTATAAAGATATATAGAGACAGAAATGTAGGAACATCAATGTAGTAAAGTAACAAGTGTCAATAATGGAATGAGAAACATTTGAGTTCAAATATTCTCTCATCCATTAACTAGCTATGTAACACTGGTCAAGTAAATTTCCACTGTTTGCCTCAATCTTCTTATTTGTAAAATGATGATTATACTAGTACCTCTCTCCCACTGCTTTTGTAAATATAAAATGAGATAATAATTGTGAAGTATTTAACATAGGGCCTAATTCATGTGTTGTTTGAATAATAGTTATTATAGATATATATATAAATATAAATATATATATACAGTAGATCTATATAATACAATCTTAGATATTACAAATTTGATGTATATGCTAAAGAGTATAATGGTATTTCATCACATAAAAATTTAAGATTATAATTTATGCATGATTTTAAGAATGGTTGATAAGTTTGTGATGGGGGCAAGCAGTAAGTTGTTCACCTGTTATATTCCAGCCTTTAAATGATTCATCTAAAATAAAATTGCAGTCTTTTACATTATATAAAATGAAATAAGCACTTGAGTGACCATACAAGGACAGATTGCATAAAGAAAAAGTGGCATGAAATCAATCTTTATTGTTTAAGTTTTTACTGTTGGTAAAACATTGATTTTTGTGCATATTTGAGTTCAATTATTTTGCCTAAAGTTTTCTAAGATTTTCAATTGTTCAAAAACTTTTATGTTTTCTTGATATTTTAGTCATTTATGTTATAATACATGAACCTCAAAATATTTGGATTCTAACTTTGATATAGATATTCTGTGAAAAGTAGATTTGACCTGGGAAATATTGAAGTGAACCTTTGCATTTTAAAATTTATCCTCCTCTACATTTTCATCATGTTCATACTCCTTGATGACTCAGCTCCAGTCTAAGCACAGATGTCAATTTATGCTACTAGCTTCTCTCTCTACTCTCCTCCCCAAAACTCATACATATCTATCATCTTTCACAAAATCACTACTTTGACTTCAGGACAATACAAATGTTGAGTAGCAAACAATTGTTACTGTGAAAAACATTTTACTTGTTCATTTTTTTTAGTTGAGGTTTTTTAAAAGTGGTTTTAAGATTACAACTTTTAAATTTTAATTAATTAATTAATTAATTAGTTATTCTTCTATACTCTATAGCAATTAATGGTCAGGGGAATGACCTTAAAGATTTAAACATAAAGTCAAGATGCATCTATAGCAATGGGAATGTTTGATTTATTCAGCTCCATAGAGCAAAGTCCTCAATTCACTTTACATTCAAGAATTTTTCATTAGAGAAGTCAAACAACTACAATTAACTCCACAATCAAGAACAACAATAGAAACATATTTTTTTTGTCGATTTCAAGTCTTCTTTTTATATTGAATTTCACTTGAAATTAAATATGTAAAATGAGGTCATATTTCAAAATATTCCAATACTTCCCTAGATTTATTGTTTCCCTAATCACTTCCAGAAACCTAGTGTGTAATTTATCTATAGCATGTCATTCGGTTTGATTTTGTTTCACATAGCCTTATAAAGCCACCTAAAATAGTCGTTGTTCTTTATGTCTTTAACATTGTTTAGCAATGAAGCACAGGATCTATTTCTCCTTGATTTTCCTGTTTAACTTATATGCATTCCTTTCAAATAATATACTTAGAGGGTGAGATCCTTTATGCTGCTTTCCATCTATGAATTTTCTTCAATAAATTAACATCTTATTTAATCTTCTATTACCCTTTGGATCATCCACAATTTAAAGTTCAGTCCCTTAATATAACTGATATAGTATCACTGGAATAATATCAGAATTTAAAAGATGAGATTATGTTGCAGGGAACAACCTGTGTTCCTTGAAAAATGCTATTTAAATTGCTATTTATAGTCAACTCATTATTTTTAATCTCATTTAATTAGAGCTCCCTGCCCTAACAACCTTTCCAAAGTATATGTACTGATATCTAATTCAGTATTCTATTATCTCCAGATTGGATGAGTTCAAAGAAGACTAGCACTTCTGGTATGAAGGCTGCTGATCCTCCTCAGGGCAGCTTTCACCTTTGTTGTCCACCTGAGGCATCTAATTCTCACCTGTAGCTCCAAGAAGATGTAGTATACACAGCAACCACATTGCAGCAAACTATTTTGGCAGATGGGCTGAAGTAGCTAGAGGATTACCCAGCAGGTCTCACTCTCTCTTCCAAAAAGACACAGCCAAGGCAAGTTTGTCTTGGAGTTAGTGGAGTCTACCATAAGCATTTGAAGTCTTTCACTGGTGGAATGGGTAAATAAAAACAATTCATTTCAATGTCATGAAGGCAGTTGAGCAGGTATTGTGCAGTGATTAGAGTATGGTTATGTCTTGAAGATGTCAAAGTCATCTACTCCATCTAGAATCATCAGGTGTCTTGATTCTGTCTTGCCACTGGGCAATAATGATATTGGAAGAGAGAATGAGGTCAATGATTTTGTTCAAATATGTCTCACTTAAATCCAATTTAAGTGTGTATCAAAAGCCATCACCTATATCATTTTACCATTCCTATCTGAAAGTCCTGTGGCAACAGGCAGGTAACAAAGCAGCAGGTATAAGTACACTGGGAGCTATAGTCACAACCTCACACAAGGCAGCCCAGGTCAGAGGATTGTCTCCTCACTTGGAAGAAGCAGTGGAATTAAGCAGACCCTTGGGTATCAGAGAAGTCTTTTAAGTATCACATAGCTCACCTCCTAAATGTCAGGAGGGGCTAGAAAAGATGTCCCTTCGTTCTCCAATTGATAAATGATCAAAGGATATGAATAGATAATTTTCAAACAAAGAAATTAAGCTACATATAAACCTATGAAAATATGCTCCAAATCATTGATTAGAGAAAAGCAAATTAAAACAACAATGAGGTATGACCTCACACCTATCAGATTGACCAAGATGAGAAAAAAGGGAAAATGATTAATGTTTGGAGAGGTTGTGGAAGGACTGAGACATTGTTGCATTGCTGGTGGAGTTGTGAATGGATTCAATCATTCTGGAGACCAATATGGAATTCTGTCCAAACAGTATTAAAACTGTTCATACCGTTTGATCCAACAATTCCAATTCTAATTCTATGTACAGAAGAAATTATAAAAAAGGGAACGGTCTCATAAATTCCATAATATTCATAGAAGCTCTTTTTGTAGTGAGAAACAATTAGAAATTTAGGGTATGATCATCAATGGGAGAATGGCTAAACAAGTTATGGTACATGAGTACCATGGAATAATATTATTCTATAAGAAACCATAAATTCTCAGACTCGAGAGAGGCATGGAATGAGTTACAGAAGCTGATGCTGAGCATAGGGAGCAGAAAGAAGAGACTAATGTACACATAAACAATTACATTGTGAGATGATCAACCATGATTGGAGCAGCTACACTCAGCATTTCAGAGACCTAGGACAACCATAACAGACTAGCTATGGACAATTTTATGCCTATGTAGAAGAAGAAAAATGATACAAAATAGCAAAAAACCAACCCTTAAGAAATTGCTGAACACTTTATAAAAATTATCTTTTATGTAAGTCTTTCCCTTAATCCTAATTCCTTATACTGAAAATGACTGATCTGTAAATATGTTCATCAAAAATTTGTATGTACAGTGCTAACCTGACTGCTTGCCAATGAGGAGAGGGGGGGTAGGAAGGGAGGGTGGAAGTACATTTTGTAACATAGAAATATACATGTGCATATGGATGAAAATAAATAAATTAATTAATTAATTAATTAATTAATTAAAAAAGTAGAAGATGGCCTTAAAATTGGCTGCTTATACAAGCTTTCTCTGATTACCATGGAAAATCTTACTCTGCTGTAGAAACACACACACATATATACACAAAATGTTCAATAACTTCTTCAAAGGAGATTCTGCTGTCTACTAGTACATGGACTGTGGGTACACTCACATACTACCTGAAAGAGGTTCAACAGTTCTTGTTGCAGGAGAGTTCAGAAGATACCAAATCTAAAAAAGCAGTCCTGAGTGAAACAAGGCTGACAAATGTAGGCCAGCTCACTGAAGTCAGGAGCTGGATACAAGTATTTCCTGGGTTACTGTAGTGAAGGGGAGTATCATCAAGTTGGAGCACGATTTGTAATCAAAACTACTCTATTTGGACTTCCAGTTAAGATCATCAAGAGAAACCAGTCACACTGTTTTAAGCTCTCCTGTTTTTCACTCAGAACTAAAATGAACAAAACCTCTCAACAAATTTTGGATCCAAGGGGAACATTTAAACACAAGGTCTATCACAGGGGAGCATGGGCAAGTCAGAGGCAGGGAGCAGAGATCCAGCAGAAGGGTCCCTGGGTGAGGTGCAGAGACTGACCTAAGGGCCAAACTCAGAATGTGTGAGTACAGGTTTAGGGAGTGTTCCACAGAAACCATCAACACAGACAATCCAGAGAAAGCTTCTGGCATCCCTTATTGGCTAGTCAACTGAGTAACTCCCTGGAGTTCCCAACCCTAGTGAGTAAGGCCTCTAGGAATGGGAACATCTAAGGTCAGTGAACTAGCCCCTCCCTCAGCACAAGACCCTAGGGAAAGAGCCCAAAATGAAAAAAAAAAAGACCAGCAAAAAGCAGAGTCTATTGAATAGTACTGTGAAAATAAGGATACTGGTTCAGATAGGAACCTCTGAGGAGAATATGAATTGGTTTCTAGCCCAGAAAGGCTTCTTAGAAGACATCGAAAAGGAGTCCAAAAATCAAATGGAAAAAGGGGGGAAAAGAAATGAAAGAGATAATTAATATCTCACAACAAGAAAACAAGTCCTTTGAAAACCCACTTGGGTAAATGGAAGAAGATAAAAGTTTAAATAAAAACAACTGAACAATTGGAGAAGGAAATGCAAGAAATAAAGGGAGGACACCTGTTTTAAAAAATGAAAAAAATGGAATAAAATGTAAAATGCCTCATTGCCAAAGCAAGTGATCTGGAAAATATATTTAGGAGAGAAATTTTATGAATCAGAAAACTTCCTGAAAATGTTGAAGGAAAAAAAAAAAGCCTGGACTCAACATTTAGGAATATAGTGAAGGACAATGCCCAGATGCTCTGGAACCAGAGGGCAAAAATAGTCAATGAAAAAATGCATCAATCCTCCTGAAAGGGATCCCAACAGAAAAACACAGAGGAATACTGTGGCCAAGGAGAAAATCTAGGAGAAAATCCTTGTGACCAGAAAGAATCAATTCAAATACAACAGAGTCACAGTCCAGATTAAACAGGACCTGAATGCATCAACATTAAGGGATTAAAGGGTCTGGAATATAATATTCTGGAGAGCAAGGGAACTTGGATTCCTGTCAAGAGTACACCATCCAGCAAAACTGAGTCCTCTCTTTCAGGAGAAAAGATAGACATTTAACAAAATAGGAGACTTTCAACTTTTCCTGATGAAAAGACCAAAGAAATGAAGAAAATTTGATCTTCAAAAGGAAGACTTAAGATATGCATGAAAAGGTAAATAGGAGAAAAGAAAAAAAAGTATCCATTAAGATTAAACTGATTAAATCCCCACCTGGGAGGAAAAATTCCCTTGAGAATTTGTAACTCTGTTAGAGGGAAAATTCTTCACCAGAAGTAATGAACACACATAACAAATCTATGACTCTGATGGAATGATTGAAAAATGATATCTCCTTTAAAACGGGGGGGGGGGGGGGTAGTAAAGAGATAGGACAAAGGAGGAGATTGAATAGGGTAAATTCCATCACATAAATTCCATCCAGTTGAAGTAGAGGGGAAGAAGGAAGGAGGAGGTGATAACCACCTGAAGCTTACTCTCATCAGATTTGGCTCAAAGAGGGATACACGTACACACACACACACACACACACACACACACACAGAGACAGGCAGGTGAATTTGGAAACTTACCTTGCCATTCAAGAACTAAGAAGGGAAAGGGGAGGGGGCAAGAAAGGAAAACTAAAACTGTCAAAAGGAAGGGAAGGAAGAAGGGGTAAAGGAAAAGGGGAAAGAAAAGTGAGAGGTTTAGATAGAAGTGGGTAAACGCACCAAAGGAAGTGATTTTCAGAAGCAAAATACTGGGGAATAAGGATAAGGTGAAAAAAAGGAGGAAAATGCAAATGGAGGAAAGATAGCATGAAGGGTAATAAAGAATTAATAATTATGACTTTGAATTTAAATGCGATGAACTCTGTCATAAAATGAAAGTAGATAGCAGAGTGGTGTAAAAACCAGAATCCTACAATATGCTGCTTAAAAGAAACACATTTGAAGCATAAAGATACATACATAGAAAAGGAAAAGGCAAGAGCAGAAAAAAATTCAACTGAAATCAAAAAGGCACGGGTAGAAATCCTCATCTCAGACAAAGCAGCTGTAAAAATACATCTTGTTAAAAGAGATAAGGAAGGAAACTATATCCTTCTAAAAGGTACCATAGATAATTAAGCAATTTCAATATTACATTTTTATGCATCAAGCGGTCTAGCATCCAAATTTTTTACAGGAGAAGCTGAATGAGTTACAGGAAGACAAAATCAACAAAATTTACTGATGGGAGACCTCAACCTCCCTCTCAGAATTAGATAAATCTAACCAAAAAATAAACAAGAAGGAAGTTAAGGAGATAAATAGAATACTAGAAAAACTAGACATAATAGACCTTTTGAGACAATTGAACAGAAATTAAAGGAATATACATTTTTTTCTATAATACATAGACCCCTCACAAAAATTGACCATGTGGTAAGGCATAACACCCTGATATAACCAAATGTAGAGAAACACAGATATTGAATGCATTCTTTTCTGATCATGAAACAATAAAAATCACTTGCAATAAACTGCCATGGCAAGATATACCTAAAGCAAATTTGAAATCAAATATCCTGATTTTAAAGAATGAGTGGAATGAGCAACAAATCATAGAAAGAATTAATGACTTCCACCAAGATAATAACAATAACAAGATAACATATCAAAACATATAGGATATGGCCAAAGCAGTTATTATGGGATATATTATGTGTTTAAATGCTTATATGAATAAAGTAGAGAAATAGAAAAATCAATTAACTGAGTATGCAACTAAAAACAACAATTTAAAAAATCACCATTTAAATACCAAATTAGAAATTCTGAAAACTAAAGGAGAAATTAATAAAACCAAAAGGAGCTTCCCTCGCTCGCCCCCAGCCCCGGAGCCCAAGCTCTTTGGCGGGTGGGAGGGCGGCGGGGTCCGGACGGGGCCGCACCGGGGGCAGCGGCTCCCCGCGGGCGTGCGGAGTGGGCCCGGGGCCGAGGGCTCGGGGGTCCAGCCGGGGCGGCGGCGGCCAAGCCCGGGAGCTCTGGCCAGCAGCCGCCGCCTGGCCAGGGGCAGCCCCCACAGCCGCAGCCGCCGCCGGCAGTGACCCCGGGCGGCGGGAGCGGGGCCAGCAGCCGCCACGGGAAGAGCCTGGGGCTGCTCTCTACCAAGTTCGTGTCCCTGCTGCAGGAGGCCAAGGACGGCGTCCTGGATCTCAAGGCGGCTGCAGATACTTTGGAGGTCAGGCAAAAAAAGAAGAATTTATGATATTACCAATGTTTTGGAAGGAATTGATTTAATTGAAAAAAAGTCCAAAAATAGTATCCAGTGGAAAGGTGTAGGTGCTGGATGTAGTACAAAGGAAGTAATCGATAGACTGAGATATCTCAAAGCAGAAATTGAGGATCTGGAACTAAAAGAGAGAGAACTTGATCAACAGAAATTATGGCTACAACAAAGCATCAAAAATGTTATGGATGACTCCATTAACAACAGATTTTCTTATATAACTCATGAAGATATCTGTAACTGTTTTAACGGAGATACACTTCTTGCTATTCAAGCACCTTCTGGTACACAACTAGAGGTACCTATTCCTGAAATGGGCCAGAATGGACAAAAGAAATACCCGATCAATTTAAAGAGTCATTCAGGACCTTTCCACGTACTGCTTATTAATAAGGAAACCTGTTCCTCTAAGCCAGTAGTTTTTCCTGTTCCTCCACCAGATGACCTCACACAACCTCCTTCTTAAGTTTCTACTCCAGTGACTCCACAGAAACCTAATATAGAGACCCAGAATCTACCTGAGCAACACACCCTTACTAGAGGTCAACTTCTTCAGCAGACACCAGTTTCAGATACACCCTCAGGCTCTATTAGTGGTGATATCATTGATGAATTAATGTCTTCGGATGTGTTTCCCCTATTACGGCTCTCTCCTACTCCTGCTGATGACTACAACTTTAACCTGGATGATAATGAAGGAGTGTGAAATCTCTTTGATGTACAGATACTAAACTATTAGATTCCATAAGAACTATTTGGCCTGTATCTACCTCTAACTATGTAACACCCTAGACTTCTTCATAATCTAAGTATTTAAAATATTGAATGTAACAACTTTTTAGTTCACTGACTCTGGGAGTATTTTTCCTTTTGTTTAATTAATTACTTCACAAAACTATACCCAAAAGAACAAAAGGGAGTTTGATCTCTTCAGGGCAAAGTGACTTTACAAGTTTTATGATTTGGTTGTTTTTTTCCCCAGAACAAAATTAGCCACAAGATTGTTATTGGAGGAGATAAGAGGGGGAAGGGGGGATGATTTTCATATTATTGTTGTTGTTATCATCCCAGTTATCATCCCAACATCTCTTATTTTTCCCTTCTGTGGGAGGGAAGTTAATATTAAGCAGGTCTTTTTAGGTCACTACAAAATAATTGATCTCTGGTCTCTTATCATTTAAAATATTTTATACCATTACTGCCATCAGCTGTCCCTATTTTTCTTTATATCCTTCTAGTCCAATTAGTTTTTCACTGCCATTTGCAAAATGAAGGATATAAACTGACACATGAATTGTTTCAGTGAACATATTTTGTGAAGTGCCTTCTATTTTAGCACTTTAAGTTTTTCATGTTTTGTTGACTTCTTTGACATTCCACTTTACTAGATTTTAGGAAAGCTCTCTGTATGTAGTTTCCATTAAAATGTGCCAATGCCTGTACATTAACAATTTAAAAAAAATAAAACTGTACAAATACCAAAAAATAAAACCAAAAGGAGGAAAAATACTAAACCAATAAATAAAACCAATAGTTGATTTTATTTAAAAAATAAAATAGATAAGCTGTTGGTCATTTGATTATAAAAAGAAAAAAACAAAATCAATTTACTAGTATCAAAAATAAAAAGGTGAATTCAACATTATTTTTTTGAATTCATCATTATTGAGTAAATAAAAGTAATAATTCAGAAATATTTTGCCTACCAATATTCCAATAAATTACAGCAAGTTATCATTAGGATAATACCCCATGAACAAATAGGATTTCTTCCAGTAATGCAGGGTTTGTTCAATATTATGAAAACTGCCAGCAAATAATTGACCATATTAATGAGAAACATAAAAGAAATCATATGATTACCTCAAAAGATACTGAAAAAGTCTTTGACAAAATAAAGGACCCATTTCTACTAAAAATATTAGAGAACATAGGAATAAATATATTGTTTATTAAAATGACAACCATATTATGCAATGGGAGATAAGCTAGATGCATTCCCAATAAGATCAGGGATGAGACAAGGATCCCCATTATCATCACTATTATTCAATGTTGTATTAGGAATGTTAGCTTTAGCAATAAGAGAAGAAAAAGAAATTGAATGAATTAGAAGTGGGAATGAAGAAACAAGGTTCTTACATTTTGCAGAGGATATGATGGTATACCTAGAGAACCCTAAGAAATCTTCTAAACAATTACAGGAAACAATTTGCCACTTTAGCAAATTCGCAGAAAATAAAATAAACCTACATTAAATCTCAGCATTTCTATATATAATCAACAAGAAATAGGAGCAAGTGCTAGAAAGAGAAATCTCATTTAAAATGACATCAGACAACATGAAATACTTCAGAGTCTATCTGCCAAAGCAGACTGAGAAACTCTATGAAAACAACTATAAAACACTTTTCACACAAATAAAATGAAATATTATTAACTGGGCAAATCTCTACCACTTATGGATAAACTGAGTGAATATAATAAAAATGACAATTCTGCCTAAATTAAACTACTTATTTGGTGCCTTAACAATCAAAATTCCAAAAAAAATTAATTTAGTGAGCAAGAAAATATAGAAATAAAATTCATAAGCAGGAGCAAAATGTCAGCAATATCAAGGTATTTAATGCGGAAAAATGCAAAAGAAGGCAGCTTAGACATACAAGATCTAAAATTATATTATAAAGCATCAGTAATCAAAACTTTCTGGTATTGGCTTAGAAATAGGGAGGTGGATGAGTGGAATAGGTAAGGTTCTAAAGAGTGATAGCAACCTGCTGTCTGATCAAGAATCCAGTTTCTGAGATAAGAACACATTCTTTGATTTAAAAAAAATGACCATTGGGAAAACTGAAATATAGGATGGTGGAAAATAGGATTAGATCAACCTCATCCACACTATACCAACATAAGGTCAAAATGGGTGCAGGATTTAGACAAAAGATAATATTATAAGCAAATTAAAAGAACTAGGAGAAGTTTACTTGTCAGATCTATGGAATGGGAAATAGTTTATGACCAAAGGAGAGCTAGAGAATATTTCAAAAAGAAAAGCTTTTCCCTACCAAAGATAAATGAAGCCTCAACTCTGAAATGCATCCCAACAAGAAAAAGAAACGATTCAAAGAAGTTATCAATTGTAGACATGGTGGAGAATCTTCAGGTCTATCTCTTTGGGGGGAAAGGGGAAGTAAAGTCTAGGAGGTGGGAAAGTAGGGAAGGTAAGAGGAGTTTTTTAGCCACAGTTCAATGTAGGTTCCGACAGTTTATCAACAGCAGAGGTATTGGCAGCTTGGATAGCAAGGCAGCAGGGAGGTTCCCACCTCCAAACAAAGTCTGAACCTTTGGGTTGGAAACAAGCCACTTTTAAGTCAGAACCCAGACATAAAGGAGGAAACAGATCAATGCAAAGGCAAGGCCTGGACTGCCTAGACCACCTCTTAGCCCACAATAAGGCAAGGATCAGACCCCAGCCCCAGCCCCAGCAAAAAAATAAAACAAAAAAAAAAAATCAACCAAAAACTTGGATCTGTACTCCCTATACTCCAGGAGAAGAGGTAAGTCAACAAAGGTGAGCAAAAAAGCTTAAAGAGAGTTCATTATTGAAAACTAATTTAATAGACAAAGATGACAGCAATGCAACATTTGAAGAAGAAAGCAGTGAAAAATCACTCACAGGGGAAGTATCAAAACAATCTGTTAATTGGAATCAAATACAAAAGGTCATTGAAAATCTTTATTAAAAAAGAATTTAAAAACCAAGGAAGAATAAAAATGTAAAAAATAAATGAGTCATGCAGGAAAATCATGAAAAATTGACCAAAGAAATCAACTCTGCTAAAAGTAAAAGTAATCAAGTGGGAAAAGGAAACACAAAAGCTAATTGAAGAAAATAAAACCCTAAAAATTAGAATTGTACAAATGGAAATCAGTAAATCTACAAGACTATGACATTCCATCAAACAAACCAAAAAGACTCAAAAAAAAGAAAAAAAATGTAAAGTACTTTTTAGGGAAAACAAATGACCTGGAAAATAGAGGAGAGACAATTTATGAATCATCGAAATAACAAAAAACGTAGATCAAAAAAAATGTGGAACACATCTTGCAGGAAATTATAAGGCAAAACTGTGCAAATCTACCAGAACAAGATAAAAATATAGCCATTGAAAGAATCTACAGAAGCCCTCCAGGAAGAGACACCAGGAAAAAACCTTCAAGGTCGAGAATAATCAAATTCCCAAACTTTCAAATACAGAGGAGAATATAACAAACAGCAAAAAAAGAAAGCAATTTAGATATAAAGGAAACACCAGAATAGGAAGAACTGTAATAACCTTTGTTGGAGAGCAAAGGACCAGGGATTATAACCCAGAATGTACTACCCTGAAAAATTTAGCATATATATACATATACATATATATATATATATATATGTATATGTATATGTATATATATGCCATCAGTGAAAAAGATGGATATTCAACAAAATAGAGGATTTCCAGAATTTCCTGACACAAATACCAAAACTGTGCAGAAAATTCAATTGCCAAATACATGATTCAATAATTGCATTAAAACAGTAAATGAAATGGGGAAGGAATAAAAAAAAGAAAATAAAACAAATGCTGATCAAGACCATCAATTTTTATACAACCCTAAAAAGGAAGACATAATACTTCTAAATCTTTAGAACTTTACTTCTCTTAGGATAAAGGGTAGAATGTCGTTGAAGAGAATGCACTTAAAGGATATGGGAATAGTTGGGTATTATTCTCCATTGAAGAGGTCAAAGATGACATCCCTATGTTTGAGACAAAAATCCCTGAAGAAAAACTGGAGTATTAACTTTAAACTTAAGTGTCTTAATATCCTTTGACCCACTTTAATTCTACTGTGCTTAGCACTTAGTCTAATGAGTGACTCATAAACTGCAAAGTTCTGAGTCAGTGTCTCTGTAACTTACAATGATTTATAAAGTTTTCATGTGAGACCTCCTGAGCCTCCCAATATTTTCTTGCAGCTAAATGGATCAGGGTTTGACTTAACCCATACTTCACTTAACAAAGGATTAAGTACCATGGATGAGGAGGAAAGGGGTAAAATGTGAGAGAAAATAGGCCTGGGGTGAGAGGCACAAACAATTTAAGAAATTATATGGCTTTGAATGACACTTTGACTCATAAGGATTGTGTGTACTTGAAAGATGCTTGAAAAAAATGATTATAACTATAATGTGATGCAATTTGATTTAATGCTGCTTATCAAAAAATCACACAATCTTTGATGAAACTTGATAACAATATGAGCTTATCAAGCAAACCAATAATCACACTATGATTGATAATACCTGATTATTACTACTAGAGTGATGACTAACACCAAGGGAAGAGGCACATAGATTTATAATTTTAAGAGAAAGAAGGGAGAATGTGAATGAAGAGTAAGTTCTATTCAGTTAAGTTTAACTTAGAGAGGGATAAGATACATTCTCACTTGGGTTTAAAAATCTACTCTAATCTACAGTTAATGGGAGACTCAGAAAGGGAAAGATAAGGCAAGAAGGGACTGATAAAAGGGAAGTTGAAAATATAAGAGATAATAAACTGGAAGTTAATGTTTTAAAAGAAAAGTCAAAGCGGAAAGGTAATAAAATATTGGTGAGGAGGAATAAGAGGAAAAAGAAAGAAAAAAATATAAATGTAGTAAGATAGCTTGGAGAGAAAAACAGAATTAGTAATCTTAAGAGTAAATGTGAATGTGATGAACTCTCCCAAAAAACAGATGGTAGCAGAGTCAATTAAAAACCAAAATCCTACAATATGTTATTTACAAGAAACACATCTGAAGGAGAGAGATTCACCCAGGGTAAAGGAAAAAGGTTGGAGGAAAATAGATTATCCTTTAGCTAAAGTAAAAAAAAAAAAATCAGGGGTAGCAAACCTAATCTGAGATAAAGTAAAATTAAAAAATCAATATCCTTAAAAGGGATAAGGAAGAAAACTACATCTTAAAAGGCACCATTGGTAATAAGGCTAGATCATCACTAAATATGCATGCACCTAGTGGTATAGCATCCAAATTCCTAGATGAAATGCTAAGTGAATTACAAGGAGACATAGACCGCAAAACTTTAATAATGGAAGACTTCAGTCTCTCTATCTCAGAACTAGCTAAAACTAACAACAAAATAAACAAGAAAGAAGTGAAAAAGGTGAATGAAAACTTGGAAAACCTAGATACAATAGACCTCAGGAGAAAAGAATGGGGATAGAAAAAGATATACCTTTTTCTTGGCAGTACATGGCATCTATGGAAAAATTGATCATATACTAGTGCACAAAAACTTATAATCAAATGCTGAAAGGTAGAAATAATAAATACACACTTTGCAGACCATGAAGCTATAAAAATTGCATGTAATAAAGGGTCAGAGAAAGATAAACTAAGACCTAATTGGAAATTAAATAACTTTATTTTAAATAATGGTGGGAACAAACAGCAAATAATAGAAATAATCAATAATTATATTCAAGAAAATAATAATGATGAGATATCATACTAAAATGTATGGGATGCAGCCAATGCAGTTTTGAGGGGAAACCTTCTACCTCTAAATTCCTATATTAATAAAATAGAGAAAGAGGAGATTAATGAATTGTGCATGAAACTATAAAAGCTAGAAAAAAATAAAAGATCCCCAATTAAATACCACATTAGAAATTCTATAAATCAAGGATGAGTTTAAGAAAATTGAAAGCAAGAAAACCATTGATCTCATAACTACATATAAGAGTTTCTTATATGAAAAAGACAATAAAAGAAGGAAATATTTTGTCAAAGTGATTTTAAAAAGGAAAGAAAATAACCAAATTACCAGTATCAAAAATGAAAAGGGTGAACTAACCATCAATGAGGAAGAAAGTAAAGAGATAATTTAGAGCTATTTTGCTGAACTCTATGCCAATAAATTAGCTAGCCTGAGTGAAATGGGTGAATGTTTACAAAAATACAAACTACCCAGATTCATTAAAGAGGAAATAACTAGCTTAAATAACCCCATTTCAGAAAAAGAAATTGAAGAAAACTTCAGTAAATTCCCTAAGAAAAAGTCTCCAAGTTCAGATGGATTAACAAGTGAATTCTACCAAATGTTTAAGGTACAATTAATTTCTATTCTACATAAACTATTTTAAAAAATAGGAGAGGAAGGAATTCTGCCAAATTACATTCAGGACATTAACATGGTGCTGATACCGAAACCAGGAAGAACCAAAACAGACAAAAAAAAAATTATAGACCAATCTTCCTAATGAATACTGAGGCAAAAATCTTAAATAAAATTTTAGCAATGAGACTGTAATAAGTTTTTACTAGAATAATACTCCATGAATAGTTAGGATTCGACCAGGTAGTCAGGACTGGTTCAACATTAGGAAAACACTCAATATGCACTGCTGGTGGAGTTGTGAACCACTCCAACCTTTGTGGAGAACAATGTGGAACTATGCCCAAGGAGAAATAAAAATATTCATGCCCTTTGACCCAGCAATTCCAATATGAGAAAGGAAAAAGTCTTACATTTTTCAAAATATTCATAGCAGCTCTTTTTGCAGTGTCAAAGAATTAGAAATTGAGGGGATGCACATCAATTGGGGAATGGCTAAATAAGTTATGGTACATGAGTACTATGGAACACTTTTGTTATATAACAAATCATAAATGGTAAGTCTCTATAGAAGCATGGAATGACTTTCAGGATCTGATGCTGAGGAAAGGGAGCAGAACCAGGAGAACAATGTACACATTAATAACAACACTGTGAGATGAACAACTTAGATGGAAGCAGCTTCTCTCGGGAGTTCAGAGAGCTTAAACAACTGTATTAGATTGGCTGTAGACTATGTTATCCCCATCCAGGGGAAGAAAAAAAAAGAAAATAAAAGATAAACACATACACACACACACAAACCCTTCAGAATAAGATTATCACTTTATAAAAATTATCTCTTATGTATCTCTTTCCCATATTCCTGATTACTCATAACAAAAATAACTATAAACATGTTTATAAAAATATTTATGTATAATGCTAACCTGACTGGGCGACACTGAGGAGAGGAGGGGTGGGAAGGGTGGTTGGAAGGAAATTTTGTTATTTAAAAATATATATGTGCATATGGTTGATAATAAATAAAGAAAAAAGCAAGTCATTCCTCAATTGATAAATGATCAAAGTAATGTAAAGCCAATTCTCAGAGGGGAAATCAAAGGTATCTATAACCAATATGAAAAATTGTTCTAAATTACTATTGATTAGAGAACTGCAAATTAAAGCATCTCTGAGGTACCACCTCACACCTCTCAGTTTAATCAATATGATCAGAAAGGAAAATGATCTATCTTGGAGGGGATGTGGGAAATCTGGGACAATAATGCATTGTAGATGGAGCTGTAAACTAATGCAAACTTCCTGGAAGAAATTTGGAAATATGCCCAAAGCACAATAAAAAGTATATACCCTTTAATCTAGCAATAGTACTACTAAGTCTGTATTCTGAAGAGATCATGTAAAGGGTAAAATCCCCAGATTTACAAAAATATTCATAGCAGCTCTATTTGTAGTTGCAAAGTATTGGAAAGTGAGCAGATGCCCATCAATTGGGGAATAGCTGAACAAATTGTGGACTACATATGCAATAGAACAATATTGTTCTATAAGAAATCATGAGTGACAAGATTTCAGAAAAGCTTGGAAAGGCTTTCATTAATTAATTTGTTTAAAAATTAATTTATTTAGGAGCAGCTAGGTGGCGCGGTGGATAGAGCACCAGTCCTGGAGTCAGGAGTACTTGGGTTCAAATCTGAGCTCAGACACTTAATAATTACCTAGCTGTGTGGCATTGGGCAAGCCACTTAACCCCATTTGCCTTGCAAAATCCTAAAAATAATAATTAATTTATTTTCAACCACATGCACATGTTTATTTTTTTTTTAGGCTTTTGCAAGGTAAATGGGGTTAAGTGGCTTGCCAAAGGCCACCAGCTAGGTAATTATTAAGTGTCTGAGCCCAGATTTGAACTCAGGTACTCCTGACTCCAAGGCCAGTGCTTTATCCACTATGCCACCTAGCCGCCCCAACATGTTTATTTTTAAGGTAGAAAATTTCCTTCCACACTCCCTTCCCACCCCTCTACCTTCAGTGGCAAAAAGTCAGGTTAGCATTGTCCATATTTTTATTTTTTTAAACATTTTTACAGATTAGTAATTTTCAGTATAAGAAATTAGGATTAAGAGAGATACGTAAGAGATAATTTTTATATAATGTTTATCAGATTCTCAAGATTTTTTGTGTGTTTTTGTTTGTTTGTTTGTTTTGTTTTTCATCCTCTGGATGGGGATAATATAATCCATAGCCAATCTAATACAGTTGTCCTAGCTCTCTGGACTGCTGAGAGGAGCTGTTTCCATCAAGGTTGTTCATCTCACAGTGTTGTTGATGATGTGAACAGTGTTCTCTTGGTTTTACTCCCTTCGGTCAGCATCAGATCCTGTTTGCGTGAATTGATGTTGAGGGAGATAAGCAAAACCAGAACATTATACACCTTAACAATAATGGTCAACTTTGATAGATTTGCTTACTTCAACAGTACAATAATCAGGAATAATTTCAGGGGATCTGTGATGGAAAATACCATATGAATCCAGAGAAGGAACTGTTGAATAAACGAAGACTAAGATTATTATCTTCAATTTTTAAAATTTGTTTTATGTATTACATAATTTTTCTATCCCTAACATTTTCTTTCTGCCTTTGTGATGTTTTTTTTTCTCTCAATACATTCAATTTGCATCTATATGTATCATGGAAGCTTATGTAAAGACAATTTAAGAGTGTCTTCTGTTTGGGTGAGAAGGAAAAGAAGGGAGGAGGGAGAAAAACATTGTAAAATTCAAAACCTTGCAAAAAATTGATTGGTAGAAACCACAATTGTGTGTAATTGGAAAACAAATAAAATATTTACATAGTTAAAAAAAGAAATATTCTACTTGACAAGTTTGAATGCCTTCCAAAAGGAGTGAATGATTGACTCATGACAATGAGATAGCAACTTTCAAGAAAATGCTATGCTACCATCATCAGTGCCTATGCTCCCACCATGACAATAGTGATGAAGTCAAAGAAAAATCATAAAAGCCTGGAGACCCTTATCATCAAAGTATTAATGAACCAAAAGAGTTCAAGTTCATAATTCTAGAGTAGGCTCAGTCTACTGGAAATTTCAAGGAGTCCTTGGGGAGGAAGTTGGGAACAACAACAACAATGGTCACCTACTACTGACTACTTATGCATCTCAAGACCTTCTCATCCCAAACACTGTCTTCTGTTTACCTAAAAAGAAAAAATCTTCCTGGATGCATTGCTGCATCAAATATTATCATCTAATCGACTATTTGATAGTAAGGGAAAGAAACAGGATTTGAGAGTGCTGAAGTCAATGTAAGGTGCATGCTGGATTGATCACAGACTCAGTGTCTCCAAGCCAAATAGCCACATTCAATGGAAGTGGCCCCAAGGCAAAATGAGTTTTAGAAGAATTTAAGTCAAGAGATTAGAGTGCTTCTTTGAGCAGGAGCAGCTTGCTGTTAACTTGGAGGGAAAGGTGAGCCAACACATGATTGGCAATGGTGGAGAAGAAAAGGAGTTTGCATCTTTCAGAGACTTGGTATAAAGTACTGTATTTGTACATCAGGAACAGAACACTCAAGCATCAAGACTGGTGTTTGATAAAATTGATGGGGAAAAACAAATGGAAATGATGGAGGAAAATAGAATCTGCTAGATGAAAAATGAGAACTTCACAGGGGTTTACCAGCAGTTCATCCATTACTAAGAAGGTAGCATTTAATATCATCAAAGGGAAAATAAAAGTGAAACTTAGAGAAAGATTATCTACCCTGTAAGAAAGCTGACAAAATTCACTTTTATGTAGATAGTATTAATCCAAAGTGCTTTTTATGATGTCCCCAAGACTCTTTATGGGGAAAGACATGTTACATCTCAATTATTCAGTGCTGATAGAGTTGTATTGATTAATGAAAGGGACATGATCCTAGCAAGATGGACTGAAGACTTCAATAGTGTTGTTAACAAGAAATCCTCAATTAGTGCAAAAGTCATTGACCATTTACCTCAAGAGGAAGTTAATCCATGCCTATCTGAAAGGTTTTGAATGCCATTAGTCTCCTTTCATATGGCAAGGCACTTAGTCCTGAATCTAGACCAGAAAAAATTTACAACTTAGGGAGTCCATAGCTCAAAGAAAAGCTGACTGAAATTTTTCAGGTTACATGGCTTGAAGAGGTTATCCCCAAGTAATACAATTTCAAGAATGCCTTCACTCACTATCTCTATAAGGGTAAAGGGAATAAATTTTCCTGTGACAATCACAGGAGTGTTTCTCTCTTAGTCACTGCTGGTAAGATTCTTTCCAGAGTAAGCTGATCCTTCATCTGGAAGATGGTCACTTACCTGATAGCCAGTATGACATCAGAAATGGTCATGGTGGAATGGATGTGGTATCTGGAAAAATGTCAGGAGCAAAATAGAGGTCTGCATAGAATATTTGTGAATCTGACCATGATCTTTTATACTGTCAGTTATCAGAACTTATGAAAACTTATGTCAAAATTTTATGGACACAGGAAGATCATCAGTATTGTATATCAATTTCATGATGGCATGTCTGGGTTCTTGATAGTTGCAGTGCTCTCATGATTTCCTTGTAACCACTGGAGTGACACAATACAGTGTGCTTGTTCTCCTGCATTTTAGTATGTTGTTTTCAGCCATGTTCTCAAATGCCTTTACTGAGGGTGAACAAGGCATCAAAGTCAGCTGCTACAAGCCAAGATTGAAGTTGGGGGAATGCCAGTTCATGATTTGCTGTTGCAGATGTTTGTGCACTGAATACAGCCTCTGAAGATGTAACAAAATTTGCTTGCTTGTGCTAATTTTGACCTAACAATTAATACCAAGAAAACACAGGGATTCCATCAAACAACAACACATCATCAAAATGAGGAACCATCAATTACAACAAATAGAAAAACTTTGATTATAGTGGATAATTTCACTTACCTTGGTAGTGTACTTTCCAGGGAGGTAGGAATACATTAATCATGAGGTTGACACAGCTAGCTCAGTTGCCAAAGCTAGCTCAGTATTTGAGAGGCTCTGAAAGAAAATGTAAGGAAAGGAAGTATTAATTAGACTGACTACCAAACTGATGATACACAGAACTTTTGGACTGAGCTCAGTATTGTATTCCTGTGAAACCTAGACAGTTTACCAGTACCCTGCCAGGAGACTAAATTGCTTCCATTTAAATTGTCTTAGGAATATTCTGATGATCACCTGACAGGAAAAAAGTTCAGACACTGAGATTGTTTCTTGAGTTATTTTGTCAAGCATTCAAACATTTCTACAGAGAACAAAATTCCAATGATCTGGTCACAGTATTCAAAAGCTAAACATAGTCTTGACTAAAATAATATATATTGGAAAACTCACACAGGGCAAGCTCTCACAGCAGGGTGCGTAAGTGGTACAGAGATTTTCTGAAGGTCTCTGCAATTGATAAATGGTCAAAGAATATGAACAGACAATTTTCAAATGAAGAAATTAAAGCTATATATAATCATATGAAAAAATGCTCCAAATAATAATTGATTAGAGAAATTGAAATTAAAACAAAAATGATATATCATTTCATACCTATCAGTTTGACAAAGAGGAGAAAAATTGAAAATGATCATTGTAGTAGAGGTTGTGGGAGGATTGGGACAATAAGGCATTGGTGGTGGAATTGTAAATGGATCCAATCATTCTGGAAAGCAATAAGGAACTATTCCCAAAGAACAATGAAACTGTTCATACCCTTTGACACAGTAATTACTTTTCTAGGTCTATTATAAAAAAGGAGAAAAGTCCTACTGTTCATATTATAGTCTAGTCAACAAGCATTCTTGTGTTGTTGTTTTTTTTTGGCGGGGGGGGGGTTAAAGGCAGTGGGGTTAAGTAACTTGCCCAAGGTCACACAGCTATGTAATTATTAAGTGTCTGAGGCTGGATTTGAATTCAGGTCCTCCTAACTCCAGGGCTGGTGCTCTATCCACTGTACCACCTAGCTGCCCCTTCAACAATCATTCTTAAAAAATCATTGATCTTTATTGGTGGATCCCTAGGCCAAGCTCTTTTGAATGATCATAAATCTGATTATGGAATTTCTGTAGGATGTGTACTCTCATTACATATATCCATATAAATATGTGCATGTATATTTCTTTGTATACTTAGAAAGTTGATTCAATATTATATAATCAATTTGAGAAATCATGGTTGAATCTCTTCTTTCTCATATTTCTAATAATAATAGTTAATGTTTAAATTGGACTTTAAAGTTTACAAATTTTTTCAAACACCTTTATTTGATCTAAATTACTTCCAAATTTTCTTTTTTGCCCTTTTCTTCTCTTGAAGAAGCTTTTAATCAAGACAGTTTTGTTGGACAGTTTCTTCTTTTCCATGTGGAAGTGATGTCAAACTTTAACATTACAAAGTGAAATAGAGAATCAGCAGTTAACTGGAGAACTTAGAATGTAAAGACAACCATATGTTGCGGAGTACAAGCTAAAATACCTCATTTTCTCCCTAAATTAATTAGGCAATTCAACTAATTCAGTTCACCAAATACTTATTAAGTGTCTTGTATGTATAGAGGGAGCACGATGAAAGAAATGAACTGACTTGTTTTGCTAATTGCAACTCTGTTGATCTTTTCAGAGAAAATGATAAAAATAAATGTTGAAACACATAAATGAAATGAAACATTCATTTTTTCTAATGGTATGACAATATTCTTACCCTCATCAATGCGAAGAATTTCCAAAAATCAGCTTGATGAGACTTAAGAAAATTGATTTTGTCTCAAGTGCATCTCCCATTGAGATAGATTTGTACCCCTTGCTGAACAGGCATAGGAAACCCCTGTATTGATTGCAAGTGAATACAGCTTCCTCTATGATAATTGGTAAATGTAAACACACACTGTGCCTCTTTTATTTTTGTAGGTTAATCTGCAATAAAATCCCTGAGTAGGGAGTCAAAAATTATCTCAGGACTGAACTTGTGTCTAATGAGGTCAGAGTTCTTTCTTTGGGGTAAGGTAGCAACATAGCTGACAATTCTTCCAATTCTAGTAAACTGAAGTTCAATAAATCTCTCTGACTATGAAAGAAAAAGATCACTCTAACTAAAGTTAAAAAATAATTTTGTTTTCCAAAGCAATGTAATTATTAACCTGTATTTTGCAAATCAACTAGAGGCCTCCCTTTTAATTGTATACTTCTTTTTCTCAGTTTGGCCTCACTTGAAAAAGACATGATATAACCCCTTTACTGGGTCTGTTTGCTGGAGAAAAGTTGTATGGGTTTTATGGAACTGTGCAAATTTGAAGAATGGTAGTCCTGCACCTTCAGTTCTTGAGGATAAGTTCCTTCCTCTTGTTGTTATATATCCATTGTAACTGCAAGTCAAATATACTCCTATGCAATGTAAGATCAATAGCTCAAGAATGTAATAAATATATTAATTTGATGCAAACTCAGATTAAGTTAAGGATTTGCCTATCATGTGTTCATAATCACTTGGAAAGCTTAGGTAGATGAAAACATTGTATGTACTTGCTTAATTCTTCTCTGATCAATTTCCATCTTTAGTTCATGGAAAAATAACTACTCATGGAACTATTTCAAAAAGTTCACATTGTCAGACAATGTCTGACCACTAGTTGGTCCACAGATTTTAAGTTCTATATAGGTTTGCATTAAATTAATTAAATGAATAGGATTATCTTACAGATACCAAACTTATATGGAACCAGAGTAACCACTTTCCCCTGCCCTCATGCCTTCCTTTAGAAATATCACCCACAAATTTTAAAATTATATTGATTGAATCTTTGGACTAAATTTAAAAAAAGGAATCCAAATGAGCCTTCCTTTAATTGGAAATTTTAAAGTAGTGGTCTGCACAGAACCGTTTTATAATATTCTTATCAAATGCCTATTAAGTTTTTAACCCAGCTCTACTCTTTTTTGTTAAGTATAGAATTGGACTCAGTAGGTAAATAACCATGGGAAGACAAGGGATTGTTGTAGTTGATTCAACTTAGAGTATTAGCCATTTTCTGTAAGCTTTGACAGGATTTGGGTAATCAACAGATTAAGAGAGAAAAATATATTTGATCATTTTGTTTACTTAAATTATCTCAGCTTCATTTTTGACTATGGCAAAGAAAATTTTTGAAAAAAGTCAAAAACTAGGTAATGAATGTTGTTAGGAAAATGATTTTCCAAGGAAATGCTAAAAGTTAAGTAACTATTTTTCTTTTTGAATAAGAAAAAAATTTAATTGAACTTTACAAAGAATGTATAATTAATTTTTTCATCTTCCTTCTTTATTTGTCTTTTTCCAATTACATGCAAATACATTTTCAGCATTTTTTTATTTGCAAATTTTTCAGTTCCGTATTTTTCTAACAACCTTTCTTCTCTCCAAGTCATCCCATCGCAGTAAACAATCTGATTAGATTGTACATGTAAAATTGTGTTTAACATATTTTCACATTAGGTTTGTTGTGAAAGAAGAATATGAAAGAAGAATACGAACTAAGCAGAGAGCGGCTAAATGGTGTAGTGGATAAAGCACCGGCCCTGAAGTCAGGAGTACCTGGGTTCAAATCCGGTCTCAGACAGTTAATAATTACCTAGCTGTATGGCCTTGGGCAAGCCACTTAACCCCCTTTGCCTTGCAAAAAAAACCCTAAAAAAAAGAACCAAGCAGAAATACAAGATCATGAGGGAGAAAGAAGCAAAATAAAAGAAGTTTATACAAGTGAACATAACAAGTTTTGCTCTGCATTCAAGCTCCACACTCTGTGTCTGGATGTAGATGGCATGTTCCATAAAAAAGTCTCTCAGAATTGTCCTTGATAACAGACCTGAAAAGAGGAGATATGTATATGAAAGGTCATCTTACAATATTGCTGTTTATGTGCAATATACTCTTCTGGTTCCACTCATTTTGATCAGCAGGAATTCATGCAAGTCTTTTCGAGGCCTTTTCCAATGTCTGTCCACTCACTATTTCTTTCAGAAACAGTAGTTGTGAAAACTATTTCCCAATTTTCTGCATAAATTCTAAAATTGGTTACATTTGTTTTATTTGTGCAAAACCTTTTTACTTCTCTCCATCCTATTACCTTTTCTTTTTCCTCTCCCCTTATCCCCACTTTCAAATGCTTTGCTTTTTAACTTTGCCTGCCTCACACTATCCTTTCCCCTGCACCCTCCTATGAAATATTCCAACTGTGACTCACTAATATTTAAATTGCTTCTTTTTGGCTGCTTGAATTATTTTCTCCTTTAGTTGAGAATTCTAAAATCTGTCTAAAATATTTCTCAGAACTATAATTTTGAGATTTCTTTCTGAGGGTGATCAGTGGATTTTTTTGTCTATGCTATCTTCTTGTTCTAGGATATTTGGGTAGTTTCCATAATAATTTCCACATGATTTTATCCAGAATCATTTTTCTGGTAATGACTTTCAAATAGACTAATAATCCATAAATTATCCCTATTGGTTCTATTTTCTAGATCATTCATTTATTTTTATTTGTTTGTTTTGAGATTTTTGGCTTTTATGTTAGTTTTATTTCTAAGAAGTATTTTTTATTTTCTTCTATTTCTTCCACCTTTTGGAGTTGTTTCGATGAGATATTTCTGTCTTATCCAATCATTTATTTCCATTTGTCCAAATCTAAATTTAGAGGTTTATTTTCTTCCAATAACTTTTCCATTTCCTTGTCCAGATGAGTATTTGTAGTTTTAGATGAGTTGTTTTCCTCTTCCAGTTAATTAAACTTATATTTTAATGATTTGCTCTTCTTTTTCCAGTTGGTAAAATTTATGTTTTGATGAAATACATTCCTTTTCCAGGGACCATTTTTACCTTTAACAGTGTTCATTTCTTTTTTGATCTGACCAATTTTGCTTTTAAAGGTATGGTTTTCTTCAGCTAAATTATCATATTTCTCCTGCATGATCTCATTTCTTTTTTCACTAATTTATTTTCATCCATATGTGCATGTATCTTTTTAGTTACAAAATTTCCTCCCACACTCCTTTCCCACCCCTCTCCCCTGCATGGCAAAAGATCGGGTTAGCACTGTACATAAATATTTTGATAAACATGATTACAAATTATTAATTTTCAACATGAGGAATTAGGATTAAGGGAAAGTGATACATAAGAGATAATTTTTATAAGTGTTCCTCATATTCTGAAGGGTTGCTTTTGTATGTGAATGTGTGTGTGTGTGTGTCTGAGTGTATGTGTGTGTTTGTTGTTTTGTTTTCTTTTGTTTTTCTTCCTCTGGATGGGGATCATATAGTCCATAACCATTCTCATAGTTGTCCTAACTCTGAACTGCTGAGAGAAGCTGCTTCCATCAAGGTTGTTCATCTCACCTTGTTCTTGATGTGTATATTGTTCTCTTGGTTCTGCTCCCCTCTCTCAACAGCAGACTCTTTAAGTCTTTCCATGCTTCTCAAAGTCCAACTATTGTTGGTTTTTTATAGTATTCCATAGTATTAATATCCCATAACTTGTTTAGCCATTCCTTAATTGACAGGCATCCTCTCAATTTCAATTTCTTGCCACTATAAAAAAAAAAAAAAAAACGGCTAAGAATATTTTGGGATATTTAGGACTTTTCCCTTTTTTATAATTTCTTGTGGACATAGATCTAGAAATGGAATTGCTGGGTCAACAGGTATGAACAGCTGTATTGCTTTTGGGGCATAGTTCAACATTGCTCTCCAGAATGGTTGAATCTCCTTCAGCAACAACTTAAGGTTTCAATGCTCCCACAACCTCTCCAACAATTATAATTTTCTTTTGTTCTCATTTTGGCCAGTCTCCTGATAGGTGTGAGATGATAGCTCATTGTTGTTTTAATTTCCATTTAATTGCAATAAATAATGATTTGGAATATATATCTTTGATTTCTTCATTTGAAAACTGTCTCTTGATATCCTTTGAACATTTATCAATTGAGCATGATTTCAGTTTTTTCCCTCCATTTTTCTTCTTCCTCTCTTCTTTGCTTTTTAAATTCCCCTTTGAGGGGCATCTAGGTGACACAGTGGATAGAGCATTGGCCTTGGAGTCAGGAGTACATGAGTTCAAATCTGGCCTCAGACACTTAATAATTACCTAGCTGTGTGACCTTGGGCAAGCCACTTAACCCAATGCCTTGAAAAATCTAAAAAAATAAAATAAAAAAATAAATTCCCCTTTGAATTTTTTCTAAGAAATCATTTTTGGGGGGGATTTGAGAACCATTTGAAAATCACTTTGAAACTTTACACATAAGCACTTTGTCACTATTTTCCTCTTTGAGATGGCTTTTATTATCACCCTTCTCAAAATAGTGTCTTTTTTATGGATTATCTATTTTGATTTTTCTGGTCTCATTTTAGTAGTTGAATTCTGATCCTCTGCCAAAGGGAGCAAATACTTATTTTTATGCTGGGGCTGGGGTCCTAATCCTTTAATTAATGCTTACCTATGGCATTGTCAGTGGAGATTCAGGTGCTAATTGTTTGCTCCATGCATTAGCCCAACCCAATCTCACTTGTTGACCCAGGCATTCCTGGCACTTAGACTTTGTCTTTTCATCTAGGGTTTTCAGCTATCTAGACCCTCATTATTGACCCATTACACTGCTGTCGTGCTGAGCCTACACTTGAGCTATGCTGTTGTTAAGAGACTCCCACTGGCTTTCCAGCTCTCCTGCCTACTCTAGGCTATACTCCCTTTTTACCGACATGCTATGGATCTTTATTGGAGTTGTTCCACAGTAATCTTTTGTCAAGAACTTATTTCTGGGTTCTGTAATTATTTTCTGAATTTCTGGGTTCTGTCATTTAAGACCTGTTTAGGGACTTCATTTAAAGTTGTTTCAGAAAAACTCCAGGAGTTTCTTAGCTTTGTATTGCCATCTTGACTCTGCCAAAGTGTTTAATGACCTTGAATTTCATTTTGTAATGTTGTCTATTTTTTAAGTATTTCAAAAGAATGCAATGAAGAATTAAGGAAGACCAAAACTACTAAGAATAAGTAAACATTTTATTCACATAGAAAGTTGAGGGAGAAAGGGCATAAGCCATAGTTCATGGTTAAATGTGAATCATGGAAAACACTTCTGTGCCAAACTGTGTATAATCATGAGCAATAAAAGAATAGTCTAGCTTACTAAAATATGTAAGAAGCTATCAACTTCATCAGAACCATGCAGTTTTTCTCACTGTTGTAGCAAGTTGGTAACTTCATCCCTTCTCCATATCCTGCTACCCCCCCCTTTTACTTCTTGAAAAATTGACACTAATTAACTCTGAGAGACAACTGTGATTAGATTATCATTAATTTTTGCCTCTTAATTGGACTAATGAAGAACTGATTATAGTATTATGATAACTCTGAGGTCAATAATTTGCTTCTTGTGGTTGCTGTTTTGATTTAGATTTGCTTATACTCACATTATAAATTTTATAACCAAATCTTGGTTTCTTTTCAGAAATCTTTTAAAACTACTGTACATTTTGTCAGTATTAGCTTAGTTAAAACTAGATAATATAGAGGCTTTTGGGAGGCAAGATGTCAGAGCAAATAATAAGTTGCTGCAGCCTTCGCACAATCATCCTCAGAATAAATGCTATAACAGCAGAACTAACAAAGGAACAGGGTGAAATGGTCTTTCAGTCCAGAAAATGTGGAGGACAGGAGAGGTCCATCTCCCTCAGGTAAAGAGGGAACAGAATACAGTCAAGGAAAAGAAACATCAATCCCCACAACAGCAAGCCAGCAAGAGATACTAAGCCCCAGTGTAATACCCCAGGATAAATGCCAACACCAGCCTTCTTCACCTGCCTTAATATATACAAGGGAACTCAAAGACTCCACTTCCAAGAAAACTGGCATCTACCAACAGGCTATATTTCTGTGTGGTTTACAGGCCTGGAACAAACAGGTAACCTCCATAAAACATACCACTACATGCTTCAGTGAAGTCACCAGGAAATTCAAGATCATCCCTCATGGTTTCAAAACACAGCTATCAGCTCCACCAGGACCCAAGTCACCACCAGGTAAGCTACTAAACTTCTACAACCTCCAGAAGGAGATGCATATTCAGTGCAGCACCACTCTCACGAAAATTTTCCATGGGTCCCAGGGGCACATAAGCATAGTACCAGCTAAATAGACAAAACCTACAATTACTAGATCAAGAAACAGAAAGAAAACAGAGAAATTTGGGACAAAAGGAAAAAAAAAGAACACAAACTCAGAAGAGCTGACAGAGATGTGATATCCCAAAGAAGAACAAGAAATTGTCTCAAGCCCAGGAAGATCTTTTAGAAGACCTCATAAAGGGAATAGCTATGTGGTGCAGTGGATAGAGCACTGACCCTGGAGTCAGGAAGACCAGAGTTCAAATTCAACCCCAGATACTTAATAATTACCTAGCTGTGTGACCTTAGACAAATCTCCCCATTGCCTTGGGAAAAAAAAGACAAACAAAAAAAGATCTCATAAAAGAGCATCAAAAAATATAAGAAGGTAAAAAGAAAACCTGGAAAAAGAATGCTCATTGAAAAAGTAAAATTATGTATATAGCAAAGTAGATAAACATTCACTGAGGAAAACATTTCCTTAAACAATAAAACTGGCCTAATGGGTAAAAATACTAAATTTAATTGAGGAAAACAACTCTTTAAAAGTTAAAATTGGAAAAATAGAAGCGAATAACCCTATGCAAAATCAAGGAACCATTAAAGTAATACAAAATTGAAAAATGTAAGAAAATATTACATACCACATGGAAAAAAAATACAGGAAATACCATATCAAATTCATTGGATTAGCTGAAAGTCATAGTCAAAAGGAGGACCTTAAAAGCATTTTTATTATTTTTCCAATTGAAAGCAAAATGTTTTTCTTTAAATATATATAGTTTTTAACACTCATTTTTTGTAATGTTCTGAGATTCACATTTTTCTAACTCATTCCTTTCCTTCACCTTCCCTTTGTTAGCAAGTATTCTGATATAGGTTATATATATATATATATATATATATATATATATATATATATATATATTCATGTTAAACAGATTTCCACTTTAGTCATTTTTGTGAAAGAATGAGCAGAATAATAAGGAAAAAATAACATAATAAAAAAATTAAATGTGAAAATAATATGCTTTGGTCTGTATTCAGACTGTTTTTATAGATATAATTGCCATTTTTCATCACAAATCATTTAGAATTTTCTGTGATCATGTTACTGCTGAGAAGAACTAATTCCATCATAGTTGATCATCACACATATGCTCCTGGTTCTGCTCACTTCATTCAGCATCAGCTTATGTAAGTCTTTCTATGTTTTTCTTGAGTTCATCTGTTTATGATTTTTTATAGAATAATAGTATTCCATAATATTTATATATCATAATTTGTTCAGTTTTGCTCTAATTGTTAAACAAACCATCAGTTTCAACTCTTTGTCACTACAAAGAGAACTATCATTAATATATTTGCACATATAGGTCATTTCCCCTTTTTTATAGTCACTTTGGATAATACCTTTTGTTGTATTGTTGGATGAAAGGGTATACACAGTTTTGTTGCACATAGGGCATAGATCAAATTTCTCTCCAGAGTGTATGGATCAAGGAAGCTAGGTGGTGCAATGGATAGAGCACCAGCCTTTAAGTCAGGAGGACCTGAGTTCAAATCTGGACTCAGACACTTAATAAATTACCTAGCTGTGTGACCTTGGGCAAGTCACTTAACCCCACTGCCTTACAAAAACTAAACACCATAACCAAAAACAAACATAATGATTGGATCAAAAATAATTTAGAGGGGACTTCCAGCCAAGATGGCACAGAGAAGACAGGCACAATTCTAAATTCTCCTGATCTCTTCCCCATTTCCCCAAACCTCTTAAAGGAAATCTGACCCACAAAACCCAGAAAGAAAAGCCAGGAGAAAGAATATCTACCTCGGGATTTGTCTCCAGCAGCAGCTTTGGCTGAATTCAGGCAGGTGAGTCTGGGCTCAGACGGAGGATCAGACCCAGATCAGCCAGATTAACAGCTGAATTGGAACCAAGGGTCTGAGGGCCCAAGAGCAGACCTGCTGAATCAGGGTGGGGATAGACTGCGGGTTCGTGAGTCTGCGGGAGAGCGGAGGCACTGGTGTTGGAGCTGTCCCCCCAGGAGATCCCAGACAGGGCTGGGGGGAGACTTCTGGAGCAGGAAGGCTTCAAACACCATCCCTGGGCTCCTCTGGTCTGAATCCCATTACAACTAATACTTCTTCCCTAACAAACAAATGCAAACTACTTCTGCCTCAGGTCCAGGTGTGTGAGCAGAGGAACCAGCCCAGCTGAGGAATGACCTCAGGCCAGGGTAAAGCCCACCATTGATTGAAAGCAAAAGACTTTAATAGCTTCAACTCCTCCCTTCCAGGAAAGGGAGAAGGCCTCAACCAAAGTCACAAACACTCCAGAGAAAGCAACCAGCACCTCCTCCTGGCCAGCCAGAGAAACTGAACTCAGTGAGTAAAGGCTTTAGTGGTCCCAAGTCCTTGTGAACCAGCCCCTCCCCAACTCAGGTCTTAGCAAAATGAAGAAGGCTCAGCGAAAAGGTGGATCCATAGAAAAATTCTTGGAAGGGAAAGACCCTAACTCAGAGAGACCTGGAACCTCTGAGGAGAATACAATCTGGTCTTCAGCACAGAAACACTTCCTTGAAGAAATAAGGAAGGAGCTTAAAAATTTGGGAAAGACAATTAATACCTTGCAAAAAGAAAATAAAACCTTAGAAAGTACAATTGGACAAATACAAAATGAGAATAACTCTCTCAGATCTTCAAATGGGCAAATGCAAAAAGAAATTAATTCTCTCAAAAATAATTTAGAGAATTTTTTCTTGTGACTAGAGATAGTGAAATTCTTTCTTCTAAAAGTTTCTTGTTTATATTTTATGATCATTTGTCAATTGGAGGATGACTTGTATTCTTAAAAATTAGACTCATTTCTCTCTATATTTTATAAAAGATTCCTTTGTCAGAAACAATGGCTGTGAAACTTGTTTCCCAGTTTTATGGGTATCTTCTAATCTTGGTGGCATTGGTTTCATAATTTTTAAAAATTTAACATAATCAAAATTATTATACATTTTCTAAATTATAATGCTGTTTATCTCTTGCTTAGTCATAAATACATCCCCTTTCCATAGATCTGACAAATAAACTGTTCCTTTTTGTCCTAACTGCCTATGATATCATTGCTCATGCTTAAATCACTTGACAACATTTTTCAAGATTATCTGGGAAAACTCTCCTGAGATCATAGAATCAGAGAGCAAAATACTCATTGAAAGAATCCACCAATCACCTCAGGAAAGAAATCCCAAAATAAAAACTTCAAAGACCATTATAGCCAAATATTTGAACAACCAAGTCAAGGAAAATTACAGCAAGTGATCAGGGAAAAAAATGCATTTCAATATTGGAAGTCACAATCACGATAAAAGAATTTTTAATATTCAAGAAGGGAGAAAACCTAAAACTACAAAAAGAATCATAACAAACAAGAACAAAATTAAGCATAATACCTCAAAAGGAAAAAAAGAATATTTAATGAAATAGAATATTTGAGGAAATGACATAAAACTAAATTGAGGGATTAAAAAGAGCAGTAAAATGGGTGGAAAAGGAAGGGAGAGATGGAGTGCTATAAATCATTTTACATAAAGACACATAGAAAACCTATTATAGTAGAGGAGAAGATGGGAAGATGGGTAATGTTCATAGCTTGGACCTTACTTTCATTGGTATTGGTTAAAAGAGGCAATGATATACATAATAGGTGAATATAGATTCTTTTCTTACCAAACAGGGAAATAGAAGGGGAGGAGATTAAATAAAAGGGGAGTAGGTAAGGATTGACAGAAGGAAGGGCAGATCAAAAGAGATGATAGTGTATGTGTATGAATATTGAAAAACTTTTCATAATATATAATTAGCAAAATAAAATTAGATATCAAATAAATAAATAAAAAGATGGTAGACAGAAGTAAAATACTATTGAGGGGGGAAAGAGTAAAAAAAGAAGAATATGATGTTATAACAGAAATATGGTGCTGATACCTGAACCTAGAAACTCTAAATAGAGAAAGAAAATCAAAGAATAATTTTCCTAGTGATTATTGATGCAAAAATCTTGAACAAAATACTAGCAAGGTGATTTCAGCAATAGATCATCCACTATGGTCAGGTGGGATTTATACCCACAATACAAGATGGAATCAATATTAGGAAATCAATCAATATAAGTGACAATATCAATAACAAAACCATATCAGTTTATTTAGCCCTAATCATATCATTTTATCTCAAAAATGCTTAAAATGTATTTGACAAAAATACAGTACCAATTACAATTAAAAACAGTAGAGAATACAGGAATAAGGGGATTGCTCCTTAACATGCTAAGCAACATTTATCTAAAGTCATCAATTAAACATTTTCTGCAATATAGATAAGCTAGAAACCTTCCCCATAAAATCGGGGTGAAGCAAGGCTATCCATTATCACCAGTACTTTTTTATATGTTTATAGAAATATTAGTGAAAGCAGAAAAATGTAGTAATTAGAATAGAAAATGATGAAACAAAGCTATAATTCTGCAGATGACATACTTGGAGAGTCCTATAGAATCAGCTGATAATTGCTTTGAAAAAATTAACTTTAGCAGAGTTGCAGTATATTAGACACAAGAAAAATAAGCATTTCTTTGTAAGACCAACATAGCCTAGCACCGAGAGATAGAAAGAGAAATTTCATTTAAAATAAATTTAAAAAATATAAAAACTTGCCAAGAAATGCCCAATAACTATATGAACTCAATTATGAAACACTTTTCACAACAAAAAAGAAAGAATTAAACTAATTATGAAAATGTCAGATGCTCATGGGTAGATCAAGCCAATAACAGAAAAACCATCAAACAAATTAGTTAAATTATTAAAATTCTATTTCTGAATAAATTAATTGTCTTAGTGCCATACCAATCAAACTACCAGAAAATTATTTGATAGAGATAGCAAAACTAAAAATACAATTCACCTAGAAAAACAAAAGATCAATATCAAGGAAATTATGGGAAAAAAATACAAAGGAAGGTGGTCTAGCAATTCCAGATCTATCTTATTAAGAAGCAATCAAAACTATCTGGAGCTGGTTAAATAATAAAAGGTTGGATCAGTGAAGCAGATTATGTTCATGAGACACTATAGTAAATGAGGACAGTAATCTAATGTTTGTTGCGAAATCAAAGGCCCAAGCTTTTTGTATAAGCACTTGCTTTCTCTCAAAAATTGCTACAAAAAGTAGAAAAACATAGGAAAAAGTAGGTATAGACCAATATCTCAAACTGTGGACCAAGAAAAGTTCTGAAAGGGTACATGATTTAGACAAAAAAGATAATACTTTGACCTAATAAATAAAACTGAGCAGGTTATATGAAAAGGACAATAATATAAATGAATCTGTTTGGTTAATCTGATTAAAAATAAAAGAAGATAAATTAACAATATCAAAAATGAAAAGAGTGAACTAACCACCAATGAGGTGGAAATTAAAGGAATAATTCAGAGTTCCATTACTGAACTGTGTCAATAAATTTGATGATTTGAATGAAATGTATGAATATTTTAAAAATACAAGCTGCCCAGATTAACAGAAGAGGAAATAACTTACTTTAAATAACCCTATTTCAGAAAAAGAAATCAAAGAAATCATCAATAAACTCCCTAAGAAAAAGTCTCCAGGTCCAGATGAAATTGCAAGTGAATACTACCAACCATTTAAGCAATAATTAATTCCTATTCTTCATAACTATTTTTATAAATGGGAGAAGAAGGAGCTCTGCAAAATTCCTTTTATGACACCAACATAGTGTTGATACCTAAACCAGGAAGAACCAAAACAGACAAAAGAAAACTATAGACCAATCTCCCTTATTAACTTTGATGAACAAAATCTTAAACACAATTTTATAAAGAGATTGCAGCAAATTATTGCTAGGATATTATGCCATAATACATATTGCCTATGAAATAGGCAGAGATAGTTCAATATTAGGAAAAACTCAACATAATTGAACCTATGAATAGCAAAACAAATAGAAGTCATATGATTATATTAATAAATGCTAAAAAAAGTCATTGACAGAATACATCCATTCCTATTAAAAACACTAGAAAGTTTAGAGATAAATGCAATTTTTCTTAAAATAATAAGCAGTATATAGATAAAACCATCAACAAATATTATATGCAATGGTGATAAAATCAGAACAGTTCCAATAAAATCAAGGCTGAAATAAGGATGCCCATTATCACCATTATTATTCAATGTAGTTTACACATGCTAGCTTTAACAATAAGAAAAAAAAAGAAATTGAATGAATCAAAATTGTCAATGAGGAAACAAACCTTTCACTCTGTACAGATGATACGATGATGTACTATGAGAACCTGAGAAAATCATCTAAAAAATTCCTTGAAACAATTAAAAAATTTACAAAAGTAGCAGGATATAAAATAAACCCTGATATATCATCAGCATTTCTAAATAGGAATAAAAAAGCCCAATAGCAATAGATAGAAAAAAGAAAGTTCAAGTAACATAACTGTAGATAACATTCTACCTCCCAAGAAAAACCCAGAAACTGCATGAACACAATTATAAAGCACTTCTCACCCAAATAAAAACAGATCCAAATAATTGGAAAAATGTCAATTGCTCATGATTAGGGCAAACTAATATAATAAAAATGGCAATTCTCCCCAAATTAAATTACTTATTCAGTGCCATACCAATCAAGCTACCAAATAATTATTTTACCAAGATAGAAAGAAATAGAAATATCAAGGGTACTGATGTGAAAAAATGTCAAGGAAGGTGACCTAGCTCTCTACCAGATCTAAAACTCTACTATAAAGTGGCAGCCATCAAAATTGCCTCCTACTAGTTAAGAAATAGAATAATGGATCAGCGGTTTGGGGAAGATTCAAAAGAAACAGTAGTAAATAACTATATGAATTTACTATTTGGCAAACCAAAAGATATTAGCTTCTGGGATAAAAACTCATTATTTGACAAAAATTGTTGGCAAAAATGAAAAATAATATGACAGAAACTTTACGATACGATACGATACGATACGATACGATACGATACGATATGATTTGATATACCAGTACCAAAATAAGGTGAAAATAGTTGCAGGATTTAAACATAAAGGGCACTACTATAGATAAATTAATAGACTTAAGAAATACTCATCTATCTGATCTATGGAAAGGGATGAAATTTGTGACCAAACAGGAAATAGAGAATATTATATACTGCAAAAACATGATTTTGACTATATTAAATTAAAAAGTGTTTTACTAATAAAATCAATACTGTCAAAATTAGAAGGAAAGCAGAAAGCAGAGAAGCAATCTTCAAAACTAGGAGTTCTGTTATGTGCATCAATTTGAAAATAAATGCAGTACTACATCAAATTCATAAGTTTAAAAGCCATTCTCCAATTAATAAATGGTCAAATGATAGAAACAGAACATTTTCAAATGAGGAATTTAAGCTATATATAATTATATGAAAAAATACTCCATATCCTTATTTATTTGAGAAATGCAAATTAAAAGAACTCTTTGGTATCACCTCACACCTATCAGATTGGCCAAAATGAGAAAAAAAAGGAAAATGATCATTGTTGGAGAGGATATGGAAGAATTGGGACATTAATGCATTGCTTGTGGAGAAATTCCAATTCATACCCTTTGATCCAGCTATTCCAACTCAAAATATTCCAAGTTGATATCCAGAAGAAATCATAAAAATGGGAAATGTCAAAGATATTCCAAAATATTCATAGCAACTCTTTTTCGAGTGGCAAAGAATTAGAAACTGAGGGGATGCACAGCAATAGGGGAATGGCTAAACAAGTTATGGTATTAGAATATCAGGAAATTCTACTCTTGTATAAGAAAGTATAAATGGTTGGGAAGCATGGAATGAATTGCAGGATCTGATGCTGAGCGAAGGGAGAAGAACCAAGAGAACAATGCATACCTTAATAACAATATGAGATGATCTACCTTAATGGATGAAGTTTCTTTCAGTAGGACAGAGAGGTAGTACAACTCTATTAGATTGGCTATCGACAATGCTATTCCCATCCAGCAGAAGAAAAACAAAACAAAACCATACAAAAACCCTTTGGAATATGGTGAACACTACATTAATTTTATTTTAAAAATATCATTATGTGTTTATTACCCTTAAATCCTAATTCCTCACACCAAAAATGACTTATCTGTAAACATGTTTAAGACAAATGTATATGTACAATATTAAATTATCTAATTTTTGCTGAGGGGACAAGGGTGGGAAGGAATGGTGTAAGGAAATTTTTTAACATAAAACTATACATATGCATATAGATGAATATGGAAGTACTTTCATATCATGTATTTTGAAAAATAAAATATTAATTTAAAAGGATAATACCATAAACAAATTAGAAGAGCTAGTTATATCAGTTTTTATCAACACAATGATACAAGACAAGTACTAAACACTCAGGAAGAAAATTGTTCTCCATGTCTAGATAAATAACTTAATGAAGATTGAAGTTTAGTTATTTCAATTACTTTATTTGTGATGTTTATTTTTCTTTTTGATGTGTTTCTTCTTTCACAATGAAGACTAATATGAAAATGAAATGTATATCACAAAACATATATAAACTATATCAAACTGCCTACCATTTTCATAAGAGGAAAGGACAGGGAAGGATGGAGTCAAATTGAAACTCAAATGTAAAAATGCAGGCAAAATTTGTGATATTTGTAAGGGGAAACATTTTTAAAAATGTAACAAATAAAATTAATATTAAACTAGATAATATAAACTATATTCATAAATATGCAACCACAAACTTTAGTGAAATGTTAACTTAGAATGACAGAATGAAGATGAGTCTACCTCACCATATGTGGCATTCTGATTATTCTCTTAGAACAAATTATGTACTGAATATGACACATGATTGCCTGGTTTAAGGACAAAATAAGGCACCAGTATTAATCTATATATTAAATAATAGCTACTAGCTGTAAAAAAGACTTGATCTAGAGACAGGAAGATTTGTGTTCAAATAGGGTCTTAGACACATATCTTAGACCTCCAGACAGGTCACATCTGCTTTAATTTTCTTATCTGCAAAATGGATAGAAGAATAGCTCCTGAATCTCAGGGTCTGTTGTGAGGATCAAATGAGGCAATATTTATGAAAACTTGTGCTTTACAAACATTAAAGTGTTATATAAATTCTAGTTATTGTAATATCATTAAATAGATTTTAAAAATTTTAACACTAAGAAGCACATTTTTAAAATTATCCTTAGCATTTTGGTATTCTATTCATATCACATTGACAAGCAGGGAAAGTCAATTACTGAGTATGATCAATCCATTGAAAAAATGTGTATTTTTTGTTTCTATTTAATTGTCTCTAATTTCAATTTATCATTTCCTTTTTCTTAGATGATTTCACTTTATGAAGGCATTATGCTTTTTTCTACTATTCATACTCATATATTATAGTTGTTCTTTTGTATGAACATGAGAAACTGCAAAAAGGCTAGGAGTATATAGTTTAGGAAGAAGATAGATAATACAGTAGGAGGAGGAGAAAGAGTGGTGTTGGTGGTGTTGGTGATGGTGGTGGTAGTAATGATGAGTAGTATAAAGTATATATGCACATAAATGGATAAACAAGGCCAAAAACAGGGTTAGACTGCAAAAGGTTGAAAACTCTGGAACAAGTAATTTATGTTTATCTGAGAATCAATAATGAACAAATAGATTTTAAGTGAAGTGTGGGAAGTAAGAGTTTGCACTATGCTCAGAACTGTGATTTTAGAAAAATCATTTTGACCATTGTAACAGAAAGGCTACAAATTGCACAGATTTTATGTTGGAGCAGTTTAGATCTGCACCTACAATGACATGCGCAATCTCTCTTAAGTCTTTAAATGGAATTTTAATGAAAATATACCAAGCTATACATGCTGATATAGATATAGATATATACACATACATATTCATGTATTTTTATATGTGTGTGTGCATGCATGTATGTAAGAGGGACAACACCAAAATAGATAGAGAAAAAGGAAAGATACATCACTGATCTGAGGAGGCTCCATTTCCTGATTGTCAGAATGGAAAAGTCATTAAGTTACAGCCTTCAGGGTCCCTATAGCAGAGCATCTTCTCCAAAGGGAAAGAATACCAAAAGCTCCTTTCCCAAAAAAGACTTTTATTGTCCTTGCACAACAGTGGTACAGATCCAAGTGTTTACAAAACTGAACTTGGTGATCAAGTGACTTTCATAACCAACTCAGTGATCATCAAGTTTTGGCCAAAACACCTTTACACCTTGAGTAGAATCCTTACATTCTCCAGATTTCTTTAGGAAAACACGAAGGAATGGGTCAAATCCCCAGAGTTGACTCTAAGACATGTTTACGAGGAATAGTCCTCAGCACTCTTTGCCCCAGAACATGCTATGATAAATACACTTTGGTTCAGTGTGCTCAGGAAAGTCCTTCTCCTTAGGTCAAGATGGTTCAGAGGAAATATCTCAGGTTAACCCTTCACTTGGTGTTTGAAGAATGGATTGGAGAGAAGAGAGACAACCCAGGAAGATTAATTAGGAGTGGCGAAATTCTTAAGTGGGCAATGGTTGGAGGAATATGGGATAGGACCCATAATTCTACCCTCTTTTTAAAATAGCCATTACAAGGGGAAAAAAGGTCCATGCAAGAAAAACACCCATACATAAATACACATTAATACTCACATATGCATAAGAACACAAACACAAATACTCACATACACACACACACACACATATACAGACACTTATTCAATGTCTCTACATTTGGTCATACTCTTACTTTAAAGACCAAAGTTTAAAGATTTAGCAAAAAGTATAGTCTAGCATATCCTTCCCAGTCGGGCATTAAATTCATATATGTATTGTAACATATTTTTTTCTTAAGAACTTAATTATTTGCACTTGTGTAAACTCCTTTTGCATGTGTTAAATTACTTGTGATATACACAATTTAGTTGGCTGTTTCGTATCTCCATTCTTATGTTGTTTTGCTGCTTTGAGAAGAAAATGTATGTTTAACAATGAGATAGCAATAACAGTTATATTAATAATTTTTATTTCCATATTTGTTTAAAAATTAAATGTTTATTATTTAAAATAATTTCTATTTATGAGAAAACATGAGAAAATATAACCATGTATGATAAATACAATAATTATCTGCAATACTACTTGCAAAATCGTCATGGAGAGCTTATTGTCTACTTAATAATGACACAAGGTTGGATGAAACAAACCCCAATTGTATATGGGAAATGACAATTCACATTTACATAAAGAAATGAAAGCAATTATAAAATAAAACTTCCTCAGAAACTGGATGCCTTAGGGAATTGGTAATAGAATCTGGTCATTCACTTTTTGTTTGCCAGATCCAATCCCCAATTTAAATTAAAAGAGAATACATTTAAAAAAATGTTTTGTTCACCAGAAATAGAACTATGAATTAATTTTTTCTTGTAAATCCATCCATTTCCCTTGATAATAACAAATGGAATACAAACCTCAATAAAGAAGTCATGGTTAGTAATGTAGAATGGAAGTTCTCATTTCTAAGACATGAATTCCACATGTAAAATAAAATGTGAATTAAGAATTCGTCTACTAAATTTAAACTTGTCTAGGAAATAACATAAAAATTCAAATGTTGAGATTTAGTTCGAATTATCTGATATGACAATTCTATACAGACTTCAATTCACAGCCTAATTCATAACAATTAGGCTCCTGCCACATTCCAGGTACAGTGGTAGAGAGAAAAACAAAACAAATAAATACAGGTATAAATGCATAAGTGCATAAATGAATGCAGGATTAAGTAGATAGAATATATGTAGTAAAGGATATAGACAGAGAGATAGATCTGGAGAGAACCAGAGAGAGAGAGAGGGAGAGAGAGAGAGAGAGAGAGAGAGAGAGAGAGAGAGAGAGAGAGAGAGAGAGAGAGAAAGGGAGAGGGATAATAGAATAGTCAATGCTCTCAAAGAGCTAACATTTCCTTTCTTCTTGAATGAGTTCATGTGATCACCTCCCTTTGTATAAAAAAAATTAAAACCTAGTTTCATCATTTTCAGTATATTATTGCAACCTCAGTGGTAAGATATGGTGTATTTTTTTAATGTTTTGTTTTAAAAGTAGTATCAGAAACTTCTAAAAATAGCTCAATGAATGTTGTTATGATTTGTTTTTCAGAACCCTCATTCTGGAAACCTGGCATAACTTTCATGGCCCAATTCATATATCCATGAAGGTTTCATTAACCATTCCACTTGGAAATTATCATTCCTGCCACATAAGTCCCAGACCACTTTAATCTACTTATGTCATACATATACTATAGCTTTTTGTATTCTTTTTTTCTTTTTCTCTCTGAAAACAACATATTTTATGTATTTTTAATCTCTCTACAGATTCTAACATTTTTCCATAGCAGGAATATTTGCTGAATGAACCAATGGATTATTACCATCTGTGAAGAATGAAAATGAATGTCACTCAGAGGGTCATGGAATAGTGGGTGTGATCAGGCTGCAAAAACATTCCAAAGAGAATTTCAAATGAGTTTGTAATGAGAGTAATAAGTGAACAAAGTAAGATGGGCTACTAATATGAGGAAGTTAGGCATAACTGATGGATAACCTACATGCTCCATTAAAATTCTTTGGATATCAAGGGAAATCAAGTATTGGGCTCTGAATAAACACTTTCTGAAGTTCACACAAGAGTGGATGAACAATAATTGCATATTATGGGCAAGTAGATCAGTAGAAATCATTATGACTGGAAAGAACATTTACATCAATGAAACCAAGAAATGATTGGAGTATTTGAGAATCAAAGAAACAGAGTCACTTTGAAGTCAACACCTGCTATCTGCCTATGTTTTCGATAAGGATCAACCTAATATACTGGGTTTAATTAAGTGTGCATGAATTGAATGCTTATTCCACTATATTATAGGAGTGAAATGACCTGTATTGGATCTCAGGGAGTTCTTAAATACCAAAAATATGCAAGATACAATCTTTAACCTTCTTGCATCTGATTTGAAAATCTCATTTTTTCATAAATACTCCCTGTGTGCAGAAATATATAGAATAATTAAAAGGCATCTGAAAAAATACATATGCATATATGTAAGTAAGCATATGCATATATCAATACAATTTGCTAATGTTGATAGACATGTTTTCAGACATGGTAAGACAAATGATAGATCTTTTTTCTCCCTAATATGCTTATGCTATAGTTTATAAGCTAAAAATTGAAATCAAAGAAAAGTAATATCCACATCTGCTAAAACACAGAATTTAAGCCCTGGGGACCCAATGCCTTACCCAGCTGTAAGACTTATTCAAGATTCTTGAAGGTAGATAGTCTCTGTAGCAGCTGTCAAATGTGTTATTAGCTACATTATGCTACAAATTTCTGAATGATTTTTTTCTTATTGTAGCCAGTATGACAAGCAACTCAAGCAATTTGTTTCTGGAAAATGATTTCATAGAGCTTGCTATTTGGAAATATCTAGTTTTATGTTCATGAACATAGGACCTTTCCATTCTGAACATTTTTACAGTGTTAATGGAAGAGATTGAGGAAAAGGTAGGAATTGACCAGTCAGATTTCTGCTTTTATTTTTGTTTTAGGGTACAATCAAATGGAATTACATACTTTGTTTGTTCCTAAATTCAGAAGCACTACTCTTGGAATTAAACATTTCTTCTTACAAGGCTCAGGGGATGAACTTCATCATGCATTAGTAATAAAGTCATCTTGTAAAGTTTGAGAATGAAGTTCTCCTAGTAATGTATGTCTCACACCCTTTCTCAAACATTACAAGGTGATTTCCTTTCATTATTGAAAAGACTGAATCAAACTGTGAACAAGCTTTCATGAATATTGATTTCTCTACAGTATTTTATTTGCATCCTCTGAGTAATTTCTCTCATGAACAGCTGGAATGGCTCCCTATTGTTATTCAGTCACCCATAGAAATTTAATAGTCTGTGATTAAAGATAAAAAAGCTAACTCAAATGCATGCAGGGTCTAAAACAACCCCCAAACCAAATTTCTCTTGAGGCTTCTGACATTATAATATCTTCCTAAGTTGAAAAATGGTCTTCATAGCCAAAGTTTCAAGAGGGTGCATTAACTTTTGTAATGTTCTTTTTTTCATTGAAATATAACTTCATAACAGGGAAAACTTTTTGCCTTTTTTTTAATTTCCCAAACTTCACATAGTCCCTAACATAAAAAGTGCTTAATTGTATTTGTTAAATGACCTTCAGTTAAATTGATTTGCATTAGAGAGGGATTTCTTCAAATGTTGTATCTAATAGTTAACCATGGATTTTTCTAGCATGCAGGAGGATAGTTATGAGAGTGGTGGTGGGGGGAATGGAAACAGAGACAGAGATGGAGAGAATAATGATTTTGAAAGTGGGCACTGAACTTCAATTATGAAAAGTATAGAATATAGCAGTTCACATTTGTAATTATAAAAGTTATTAAGGAAAACATCAGTGAGAAGAGAAGTAGTGTCAATCAATCTATTTAATTTAGCTAAAAATTAGGCTATATGCTCTTTTTGATACTTTGAAAAGTGAACAACTAGAACTGCCTCTGATTCATTGAATGAATTAAAAGATGTTGAAGGAAAATCTCCAAAGGCAGATGACTTTACTCAAAAATAATATGCCTAGGTCCCTAGAAAGGAAAATAAAAGAACTACATGATATACAGGGGGTGATTTAGAATCTTAATAAAAATACTAAAGGAATCATCACAAATTTAGAATGTCAAGGGGCACCTAAGTTCACTGAGTCTAATCCTCTCATTTTATGTATGAGAAAACCAAGAAATAAGGAGGTTAAATAACTTTCTTAAGGTAATATTTATAGTAATAGTTATTTTATTGATATTTTAATTTCCAATTACATATTATGGAAGCTTTTCAACATTCATCATTTGTATATTTATAAGTTGCACATTTTTCTACCACCCTGCTTCCCACCTCAACTCCCCTCCCCTCTGTAGTGAATAGTCTGGTTAAAGTTGAAAGTATACTTTTGTTCACTTTTGTGTTTAACATCTTAACATATTAGTCATTTTGTGTATGAGGAGTTAGAATTAAGGGAAAATTTTAAAAAAATTGGGGGATGGGAAAGAAAAACATAAAAGAAGTAGCAATAAGAGTTATGACCTCTATATCCAGAACAAGAGATCTTTTCACTGAACTACACTACCACATTTTGAAACAATGATATGAAATATAGAAATTTAGATTGAAACTAAAGGGCAACAATTAAAAATAACAGCAATACCTAATATTTCTATAGTACCTTCTGTGTGCAGTACACTATTCTACATGGTTCATAATTACTACTTCATTTGACCATCACTACAATTTTAGGAGGTTGATACCATTATTGTCCTTATAAATGTAGAAAAGTATGAAACTAAAGGTTAAATCATTTACCCAGGAACATATACTAGATGTTCTAGTAAGTGTTTGAGGATAGATTTGAACTCAGTTCTTCTGACTCCAGGCCCAGCGTCTATATTAACTGTGCCACCTAATCGACCCATAAAAGTTAAAGTAAGTAAATATTCACAATATAATCCATACAGAAAAAATTCAAACAAGCTTATAAAGATTGTTACTGCTTTCAATTTTTCAGTAATTAGTATTTTCATTTCAAAACAATAGTACCTATAGCATACCAATATAGAAAAGTAAAGATACCCTTACTTAGACTTTGCTTTATCAATTCTTTGTGGAAGTTACAGTAGTAGTAAAAGACACAAACGATTGCTAAGATCAATACTCAGTGTTACAGAGTCCTTGAAAAGAATCTTCAACCGCTTCTATAATATCTCTCTAAAATAATCTCATGCTCTATCAGTAGCAATTCAACAGATTATTCTTTCCTTCAAAAGGCAGATGATTTCCATGAATTAATTCCTCAAGGGAAACAAAAAAAGAAGAAACTGAAGAAATTAATAAGCAATAATGAGGCAAAATGAAAACATGATTAAATTGGTCTTAATAAATTATTTTACTATATTGTATTTATTTTTTAACATGAGAAAAACTCAAGAAAAATATAACTTTGAAACTATTATAGCTATGACTGTAAAATCATAATGGAAACAGAAGACATGAATTGTGAAATGAGGAATTCATAAATTAAATTGTTAACAAGTACTGGAATAAAAGAAAAACTCAAAACAATATAATTCAGGGGCCTTGGAGTCAGGAGTACCTAAGTTCCAATCCAACCTCAGACACTTAATAATTACCTAGCTGTGTAGCCTTGGGCAATCCACTTAGCCCCATTGCCTGGCAAAAAATCTAATATGTATATATATATGTGTGTGTGTGTGTGTGTGTGTGTGTGTGTGTGTGTGTGTGTAATTCATAGACTACAAATAGAGAGAAACCTCAGGAATAAATCTTTAGAGACAAAGGGGTCCCAAATTTTGAGACTGACATAAATTCTTTAAATATTTTGTGAGAGACAAATCATATACTTTGAAACATAAGTAATAGTATTTTATGAATATACATAAAAGCAAGATAGCAAATGAAATATTGGAATACAACAAAATATATTAATCTTACAATAGTAGCTTGTACTGTTAATTGAACATATATATATATATATATCTGTAATGAATTATGAAAGAATTATAAAAAATACTTAATTTTGTAGATTTCTATTTAAGAAAAGAGATGTGTGAATTTTTTGGAGACAGAGACTTTTTAAGAAATTTAAATAAAGTTAAATATTAAACAATTCAAAATACAAATGATTGCTGAATTCATACATTCTGTAATTAAAAATAACTATCCCTCAAAGTTTTACTTTTACTGAGTGTCAATAAGATATAGTGATTAAGGTATACTGGTTAAAGCTGTATACTGACTAAAGTGAGACTGGAATTTAGATGGCTTGAGTTCATATACTTCTGTATTTGCAAGTGTGAGACTGTGTATAAATTAATCCCTGTAACCCTCAGTTTCCTATAAAATAATAAAAATGGATTCCATAGTATTCAAAGGTTCTTCTAGTACCAGCTTTATGATCCAATTGTTATTCCATCCTTTAATAATGTGTTTAAGTTTCTAAATTACAAAAGAAATATTAACAACATATATTAAAAACAGAATCAATAGGCGACAATTCAATATTAAATGAAGAAAACACTTCTAAGCTGGAGCAAAGATGGTGACATGAAATTAGGAAGCTCCCAGAACTTTTCTCAAAGCAACTTTGAATGAAGTCTAAAATGACAATAATCTCAAAAAAAAATCAGTGAAAGAACTTTTCATTGAGATATCTTGGAGGAACATCAGGAAAAGGTCTATCCCAAATGAGTAAAAGGGGAGTGTAATCCAGTTGCGGGCAAGTAAGCTGTGAAGCCAGCAAGAGGCTCTTAGCCAAACCACTAATTGGGTCATTCCCTAGCTCAATGCTTGGTTCAGCAGGCCAGCATTAAGGATAGCCACCCTAGTTCAGAGAGGAAGGTTTGAACCCCAGAACACTGGTTTGGCATTTGTTTGCCCTTATAGAGGGAACAAAATTGCCTGGGAATGTCATAACCAAAAGCCAGGAATCAGACCCCCATTTCTAACTATCAACAGCTTGGGACTATATAACTTATCCACAGGACAAAACAATTAAAAATAGGGATGATAAACAGCCATCTCAGAAGAAGAAAGAAATGTCAAAATACCAACATATGAAGCCTCAAAGAGGTTTATGAATTACTTTCAAATCCATAAATACCCCATGGAAGAACTCAAAAAGGATTTTGAAAACCAAAGAAGAGAGGATAAAGAAAAGTGGAGAAAAGAAATGAGTCTTACTTGGGAATCTACCTCCCAAGACAAACTCAGAAATTGAATTGTATAAACACTATTATAAAACACTCCTCACTCAAATAAAGTCAGTTCTAAATAACTGGAAAAATGTCAAATCCTCATGGTTAAGTCAAGCTAATATAATAAAAATGGTAATTCTATCCAAATTAAATTACTTATTCAATGCCATACCAATCACTATGAAATAAATACTTAACTAGAAAAAAATAGTAACAAAATCCATTTGGAGTAAAAAAGGGGCAAGAATGGCAAGGGACCTGATGGAAAAAATGTAAATGTAAAGTTCTACCAGATCTAAAATTATACTATAAAGAGACAGTCATCAAAACCACATGGTACTGGTTAGGAAACAGAGTAATGGAGAGGCAGAGCCAAGATGGCAGAGTGAAGGCAGGATTTCCCTGAAACTTATTCCCCTCAAAATTCCAAAATCCATCAAATTATGACCCTAGCCAAAATTTAGAGGGGAAGAGCCTACAGAAGGACTGACTAATACAATTCCCAGTCCAAGACAACTTAGAAGTTCTGCAGGAAATCTGGGTTTCAGTGGGACCAGGGATTGGAAAAAAAGTCATGACTGCAACACAGTACAGCACAGCACAGCACAGGGATCACCAGGAATAACTTGAACAGATGGTGAGATAACTCTGCTGCACCAGAGTGCAGGTGCACTGGCCTCAGAACAGCACTGTGGTGAGAACCTGATGCTGGAACCAGGGAAGTCAGCCTTCAGCGCACAGACAGAAAGGAGGTAGGGAAAGATTGCAGAAATATCTCTGCTCTCCCTAGGGCTGTTGTTTGCCCACACTCAGATCTAGATTGCAGTTTGGGCTTCCATACTACAATAGCAGAGACACTCCTCACAGGGTAGAGGAGAGGGTCTGTGATCATCTACATTTCAAAGCACAAGCAAGAAAGCATATGAACCTGAAGGAATCAAGGTTCAGTGGGGTGTCCCAAAACTCCCCCAAAGCCTTAGTCTTATCATGAGGAAATGAGCAAACAAAAGAAAAAGATGAAAATGACCATATAAAATTATTTTGACCCTATGGAAGATTCATAAATCAACAAACTCGAAACGTCTGTATCCAAGGAGTCTAAAAGAAATAGAAAGTGGGATCAGGCTATAGAGGAGTGCAAAAAAGACTTTGAAAAGCAATTAAGGGAGGTGGGGGGGATATTGGGAGGAGAAATGAGAGCAATACAGATAAACATGAAAACCAAATCAGCTGTTTGGTGAAAGAAATACAAAAAAAAAAATATATGTTAAAAACCAGTTTAGGCCAAATGGAAAAAGCAACACAAAAAGCAAATGAAGTGAAGAATGCCTTAAAAAGCATAATTAGCCAGCTGGAAAAGGAGATAGAAAAGTTCTTTGAAGAAAATAACTCCTTCAAATGAAGAATGGAAGTAAAGAAAGCTGATGACTTTGCAAGAAATCAGGAAGAAATAAAACTCTTCCAAAAAAGCCAAAAATTAGAAGAAAATGTGAAATAACTCTTTGGAAAAACAAATAAATTTGAAAAACAGATCCAGAAGAAATAATTTAAAAATCATTGGGCTATCTGAAAGACACGATCAGGAGAAAAGCCTAGATTTCTTTTTTTCAAGAAATAATACAGCAAAATTGCCTGAAGATCCTAGAAGCAGCAGGTAAAATAGAAATTGATGGAATACACTGATCATTTCCTGAAAGAGATCACAAAAGAAAAAACTTCCAGGAATATTATAGCCAAATTCCAAAAATCCCAAGTCAAAGAGAAAATTCTAAAAGCTGCCAGAAACAAACAATTCAACTACCGTGGCTCTATAGTCAGGACTACATAGGATTTGGCAGCATCTTCATTTAGTGCTCATAGGAACTGGAATATGATATCCTGGGAGGCAAAAGATCTTGGTTTACAACCAAGAGTCAACTACCCACTAAAACTGAGCATTCTCTTTCAGGGAGAAAAGATGGACTTTCAAAGAATCAGGGGACTTTTAAACTTTCCTAATGACAAAACCAGAACTGAACAGAAAGTTTGATCTTCAAATACAGGACTCAGGTGAACCATAGAGGGGTTGGACAAGAAGGACTAACTATGAGGAAGTTAATGATGTTGAACTGTTTGTAATCCTGCATGGAAAAAAGATATTGATAACTCATATGAACTTTCTCATTTATAAGAGTGATTAGAAGGACCATATATAGGCAAGGCACAGGAAGGAGCAGAATATAATGGTATAATATAGTAAAAAGATGGAGTCAATGGGTGGTAAAAGAAAGTATAGAGAGGAGGAGAAAGGAGAGAAAGAAGGGGCTAAGATATTTTACTAAAGATTCAAGAAAAAGCTTTTTCAATGGAATGGAATGGGGGAAGGCAAGGGGGAATAAGTGAGCCTCCATTCTTATCAGAAATGGCTCAGAAAGGAAATAACATACACTTAACAGGGTAGTAAAAATGAGAAGAAAGGTATGGGATAATGGGAAATGTGGAAAAGTAGGGGAGGAATACGTGATAGAAGAGAGGGAAAATCGTGGGAGAGGATACTCAGATAAAACACACTTTTGGACAAGGACAGGATGAAAGTAGAGAGAGAATACAATAAATGAGAGTGGGGAGAAATATAGTGGAGGGAAATACAGCTTGTAATAACAATTGTGGGAGAAATATTGAAGCAACTTCTCTGGTGGACTTATGATAAAGAAGGCAACTCACCCCTGAGACAAAGATATTAGAATCTGAACATAGACTGAAGTACATTTTTTTCTCTCACTATTCTTGAGGTTTCTCATCTTCTTGGAGGGGGGGGGTAGTTATGTTTACTCATAAAAACTTACTGTAGTAATATAAAATTTAAAAAATAATGTTATAAAAAGAAATAGGTTAATGGATCAGTGGAAAAGAAAATGCAGTAATTGACTATAACAATCAACTATTTGTCAGACTCAAAGACATCAGTCTCTGGGATAAGAACTCACTATTTTACAAAAACTGTTGGGAAAACAGGAAAATAGTATTGTAAAAACTAGGCCTAGATCTACATCTCACACCCTGTACCAAAATAAGTCCAAAATGGGTACAGGATTTAGATATAAAGAGCAACACCATGATAAATTAATAGACCAAACAATGCTCTATCTATATGATATATGGAAAAGGGATGAATTGATAATGAAACTAGAATTAAAACACATTATGAACTTCAAAATGAATAATTTTTTATTTTAAATTAAAAAGATTTTGCACTAATAAAATCAATGCTGCCAAAATTAAAAGAAAAACAGAAAGCTGGGTAACAATCTTCCCAACCAGGAGTTCTGATAAACATTTCATTTCTAAAATATATAGGTAATTGCATCAAATTTTTAGGGTCACAAGTCATCCGCCAATTGATAAATGGTTAAAGAATATGAACATACAATTTTCAAATTAAAAAATTAAAGATATATATATAAGCATATGATAAAATGCTCTAAATCACTATTGATTAGAGAAATGCAAGTTAAAACAATGAGGTATCATCCTATACCTATTAGATTAGCCCAGATGAGGAAAAAGGGAAGATGGTCAATGTTGGAGAGGTTGTGGGAGGATTGAGACATTGATGCATTGCTGGTGGAATTGTGAATGGATCCAATATTTCTGGAAAGGAATATGGAGCTATTCCCATATACAATAAAGCTGTTCATACCCTTTGACCCAGAAATACTAATTCTATGACTATATCTATAAGAAATTTTAACAAAATGGATAAAGTTCTATATGTTCCAAAATATTCATAGCAGCCCTTTTGTAGTGTCAAAGAATTGGAAATTGAGCAATGGCTAAACAAGTTATGGTATATGAATACCATGGAATATTATTATTCTATAAATTGTTGAACTTTAGAGAAGTTATGGGATTATGGGATCTGATGCTGAGTGAAGAAAGCAGAACCCTGCGAACAATGTACACATATCAACATTTTAAGATGAACAACCTTGATAGAAGCAACCACTCTCGGCAATACAGAATGTTAGGACAACCAAATTTGACACATTATGTACTATATTATCCCTAACCAGAAGAAGATAAACAAAACAAAATAAACAGGAAAAAACACCCCTACCAAATCTGATGAACACTTTATTAAAAATTACCTCTTATGTATTTCTTTCCCTTAATCCAATTCCTCATACCAAAACTACTAATTTGTAAATATCTTTAATACAATGTATGTGTGAAATGCTAACCATGACTGTTCCCAACTGAGGGTAGCGGGGTGGGAAGGGAGGGTAGAGGGAAATTTTTCTAACTTGGAATTATATATGTACAACTAGATGAAAATAAATTAAAAAAAGGAAAAAAGAAATGATGACTCTGCAATTGAATTATGAAAAAATTTGACTGATAATTTAAAAGTTATATTAACCAAATGGAAAAAGAAATCAATTCCTCTAAAAGTAAAACTGACCATTGGGAAAGGAAACAACAAAAAAAAACCCTAAAAACTAAAATTGAAAATGGAAATGAATAAATCTATAAGAGTCTAAGATTTCAAGCAAAACCAGAAGACCGAAAAAGCCTGTGAGTAGATTTTGACTGCAATATGATCAAACAATTAGCTCTTGTATGTTGTGTTTTTCATAGTACAGTTGGAAAGATTATATTTGGGAAGAAAATATGAGAATTAATTGATTATTATGTAAGGATGTTTATAGGTTTTGAGAGTTGTGCTACTGTCAGGACAGTTGAGAGGAATACACTTTGAAAGAGGGACTGGGTATGAGATAGCTATAAAAATAAGTAGGATATAAAAAAAAAGGATTAAGATGGGAGAAGAAGGCAGAGGCATTAGAGAATAATTAATACCACATGAAGCCACAGAAAGAACCTAATACAGTGGAGAGGAAAAAATGCATAGAACAAAATCCCATACACTATATCAAGATAAGTTTGAAATGGTTACAGTATTAATACACAAATGGTGATACTAAAAGCCAATTAAGAAAACAAGGAATAATGTTTCCGTCAGATTTATGGAATGGAGAGAAGTTTATGACCAAGTGGTATTTTGACATTATTTGGCATGAAAATATGCCATAAGCGGAAGGAACTGTTTAAGGTATTTTTTAATAAAACCAGATAATCTGATGAGTCAAAAGATTAATGAGCATTTTTTTCATTAAGTGGATTATTTTATTTCAAAGTCATACATAGTTTAGAAATGAAGACAGTGGATTTATCTCTAGATAGTCCCATAAAGGAGTTTTATCCCTAAAAAAAGTGTACTAATCTTTCTTTTTTTGGCACCAAGACCTGGATCCCAGTATGGACAGTGCTAAAGAGTCATGTACCCAGTGTCAGTTATGAGTCCGCTGTATGTTTCTTATAACTTCTTGTCTTATAACCTTATTATCTATATCTATATCTATTATCTCGATCTCAATCTCTATCCATCTCTATCTCTATCTCTATCTCTATCTCTATTATCTATCAGCTCTGAAAATCACTTTAACTGCCTATTCATATCCTTTGACATTTATCAGTTGAGGAATGACTTGTATTCCTAGAAATTTGACTCAGCTCTTTACATATATGAGAAATGAGTCTTTTATCAGAAACACCATCTGTGAAAATTGTTTCCCAACTTTCCCAGCCACCCCTACCTTTTTCTTTATCAAAAATTGTTTAAAATTGAATTGGATCTGGGGCATGGCTAGGTTGTGCAGTGGATAGAGCACCGGGCCTGAATTCAGGAGTAGCTGAGTTCAAATCCATTCTTAGACTTCAATAATTACTTAGCTGTGTGGCCTTGGGCTAGCCACTTAACCCCACTGCCTTGCAAAAACTAAAAAGAAAAATTGAATTGGATCATTGTCTTTATCTAAGTAGCTAAGTCTTTGACCATTGATAAATATTGAAATCTAGCAAGATAACTTGGGGCTTACAGATCTCAAAACATTCTGGTTATTGATAGACCACAGATCAAGTCCCACTTGGTCATTACTTGGGTCCTGATTGACTAAGAGTAAATGTAATGAGAAATTGTTTTTCTTTTGACCAGAAACCCTGAGGTTGTTCTCCTACCAGACTGATTTTTTTTTGTACAAAGTTAAAGAGGTCAGTCTCTGTCCCATTTCTTTCTTACCGTTGTCTCAGTCAGACTGAGAGATTTTAAAGATACTAGCTTTAAATGGTCAAAATATCCCACTGCATCCAGGGCCATTTTCAGTCTTTCTGATTCATCTGGCCACTGGACTCAGCTGGCTCTGTAGGAGAAAGTGAGGCTCATGATTTGCACAACCCTTTCTCTCTTAAATCCAATTCAATTGCATCGCAACCTTGATATTATGGTCCTCTTCAACAATGAAAAGCATCCAACAAACAACTACAACAGAGCACAAAGTTCTTCTGGTTCTGTTCTTTTCACTTTACTTCAGATCAAATAAGACTCAAAAGGTTTTTCTGAAGCCATAGTAATTATCATTTCTCATAGCACAATAATATTCTATCAAAATCATATATGGTAACTCGTTCAAGTCATTGCCAAACGATGGGCATCCCCTCAGTTTCCAAATCTTTGTCACCACAAAAAAGAACTGCTATAAATAATTTTGGACAAATAGGACATTTTTTCCCATTTTCAATGATTTTTTTTTGAATTACAGAACTAAAAGTATCATAGGATCAAAGAATAAAAACAATTTTATATACTTTAGGGAATAATTCCAAATTAAAATTGTCAAATAAGTATTTCTGAAAGCAATGTTTTATATTGTGCACTTTTCTTCCTTCCCTCTCCTCCAAAAAAACAAACAAAAGCAAACAGACAATGATTGCTTATTATTTCTAGGAAAAAAATACAAGCTCTAACTGGCATTTAAAGTCCTATTTAATATCTCCCACAATTTTTTCAGGATTTTTTTTCAGACCTAATGAGTAACAAATCCCATTGATGTCCCAGTCATTGAGTATATATATATATTCATATATTCAAACTCATATATAGGCTTAGTGAAATGTGACAGTGAAAATTTAGTATTTATGTTTCTTTTGTTCATTTTGTCTATTCTTTCTTTGTCTTACATCAATGAATGTCAGAGGAAGATAGATTAAATTATGTCTTTATGAACCCAGAAGTTTAGAAAAGCCACTAGAGTCCAGTAACTGAAGTTCATAGAAATCACCTGGAAGTCGCAATTGACTTGATCAGTGAGAAGTCAGGTTTGAAGAATCCTTGTCTAAACCAGTACAACAATGAACTGACCAAGCAACTAAGAGCTTGCATTCTACAAGCAAGGAATCAGCACATCCATCATTTATATTACACCTAGAAGTAAAGTTGATACAGAGTATTTTTACAGTCACCACTTAAATTTTAAGTAAACTCTCCTATGGATCAAATAGATATGTATGTAGAAGGGAGAATAATCTGCTGTATTTCTAATTGTTATCATGATTGTAGTTGTATATCTTCGATTCTATGTATTACTACTCAGTAAATAATTTTTTGTAAAAATAAATTTATCTTACTTGTCTATATTTTGTTTAGTTAATTGTTAAAAGGTTGTTGGGATCATATTCCTAGGTGATATTGGAGGCTATTGATTGGTAAAGTGATATTGGGAAAAAGATGTCATACATTTTCTTATGATGGTTGCTACTAGAGAAACAATACCAGATCTTCAGAGTTATCCTTAAAGGATGAATATGGTGAAGAAGTAGATTAGTAGTTGTAATCCAATCAACCAGTATTAGGGATAATTGTAAAACTGAACCTTGAGTCCCCTACTTTTCCCCTTCACAATTCTCTATTGTAATCCAATTGATCTTCTAACTATTCATATTGTGATGTATCATTTCCCACCTCCAAACCTTTGAAAACTTTGCAGAATCTCTAGGTCCCTTCAAACATAATGTAGGTGCTGCCACTTCCAAAAGACTTTTTATTAGATTCTTTCCTTCTCAAGAATTATATTCATCTATATTTTATTATAAATTGGTAAATGTATTTAATGCATAATTGAATCATGACCCAGTAGTTTACAAGTTCTTTGAGGGCAGCAACTCTCAATTGACTCTTTCTGAAAATGTTTTATTTTTATCATTATATACGTAAAACCTAGATCAATGACTGCTGCATAATAGGTATGTAAGGATTGTTGACTTAAATTGAATTGAATTAAATCACAGTGCAAGTACCAAAAATAAAATCTATACATTCTCAAGATTCTGTTTCATAGTATCTAAGATGGGATATTCATGAGAAATGAGCAATTTAAATTATATGCAAATATGATGTTCTTGTCTAAATATGATTGAAATTGAAAGGAAAATTACATACTTAAATGACTCACACCCTTTCTGTCTCTCTCAAGAATTCTTGAAAAACAAGCAGAAATTACTAGAACTCAGAAACATACTTCAATTCAGATGCACTTTATGCTTTCATTACTTTAGCAAGTATAGAGGGACTCAAATCATGGCAAGACAACTTTTCAGTTTGGGGTCTTTTCCTGTTTTTTTACAGATAGACAGGATAATGTTGTCAATTCATTCCAAAATTTTGGAACATCATTGCTTTGTTTGTTTGTTTTATGTTGCCTACAGCATCTTGAAACACTGTGAAGCAATGATGGGTTAAATTATGTGAAAGTAAAGAAACAACATTGCTCCTAGAAATCTGACTTGCTCAGGATTTTACAGGTAGAAGCATTTCATTTTAGCTCAGATTATTCAAGTCAGCAGTGTTTTAAATTACTTCATTTAAATTCATATTCTATTACTCAGGTAATCAGTGAACCATATAAACGTAAGATTCCATATTGTATATCTTTATTAAAACAAAGGAGTATTTTTTTAAACTTCTTTCGTAACTGAAGAAAAAAATAGTAACTCTTTTTGTCTTCTCTTTATGCATAAATCATAATCCTGATATATCTTTTAAAAAAATTTATTTTGAGAAAAATATGAAATTATTACCACTTATTTTTCAGAGATTATAAGATAATAGAACTCATATTTAAACAATGATAAAATTATTCTATAAGATCAAAAAAAGTTTCTATCCATGAAAATAGCTAATTCCTTTTTAAAATTTTAAAAAATTACTTATCTAAGCCAATGGGATTAAGTAACTTTTCCAAGATCACACTGGTAGGAAATTATGAAGAGTCTTAGGCAAGATTTGAACTCAGGTCCTCCTGACTCCAAGGCTGATGCACTATCCACTGTGCCACCAAACTGCCCCCAAATAGCAAATTCTTTATAAACCTTTGGTATCTAAAATTAAGGGCCAAAATTCACAGGAATAGAAAAGAAGCTGATTTGGGTTACTGAAACCAAACAAGAAAACATCTCTGAGTCTTTGTATCTCCAGCACCTAATCCAAACGGTTCATTTAAAACAGTGAAACCAAACTAAACAATGCTAATAATTATACCTTTCTATTATAACCTGTAGTTTTATTGCCAACTTCTTTATCTATTTTGAATGTTTTAATTTTTACAACAATCATGTATCTGCTAGGTTGAGTAAATATTATTTTTTCCCACTGTTTACTTAGGAAAACTGAGAGTGACAGATTTTAAGGTAACAGGGAATATGTTCCAAGCTTGTATTGAACCATAATTTTCTATTTCAAAGATTTCTTCTTTAAACTATAAAATGATCAATTCTGCTTTTGAATGTAATTCATTAAAATCATAGATTTAGATCTGGAAGGAACCTTACAGGACAGAGAATTGACAAATGAAGAAACTATGGACTATAGGAATTAAGGGATTTACCTAGGGTTACACAGATTATTAGTGCCTCTGGCGTAGTTTCATTTTTTTTTTTACTTTATGAGCTAGAAATCCTGCATTCTACCCACAGCTCTAACTATCTGCCTCAAATTTTTGAGCACATTAACTTAGACCACTAATCATTTTCCCCCTAAGGATTTAAGTACAGATATATATATATATATATATATATATATATATATATATATATATATATATATATATATATATACATATATATATGTATATATATATATACATATATATGCCATTGATTTCATCAAGAATCTTATCAATATAACATTTATTCCACCTATGCAATTGAAAACTCCAACACATTTATTTATACAAATTTGAACTCAATCTATTCTTAAATAATTCAAGAAAGATTCATGCCTGAGTAGTCTTCCTCCAGTTCTTTTAATTTTATATGGATGCCCATGCAATTTCTATTTTACCTCTGTTATCTGACAGAGGTGATCCAATGATTAGATCTAATTGGGTTTATTATCAGGGAGACATGCATTCAAACATAGAATTAAATGCTTACTAAATTTGTGACTCTGGGCAACTTGTTTAACTTTTGTCTGCTTTATTTTCTTAAACTATAATAATGGTTCCTATTTCTCAGGGTAGCTGTAATAATCAAAGGATATATCTGTAAAAAGCATAACACAAAGCTTAGCACATAGTATAAACAACAAATCCTTAGCATATAGTATAAACGTAACAAATCCTTCACACTTTCATGCATTTTCATCTTTTCTGATTATCTACATCTTTCTATATATTATATATTATAGTATATACAGATCCCTGATATTGCTCTTTTATGCCATTTTTCAGGATAAAAGTTGATAAAAGGAAAAAATAATGTTTAAAATGACAAAAATGTCTAAAGAACTTTCTTCTAATATCTGAATACATACTTCAGATCAATGGTACAGAGTCAAATTAGTTAGTCAAGCATTAATATTTTGTTTATTATCTAACAAATATTTTCTTTAAAGCAGCTTTTCCACATGAACTTGTTTTATGTATTTGTACTCTGAACACATACAAAAATTCATATTTTCTGTATTTACACAGATATATGTATATATGCATGTGTTCATATTCTTTCATCTATTTTTTATATAACTAGCTATCCATCAATTTTTCTGTATTTCTATTTAACTATTGCACGACAAGTATAATTACTAAGAATCCAGCAGAGGAGACTGAGATGTCAGTTAAGAGCAAGTCACAAAAACCTAGAAGTGAGAGAATAATAAGTATATAAAGACTGACAAAAGGCCATTAGACCTACTAAGATATCTATTAAGATATCTGTTAAGATATCTATTAAGATATCACTGATAAATTATAATACAAAAATTTCAGTTGAAAGTTGTTAATTTAATAAAAATGAAAATATTTCCTAAATTGCTTTTCAGATTGGGTATCATGTCAATACAACTATCAAAGGATAATTTCCAGAACTATGAAAATACTAATAAAAAGTTTTGAAAGTTATATAGAAAATCAGGAAAAGTATTAGAATCGCAATTTTAAAAAATTTGATATGCATATTTTTAAAAGTAATATAAAATGGAGAGTTATGGCTTCTTATGTTGTATTTATTTCCTGTTCTTTGTATAAAGAAATGTTAAATTTTGTTTATATATCTGTCAAATTCCATGTGATAAAATAGATTTTTTCAAAAGAAAAGATTTATGCTTTTAAAATATTTCTATAACTTTTTTTTGAAAATTGCAGTTTCTTTTTTTCCAACATGTGTATATAAATCAATTTTGCTAAAAATTCCAGTTTAACTGGTGGTATTGTATTCCCTGTGACCACAGGAATGATTTCAAATTCACAAAAAATTGTTTTTATTCTTAAAGTCTATTTTAGCTTTAATAAACGTTTAGAGGACCTATAATCACACAAGAAAGTGATTATGCACTTATGTCTGTAGTATTTACTTCTTGGTAACATTTCTTATTCTATAAATATTAAGCTTGATTTATTGTTAAGAAAACAAAGAACCTCTAACATTAAGATTGATAGTGGTGTCATTTTCTTCTTTTAGGTTTTTTGCAAGGTAGTGGGGTTAAGTGGTTTGCCCAAGGCCACACAGCTAGGTAATTATTAAGTGACTGAAGCTGGGTTTGAACTCAGATAATCCTCACTCCAGAGATGGTGCTCTATCCACTGGGCAACATAGTCACTTCAGTAGTGTCATTTTCAATCTAATACTATATAAGGGTCTATTATATTTTGTGAAGTTAAGAGTTTGCTGGTTTGATTATGGTCAGTCTAGTAGTTGATATGATGATGATGATGATGATGATGATGATGATGATGATGATAGCAACATATAATTCTGTTATACCTCAGGACTGAGAAAGTGTTCTGTTCAAAACAATCCCAAGAGAGTTGAAAGTTTTTCAGTGATAGCCCTTAAAGAAAATCTTAAAAACTCCTAGATATTGCCAGTGAATTGATTGTTAATTTTTCATTTTCATCAACTCCATTAGTGTGAGATTCAAAACTTCCAGATGGATAAGTAGGAAGATATTAAAAGATAGACTACTGACCTTGATTAATTTATTCACCCACATCTAATTAATTGTTGTTACTGAAAGAGCTGGTAAATGTAATTTTTAAGCAATGTTTGAATAATTAAGGAAATTAGGAGAGATGCTACAGGGCAAAAGAACAAATGTTTTATTTTTTATTTTGCTTATTTTAGAAAGCAAATAATATCTGCAAACTGCAAGCCAGTGAGATCACCTAACAATTGTAAACAACAGCAAAGACAAAGGTTTTATATATAACTGTGAAATTTGAATATTAAAAACGAAGATAGATTGTGCAGTGGATAGAACTCTGGGGCAGGAATCAGGAAGAGAAAATTTCAAAAATTATTTCAGACTCAAACTAACTGTAAGACCCTTGATAAGTCATTTAACCTCTTCCTGCCTCAGTTTTCTCAACTATATTAGCATATTAATAGCACTTAACCTCAGAGTTTTTGCAAGAATCAAAAGACAAAAATTTGAGTAAAGCATTTTACTCATTGACAAATATTGACTTCTTCCCAACACATTGCACATTTCAATCCATACCTATTTATCCATGTAGTGTAGTTGTATTCTATAACCTTGAAAGTTCATCACATTGAGTTCACTCAAATCTCTGAAAATCTTTATGTTTTCCCCTTAAGTTGTTTTTGACCTTGGTGATGGTGATGGCATTTTCATTTCCCTAACCCACAAGAAATACCTCACATTATTCTTTTCTTTTTAGAATGCTTATATTTTCTTATGTTTACTAGATATAATATATAATATGTTTGACTGATGCAGAAATAAATTATTTTCTTCTCCAGTTGCTGAACAATCTTGTTATTTGAATTGAATTTCCTTAAGAGGATAAATTTTTGCAAATCTGCTATTTGTTCCTATATTATTTTAACTTAATTTCCTTTGTATCTTTGTATTGTTGTTTAGGTAGATTAAGCAGCAGCATCAACTTTTGATTGCTTTAGGGTGTCCACTTGCGTTCTGTCTAAAATTGAAATGGGAATAAGAAATATGAAAAAATTGAAGAAGAGTGAATGAGTTGTTTTCCTTATTCTAGGACCAGATCTTATTTACAAGGCAACATATGTATAAGTTAATCAGTTCTTTCATTGTCCTTTTTTTTACAATCTAGGAAGAATTAGTACTTTCTCCAAATTAAAGGGGCAGACTTTGCAAAGTTGAAGTAATTGCAGGAATCTATATTTTAGGTCTCGGCACCAAGCATCTATCTATTTGGTTTTTGATGCTCATTGACTCAGTATTGAGCCCTGAACAAAGTTTTAAGTTTTTACTTTATCTGAAGCTATTTAACAAAATTTTAAATAATGTTTTATAATAATAATAATAATGCCACACTGAGGCTGAACATGGCCCCAAATTCAGCTACCACACCAATGGCAAATTCAACTTAAAAAAATTACAACCCAAGACCAAATGGAAGTTTTGCTGCTGAGATATAGAAACAGAAGACAGAAAATTTAAGGCTGCTCAGGATTTTATTGCAAATATAGCAAAGCAAGCAAGTTAAGTTTGAGAGAGAGAGAGAGAGAGAGAGAGAGAGAGAGAGAGAGAGAGAGAGAGTGAGTTAAAGGGCTCTGGCCACATGGCCTGGAGGAGGCTCATAGTGCTCCATATGACCTAAGAAAGAGTGTGAGAAAAACCCATCCTGCTGGATAGAAGAGTCAAAGAATAAGAGCCAAGAAATGGTAATGTTTTCTGTCAAATATTCTTCTTTAGTAAGCTGGACAAAGGATGGTGCTTGGGGAGTGTCCTTGGGGAGGACAAATGGCAAACTAAGACACTGGTCCTTCCTGCCCCAAGATCCTGGACCCCCAGGTTCAACATGTCATTTCCTGTCACTCCAGTATTTATGGCCAAGGTTAGGTGAAGGGAAAAATAGGGGACAGGATACAAACTGCAGTGGTAAGTTTATATCTCAGAAGCAAACAGCCTTCCACAATTCACAAGATTTTAACAGCATTAAAGCTACATTCAGAATTCTCTGCATCAGAGGGAGTATTGGTACATGATCTTCTGTTTGTAGATGAGTGTGCCTTCAATACAGACTCTGAAGCTGAGATGCAAAAATATATGGATTGATTCTCTGCTGCTTATGCTCATTTTTGTCTAACAATTAACTCCAGGTAAACACATGTGGGTACACAGGCTATTCTACCAGCCATGACACAAATCATCCCAAGTAAACTGCCACCTGGACAATCTCAGGAGCTGGCATGCTGCCCTGAGAGATAAGGTGAGCCGGAGTCCTTGGGAGCCAGAGTCCTTGGGAGCTGGACATTCTGCCCCACTGACCAAGGGCACTAGACACAGCTATGCCTTATCATCTCCTCCGTAATGTATCCTCCTATCCTGTAATGCAAGATGCTGCACATACACAATGCTTGCACACCCATTCCCTCATTATTCTTTGTTCTACTCTGGAAGACCTAACAGTATATATGTAATAGCTAAGCAGTAATAAAATTGAGCTGGAGGCACAAGACAGTAGTGGCTTGACTCCTTATGCTCAGCTCCCCTCCTGGAGCGAGGTCACCACTGTGGGCCCCAAGTAAGCAAACCACAAGAAATGGTGTCAAAACCCGGGATCCCCCTGAAGGACGCTTCAGGACTCGCACTCCTCCTTGCTGGCCAAGGTAAGTGCCCCATCCGGGCTGGTCTCTCGATGGTCCCCTGCCCCAGCGGCCCCATGGCTTCTAGAGCCCCCTGTAGTTCCTTATCCTAATGGGGAATGTTCCCCCTTCTTCCCAAGATACACAAGTATGGATTCTTAAACAACTCCTAAGTTCCCATCACTTGAAATGCTCTGAAAAAGAATGTAAGATAACACTCCAGGAAGTTTTTGTTTTGGTCGCCTGGACTGAAGCTGGCCACATCCTGGATCCTGATGTTTGGGGGCAAGTTTTGACACTTGCCCGCAAAGCTGAGGTCCGTGGTGACTTTTCTCCCCCAATGCCCTTCTATCCTATCGTCACTGCAATACATGCCTGCCATTCAGAGAGAGAGGAAAAGCCTCAAGTTATTTTACAGGCAGCTTTAGATGAAGAAAAGGCCAGAGCAGAGAGTCCATGCCATCTCACTGAGGTCTGCAATGAGGGCACTCTAACTGATGAGAAATCCACTCGCCCCCCTCTTCCTAAGCCATCCCCGGATCCTCTGCCAGATAAACCACCCCTGCTAAAGCCTCCTCATCTTTACCCTGAGTTGCCTTGGGAAGACAGCTGGATCCAGCCTCCGCAAAAATATCAAGATGCTTCCCCTGTCCCTTCAGCAGCAGCTAATGACTACCCAGATGCCTGGCAGATGAGAGATTTTTGCTGGGTCTATTGGTAATCATTGCCTGTCCTGCTCTTTCCTCAAGGGGATTTCAGCACTCCCTTGTCCTGCTCCTCTCCTCATTTCCCTCCCCCAACCCCCCCCCCCCACCCATTCCACAGGCTTATGCAGAGTTTACAGATGCAAACAGAAAGCACCTGGGCTATGTTATCTACAAAAATGGATCTGTTTTATTCACCCATGAGAGCCCTCACACCCAGTCTGTGCAATGGGCAGAAATGCAAGCCCTAGCCTTGGTCCTTGACTGCTTCCCTTCCTCCCCCATTCTAGCAAGGGAGAGGGTTTGCATGTGTTTTTCCCCACAGATTTCACAGCCCCTCTGTAGATTCCCAACCATCAGATCCAACAAGCAGCAGCAGCCCCCAGACCAACTATCTCTGTAGCAGCCCTGACCAAAGGAATGCAAAGAATGTCTCTAAACAACAGTAGATGAAACCTGAGACAAAGAGGACTGAGGGATAAAAGACAATCCCCCCAACCTCCCTGCAGCACTTCAGGAAGAGCTCTTTACCTTGGCAAAGAGAGTGATAGACTTTAAACCTAGAGGACACTTGTCTCTTCACTTGTTACTGTGTTACCCCCAAAGCATGGGTCACCCCTCAGTGCCCACTTATCTCCACCCCCCAGATTCCTTTATGATGCATCTCTTTTCCCTGCTCTCTTTGCCAGTAACACAACTGTGGGTCACCCCACACTCTCACCAGAAGAACAAGCAGCCACACCTTATCCCAAGACTCTTAAAATTTCCAATTCTCTTGGTACTTTGCATATCCATACTGGGTCCCACTAACCCACTCATTCCAAGGAGACCTTTTCTCCTTTGACTTCTCTGCTATGAGGATCGAACTCCACACCTCCCCCGCACTTTTCTCCTTGACAGTGGACACTCCCCCCACTTCTGGTCTCCACAGATCCCCTGGAACCCGTGTAAAAGATCCCCTGTATGTTTCACGTTGTTTATTGTGTTTATTACTATTTCTTGGTGTTTATTATGACTATCCAGGGCACCCGGCCCTAAATGAAAAACAAGGGGGATATGTGGGTACACAGGCTATTCTAACAGCCATGACACAAATCATCCCAAGTAAACTGCCACCTGGACAATCTCAGGAGCTGGCATGCTGCCCTGAGAGATAAGGTGAGCCGGAGTCCTTGGTAGCTGGACATTCTGCCCCACTGACTAAGGGCACTAGACATAGCTGTGCCTTATCATCTCCTCCCTAATGTACCCTCCTATCCTGTAATGCAAGACAATGCACATATACAATGCTTGCACCCCCATTCCCTCATTATTCTTTGTTCTACCCTGGAAGACATAACAGTATGTATGTAATAGCTAAGCAGTAATAAAATTGAGCTGGAGGCACAAGACAGTAGTGGCTTGACTCCTTATTCTCAGCTCCCCTCCTGGAGGGAGGTCACCACTGTGGGCCCCAAGGAAGCAAGCCACAACAAAAACAGGTGCTCCATCAACCAGCACCACACCATCCACATGTGGAAACTTCCAATGGAGCACATGGAGAAGTTTTGAGTACTGTGGACTAGATCGCTTACCTGGTATGAGGAATGTAGGACACTGCTCTTCACAGGGTTTCTGTGGGGTGGGAGGGGTCCCATTGAAATCCATTGCAAAGGAGGAATGGCCCCATCCAATCACATAACTGGGAGAGTTCTCCTAATCACATTACAAAGATGACAAACAGAAGATTAGAAGAAATTAGTACTTAACCAGTCAAGAGTGACCCAGAGATCTTGACCTAAGAAAATTGAGCTTGTGCAATTATGTAATTGAATATTATCCCACACACCCCTAGTGTTCATCAGAATATCATGTGTCATATGATGAGGAGGATAATATTAGGGGCATGTCATGGGACCTCTTAAAATGTAATTCAAATACTGAGAGCCTTTGGAATTTCAGGTGGGACTGAAAGCATTTCTAAAGAATATATAATAATTACTCCACCTTGTGCCTCAGGCTAGGTGAGGTAACCCTATCCTGTAGGATTGGTGAATAAAGTGTTCAATTTTCCTTCACTCCAGAAGATTTCTATCATTTATAGATAACAATTGGGGGCTCATTTCTGGGGTCCACAGAACCCCCTTGAGGAAGCCCCAGAAGACAAGGAAGGAGCACTCACAACTTGATTTCAAGACAGATCCCTGTTTCTTTTCTGAGTTTCCTTCAGGTGGCTCTCTGAATGCTCTTGGAACCCCAACATTAATGGGAGAGTAATAGGAAAATTGAGGGAATACTAAAATTGACCCAGAAAGGTAGAGAAACTTTGGTGTTTACCTTGCAAGGCTTAGAAGTCCTCATTCAAGATAATCCCAGAGAATGAAGATCCTAGAGGGGAAGCCAAGGGTGGAAAAAAGCACCTACTAGAGGAAAGGAGGAGACCCCTCCCTCTCAAATACCCAAAGAGAATACCTTGGAAAGTTAGCTATCTGGGATGGTGAGGATACTGTCAAGGGTAAAGAGAAAAGTTTAAATATTTTTATTAAGTAACAATGTACCTTTAAACAAAGAGGAGGTAGGATTTGCAGCAGGCTGGATAATTGTTGATAATAATGACCAAGCTCACAGGAGACACATGCATGATTTGAGGGACCTTGTTATCTTGTGGATCGAGGAGGCCACTTCTAAGCTGAGGTACCTTCCAGTTTTCTTGAGAGAATGAGGGAAAATGTGAGAAAATTTTCAGGTTTGTATCTCCAGGATCCTGTGACAAAAGTCATGTTGATGGTGAATTTTGTCACCAATGCCTGGCCTGATATTAATAAGAAATTGCAGAAATTACAAAGAGTTTACATCAAGAGAGAGAATGAACAGTAGAAAAAGGAGAATAATGGATCAGGCTATTAGGGAGGGAGTTAAGGGGAAGAAAAGGAAGAGTGGACAAAATGAAGGTTTTAAATGTGGTAGAGCAGGACATTTTAAAAGAGAATGCCCTGAGTTGGAGAGGAGGCATAGATTGTGCCCTTCATGAACTTTGACTATGAAACTCACGGGTGTTTGTTCCTCAAGCCAACCAAGAGCTGCTGGGAAACCTGAGGGCTGGAGATTCCAAAGAAAAGCCCTCAGGAATTCATGTATTTTTTCTATGTCCTGTCTTGTGTAAATGTCTGTGTTGAATATTGTTGGGTCTGGGGACACAACTTGTTTTAAAATGGGAGAGCTGGGAGTTGGTCTGAGGAGAAGGAGGGGAAAAAAGGAAGTAGGTGTGCAGCTGGAGAACATTTCCTCCCTAACTGAACAATGGTCTCTGTACTGGTGTGAAGAGTTAAAGAAAATGGGAGGAGGATTCTTAAAGAGAAAAGGCTATGATTTGGGGGGTGGGGGAGACAGGAGACTTCAAGTGGTTAAGTTTTAAAGGGAAAGAGATCCCACCACAGGTAGGATACGTGATTAGGAAAGAAGGAAAATATGAAATCCGGAATTTAGGAGACAGGTTAATTGAAAGGAAATCATGTTTAAAGAATGTCTGCTCTGGCCATGTGATCTGAGTAATGACTCTCATTGTTTTTAAGTTTTCTGAACTGGGAGTCACTCTGAAGATTTTAAAAGAGGGATATTAGTGTTGTAACATTCTGACAATATCTGTATAGAATTGGAGGAATTAAATCACCTACATAAATACAGTGCTTTGGGATTTTAAACTTTATTGTAATACCTTTGGGTTAAAGAAAAGTGGTATTATGTTATTAAGAAGAAAAATGCCTATTTTATCAAGGATTTTTACTGATTTGGGAAAAAGCTCTAATTTCTTTTAATGTTGAGATTAATAATGCTAACAACTGTATTTTATTTTGGATGGAGCTTTTGAAATGTGAGTACTGAGTTCTCTGTATAAGGTACTCTATATTTTTTATAAAACTAAACTGTTGGGAAATTTAGTTGCAATTACATTGGAGTTTTAAACGTATCATATGTATGAGAGTAGATTCTGAGGTTCTCTGTAAAGAGATCTGGAAGACAAAAGTGTAAAGGTAGTGGGATATTCATTTTGCTCTTGTTCTAAGGGAAATGTGGTGTTTAAAAAGAATATTATATTTAATGTAAATTAACTATATATATTTAATTTTAAAGAAGTCAAGAATGGACCTCTCTTTTGGTAAATGAAGAGAGCTGATGGGGGTATGAATAAATATGAATTGTGTGGACCCCACAGTAAGGTAATTTATTGATTATGAGATATATTTATCAGTTATGTGATATTCTTTTGTAAATGCAAGAAGATTATATTTGCAATATTTAGTTATCCCTTGTGAATGTTATTTAAATACTCTGTCGTTAAAGCCTGGCATAAATTTGTGATTGCTTTGAAGAGTAATAAGGGAAATATCAAAAAGTATGACCCTGGGGCAACTAGGTGGCCCAGTAGATAGAGTACCGGCCCTGGAATCAGGAGTACCTGAGTTCAAATTCGGCCTCAGGCACTTAATAATTACCTAGCTGTGTGGCCTTGGGCAAGTGACTTAACCCCATTGCCTAGCAAAAACCTAATTTAAAAAAAAATATGACCCTTTCTGGGATAGCTCTGTGGGTTCATGAATAATGCAATAATGGAATGATTGCTTTGTACAATCTAGTAATTTCTATGTTACTCTTATTGGTGTTTTTTTATACTGAAATTAATAGCACATGTTGGAAATTCAAAGCCACCTAAGACATGCTAATGGTTTTAAAGAAGTCTGAAAAGTAATTTGTATGTTATGGAGCAGCTAGGTGGTGCAGTGGATAGAGCACCAGCCTTTAAGGCAGGAAGACCTGAATTCAGATCCACTCTCAGACCCTTAATTATTACCTAGCTGTGTGACCTTAGGCAAGTCACTGAATAACAATAACAAAATTTACAAATTATATATATGTTAGGGATGACTAGTAGTTCAAAAAGTTTATGTATAGAAATTTCTAGTTATATATATGATTTGGGAATATTTTGGATATATATATATATATATATATATATATATATATATATATATATTTCAAAACTGCTTGTTTGCTTTGAAGTAAAAGCACCCATGTAATATGAGAGAGATAAAAACAAGATAATCTGAGGTTTTTCTTTCTAATCTCTTGGGCAAAGGAGGTGTTTATTTGGGTAAAATACAACATGCTAGGGAGATTCTCTAGCCAAGGGGAATCTGACATACCCTCTATATTTAGAGATGGAGTAGATATGATTTCAGGCAAAAGGATGTCCCTAGTAAGAGGTAAGAGATGAAGCATGTAGGGCTAGTCATAGAATACCTGGTTTTAATAAAGACTCAGCAAGGACAGTCAGAGCTTTAAGTAGGGGTATCATTAATTGGGACACCATTAGGATAAAAATTGGAACATAATGAATTGCATTCCCTGGAGGTTCTTTATATTTTATTTATATTTTTATATTTTTTTAGGTTTTTTCTAGGGAAATGGGGTGAAGTGGCTTGCCCAAGGTCACACAGCTAGGTAATTATTAACAGTCTGAGGCTGGGTTTGAACTCGGGTACTCCTGACTCCAGGGCTGGCGCTCTATTCACTGTGCCCCCTAGCTGCCCCTTCACTAGAAGTTCTAATTAGGTAAAGCAACTATTTTAGAACATGGGACTTTTAATAAATTTTCTCTTATGTCAGATACCAGGATAGTCGACAAAAGGATATGCTACTGGGTAAATGTCATGTTATTGGAGCCAAGGAATCCAATGGACTAAAGATGTCCGGTGACACAGATGTGCAGTCAAAGGGGTGAATTTTCAGTGAGGCTTGAGGTTGGACCCCTTTGACTTGATTTCTCCAAAATGACATTTGGATAATGTCTCACATGAATGAATAAATATGACCTAAGAAATTTGACTTACCCATATGACCTCTGCCTGGACACTGACATTCAATATTTATATCTGTAAAAGAATGTTCCTTTAATGTCCTAGATTTTTATAGTTAGTTACTAAGCAAATCAGAAAAATAAGTTTTAGGTGAATTGGATATAATAACCAGAGATAGGATAGGTGTCTGGCTCTGACACCTGCTATTAGCTACATGCTAAGATAGGAATTAAGTATCCTTAATTTTTTTAGTGGATATTTAGGTAAGAAGAAGAATGGGAAATTCTTAGGATAATTGCAGTTTCAAGGTCTAGTTTAATGAAAAGAATGTGAGCTAGATAAATATACCAGGAAAGGAAAATATGAGAATACTTTGGGAAAAAAATTCATTTTGGTTGAGGTTGTTTGAGTCATTATTGTAATGAGAGCAAAGATTAAGATTGTTTTATTTTAAATCAGATGCTGGGAACTCTAAGAACAAAGATGACTGTTGAATGTATATGTTACAAGCTTAAGTCAATGAGATAATTCTCATTGGGAATTTGCTAATGCAGTAAAACACTAATGGAAGGTTATTGTGTTAAAAGTGAATTATGTGTGTAAATATGGCAATAAGGCAAAATGTAAATTGTAATAAGCTCCAGAATCTCATTGTTTTGTCATGGAAATATGTGTTTTGATTTGGGGAAAATGTCAAGCAGTTTCTTTACCAGAAGACAAGATATCAACCAGTCACCTGAGCTGTAAAGTACTTTTTGGAGTATAGATTCAGAATATGCACAAGTGCAGGGGTCCAGCCTCTCCGGCGTCCTTGGAACCTGACAGGAGGGATAGAGTCGGCGAAATGAGTTGAGTCCATGTGATTACAAGTTTGATCATGTAGTGGTTACAAGCTTGATTATCAATCACGTTGTTAATTTTCTTATCCCTGCTCAGACCATGATGACCTCAACCTGTCTGTTGCCTAGTTTATTGCTGCATAGTAAAGTTATTAATTAAACAGAACTTTCCTGATAATAATCTTTGATATAATTCGATTAATGGAATGCCTTTTTGTTTTTGTGACATATGTAATGTTTTTCAATACGCTCCCTTGACAACCTATAGTGAGGGCAGTTATGTTTGTCCACTCATCCGTTGACTCCTTCAATAACCAATTTTCCTTTCTGCCCCTGTTGGTAGATGCGACAGTTTCTATGACTTTTTATTCTTTCCCAATAAACTAAGGCTGTTAGAGTTCACATATTGGTCACCTATACTAACTATTCTTCCTCCATCTTTGTCATATATTCCTGTGTATGGTAAGGTGGGAAAACCTATTGATTTCCTAGGAATTCTACCTAAACTATCTTGTATCTGTTTTCCCTGTATATATTCTAGCATCTCCCTGGAACTCCCAGTGCTGTATTTTCCAAAGATTTCATATTGTTGGAACCTTTTGTATGCCTCAGAGAGAGAGGCAATCCTGTTAAATTTGGACAGTGTTCACAATCTGTTTTATTCAAGGACTTTCTCTGGAATCCTTACTTTATATTCATTCCAGTATTAGGATGAGTAAGTTTTGCAATCAATATTAGTCCTACAAATATGGGTATACATGGAATCCATATATATATACTAAAGAAGGAAATGTTGTTCCATCAGGCAGTGTGGCTGCCTTGAGTCTTCTTGCCGTGACTGTGTCAAACAGCTTAGAGATGCTGGCTCCCACAGAAGGACATCAGATGTCTCCAGGGGAGAAGAGTAGGGAAAAGGAGAGACACTGGACCAATTTATCTCCACCATCTCTTGCCTATGTATACATTGTTTGTCTGTAACTTCCCCTTGACTCTGTAATTGTGATACCCCTACCTATGCCTATCTCCTTATGGAAAGGAGGAAGGGAGGCAGGGTAAAAATGTTCTCCATTGAGAGGACAAGAGGGAACTTATTGGGTGGTATGATTGCATCCTACATGAGTCTGTATATCCTATCTAAGGAGAGTCCTATCTCTGATTTATACAACAGGGCATTAGTAATGGTGGGAGGAGAATCTAGCTAACGAAAGTCAAAACCCAGTCTTTTGGTGTGACTAATTGTTGAACTTGCAGTGGTCCACAGCAGTTTGAGAATTAGCCTTGGGTGCCAGTCCCATGGGTCTGACCTGGATTCTCAGTCCCTTTTCAGAGGTATACTGTGGCACAGGATTCTGATCCAGAGGAGAGCAACACCAGAGGCATAGGACTGAGTCAGTTCAGGGTGACTATTGTTCATAACTGTCTAGTCAGTATATTTTCCTGGGGAATAGGAAACATCTGAACATATCCAGAAGCAGGATACACATATTCTGGACTGTACAACTTAAAGAGATATGTGACTGAGATTCATGTGAGATACAATGATGGTACCTGTATTCCTTATAAAGATTCACAAACTAACTGGGGGACTTGTTAAGGAAAACTGTGATTATGAGTTAGTATGGACTTGCAAGGAAAGTGCTGATATGGCCACCTGCAAGAAAAACATTTTAAGGAACATCACTAAGTATATGAGATATTCTTGTGACTGGTTCAATGGCATGAAAACAGAGATTTGTTTTTATTAAGGCCTATCTAAAGACATTGGTATAAAAAGCAATTGGTATAAAAACTTGCCAGTGGAAGGAGTTACAGCAACTTTTGGAGATGTACCTTTTATCATGATGATTATATGGCCTATTTAGGAAGACCCCTCAGAAGTAAGGATGACCAATATTATCCATTTGTTGAAAACCCAGGAAACTATATTTCTGGAAGACCAACTAGCATGAGAGGGACATTATTGGATTTGTAGGACTACCTTCTAACCCAGTTGTTTAAAGGGAGTTGTTATATAGGGTTGATCAGGGCGTTGTTATCTAGACTTAACGGCCTACTACCTGAGCATGAATGGGAGTTGGAGCTATAGAATCTCAATTAATATCCTGAATAGACTAATAAGACACCAAGCTGTAGTGGAAATAATTACCAATCAAACAGCAAGGGCCTTGGACTTGCTGGCTGAGCGAGACACACAAAAATAGAGGTGATTATTCAACATAGATTGGTATTAGACTACCTGTTGGCTGAAAAAGGAATAGTCTGTGGTAAACTGATCTTTTCAAGTTGTTATTGTCTAAAGATAGATGATAATGGGCAGGTGGTAAAGGAAATAACCAGGGATATCAGAAATTTAGCACATGTTCCAGGCCAAACATGGACAAGCCCATTTAGTATCTCTTGAATGAATGTGTTTACTGGCGGCTCATAGTGGAAACAGTTGCTGGGTATCTTACTATTGGCCCTAAGTGGGATGATCCTATTACCTGTGTGTGTCTACCATGTATGATCCAGTTAATAACCATAATATTACAAAATTCTATCAGTAAATTAGGACAGGTGTGCATATTGATAGAGTAGATCAGTAGTCTTACCAAAGATGAGGAATGTGGATTAATTTGAGGAAGACACTGCTGGTGAAGTGTGAAGACCAGAATGTTATTAAAAAGAAAAGTGGGGGGGGTACTTCTGGACAAGATGGCTGAGAGCAGACAGGCACAGTTCTAAAGTCTCCTGATCTTTCCCCATCTATCACATGAAACAAACCTCTTAAAAGAAATCTGGGGTAATATCACCCTGGAGAGTTGATTCTGCGTGGGGTTTTTCTTTCTCTCTTTCTTTTCGCTCTCTCTCTCTCTCTCTCTCTCTCTCTCTCTCTCTCTTTCTTTCTTCCTTTCTTTCCCAAACCAGGACTTCACAGAAAGGATGGAAAAGAACATGGGATCCCCCCAGCCATGGATTGTTCAGAGTTGGTGCTCCCCCAAATTGGTGATGTTATCTTTATCTTTTTCTTCTACTTTGATTATAGTATTACTAACCCATTGTCTTTAATGTATTAGTTGCTGTATTGGATGTTATTGTAATCAATCTATTCCTTGTGTTGTGTAATTAAAATACTTTCATTTTCAAAAAAAAAAGAAATATGACCCACAAAAGCCACAAAGAAAAGCCAGGAGAAAGAATATTTACCTCAGGATTTGTCTCCGGCAGCAGCATTAGCCGAATTCAGTAGGGTGAGTCTGGACTCAGAGGGAGGATCAGCCCTGTCAACCAGATTCACAGATGAATGGGAGCCAGGAGCCTGAGGGCCCGAGAGCCGGACCTGCTGGATAAGCAGTGGGGCTAGACAGCAGGGCCTTGAGTCAACTAGGGAGTAGAGGCACTGGTGTTGGTGCTGTCCCCTGGGAGCTTGCAGACAGGGCTGAGGGGAGATTTCCAGAGCAGGAGAGCTGCAGACACCATACCTGGTCTCCTCTGGTCTGAGGAACTCTGAGTCCACACCTCCATTACACCTCAGACCTCTTCCTGGAGCAAATGCAGACTATTTCTGCCTCAGGCCCAGTTGTGTGAACAGAATAACCAGCCCAGCTGATGAATGACCTCAGGCCAGGGTAAAGGGCACCATTGATTGAAGGGAAAAGAATTCAATAGCTGCAACTCCTACCTTCAAGCACAAGCAAAGGGAGAAGGCCTCAATCAAGGTCACAGACACTCCAGAGAAAGCAACCAACTCCTCCTACTGGCCAGCCAGAGAAATTGCACTCAGTGAGTAAAGACTTTAGCAATCCTAAGCTCCTGTGAACCAGCCCCTCCCCAACTCAAGGTCTTAGCAAAATGAAGAAGGGTCAGCGAAAAGGTGGATCCATAGAAAAATTCTTGGAAGGGAAATACCCTAACTCAGAAAGACCTAGAACCTGTGAGGAGAATACAATCTGGCCTTCAGCACAGAAAGACTTCCTTGAAGAAATAAGGAAGGAGCTTAAAAATTTGGGAGAGACAATTAGTACCTTGCAACAAGAAAACAAATCCTTAGAAAGTACAATTGGACAAATACAAAAGGAAAATAAATCTCTCAGATCATCAATTGGACAATTACAAAACGAAAAAGAAAAGGGGGGTGTTGTGAGGAATGTAGAGCATTGGTCTTCATAGGGGATGTGTGTGTGGGGGGGGGTGTCCCTTTGAAATCCATTACAAAGGGGTAATGGCCACAGCTAGTCAAGAAACGGGGAGAGTTCTCCTAAACCTGTTCCAAAGAAGACAAACTCAAGATTAGATGAAACTAGTCCTTAACCAGTCAAGAATGACCTAGAGATCTTGACTTAATGCAACTGAGTTTGCATGATTAATTGATTGAATATTATCTCACATAGCCCCATGATGACTGGTGTTCATCAGCATTTCATGTGTTGAATATTAAAGGCATGTCATGGGATGGGCAGACCTCTTTGAGAGTCTATGAAAATACAGGTAGGAGAGGAAAACATTTCTAAAGACTATAAAATACCTGATGAAATGGAGCTATAGTGAGATGCTTCATGCTAGGTGTGGTACCTGTAACCTGCAGGATTCTTGAATAAAGTGTTTAATTTTCTCTCATTGCTGCAGATTTCTTTCATTTATAGATAACACCTGGTCAGTATTCCTTTCCAAGGAGGTACACATTGATAATGAGGTTGACATTTACATTTCCAGAGCCTGATCAATATTTGGGAGTATCAAAAAGAAAGTGTGGGAGAGAACAGGTATTAGACTGACCACCAAACTGAGGGTCTACAGAGCCTTTGTGCTAAACTTATTGCTATATGCCTATGAAACCTGGACACTCTACCAGTGCCATGTCAGGAAACTGAATCACTTCTATTGAAATTGTCTTAGGAAGATTCTGAAGATCACCTGGCATGAGAAGATACCAGACACTCAGGTCCTTTCTAGCAGTCCAACATTATTACAGAGTGCAACTACAGTGGGATTTGTTAGATGGCATTGTTAGAATGCAAGACATACACTTGCCAAACAAAACTATTTTATGGAAAACTCACATAAGGCAAGCATTCACAAGGGGTCAGAAGACGTGATACCAAGAGACCCTGAAAGTCTCATTGAAGAATTTTAGGATTGATTGTACAGTTTGAGAGACAATGACACAGGACCAACATGGTGTGCCCTCATCAGTGGGGTGTGGAAGTCAGAATTGAAGCAGCTCAAAGGAAACATAACATCTGGAAGTGCCCACCCCAGGTGTTCACACGGACTATTTGTGTCCAACCTGTGGTAAAAGCACTCCAAGCTCATATTGGTTTGATCAGCCACAGTAAGACACACTGAAATTTGTCTCAAATGTAGTGATGTCATCTTGATCTTCTTTGATAACGAAGGATAAGAACCAATGAACCAACAAAGTTTTATTAATTAACTAACCTACATTTTGGATATGATTTTTTGTTTGAGATTGAAAGATTGAAGAGTTTTTCAGCTGAAAGCTAATCTATTATTGGATTTCCAAAAAGTAACATTTCAAGTTTTTTAAAAATAAATGATAGCACACATATGTCTGCCTACTCCTTAAATTGTCATCTTTTTTCTCTTAATAGAAATTTCATTAAATTTTGAAGTAGGTCACAGAGAAAAAGCTATAAGCTTTTGAGACCTTCTGAATTTTGCAGGGTATTCTACATTCTGTGTTGAGCATTTTGTTATCTCCATTTCCTAAGCCAAATGGGACTTTTTGGGGCAGGAGAAGGCTAAGCACTTAGTACATAGCACATAGTATGCTACACATATGCAATGAGTTCTGTCTTAACCTCTCCTTGAGGACCACCCCTGTAGCATATACACTGAAGAATGCCTAGAGCCAGGTGCTATAAACCATTCCTCAAGCATGACCCATATTCTTATCCTACCCTCCCACCCCCAAATAATTTTTTTTGGCATGGCCTTCTGCAGAGCTCTCTCTCTCTCTCTCTCTCTCTCTCTCTCTCTCTCTCTCTCTCTCTCTCTCTCCTCTCTCTCTCTCTTTTCTTCTTGTCTTCCTCTCATTTGGTCATGTGAGCTCTCTAAATGAGACATGCATGCTCTGTCTACATGGCTCAAACAAAATGCCCCCAGTTCCATATAATTAGATCTATTTTAATCTAAGTTTTTCTTTTCTTCTTTTCTTTTCTCTCTTCTTTCATCTAAGTTTTTCTTCCCTTTCTCTCTTTTACTTTGACTTCTCCTTTCCCAGTAAAGTAACTACCAATACGGTTCCAGTTCCATGTGGCTGGATCTATGTTAATGCAAGCTTCTTTCCTTCCCTTTTCTCTTAAGTACTTTAGTCTTTTTTTTTAAACTCAGTTTATACTAATCAGCCTGTCTGTCCTTTAAGTAGTTCACTATCTTTCTGCCTCTCCAGAGAGCTTAACCTGATAATTATTTGCAGTCAGCTGTGAAATTTATGCATTAACTGTGAACATTCTGTAATAATGTGAATTTTGCTGAATCTGTGAATTAGAATGTAAGCCTTCCTTACACTCTTGATTCAGCATGGTGAGTTTTCACCCAAAGAACCTAGTTTTTAAGTCTTTTTCCCTGAGGGCATTTTCCCTCCATCATTCCTCCATTTTAGAATGCCCAGACAAATTTGAGTGTTATATGGCATCTTGTTAATGAAAAATTCATTATTTAATATTTCCCACTAATAATGGTCTTCATCCTAGGAATGCTCTCTGTCTCTGTCTATCTTTGTCTGTGTCTGTCTCTCTTTCTCTCTTTCTCTCTCTCTCTCGCTCATAAACACAAATCTATAATATGCAACTCCACTCTCAATCAAAAGCATTACCAACTATTTGACTGACATATCTTGATCTCAAAAACACTAAATCCATAAAATGCTTGTCCCCAAAGAGGGCCATCATCTAACTTTTTTTATTGTTCCTTAAGTACCATCTTTCCAGAAACTTAAAACTTACAGTTTTTGGTTAATCATCGACTCTTCTTGCCCTAGTTCCATGTAAAATCAATTGTCAATGTCAATTCTTGTTGTCGTTCCTGTATATTTTTATCAACCAGTCTCATCTCAAAAATTAGTTGTGTGATCCTGAGAAAATCACTTATCACTCTTTTCCTGAGATTCCTCATATGTAAAAGGAGTTGGTGAAGAAAATGGCTAAACACTTCAGTATCTTTGCCAAGAAAACACCAATGACCAAGTTAGAAAAAATATTAACAAAATTTGTCTGGAGCAATAAAAAGTCGAGAATATCAAGGGAACTATTGGAAAAAAAATTAAAAGAAAGTGGCATAACACTATCAGATCTAAAACTGTACTATAAAGTGTCAGTCATAAAAACTGCCTGGTACTGGTTAAGAAATAAAATATTGGATCACTGGATTAGGATAGGTTAAAGAGAAACCACAGTAAAGGACCACTGCTATCTAATGTTTGACAAAACCAAAGACATTAGCTTTTGGGATAAGTACTCACTATTTGACAAAAAAATTGTTGGGGTAAATATGTAAAATAGCATGGCAAAAACTAGGCATACATCCAGATCTCACACCCATAACAAAATAAGGTCAAAATGGATAAAGGATTTATTCATAAAAGGTGACACCATAGATAAATAAGTTTATCAGATCTATGGAAAAGGGATAAACTTATGACCAAACAAGAATTAGCATATATTATATACTGCAAAATGAATGATTTTGACTACTAAATTAAGAGGTTTTTGCACTAATAGAATCAATATCACCAAAATTAGAAGGAAAGCAGAAAGATGGGAAACAATCTTCACAATTAGGAGTTCAGATAAGGGTCTTATTTCTAAACTATATAAAGAACTGTATCAAATTTATAAGGTTAGAAGTCATTCCCCAATTAATAAATGGTCAAAGGATATGACTGAACAACTTTCAAATGAAGACACTAAAGCTATATATAATCATATGAAAAATCTTCCAAATCATTATTGATTAGATAAATGAAAAATAAAACAACTCTGTGGTATCACCTCACACCTATTGATGTATCATCTCACACCTATAAAATTGGCCAAAATGAGAAAAAAGGGAAAATGATCAGTCTTGGAGAGGTTATGAGAGAATTGGGACATTGATGCATTGCTGATGGAGCTGTGAACAGATCTAACATTTCTGGAGAGCAATGTGGAATGACACTCAAAGAACAATAAAAATATTCATTCCCTTTGACCCAGCAATTCAAATTCTAGGCCTATATCCAGAAGAAATCATTAAAAAATGGGAAATATTCCAGATGTTCCAAAATATTTATAGCAGTTCTTTTTGTGGTGGCAAAAAATTGGATATTAAGGAATGCCCATCAATTGGGGAATGGTTAACAAATTATGATATATAAATACTATGGAATATTATTGTTCCAAAAGAAATAATAAATGGGAAAATTCTAAAGAAACAAGGAATGACATACAGGATCTGATGTTGAGAGAATGTAGCAGAACCAAGAGAACAATGCACACATTAACAACAACATATTAAGATGATCTACTGCTCAACCTTGATGAAAACAGCTTCTCTCAATAGTTCAGATAGCTAGGATAATCATATTAGACTGGCTATGGACAATGTTATCAGCATCCAGAGGAAGAAAAGCAAAGAAAATAAAGAAAATCACAGAAAAAAACCAAAAATTCCTTCAGAATTTGATGAATACTTTATAAATATTAACTCTTGTGTATCTCTTTCCTTCACACCTAATCCATCATACAAAATATGATTATTCTGTAAGCATATTTATCAAAAATATGTATATATAATGCTAACCTGACTGCTCACACCTGAGGGGGGGGTGGGTGGGAAGAGAGGGTGGAAAGAAATTTTATAACTCAACAATACACATGTATATATAGATAATAAATAAAAAATAAATGAATGAATGAATGAATGAATGAATAAATAGAAAGAAAATACCCATGTGATCTCAAGTTCAATATGATTGACAAGCCAAAAAAGGCCATTATCATTTTATGTTTAATATAAGAAAAAAATTAGACCCAAATCCTTTAATAGTTAAAAAAAGATTTACTTAGTCATTACTGGAAAAATATTCAATAATAATATTCAGTGGAAATATTTATAGTTAATTCAGTTTAATGAGTTTCTCCTGTCTTCGAGTTATCCTTTGTGATCCTTTAGCCAAGCACCAGAAATGGAGGTCTTTCTGGCTATTTAGTACTGTGGTGACTATAAATTGAAGTCAATAGCTTGAATCATCATTAATAATCCTTAATTTTAAGGTTGACCTAGCCTAACATGAAAGAGGTAGAATACTCACCTCAAAATGTTATATAACTGAATTCATAAAAATTCAGTTATAGGTAAGAAAAGTTTTCTTTCTACCATCAGATAGTTTGTAAATATTATATTGCTGTAATATACATAATTCCCAATATTCAGTAATGTAGATATGGTTGAGAGTTCACTCAAGTTAAACTGCAGATCAGTCTTAGTCCAATAAAGTAATTAGAGGGCACTACAATAGTTGGATCAGTTCACAACTCCACCAGTGATGCAATTGTCTTCCAATATACTCATGTCTCCAAAAACTATCATTTTCCTTTTCTTTTATTTTTTAATTATGTTTTATTCTTCCAAATACATAACAAAAACAATTTAAACATTCATCCCTATGTCTATATAGAGAGAGTTCTAAGTTAGAGAATTTTCTTCCTCTCCCCCTTCCCAATCCCATCTCCTCTGCAATGGTCAGGTTAATATTGTATTTACACATTGTTTGTTAGGCATATTTAAAAGTTAGCCATTTTTGTATGAGGAATTAGGATTAAAGAAAAGAAATATATAAGAGATTTTTTAATGTAAATGTAGTGTTCCACAGAATCTGAATTTTTTTTTTTGTTTTATTCCTCTGGGTGTGGACAGCATTGTCCATAGCCATTCTTTTTATTAATTTATTTTTTAAAAATTTTCATCCATTTGTATGTGCATATTTCCAAGTTACAAAATTTCCTTCCACCCTTCATTCCCACCCCCACCCCTCACTAGGAAACAGTCAGGTTAGCATTTTACATATATATATATATATATATATATATATATATATATATATATATATATATAGTTAAACATATTTGCAAATTATTAATTTTTGGCAAGAGGAATTAGAATTAAGGGAAAGTGATACATAAGAGATAATTTTTATAAAGTGTTCATAAGATATGCAAGGATTATTTTTTTCTGTATGTTTTCTTTTTTTTTTTGTCTTCCTCTGGTTGGGGATAATATAGTAAATAACTAGTCAAATACAATTGTCCTTGCTCTCTGGAATGTCCAGAGGAGTTGTTTACATCAAGGCTCTTCATCTCATAATGTTGTTGATGTGTACTTGGTTCTCTTCCATCAGCATCATATCCTGTAAGTCATTCCATGCTTCTCTAGAGTGCAAGCATTTACTGTGTCTTATAGAGCAATGATATTTCATAGTATTCATGCACCACATAGCCATTCTAATGAGATTGACCTAGTTCTCTGACCTTCTGAGAGCAGCTGAATCCATTAGGGTTGATCATCTCACAACATTTTTGTTAATTAGTATATTGTTCTCTTGGTTCTGCTCCCTTCACTCAGAATCAGATCCTGTAATTCCTTCCATGCTGCTCTCGAGTCTGATCACCTGTGATTTCTTATAGAACAAAAGTATTTCATAATATTGATATACCATAACTTTCTCCTATAGTCCATAACCAGTCAAAAGCAATTGTCCTAGCTCTCTGGACTGTTGAGAGGAGTTGTTTATAATCATGGTTGTTCATCTCATAATGCTGTTCATCTCACAATGTGCATTGTTCTCTTGACTCTACCATAACTTTTTAAACCTTTCCCCAATTGATGGGCATTCACTCAATTTCCAATTATTTGCCACTACAAAAGAGTTGCTAGGAATATTATGGAATATGTGGGACTTTTCCCATGTTTTTATGATTCCTTCTGGGTAGAGGCCTAAAATTGGAGTTGCTGTTTCAAAAGGTAAGAACAGTTTTATTGCTCTTTGGGCATGGAGTACTTCATATGCCTAAAGATAGCTTTGATTCCTTCATGTGAAAACTGCCTGTTCATAGCTTTTGACCATTTATCAATTGAAGAATGGCTTATATTTTTCAATTCTGTTGTGGTTTCAGCAACCTTTTATGCTACATTATGTAAATGTACCTAAGAGAACCTAGTTTTCTTTGTGAGCAGTACTAAAGGAGGTTAACATGTTATTATGCAAACAGCTAACTTTAAATGCTGGGAATTCATACTGGAGATTTAGTTAAAGAGTTCAATCGCGAATTTAGGTCAATAAATGAAATTACGTAGTATAAGATTTATCAGAAGTCCCCTGAGACCAAGGAATTAAATCAGAAATTGCCTGAAAATACTTAAGTCTACAATGATTGTTTATTGTTCTATATACCAGTATATAGAATATCAGTATGGAGTATTTTTCATTTAAACTTTTTAATCTTTCCCATCTAAAATTAGTCAACTAATTCACTGGTCATGTTTAGTTCACATTTTAACATGCATGAAAACAAAAGAAAGGGAAAATCCAGACAAAGAGATAGGAAATCTGAATTTGCCCTCTCAACATTTGTAACTCCACCACTGAGCTAGTCTCCATTTGGAGTAAATTGAATAATCAACCCTCATTCTTTGGTTTTAGTTTCAGTTTCATTGATGGATTGGCCCATGATTTCATTGTCATTTCATTACTTGACAAGGAAACTTTCTCTTCTGGTGCAAATTGGAACCTTCTTGTAAACTTATATTGGTACAATACATTGTTTGAATGATATGAAGCTAAGGGATTTAGCTAAAGTCAAACAATCAACCTGTCAGAGGTTGAACTTGAGTTCAGCTATGTTCATCTTTTAGGTAGCTTCTTTTTTTAATTGATATTTTCTTTTTAAGTAACTTCTTTATCTGCCATGACACTATGCTTCTAAAGGATACAATTATAAAAAAAGTAATTTGAAGCAAGTGTTAAATATGATTGAAACAATTTGTCAAACTTTTCTAAGGGAGTTCTAATGGAAGTAGTGACATCAAAAGAGCTTAAATAAATACAGTTATTGGATTTTTACTGGACCTGACAGATTTAATAACTGCTTTAGCAGAACTAGGGTTTGTTTGTGTGTGTTTGTGTGTGTGTGTGTGTGTGTGTGTGTGTGTAAGTGTATTTCTCTGATTTGCAATCCTCTACTTTGTTGTTGCTTTCCCATAATATGACAAAGAAAAGTAGTTGGATGTTTATGCTATTGCTGAGCTTTTAGGGTTTTGTTTCTGTCTATTAACAGTTGTTGCTTTTGTTCCTGTTGTGGTCATCATATTCTTCTCATCTTTTTCAATAGAATACTGAAAGACAAAGTCTTGATATGTATCACATATAGGTTTTATTTAATATTTAATGATCTTTTTGACTAATTTATAGGTAATATTTTTGAACACTGGAAAAATATTGTTTTTTTTGTAGAAGAATAAAAATATTGGAATGTAAATCCATCTTCTGAGGTCTCCTGAAAGCACTGTTAGCAAAACTCCAGTAGTTACAACTACAGGCATCTGATCCATCTCATCCTATTTTGATATGATTTTGATTTCTTCTGCTAGCTCTTTACTTTGAAAATATTGTATCCCATGGAGTTTGTAAATAATATGCCTTTGATATGATTACCATCTTTTGAAAAAGTTAAATGACTCTCATTAAGTTGGCAAAGTGAGTCAAAGCAAGACTGTCCTGCTCTCTAGAAATAACTCCAACAGGATTTAAAAAAAAAGATTTTAGTGAGAAACAATAAAGAGATATAATAAGAAAATATATCTCTGTGCCCACTCAGGTTCAAACAGAGATAGCAAGAAACCCATGGGCATGAGGAAGAGGACCAAGTCAGAAAAATGTAAACATCTCTTGTCTTGAAGGTCACCTAGGAAACCACTGCTGCTACTTCCTTCTCAAGCAGCAGTTGATCAGAGTGGTCTGATAGCAATTGGAGTGTCTGGGCCCTCTTCATCCACTACAGTATTTACTTCAACCACAAAAAGTGGAGCAACCCACCCAACTTCAAGAACAGACTCTGAAAATCTGAAAGAGAAAGCTTATTAAAGAGAGAATTGGGCTTTCTATGTTACCTGATCTTTAAGATACAGTATCTGTTCAGAAGTACTTCCTTAAAGAAAATAAAACTTTTTGAAGAATTAGTAGTTCAAGTTGAATATAAAAACTATGTTGATCACTTGACAAATGTCATTATTTTCTACAGGGAGCCTCAAAAGTATTTTCAAGTTTTTACAACAAACTCTTTCTAGATGTTTTAGACTAAGCTGCCAACAATTAGATAGAGAACTATGAGTATACAGAACTTGGGTAAGATGAAATAAATGAAAAACATGTCAAAATTCCAACTGAAAAAGAAGTTTTGAATGCCATTAGTCTCCTTCCAAGTGGCAAAGCCCATAGTGTTGATTTTATTCCAGCTGAGATATACAAGATGGGGGTGGGCTGTCCATTGTTCATCCAAAAACTGAATGAAATGTTCTCCAGTTATATGGCATGAAGGGGTTATCCCCCAAGAATTCAAGGATGCTTCCATCATCCATCTCTATAAAGATAAAGGGAATAGATTTTCCTGTGACAATCAGAGGGGTATTTCTCTTTTAGTCATTGCTGGCAATATTCTTGCCAGATTTCTCATCAGACTGATACTTCACCTGAAAGATGATCACCTCCATGAAAGTCAGTCTGGATTCATAATGGGTCGAGAAACAGTTGATATGGTGTTTGCTGCCCAACAACTCCAGGGAAAAATGCCAAGAACAGAACTGGGGTCTGTACAACATTTATAGATATGACTATGGAGTTTGAAACTGACAGTTCTGAGGATTTATGGGAAATAGTGCCAAAATTTGGTTGCCCAGGAACAGAATAGAGGTCTGTATACAACATTTGAGGATCTGACCAAAGTCTTTCATACCATCAGACAAGAGAATTTATATAAAATTATGAGAAAATTTGCTTACCCAGAGAAGTTCATCAGTATTGTACATCAATTTCATGATGGCATGCATGTATAGTGGATGATGCTCTTGTGGTTTTCCAGTCACCAATGGAGTAAAACAAGGATGTGTCCTTGCTCCCATATATTTTAGTATGATGTTTTCAGCCATGACATCAAGCAACTTCATTGAGGATGAACATGGCCTCAAGGTCAGTTACTATACTGATGGCAAATTCTTCAACTTGAAAAGGCTACAAGCCAAGACCAAAGTAGAGGAAGTGTTGGTTCATGATCTTCTATTTGCAAATTATTGTGCACTTGGTGTACCCTCTGAAACTGAGATGCAATAAAGTATGAATCAATTCTCTGCTGCTTTTGCTATTTTTTGTTTAACAATTAACACCAAGAAAACACAGGTGCTCTATCAGTCAACACCACACCATCCATATGTGGAGACATCGATTGCAGCAAATAGAGAAGTTTTGGGTACTGTGGACAAGAGCACTTACCTTGGCAGTATCCTTTCCAAGGAGGTACACATTGACAATGAGGTTGCCAGAGTTAACTCAGTATTTGGGAAATTCTGAAAGAAGGTATGGAAGAGCAGAGGTATTAGACTGACTACCAAATTGAAGGTCTACAGAGCCTTTGTGCTGATCTCATTGCTATATGTCTGTTAAACCTGGAGAGTATACCAGTACCATATCAGGAAACTGAATTGCTTCCTTTGAAATTGCCTTAGGATGATTCTGAAAATCACCTGGCAAGAGAAGGACTGCGGTCCTTTCTTGAGTTTAGCTGCCTATCATTCCAACATTACTACACAGAGTGCAACTACAATGGGCTGTGTTCAATGTTAGTGTGTCAGAGGTATACTTGCCAAAAAAAAAAAATTATGGAAATCTCACACAGGACAAGCACTCACAAGAGGATCAGAAGAAGCTATACCAAGACACCCTGAAGAACTTTAGAATTGTTGGTACAACATGGGAGATACTGCACAGGACCACCAAACATGTTGTGCCCTCATCACTGAGAACACTGCACTCTACAAGGAAGGCAGAATTCAAGCAGCTCAAAGGAAACATGACATACATAAGTTTAGAGTACCCACCCCAGGTGTTCACATGAACTATTTATACCCAACCTGTGGTAGAGCCTTCAAAGCTGGTAATGATCTGATCAGTCACAGTTGGAAGCACTCAAACACAGTGATTTCTCAAGCATAGTGACTTCATTTAGGTCTTCTTTGATAAGTAAGGATGAGAACTAACCAACCAACCAATCCAAGTATGTTAAAGGAGTAAATTCTATTGTAAATAGAATACAGACAAATAGGGGAAGAGGATAGCAAAGTACAAACTTTTTAGAAAGAAATGAGACATCATAGATATAGAGTGGAACAGAACATTGAAGGGAAAGAAGAAAAATCATGGAGAAATTGCTGATCAATAGTAGGGGAATTTTTATAACAGAAGTTCCCTTTACTTATGAAATTAGATATGTAACAAAATAAAAAAATCAAAATCCTCTGTTACAAGACAATGAAGTACTCATAATTGAAAGAAAGAAGACAAGAATGGGATAAAGTTGGATATGGAAAGTAAAGGATAATTCATCTTCTTGTGACAGTAGGGACCAATAAAAGTAATCATTTGAACTTGCTATTTCTGATCCTAAAAGGTATGTAAGTTAAATTGGGTAGCTGTTATGAGATTTTATTTATTTAGTGAATTCTTGTTTATTATTAATTGAAGGAATTAAAAATGATGTTAAACAATTATGTTTGGATTGTGGGGCAAATACAAATTTAATTATAGTTACATGTTGCATCAGAAAGTCAAATACCTTAAATGAACAAACTGATCTTGGTGTTCTGAATTTTTTTCAGATGTTCATCTGTAGGAGCTGGTCAATGTTCACTCCTAAAGGATTTGATGTTTTATGAAATCCCAATCCAGTTTGACAATGTTAGAGACTATAATTAAATCAAAAGTGGTCCTTCCCTATTCCTCAGCTATTATCATTAAGAAAAGAATAATAACATTTCTTTATATAGCTTGATACATCCCCAATTTTATTTTTAAAGATTTTCTTCAGTGAACTTTTATAATTCTTTTTTTTTCTTTTAAGAAAATTGTTTTTTTTAAAGACTAATTTTTAAAAGTAAACTTTTGTACCTCTTTTCCCATTTTGTCAATTCTGTTATTTTAGGAACTATTTTCATCAGTTTTTTGTTGTCTGAGTGTATGTGTGTGTGTGTGTGTGTGTGTGTGTGTGTGTGTGTGTGTGTGTGAATTTTACCAAGTTGTTAATGGGCTTTTTCATAAGACTATTCCATCAGCTCATTTGTTTACCTAAATTTTCCATTACCACTCTGATTTTGAAAAATAAATTTCAGCTCTTCTAGGAATTCTTCTTGGATTTGTTTCAAATTCCTCCTTCCTTGCACCCATTTTTTTTTTGTTAAAATTTTGCTTATAGATGTTAGGATACCATAATCTTCTTCTGAGATTGTGTTTTGATCTTCCCTGTCTCCATAATAGCTTCTTTTGGTCAAATTCTTTTTGTTGTTCTTTTTGACTCATTTTCACCCTCTTTTCTTTTGAACTTTATGTTCTAATTTTTCCCAATATGTGTGGATTGGTGGAGGAGAGAAGTAAGAGAAGCACTATCCCTGAAGTTTTTATTGCATTGTTGTTTTCAAAGGTAACTCTGAAGATTAACAATTTTTATTTGTGCTCTGGACATAAGTGTAGTCTGTGTTCTCCTGGTCTAATTTCTTCTCCTTACAAAGGAAGCGACCTGATTCCTTGGGTTTGCAAGGAATATTGGTTTTGATGGGTCTTGATCTGCTGGATTAGGTGCTCAAGATGGTTCTTCTACATCTTTGACCAGGTACCCAGAAGAGGGTATGACAATGGAATTGTCAAATAGCATCCAGTCCTGAATCTAGTGCTCACATTGAGGTGCTCTGGAATCTCTTTATCAATTGTTAGATTCCATTACCATCTTTGTCATGTGAACTCATGAAGTTACCATTGCTGCTGTCAATATAACCCTTCACATATTGTTCTTATATCCATGTGGGCTATGGGTCATTTTCCATGTTTTCTGTTCTATATCCCTCCTCACTCTGGACTTTTCTTAAGTTGAAGGATGTCTCACTCAGACCTTTTATTGGCTTTGCCAGTTTTATATAAATAATTATTTTGAGTTTTGATCTCTGCTGTCTCCATAGTAACTTTCTAGAGTCATGATTTTTTTTCCATTTTTGTGGTTTGTTCATTGCCTCAGCCTATTTATTGACTTTTAAATTTTATATTAAAATTTGACTCTGTTTCTAGGGTGAAAGGGGAATTGTACTATGCTTCAGGACTTTTGATTGCTTGTACTGCTACTGCTTTCAGAATTTGTTCTAGAAATCAAAGTTTTCAGTATGTAAAAGATGGTATGTTCTAGAAAGAGGTGTGATCACTATTCTCCTAACCTGTGCTCTGACTCACAAATGGAGCACTCTTATAAGCTTCAACACCCTGAAAATGCACCTTGCTCTCATTTGACCCTAATTTCACTCTCCTTAAGGTTCTATGAATGCAACTTGTACAAGTTATAGTGCTTCTCCATCACTCTCCCTTGATTAAACACAACTATTATTTAATATTAGCAACTGTAGAAAGCACACAAGCTCTCCTTTGTAGAAGAGCCAGTGCACTGGGATCAACCCAGAATTATGCATGGGCATGAGCAATGCAAGGTTCCTGTGCCCAATGATAGTAAAAGGTCCCCTGAAATCTTATTCTTAGCACTTGATAGAGCTCCCTACCATCTGTGCGTTGATATCTCCCAAAACTTCTGCCTATCTGATGCCTCCACCCCCACACAGTCTGCTTTGGGCTGAACTGAGGGATCTACCACTAACCCAGTGGGACACACCTCCTGTGAACATCCTTAAGGGGAAAAATGCATCATCTTGACTATTTATAGGTTCTGCTGCTCTATAGTTCAATTTGAGATGTTATTGTTACCAGATCTAAAACTATGTTATTACCAGATCTAAAACTATACTATCTACCAGATCTAAAACTATACAATAAAGCAACAGGCATCAAAACTGCCTGATACTGGTTAAGAAATAAAGTAATGGATCAGTGGAATAGGATAAGTTCAAAAGAAACTGCAGTAAATGACTACAGCAATGTACTTTGAGAAACCCAAAGTCTGATGAGCCTCTGGGATAAGAACTCACTATTTGAATAAAATGTTGGGAAAATTGGAAAATAGTATGGCCAAAACTAGGCATAGACCCACATCTCATAACCTATGCCAAAATAAAGTCAAAATAGGTACAAAATTTAGACATAAAAAGTAATACCATAGTTTAAAATACTCTATCTATCTGATCTATTGAAAAGGGATGAATTTAGGACAAAACTAGATTGAGAGTACATAATAAATTGCAAAATGAATGATTTTGACTATATTAAATTAAAAAGGTTTTGCACTAATAATATCAGTGCTGCCAAAATTAGGAAAAAAGAAGAAAGCTGGGAAACAATGTCCACAAACAGGAGTTCTGGTAAAGGTCTCATTTCCAAAATATATAGAGAATTGTATCAAATTTATCAGATCACAAATCATATCCCAATTGATAAATGGTCAAAGGATATGAGCAGTTTTCAAATGAAGAAATTAAAGCTATAAATAATCATATGTAAAAATGCTCCAAATCATTATTGATTAGAGAAATGTGAATTGAAACAGCAATATGGTATTATATCATACATGCTAGATTAGCCCCAATGAGAAAAAAGGAAGGTGATTAATACTGGAGAGGTTGTGAGAGGATTGGGATATTGATGCATTGCTGGTGGAGTTGTGAAAGGACCCAACCTTTCTGGAGAGCCACGTGGAACTATGCCCAAAGAACAATAAAATTGTTCATATCCTTTGGCACACCAATTCCAATTCTAGAACTATATCTATAAAAATTGTAAAAAATGGGAAAAGTCCCACATGTTCCAAAATATTAAGAGCAGCTCATTTTGTAGTGACAAAGAATTGGAAATTGAGATGTCCATCAATTGGTGGCGGCTAAACAAATTATGCTGTATGAATACTATGGAATATTATTTTTCTGTAAGAATAGTCAGACTAAAGAAGCATGTAATGATTCATGGAATCTGATGCTGAGTGAAGGAAGCAGAGCCAAGAGAACAATGTATACATCCACAACATTGTGAAATGAACAGCCTTGATGTTGGAAACTCCTCTGGACAGTCGAGAGAGCTAGGACAACTGTATTTGACTGGTTATGTACTATATTATCCTCAAGCAGAGGAAGACAAATAAAACAAAACAAAAAAAGTCATAAAAAAAATCCTTCTGAATGTGATGAACACTTTATAAAAATTATCTCTTATATATCTCTTTCCCTTAATCCTAATTCCTTATGCCAAAAACTGCTAATGTGTAAAATGTTTGACAAAATAGGTATATAAAATGCTAACCTGACTAAACCCTGCTGGGGGGGAGGGGGGTGCAAAGCAAGGGTGAAGGAAAATTTTGTAACTTGGAAATATGCATGTACAAATGGATGAAAATAAATAAATCCATTTTTTGAAAAAAAGATGTTATTGTAAAATTATTTATAGAAAAATTTTGAGAGAATTAAGATGAGTTCCTATTACTCCACAATCTTTTGAAAGAATGTTCAGGGGTCTCAAATGAGGGTTTCTTCCAACCCGTGATCTTTTCTTGTTTTTCCCAAAAGTCCCTAGAAGGGTTATTTCAATGGACCGTTTATCAGAGCAACAACAAAAACAACAACAACAACAAAGCAACAACATACATCGTCTGGTGCTAGAGGGTGAGATTAAGAGGAATTTTAAAAAGTCAAAAATCTATACTCAGGTACTAAGTTTGGATGAAAGATAAGTGTAGAATAATGGAAGCAGATTATGTCAAATATAGATCATTAGTGGTCAAAACAAAGCTTTCCCTTTTTATATAAAGAGAATAACAGGAAACAAAGAGAGAAAAATGAATTTGAAATTATGATAGAAGAAAATTCATATTTAACAGTTTGAACTGTGAGCGAAAATGGAATGCAATTACTCATTAAACCAATAAGTGTAAACAAATTTCCTTTAAAAAAAAAAGAAGAATCTAATGAGATGTTCTTTACAAGAATTCACACTGAGAAAAAATAAAAAAGCTAAATTTATTAGGTTTTTGAAAATTAAAAAAAATTAGGGATAGAAGTATAATCTCAAGAAGGCAAAAAATAGTCTTGATTCAGTTAATTAAACAGGGAAATTATAATATTAAAGACATCTTAAATAATGAAACATATATTCACATATGCAAATATGAACTATATCTATCATACAAAATACATATATCACATAATACATATGTTACATGCACATATGGAATATGTGTATGTATGTACTTATTGGTATATGTGTTTTTAGAAAAATAAACAAAGATGCATCAAAGTCTCCACACAAGGTAGATATAAATATCATTACATATGCATATTCACACACACACACACACACATATATATATATAAATATATATTATATCACCTATATGATATAAATGTCATGGCTATGATAAAAGCAAAAGATTTAAAGATTTAACAGAAAATCTATATAGGGAGAAACCTCATAAATATGAGTTGTGTGGAAAAGTTATATTTGGTGACTATATCTTAATATTCATCAGAAAATCCACACAGGAGACTTATCTGTGGTCAGTATAGTAAAGAGTACAGTTGGAAGCAATCAATGTTCATCAAAATATCTATTCACATTATAAACCTTTTTAATGTGATCAGTGTAGATAAAAATTCAAATTTAGATTTAGATTTTTCAAAAGATCAGAGGGGCCAAAGAGGAGAAAAATCTTATAAATGTGACTAATGTGGAAAAAAAGGTTCAATATAAAATCAAATTTACTGATCAGAAAATTCTCATAGGAAAATATCATGTAGGAGAAGGTAGTGCAGTGGATGGAGCACTGGCCTCAAAGTCAGGAGGACAGAACTTTGAATCCAGGTCAGGCTCTAGTCATTTACTAGCTGTGTGACCTTGAGCAAATCACTTAATTCTGATTGCCTCTCATTCAGGGACATCTCCAGTCATCCTGATTCAAATCTGGTCACTGGACCCAGATGACTCTGGAGGAGAAAGTGAGGCTGGTGACTTAGCACAGCATCACAAGTACAATTATGATTACTAATTCTGTATTGTCTACAAGATAACTTCCCCAATTTAGATTTTTATGTTTCCTTTCCCCTCATCCCTCCTCATCAATGCTTTGTATGTGACTGCTGCCTCTCAATTAGCCTTTTTTTCTAACAGCTCTTTTTCCTTTCCTTCTGCCTTTCCCTTTTATTTTTTTTTAAACTATTGCTTTAAGTATACCTTTTGGGGGGTTTTTACAAGACAATGGAGTTAAGTGACTTACCCAAGGTTGCATAGCTAGCAAGTGTCAAGTGTCTGAGGTCAGAATTGAATTCAGGGCTTCCGGATTTCAAGGCTCTATTCTCTCTACTGTGCTGCCTAGCTGCCCCTACTTTAATTTTTCATAAGTTTTATTTTCACCCTCCCTTTTAACAGTCCCTTCTTCCCTTTTCTTTCCCCTTCCCCTCCCTCCTTCCTTACAGGTTAGGATAAATTTTTAAACGCAATTGGGAATATATGTCATTCCCTCTTTGGGTCAAATCTGTTGAGAGTAAGATTTATTCAGTGCTCACACCAGCGTCTCTACTGTAATAGCTCTTTATGCTTCTTCAGTGGTATTATTTATACTCTAATGCCTCCCCTTCCCCAAATACCTCCATGTTTTTATATTATTTTTAAACCTATCTTCTACCTCTGACAAAATGCACTCATTTTATCTTTCCTGATATAAGTACAATTCTCAAGGGTGATTGATTGATTGACTTATTAGTACCATTACTTAATAATCAATTCTTAGCCACAGCCTTGTTCTAAAGTCACTCCCTCCATCTGTCCCATTAGAATTACAATTCCCAAGAGCCAAAAGAATCATTAATCATAAATAATTTAAATAACACACTTTTTCCAGATATCTTTTATAAAAATGCAATTGTCTGGAGCTATCATATCATGTAAAACAAAGTTACTTCATAATTCACTTATATCCACCCCCACTAAGTAACCTTACTTCAACAGTAGCTAAAGTATCAAGTAAAACAAAATCACTCCATTATCTAGTTGTGTCCTAACTCTCTCCCTGTTTCAATAAAAATTAAACCCTTGTGAGTTAAAATATTATGTAAAGCAAAATCACTTCATGATCCAGTTTTATCTGCACCACTAAGTATATTCCTCCAACTACATTCAACCCTCATGACCTAAAGTATCTGCTAAATCATCATCATTCTCATGATCAATCTATACCTTTACACTTTCTCTAAGTATGCTTTTTTAACTATCCTAAGAGAAATACAATTCTCAAGAGTTATTATGATTGTCTTCCTGTGCAGGGATGTGCACAGTTTAATTTTACTGACTGATATGTTTCCCCCCTTCTTTGTTTACCTTGTATGCATATCTTGAGTCATATTTGAAGATCAAATTTTATTTTCAGTTCTGGCCTTTTTATCAGAAAAGTTTGAAATTCATCTATTTCATTGAAAATCCATCTTTTCTTCAGAAAGATTATGCAGAATTTTGCATGGTAATTGATCCTTGCTTACAATCTTTTGCTTTCTGAAATATCACATTCCAGGCTCATACTGTGATTTTAATTGATTCTTTCAAAATTGATTCTATTTTGACTGCTTGCAGTATTTTTTCCTTTAGCTGAGTATTCTTAAATTTGACTTCAATATTCCTTTGAGTTTCTATTTTGTATTGGCTTACAGGAAGGGATTGATCGATTCTTTCTGGGGCTATTTTGTCTTCTTGTTCCAGAACATTAGGGCATTTTTCCATGATGATTTCCTGAAACATGCTTTCCAGGCTCTTTTTTTGCATTAAGGTTTTTAGGTAGACCAATAATTCATGAATTATCTCATCTTGATATATTTTCAGATTGGCTGTAGTTCCTAAGAAAGATTTTTCATTTTCTTCTATTTTACAGAATTTTGGATTTCATGAGACGAATCTTGTTTCTGATAGAGTCACAAGTTTTCCTTAGTCCAGTTCTAATTTGGGAGGGGTGGTATTGTTTCCTTCAGTCAACTTATGTGTTTCCTTTTCCATTTGGCTAATTTTACTTTTAAATGATTTTTTTTTCTTTTTCAGTAGGATAATATTTCTTTCATGAGTTAATTCATTTTCCTGTTGGGTATTTTTACTTTTAAAGGAACTGATTGCTTCGGTGAATTTTTCATTATTCTCCTGCATTGCTCTCATTTCTTTTAACCATTTTTCTTCTTAGTATTATTTTGTTTTTTTAATCATTTTTAAGCTTTTTAGAATATTTTTTTAAAATTTGAGGCTAATTCTTAAATTCCTTTGAGTCTTCACATATATGAATTACCTAGGAAAAAATATCCAGGGCCAGATGAATTTACAAGTGAATTCTACCAAACATTCAAGAACAATTACCTTAATTCCTAAATAAACTATTTTTAAAAATTAAGTGAAGGAGTTATAACACCAATATGGTGCTTAAGTCTTAACCAAGAAGAGTCAAAGCAGAGAAAATTATGGTTCAATCCCTCTAATGTATATTGATGCAAAACTTTTAAAAAAGATTGCAAAAAGTTGCTACTAGGATAATGAACCATGATAAGGTGTATCTTCATAATTTCCACAATACAAGCATTGGTAGTTCAATATTAAGAAAGCAATAAACACAATGCAATCATATCAAAAACAAAATTAAGAGAAATCATAAGATCCTTTCAAAAAATGCTGAAAAAATCCTTTGATAAATTACAGTTTCCATTCTTAATAAAAACACTAGAGAGCAAAAGAAAAAATGAAGTTTTCCTTAAAATAATAGTCAGTTTCTATCTGAAACCATCAGCAAGCATCACATGTAATGGGGATAAACTAGCAGAATTGCCAGTAACATCAGGAGTGAAACAACCATGATAATTATTAGAAATGTTGACTTTAGTAAGAAAAGAAGGAAAGGAAATTGAAGGAATCAGAATAGACTATGAAGTAAAACTCTCACTTTTTTGTAGATAACATGATGTATGCTTAGAAAATAAGATTTACTTATTAAAATACTAGAAATAAGTTAGAAAGATTTCATCAATTGGAAGTAACTGTAAACAATATTAAGTAATTTGGAATCTACCTCCCAAGACAAATACAGAAGCTATATGAAAACAATTATAAAATATTTTTCATACAAAGAAATTTATATCTAAATAATTGAGAAAATGTCAATTGTTCATGGTTAGACTGGGCTAAAATAATAAAAATGAAAATTCTACCAAAATTAAATTATTTATTCAATGCCATACCAATCAAACAACAAAAAAACCCTATTTTACAGAACTGTAAAAAGTGACAACAAAATTAATCTGGGGCAACAAAGAGTCAAGAATATCAAGGAATTAATGAAAAAATAGAAAAGATGGTCTAGTTGTACTAGATCTAAAACTATATTATAAAGCAATAGTTTTCAAAAGTATGTGATATGGTCTAAGAAAAAGAGCAGTAAATCAAGTACAAAAGAAATAATAGGAAGTGCTGATAGCAATCAGCTGTTTGAGAAACCCAAATATTCTGGCTTTCTGCATTAAGAACTCACTATTTGACAGAAAACTGGAACATATTATGGAATAGACCCACATCTCACAACTTATCCTCATTAAGGACAAAATTTTTCAAGGTTTTATACATAATGGGTATTATCATAGACCAATTAAGAGAACAAGATATATCTATCTGTTGGATATATGGAGAGGGGATCAATTTATGAGCATGTAAGATATAGAGAACATAATAAATTGGAAAACAGATGGTTTTAATTGTAACTAATTAAAAATGTTTTGTACTGATAAAACCAATGAAGTCAAAAAGGAAAAGCTGGGAAACAATTTCCATAGCTTGAATTTCTCATAAAAGATTCGTTTCTAAAATATATGGAGAATTGAATCATATTTTGGGGAATTACAAGTCATTCTCCAATTGATAAATGATCAAAGAATATGGATAGGCAGTTTTCTGATGTAGCAACTGAAGCTAATTATAGACATGTAAACATGCTCTAAATGAATATTGATTAGAGAAATGCAAATTAAAATAACTCTGAGATACCCCACATGCCTATCAGATTGACTAAGATGACAAAAAAAGGAAAATGATCAGTGTTGTAGAGGATGTGGGAAAATTGGGATCTCATGCACTATTGGTGGAGTTGTGAAGTGATCAAAACATTTTGGGGAACAATTTGGAAATAAGCAAAAAAAGGACAAACAAAAAAATGCTATACATACCCTTTGAGCAAGCAATAGCTTTACTAGGTCTATATCCAAAGGACATCATCAAATACTAGAAAAGGCCAATAATTATACATAAATATTTATAGCATCTCTTTTTGTAATGGCAAAGAATTTGAAATTGAGAGAATATCAATAGCTGGGGAATGGGTGAACAAAATATGGTACTATTTTTCTGAAAGAAATTATGAGGAGTCAGACTTTAGAAAAGCATGCAAAGACTTGCTGAGTGAATCTAGAAAAATCCAAATTTTGTATACGTTAATATAAACATTGGACACAACAAATTTTAATCACTTTAGGACTTCCATTCAAGATGGTGGAGAGAAGATAGGCACTGTGATAAGTGCTCTTTCTTTCCCCTCAGAAATAACATGAGAAGGAGCAGCTAGGTGGCACATTGGATAAAGCACCAGTCCTGGAGTCAGGAGTACCTGGGTTCAAATCCGGTCTCAGAAACTTAATAATTACCTAGCTGTGTGGCCCTGGGCAAGCCACTTAACCCCATTTGCCTTGCAAAAATCTAAAAAAAAAGAAATAGCATGAAAGAAACCTCTTAACAGAAATTCAATCAATAAAACCCAGAAGGAGAAGCTAGGAGCAGTACACCTACCAAGAAATTCTGTCTCAGGGGACCATGGGTGAACTGAGAGAAGAGGGCAGGGGATTAGTGTGGGGATAGCAACTGGGGGAAGAGAGAGGGCCAGCCTCAGCCATAGAGACTTTGGTGAGTGGTGGGTGCCAGATCCAACTTTAGCTGCAGAGTCTTTGGCAGGGAAGAGAGGAACTACAGGAGGGTGAAATCCGGCACAGAGTCTCAGAGCATGCCTGGAGAACTACAAGATGGACCAGGGTCCTGAGCTCCATACTTCCAGCAGACTCCTTTGCCAAGAACAAACAATAAACAACCCCCCACCCCCTCAGGGCAACAGAGTTCTCTCAACAGAAAATGATTAACTCCATCCCCCAGGGCCCAGCCAAGTGTTCAAGTTCAACTCAGGCCCTGCTGCTGAGCACCTCATTCCAGAGAAAGCAACCAGCAACCCCTACTGGCTGTCTCTTGGAATTACTAAGCCAAGTAATAAAGTTTCTAGAATCTTCAAAAGCAAACCTCTGAGAGCCAGCTCCCCTGCCCCCCCAACACAAGATGAAAAAAGACCAGATAAAAGGGGGCCCATGCAGAAATACTTAGAAGAGACAGATGCTAATCCAGAGAGATCTAGTACTGCTGAGGAGGATATGAATTGGTCTCCAGCCCAGAAAGACTTCCTTGAAAAAATCAGGAAGGAGTTTAAAAATCAATTGGAAAAATTGGGAAAAGAAACTCAAGAAAAAATTGACATATTACAAGAGAAAATTAACATCATGCAACAATAAAACAAATCCTTGGAAATTACAATTGGACAAATACAAAATGAGACTCTCTCAGATCTTCAATTGGGCAAATGCAAAAAGGAAATGCTTCTCTCAAAACTACATTTGGGCAAATAGAAAATACTTCAAAAACAGAATGAACCAACTGGAAAAGAATTTGCAAAAGATAAATGAAGAAAAATCTCTTAAAAAAGAATGCAATTGGCGGAAACTAATGACTTCATGAGACAGCAAGATTTTGCTAAACAAAACCAAAGGATAGAAAATATTGGAAAATATATAAAATACCTCATTAGCAAAACTACTGACCTCAATAAGATATCAAGATGGGAGAATTTGAGAATTATTGGCCTTCCTGAAAACATTGAAGAGAAATAAAAGCCTGGACTTAATATTACAGGATTTAGTGATGGGAAATTGCCTTGATAACATGGAAGCAGAGGGCAAAACTGTTATTGAAAGAATACATCAGAGAAGAGAAAAGATGGAGGCATGAAGGCAGCATTTCCTGAGAATTCTGACTCCCCAAACACCAAAAAAAAACAAAGAATGGCTCTAGCCAAAATTTAGCAGGGCAGAACCCACAGAAAGACTGAGTGATACATTTTCCCAGTCAAAGATAACTTAAAACTTCCGAAGGAAAGTGTTCTTCATTGTAGAGGTCCAGCCCCAGGAAGTGATATTCACATTTCCTTGGTGATCTTCTTCATCAAAGCTATGTATGGATTATTGCTTATTGTATGGATCTGTTGGCTCACCAGTGAACCCTGACCTAGGATAATCTGTGGCTCCAGGATGGTTGTAAAAGTTTTCTTTGATAGAGAAGCATATATTCTTCTAAGAACAAATATTGTAAATTTACCCAGGAACTTGTAAAACTGGGTCTCTTTTAACCTTTCATTCCTGAGATAAGTTTTTGCTCTAAAAAGTCTGAGTTTCCAAAAATAAAATTTGTAGATTTTCTCTTCCCAACTTCTGTTTGCTTGTGTTCTCTATCCCACCTGACTCTTGTATATTCATGTCCAGATCCACACCAGACCTATTGTGGGTGATAGTTGGTGCCTGAACAGGGACTGACTGACTGAGTGACTGACTGTAGAATGGATGGACAGCCAGACCTGGAGAGGAATCAATCTTGAAAGAAAAGATAAAGTCTGGACACCTGCGCTACAAGAGAACTCATAAAGGGACAGCAGGCAATTAAGGTAAATAATTTTTTCATCAGGTCTAAAGCAGAGAGTATTAAAATGGGACAGGGACAATCTAAGCATAGCAAACATTATTTGGAAGTGCTAAAGCATTTAGTGAAAGAAAGAGACTTGTTAATAACAACAAGTGGAAGAATTTGTTGAATGTGTACAAAAATGTTGTCCTTGGTTTCCAGAAGGAGTACTAAGTATTGAAAAATGGGAAACTGTGGGGAAACAGATGAGTGACCATTTTAAACAGGAAGGTCAGGAGGCATTTCCTTTAGGAGTCTTATCATTGGAGAATATTTTAAAAATCTGCCTGACTGCACCTGGAGATGTTCAGAGTATATTAAAAGCTAATGTAGATGCTCAAGCTATTTAGCAGGAAGATAAGAGTAAAAAAGGGTGGTGGTTTTTACCTCCAACATCACCTCCAGACCCATGCCTACTTCTGGGTGGAAGGAAGGGTGTGGAGGCCAAGGCCAAGGGGCCCTACCTTCCCAGCAGAATCCTCCTCCTGGCTCCCACTTTAGGAACTTGTACCATAGAGTGCCTGGCCCCACCCACTCAGGCTACTGCTGTGGCTGCTGCTCCCGGGCTTCTGGAGGTGGTGGCCCCAAGCCAGCATCACCTCCTCCTAACTCTAATAACCCACCTTCTGCTTCTTTACAGTCTAAAGAAGAAAATGTTACCAAAGATAAGAGGCATATGGATATTGTTAAAATAGCCACTTGAAAAGCAATAGATAAGGGAGAGAAGATTCCATGGGACATGAAAGAGTCATTGTTCTCTTTTCTTGTACTAGACAGACCTGATCCAAAGATTCCAGGGACTGTTTTGAGAAAATACAGTAATTTAGATTTTAAAACATTTAGAGAATTAAAAACAACAAGCATGTATGATAACACCAGTCTATATTTTACAACTGCACTATTCAAACATGTATAAATAATGAAGTGATGGATGATGATATTATTTTCATGATAAGAAAACCAAAATTCTCTATAATACCCACCAAGTTAGAAGGATGGTATATGTCTCCTGCTGATAGTTCTTAGAAAAAACATTAAAGGAAATTAGGCAAAAGAGATGTGTTAGTTGCATTGCGTATCATAGCAGCCATCATAGCAGCTACTTTGGTAATTATTTCTGTACAAGTAGGGAATAAAGAAAAAATTGGAAGCTAAATATATTTAAGAATTATCAGAAAATTCTCAGGAGAGAATTAATTAAGATCTTTATCATTTGATTAATAGATTACAAAACTATGTAAGGGACAATTGCAATGTAATTATAGATTTTCTGCTATTTGTGTCATAATACCTCACTTATTCCATGGAATAATATAAAAGGCTATTTGAATGTAATATGGTATAATGACTCTATAACTGTGGATATGAATCAATTGCATAAAATTGTTAATGATATTGCATTGGCACCTAGAATGGAAATGGACTCAGGTATTGATAATTTGTTTAACTTTGTTAATAGGTTTCATCCTTTTCATTTTATGAACCTATTAATGAGCATGCTTCCTGGTATCTTTGCATTATTATTGATATTATGTATTATGCCCATTTGTATTAATTTTCTTTTGTCACTGGGACAAAACAAAGAGGTCCTAACATACCTCCTAAAGCTTCAGCACAACTCAGAAGAAGGAATCTGTAGAGGACCAGCCCCAGGGAATTATATTCACATATCCTTGGTGATATTCTTCATCAAAGGTATGCGTAGATTATTGCTCATTGTATGTTTCTGTTGGCTCACCAGTGAACCCTCACCTAAGATAATCTGTGGCTCCAGGATGGTTGTAAAATTTTTCTTTGATAGAGAAGCATGCATTCTTCTAAGAACAAATATTGTAAATTTACCCAGGAACTTTTAAAACTGGGTCTCTTTTAACGTGTCATTCCTGAGATAAGTTTTTGCTATAAAAAGTCTTAGTTTCCAAAAATAAACATGGTAGATTTTCACTTCCCAAACTTTTGTGTTTAGATATGTTTGTCTACCCGACCTGACTCTCGGAAATTCATGTCCAGACCCACACCAGAGCTATTGCATGGATACTTCACCAGGACTGGGGGTTGGAAAAAATGTTGTGGTGCAGCCCAGCCCAGCCGAGTCAAGCCCAGTCTAGATATCTCCAGAAACAGTTTGAAGAGATGGTGAGAGAACTCTGCTGTACCTGGGTTAGTGTGGAGTGAGAAGCACAGCTGCAGAATTTGCAGCAAGAATCTGGAGAAAGCAGCCTGAACCCCTAGAGATAGTAAAGGAAGTCTGCAGAGACTTCCCTACTCTCCCTGGGGTAGAACTCTGCTGTTTCCCTACACTCACATATTGCATTTTGGGCTTCCATACTAAATAACCAAGCTAAATCTCTCCTTATCATCCAAGGCCAGAGAGCAGTGCTGTGGTCATCTACATATCAAAGCACAGGCTAGAGAGCATAAGACCTTGGAGGAATAAAGGTCCCAATGAGGTGTACCCCCCCCCAAAAAAAAAAACTCCAAAGCCTTGGAAGTGCTGTAAATTAGTCTTAGACTGAGGAAATGAGTAAATAACAGAAAAAGAAGAATCTGACCATAGAGAATTCTTGTAGTTCCAAGGAAACTCAAAACACATACTCAGATGATGCCAAAATCAAAGCTTCTGTATCCAAAACCTCCAAGATAAATAGAAAATAATTTCAGACTATGGATGAGCTTAAAAAGATATTTTGAAAAGCAATTAAGGGAGGTGGAGGAAAAATTGGGAGGAGAAATGAGAGTGATGCAGAAAAATCATGAAAACCAAAGGAAAAAATTGGTGGAAGATATACAAAAAACTACTGAAGGAAATAATATGTTAAAAATCAGTTTAGGCTGAATTGAAAGAAGCAAGAAAAATGGGCAAATTTGGAGAAGAATGCCTTAAAAAGTACAATTGGCCAATTGGAAAAAGGAGATTAAAAAAAAGCTCTCTGAAAAAATAACTCTTTCAAATGCAAAATAGAACTAAAGAAAGCTGATGACATTGCAAGAAATCAGGAAGAAATAAAACTCTTCCAAAGAAAGGCAAAAATTAGAAGAAAATGTGAAATATGTCATTGGAAAAACAACCGACCTCAAAAACATATCTAGAAGAAATAATTTAAAAATTATTGGACTATCTGAAAGTCATGACCAGCAGAAGAGCCTGGACTTCATTTTTCAAGAAATAATACAGCAGGGGTGGTTAGGTGGCACAGTTGATAAAGCACCAGCCCTGGAGTCAGGTATACCTGGGTTCAAATCCGGTCTCAGACACTTAATAAGTACCTAGCTGTGTGGCCTTGGGCAAGCCACTCAACACCATTTTCCTTGCAAAAAAAAAAAGCCTAGAAAAAAGAAAAGAAAAGAAATAATACAGCAAAATTGCACTGAGATCCTAGAAGCTGAGGTTAAAATAGAAATCGAGACAATTCAATAGTCACCCCCTGAAAGGGATACCAAAAGTCAAACTTCCAGGAATATTATAGCCAAATTCTAAAACTCACAAATCAAAGAGAAAATTCTAAGAGCTTCTAGAAACAGACACTTCATCGACTGAGGCTCAAAAGTCAGGATTACACAGGATCTGGCAGCATCTACATAAAGGGCTCCTAGGGATTGGAATATGATATGCTGGAAGGCAAAGATCTTGGTTTACAACTGAGAATTACCTACCCAGCAAAACTGAATATCCTCTTTCAGGGGAAAAGATGGACTTTCAATGAAACAGGGGACTTTTAAACTTTCCTATTGAGATGAACAAAGCTCAACAAAAGTGTGATCTCCAAGTATAGAGGGAGTAGAAGAGAGGGACTAACTATGAGGAACTTGAAGATGTTGAACTGTTTGTATTCCTGAACAGGAAGAAAATATTGATAACTCATATGGACTTTCTCATTTATAAGAGCTGTTAAAAGGAGTATATATAGACAGGACATAGAAAGGAGTAGAATATAATGGAATGATGGGCTAAAGGTATGGAGTTAATGGGCAATGGGGGAAAGTACTGGGAGGAAGGAAAAGGAGATGAAGAAGAAGCTGAGAGATTTCACATAAGATTCAAGAAAAAGCTTTTTCAATGGAGTAGAGGTGGGGGAAGGCAAGGGGAATGAGTGAGCATTCATTGTCATCAGAAATGGCTCAGGGAGGAAATGACATACACACTTAATAGCAAGATGCACTGGATAAGGATGGGAGGAAAGGGACAGAATGACAGGGAATGGGGGGAGGGAAGGGGAGAATAGGTGCTAGAAGAGAGGGAAGATCAAGGGAGAGGGTACTCAGATGCAACACACATTTGGACAGGGCCAGGATGAAAGGAGAGAGAGAACAGAATAAATGAGAGTGAGGAGAAATAGAGTGAAGGTACAGCTAGTAATAGCAACTAAGGGAAAAATATTGAAGCAACTTCTCTGGTGGACTTATGATAAAGAAAGCAATTCACCCCAGAGAAAGAGCTATTGAAATCTAAACACAGACTGAAGTACATTTCCCCCCTCTCCCTCTCCCTCTCCCTCTCCCTCTCCCTCTCCCTCTCCCTCTCCCTCTCCCTCTCCCTCTCCCTCTCCCTCTCCCTCTCCCTCTCCCTCTCCCTCTCCCTCTCCCTCTCTCTCTCCCTCTCCGTTGAGGTTTCCCATCTTCTTGGGGGGGAGGGGAGTTATGTTTATTCTTATGTTTAATCTTATAACATTAAATTTACATCAATATATGGCATGTAAACAATGTAGAGACTGTCATGCAGCCTTCTGTGGGGGAAATGGAGGGAAGGGGGGGGGGAATTGGAGAATACAGAGCCTGGCAAAAAAGGTTGGGTACATATTACTATTGTATATAATTGGAAAACAAATAAAATGTTAAAATGTTAAAAAAAATTTAAAAAGTGAAACCTTTTCAAGTGTCTCTTGAGCCTCCTGTTTGATGTCCAAATTTTCTATTTAGCTCTGGTCTTTTCATCATGAAATCTTGGAAGTCTGCCATTTCATTAAATGCCCATATTTTTCCCTGGAAGAGAAGACTCAGCTCTGCTGGGTGATGTATTCTTAGCTACATTCCAAGCTCCCTTGATCTTCAGAATACCTCATTCCAGGTCCTCTGATCTCTTAATGTTACTGTGGCCAGGTCCTGTGTAATCCTTAATTGCTTCTCCTTGGAATTTAATTGTTTTTCTTTCTAGCTGCTCAAGTCATCTAAAAAACTATTAGAAATAACTAAGGGGTAGGGGCAGCTAGGTGGCGCACTGGATAGAGCACCAGCCCTGGAGTCAGTAGTACTTGAGTTCAAATCTGGCCTCAGACACTTAGGTACCTAGCTGTGTGGCCTTGGGCAAGGAACTTAAACCCAATTGCCTTGCAAAAACCTAAAAAAATAAAAAATAAAAAACAGAATAATTAGCAACTTTAGCAAAGACACAGGATACAAAATAAAACCTCATAAATCCTCAACATTTCTATATATGACTAGTAACATACAGCAGAAAGAGCTAGAAAGAGAAATTCCATTCAAAGTCGTCTCAGACAAATTAAAACACATGGGAGTCCACTTGCCAAGGCAGACTCAAAAACTTTTTGAAAAAAATTACAAAACTCTTCTCACGGAAATAAAATCCTATTTAAATACCTGGGCAAACATCAACTGTTCATGGATAGGTTGATCTAATATAATAAAAATGACAATTCTACCCAAACTAAATTACTTGTTTAGCTCTCTACCAATCAAAATTACAAAAAAACTTAGTTTAATGAGTTAGAAAAAGTTTTAAGCAAATTTATGTGGAGAAATAAAAAATCAAGAATTAACAGGGATTCAGTGTAAAAAAGTGCAAAAGATGATAACTTAGCCTTACCAGTTCTAAAATTATATTATAAAGCATCAGTCCTCAAAACTCTCTAGTATTGGCTAAGAAATAGAGTCATGGATCAGTGGAATAGACTAGGTGCAATAACAGGAAATGATTATAGTAATCTGCTGTTTGATAAACCCAAAGAGTCCAGCTATTGGGATAAAAACCTCTCTCTTCGATAAAAACTGATGGGAAAATGAGAAGTTAGTATGGAAGAAACTTACATTAGACTAACAACTCACACCCTTTACCAAGATAAGATCCAAATGGATACAGGATTTAGGCATAGAAAACAATATTATAAGCATACTAGAAGATCAAGGACTAGTTTACCTGTCAGATCTACAGAATGGGAAACAGTTTATGACCAATGAAAAGGTAAAGAACAACATTCAAAACAAACTAGATAATTATGATTACATTAAATTAAAATGATTTTGCACAGACAAAAACACTGTAACCAAGATTAAAAGGAATCTAGTAAACTGGGAAGCAATCTTTACAATTATATTTCTAACAAAGGCCTCATTTCTAAAATATAAAGAGAACTGAGTCAATTTAAAAAAAAAAGCCATTTCTCCAATTGACCAATGGTCAAAGGATATGCAAATGCAGTTTATAGATGAGATCAAAGTAATCATTAGTTATAGAAAAATTTCTCCTAATCATTACTTATTAGTGAAATTCAAATTAAGGAATCTCTGAGATACCACCTCACAACTCTCAGACTGGTCAATATTACCAAAAAGGACAATGATCAAGGTGGGAATGGGTGTGGGAAATCTGGGACACTAATACATTGTTGGTGGAGCTGTGAATTCATCCAAACTTTCTGGAGAGCAATTTGGAATTATGCCCAAAGGGCAACAAAAATGTGCACACTCTTTGAACCAGCATTAACACTAATGGGTCTACACCCTGGAGAGATTATGAAAAATGATAAAAGCATCACTTGTACAAAAATATTTATAGCAGCCCTGTTTGTGGTGGCAAAACTTTGAAAATTAAGTGAATGTCCTTCATTTGGGGAATGGCTTAACAAACTGTGGTATATGCATGTCATGGAAGGCTATTGTTCTATTAGAAACCAGGAGGGATGGGAATTCAAGGATGCTTGGAAGGATTTGCATGAACTGATGCTGAGTGAGATGAGCAGAACCAGAAAAGCATTGTACACTTTAAAAGCAATGGAGCAATTGGGTTTAAGTTCCTTGCCCAACATCACACAGCTAGGTACCTAAGTATCTAAGGTCGTATTTGGACTCAAGTACTCCTGACTCTAGGGCTGGTGCTCTATCCGCTGTGCCACCTAGCAGCCCCCTAATTATTTGGGGTTTTTTAAGGTCTTCATAAAAATATAAACATTGTATGAAGATCAACTATGATGGAAGCAACTTCTCTGAGCCATTAAGTGATCAAGGTCAATCCTCAGATACCTGATATTGGAAAATGCCATCCATATTCAGAGAAAAGCTATGGAGTCTCAATATAGAGCAAAGAATATTATGGTCACTTTTTAAAACTTATTTTATTTTTTATTTTTTTATTTTTTTATTAATTTTTTTCTTCTTTCTAATTCTTCCTCCCAATGTGGCTAATATGCGAATATGTTAAACATGATTGTACACTGTACATATACAACTTTTCCCAGATTGTTCACTACTATAAGGGGAGGGGAGATGGAAGGAAGGGGAGAGGGAAGGGAAAATAGAAGAAAAATGTGAAACTTGTAAACTTACAAATGGTTGAACATGAAAACTACTTTTGGATGTCATTGGAAAATTAAGAAAAATAAAGTTGGGAGAGAGGAGATCATCTGAAGTTTTACAGAACTTCTAAAGAAATGTTAGATGTGCTGGTTTGGAGAACCAGTCCCAAGTGTTATCATGGATTATTGCCTCCTAATCTATGGTAGAGCAGTCTGAGTTTGTATTGCTCTGATTATGCACAGTTGGACACAATTTACCTTGTCTCTCACATAGTGATGTCATTTTGGTTTTCTTGGATAATTAAGGAGAAGAACCAACCAACGTGAAACACACAGAAAAATATCTTAGAGTGGCAACTAGGTGGCACATTAGATAGAGCACTAGCCCTGGCATCAGGAAGACCTGAGTTCAAATCCACCATCAGACCCTTAATAATTACCTAGCTGTGTGGCCTTGGACAAGCCACTTAACTCCATTGCCTTATGAAAAACCAAAAAAAAAGAAAAAGAAAAGAAAAGATATCTTATAAATATAATCAGAGTAGAAAATAATTCAAATATCATTCAAGTCTTTTTAAATTGAGGGAGAGAGAATTATATAATAAAGTTAAAATAGATATTTTTGAATGAGGATTTTTTCAGAATTCATTGCACAAAGTTGAATTTGTGTAATATTAGTTTACATAAAGTAAGAAGTCTGCAAATTTTGCACATACATATATATATGTATACATATATGTATAATATCCTCCTATATGTAAGTGTTTGTATGTGTGTACCTATTTATTCATGGCATTTATAGATTTAAAGGTTATGTTAGGAGGAGAAATGTACAGAAAACTATAAAACCTCAATATATTACCTTATAACTCAAAAAAGAGTGCAAGAAAGAAAATAAAGAAAAGAATGTTACAAATGTTAGATAAGATAAGGAATACTGAGTGAGACTAAGAAGGACTGTCCATATATTTTATGCTCAAGGACAAATAATATTTTTAGAAAAAAATTTCAAAACTGCTCAGTTTAATATATATTTTTGAAGTTTCTTTATATTCATCAGAAATGTCATTCCTTATAGTATATTAAAATTTAATATATTCATATGCCACAATATGTTTAGCCATTTTCCAATTTTTAGGCATCACCTTTGTTTCTAATTCTTAGCTACTACAAAAAGTGATGCCCTTAAAATTTTTGATTATATGCAGACTTTTCCTTAGTTGAAAGCTGCTCAGTATATGGAATATAAGTACAGTAATGGCATCTTTGGTTCAAGGGTTATGGACATTTCAGTCATTTAAAAAAAAATTCAAATTGCTTTCCAAAATGGTTGTACCACTTTGTAACTCCATCAAAAATGCATGTGTGCCTATCTTTCTACACTTCTTTCAACATTTAGTTTTGCATTTTCTGCCATTTTTGTCAATTTGGAGACTGAGGTAAAATTTAAAGGTTTTTTAATTTCTCCTATTATTACCCTTTTTATTTTGAATATTTTCTCTTTTTTAGTTATTGAAAACATGCTCAAGAGAATTGACTTAAGGGACTAGAGGTTCACACTATTGACCTCACTTTCTAGTTACTACAGAATAAAGAAAAAAATAGCCCCCCCAAAAAAACTTCAGTCTTTCACATATGTGGATCACCATAGATAGGGTAGTTTGGAATCAAGGGAACCTTGTTCAGTTAAATCTTCTTCTGATTACTTTGATAATTAACCTCATTTAATATCTTCCCCTTCTATGGGTAGTAAATCTTTTATTAACTGTTTAGTGACTGAAAGTATTTCATTTCATCCCTATATTGAGTTCACGCTGCTAGGTTATCAACCTTTTAGACTCAAAATCTTATGTGGAGCTAGTGAGCATCATTCTCTTCATAGATGATATCCTTCATGTCCTTCAGGCTGGCATCTGTATCACACAAAATGTTTATTTGAATAGGAATACAGGTGTTATTAAAAATATGGAGATCTAATTAGCAAGCTTTTCAAAAGAGTTCAACAATTTAGGCTAAAAGCACAACTTTAAGAAAAAGGCAATGGACTAGGATTAACTTTAGAAAAAAAGCACATTGCACTCTAATTTAACTAAAAGATAGATTTCTGTTGTTAGTTCATAAATGGAAAGATACATATTAATGAAGGCCATCCAGATTTGGATAAATATTTATGTTAAATAAAATTCATCAGGATACTTATTTCTAATAACATAAAGACATAGATATCATTTATCTAGGAGGGATTATTATAATCACATTTTTAAAAATAGTTAAATTTTGTTGGATATTAATTGGTCAATAATATTTTAATTTCCTATTTGTCTTTGATCAATTTGTCTATATGAAAGAACATGAAGTTCAGTGACAAGAGATCAATCACTAGGTAGTGTGCTGAATCCAATCCTCTAGACCCAGTTCACATTTTCACCTTTATGTTTGGCAATTGCTAGAGTTGACTAAGGAATTTTTGCTTTTGAGGCTCAAATAATTTCCTGAGTACCTACTAAAAATTCAAATATTTGATCAGTGAGACCTATTCTTGGAGAATAGATATAGTAAATGCTTAGTAATCTTAGAAATAAATGTAGTTAAGTGCAAATTTCATGTCCTATTATTTGAGATAATGTCAAGTTGTTGTAGGTTACCTTTTTTTTTTTTACCAGAATTATGCTTTCCTGGAAATTGTTTGTGTTACAACATCTTTATTCTAGCAGTGTTGAAAAAATTAGACCCAGCGGGACATCCCTCCAAATGAAGAACTCTTAGAATAGCTAATTCAAAAAAATTGTTAACCAATAACATTGTGGATTTAACAAAGAATGATCAGCAAATAAAGGAGGGGAAAAGACAAAAAAGGATTATAAGGAGGAAGAACATAAGGAATCTCTGACTTGTTGGTCATGTTTTTATCTTTATTCTAACTGCTAGGAATTCAGGTCCACTAGCCAATAGAGGTAAAGCCATATCTACCACAAACAATTTTCTTATTGAGATAATTGAGGAATGAGTCTTATTTTCAAATATCTGAGAATTACAGAATTTGAGATCAAGAAAGTACCTCAATAATCTTTTTTTAGTTTAAATTGTTCTCTACCACTTGGATACATTCTTTCTGTCCTCTCAGAAAAAGATTAATCTATCTTTCTTATTGCAGTTTTTCCATTACTTGAAAACAATTATCCTATTTGTCTTGAGTTCTCCATTATTCAAAGTTCCACAATAATGTCAATTGATCTATATTTGATATGGATGAACTAAAGACGTATACTACACTGGAAGGCCATATCTGGACACTGCCCAACTTATCAATGTATTTCCTGAACAGTGATACCTTCAACTGAATGCAACAGTTTATATGTAGAATGATTAGTATAGAGTTTAAAGGTCTTATCAAATTCTTGCCTCCAATAACCTTTCTCGCTCTTAATGCACATCAAGATGACACTTATTTTTCCCTGGCACTAAAAGTTAATAACTCATATTAAACTTATAATCTGATAAAACCCCAAAATATTTTTTCAAACACACTACTATCTAACCAAGATATTTAATACACATCATAGTGACACTAATATTTTGATAGTCATTAAAAATTAATCATTTCTATTAAACTCATAATTCTATATATTTTTTTCAGTCTCACCAAGAGCAATTTATCCTGAAGTTGTTATTGATGTTATTGTAGTTTCTACTATGAATGGTTTTGCTAAAATTTTTAATAGGAATTGAAAAATGTTTTAACCTAACAAGATCTTTTTGGATTGCAATTATTATCTCGTAATTTAAACATCTCTCACATCCTTCACTAACTTATCCTTTGTACTTTTATCAAAATAACTGATAAAACTGTTAAGCAGTTCAAGGTCAAGCATAAATCCTTAAGGCACTTCCAAAGAGAACTCCTGTTATGGTGACAATAACCTATTAAAGACTATTCTCTGGTTCCAGCCCTCTAGTTTGTTTTAAATCTATCTAATGAGATGAGACAGAATTCAGTTTGTGTGGTTTTGAAATTCCACAGTTCTCTATTTTTTTGAGGGGTGGGGTGGAGGGTAGACTGGTGTGATGGAAGATAAGGTGTGGTGGGGGAAGACAGAACAGGAATAAGCATTTCTTAAGCACATAGAATGTGCCAGGAACTTCAATAGGTTCTTTTAAAATATTATCACATTTGATCATCACAACTCTAGTTGAGTAAAGAGAGGTGGACAGAAGTGACTTGGATATTTCATATTGCTAGAATATGAATCTAGATCTTAACTCAGATCTTCCTGAATCCAGACCTGGTTCTCTACCTTTTATGATAGTATAATTCTGAAATATGGATGCTAGATATTCCTATACATATATATATTTACATATATATGTATATATATATATATAGATATACATACACATACATATATACATACATGTATATATATGTATATACATATATATATATATATATATATATATATATATATATATATATATATGTCTTCCATGTTCTTTTCCATAGCTTGTAGAAAAAAGTTTATAGGAGATGTATAGGATGGAAGGTTCCAAGTGAGAATCTTAGTCTTGAGATTTTTTTTTCCCTATTCTCTGTGGCCACAATAGGTCTAATTGCTTTACATATGAGTATCAGTAAGTCAGAATATTCAGATGAGGAACCACAATAAGCAGTCAGAGATTTTCTATTTTTGATATTTTGTAATCAATATTTCATGTTATAGAATATATAGAATTCATACAGTTGAAGGGAAATAGAAAGAAATAAGTATGTGTAAAGTGGCTATGTGTGCCTAGAGGCAGCTCTATGACTCTAGTTAGATGGATAGATGGCAGTGGAAAGAGTGCTCCTCCTGAAATCAGTAAGAAACTTACTGTCTCTATGACTCTGGATAAATCCCATAATCTCTGTTTGTCTTAATTCACTGGAGAAGGAAACAGCAAAACCAATCCAGTATATTTAAGAAGAAAATCCCACATGAGATCACAAAGGACATGACTAAAACAATTCTACAACAACAATTGCTGAAGGTACTGTTAAAATTGTGTGTATCCTTTGATCCTAATGCCACAAATGCTTTTGTTCTCTCCAGTTTTACAACAGAGAAAACTGAAGTAAACAGAAGTTAAGTGATTTTCTCAGGATTACAAAACTATAAAATTCTGATACCAGATTTGAATCTCTTTTTAATTGATATTTTGTTTTTACAAATACATATTATGAAAGTTTTTTTAGCCTTCCTACAAATGTATATTTATATATTTAAGTTGTAAAATTTCCTTCCACTCTCCCTTCCTATCCCCCTCCCCTCAGTGGTGAACAGTCAGGCTAATATTGTACATATTTATTTGTTATAAACATGTTTACAGATAAGTAATTTTTGGTATGAAGAATCAGAATGAAGGGAAAGAAATACATAAGATATTTTATAAAGTGTTCATCAGATTGTGAAGGATTTTTTAATTTTCTTTTTTTGTTTTTCTTCCTCTGGATGGGGATAACATTGTCCATGGCCATTCTGATAGAGTTGTCTTGTATCTCTGAACTGCTGAGAGGACCTGCTTCCATCAAGGTTGATCATCTCACAATGTTGCTGTTAATGTGTGCATTGTTCTCTTGACTCTGTTCCCTTTACTTAGAATCAGATCCTAGAAATAATTCCATGCTTCTCTAGAGTCCAACCATTTATGGTTTCTGATAGAATAATAATATTCCATAGTATTCATACATTATAACTTGTTTAACCATTCCCTAATTGATGGGCATCCTCTCAATTTCCAGTTCTTTGCCACTAGGTCTTACTAATTTCAAACCCAATATTCCATATATACTGTGCTGTCATTTTCTTAAAGTTTAAAACATTCATCTGTTGCAAACTATTTAATACACATGAGTAAGAGTATTCCTTCATACCAACCAGGTATTCAGTGAGATCACATAGCTAGTTGTTTGATTAGAATTCCACTTGATAATTCAGATATCACATTTCCTGAATCAATAATTTATGTCACAACACACTGATTTGATAGGCTTAAGGAAGGCAGTTTTACGTTTACATGGACTACTCACCCTACAAAGTTTTCATGCAGTTTCCAACTGTTAAAGTACATGGTCACTACCCCCTTCAAATCTTTAATATCTATTATTTCCTTTGTTACTTTTTGCAGTCTTTCTCCTCCCTCTCAAAAAAAAAAAATAAAAATTTCCTCATCAGATGTATCACCTTAAGCTCTTGTGCTATATCTTTTCTATTTTTTGACCCAAAGTATTTGAAAAACAATTCTATGCTCATTTTTCCATTTCTAGTCTGATATCATCCTTTGCATTTTGCATTCTAATCTTATTATTCTACTTATACTATTTTCAAAGATCCTAAAAATATCATAAGTGACATCTATAATGACTTTTTCTCAGTCGTCATGCTTTCAACTCTGCCACCATTTAACAGTGTTAAATACCCTTTTCTCCTGCTTACTCAATCCTCTGGTTTTAGTAACACTCTTTTTTGATTCTTCTCTATTTCTTTCTTACTTTTTTCTCAATATCCTTTGCTGAAATGTTATATAATAACGTAATATAATAGCATAGTTTGATATAATATAATGTTATATAATATATGATATAATGATATGATATAAAAACACCAGAATATGAATGTACCCCAAACCCTTGTTCTAAACTTTCCCTTTTTGCTTGGTAACTTAATTAGCTAACATGGATTAATTTATTATATTTGTAAAATGATATAAGCACATATATACATGAATAGATTATATATGTGTGGTTATGTATATGTTTATATACATGCCCACACAAAACACCCACATCTCTTAAGTACTAGCTCTGTCTCAATATCACTTATTAGTCATATTTAAATTAAATATTTTCTAAGTATTCAAACTCAACATGTTCAAAATAGCATATACCCCCCCCATCTACACCCCATTCCAAACTGTCTTATTTCTGTAAATTCACCACCAGGCTATCATCACCCAGTTTTGGTCCCATATTGCTGTTCTTCGCTCTTAATTTTTCTCTAACCCCACATATCAGTTTTCATATTTTGTCATTTCTAAATCGACAAAATTTATCCTGTCCATCAATTTTTCTCTCACATATTACTTCAAACTTTTTGTCTTATCTTGATGAGAACTATCATCATACAACTTCTCAAAGCATTCTCACTTTGACTTTATTCCATAATATGTCTACCCCACTGAAAACTTGACCTACAATTTTGGGTTCTTCCTAGTTCTGACAGGTGACTTTTTTATAACAATATACAATCACAATCACAATGACAATTTTTTTCTGGATTATTTATCTTCTTTTTCAAAATTGATAATCAAGTGTAATTCAAACAGTAAAAAGAAAATGGTGTAATGGATAAAAATTTAAAAACTGACTTGAACTGATATTCAAAATAAGTAAAGGAAGAGTAGGGGAGTACCTAGTGGCCTTTAAAAGATTCTCTTATACTGACCCAAATAGACTATATACTTGAATGTTTGAATGAGTTGACAGAATTTCTGTGTTTTTGTCAGCAATAGTTCTAAGGTTATGGAAAATGTAGTTATTAGGGAAAAATTGGAGATCAGTAAAAATTTTCCCAATTTAGGGAAAAAAATTAAGGTCTATAGTATATATGCCAATGATCTTGACTTCATTGATTTATTTTTTAAACTAACATTTTCATTCAAAATTATCCATTACACCATAGTTTTAATGTATCCATTCTTTTTTTCTGGCTCAAACATAACCTTTTTAAAAATCCTCATATGATATTTATTTTAAAATGTTTGTCATACTCTTTGTTTCCTTGTGGACTTTTCTGTTTTTCAATGCTTTCCACATAAGAGGGTATCCAGATCTACTAAAAATTTAAAAGAAGCAGCTGAAGGCTGTCAATATCTGAATACAGCAAAATCATCAATACTTATGGCTGGAATCAATGTCTCTCTTAATAAAACCAAAGTTTTATAGTAACTTTTTGGCAGTTTTATCATGGTGCTGACTTATATTGAGTTTTCTATTCATTACAAAAGTCAAATCTACAAAAAAAAAAATACAAAAACAAAAAAAAAACTGCTATCTAACCATGCCTCTATTTAAAAAAAAAAACTTTCATTATAATCTAGATCATAAATAACCAAAGTATTTCCAGCATTTGCTAGTATAATACTCCTTTCAAATAGGAAATGAAGTTGGCCCAACATCATAGACCAATCCTGTCTTTTTGCATTGTTTTCTTCTCTTTAGATTCTTATCAACCATATCATTAAGAATTTGTTTCTTTTCTACTTGTTGGACATAAGGATCTAATACATTTCTAATTTCTTAAGTAAATTATATATCATAGATCTATAGTAAGTGGAGAATTCAAGTATTAATAGAAACTAGTGCAAATTTCTAGTTTTAGTTATCCAGGAATTAAAAATTACATTTTTTTTCAATCAACTGCAGAGCAATAACAGTTTTCCACAATGCTAAAATTTGTAACTACTCTTTGGCTAGATTCAGATCATCTTTATTATGACTTATATGTCTTCAAGTTTTAAGCTTAATCGATTATTAATTAAATAATAAGATTGATGTAGTTTAGATCAACCATTTGATGATTAGCCAGTGCCTAAAATAAAAGTTTGGATTCAAATCAAAATATAAATTCAGTCTTTTTTTTGCAGTGAGGTATTGATTCATTGAAAATATTTTTTCTAAGCATCTCTTTTTATTGAAAATGCCATTCTTTCATACAAAAGAGCAGCCAGAATTCTATAAAGACATTTTGATTTCAAAGAATATGTGTGTTTAGCACCTGGGTGTCATGATAAAATAAAAACGAGTGGGTTTCCTTTAGTGCTCTAATCATTTCCAACCTTTAAAAGTATAGACTTCTCATTAAATAACTGGAAAATTTCCCAATAAACATTTTGGGTAATGCTACTCTGAAAATGTCAGTTTAAGTATTTAACAGCTCTTAAACTGTAATCACCAGTAGACCATGTAAAAAGCAATAAACATGCCACGAACTCTATAAACAGAAATTGCAATAAAAGGTTAACAGTCATATTGTCCGCGAGATTTCTTCAGTTCCATTGAGAAGGGGAAGTATGCTGTGAAGCAGATGTTGACCTTTCTGTGGTACAAATGAAGGAGATATCAACTTTTATCAGAAAGGTCACTCATATTTGGTGGCTATATTCAAACTTTTGAACCATCAGATCCAAAACACACTACAAAATAGAACGTTAGAGCTATGTAATATTTAAGGTTAATACAAAACTTGGGTACAAATTCAATCTTTGAAAAACACTGCAAATGCACCATTTTATCAGTTTTGTTTTGAGATATTAACATCAATTTCTTTTGTAAAGCATCCAGAAAGTGACTGAATGATAGAACAATCAGTTTTTCTCTTGCATTTTTTCAACAAGTCTACAAAGGACCACAAATCAATGTTGTATGCTTGCAACTCTATTTTTATTACCTAACAGTTCCCTATTTTGTATAAGAGTAGAAGGTTAGAAAGATGGAAAAATGCATGAAAACTGGTTGCTAGTATATCTGAGGACATAGATAATGAAAAAAAAATAAGATGCAAGTTGATTATCTGACAATAAGAAGCTGCTAAGCTCAAGTAACTACAATGCTGTGTCCTCTACCTTTCCACTTGAGGAGCTTATTTGCTCTTTACCAAGGTATGAAGTGGACTAGGTACTGTTCCAGAGGAGCCAAATATCTAATGCCTGGGAATAAGTTCTTTTTCCATACTTGTCAGTTTAAATCACTACCATTCAGGTACCCTTAAGAAAAAATTACTCAAAGCTTAAGTTTTGGATTATGTCTAGGATTTCCCCAAAGAAGAGAATAAAAAGATTTAGTAGAGGCCAGGTCATTATGTCAGAACTACAAAAGAACTGCTAAACATTCACATGAACACATTGACAAAATATTTAAACTAAAACAGTAAGATAAATTATAATTTCTATTATATTCTACCCAAAGAGTGGAGAAAAAATTTACAATTTAAACCATTTATAAGACAAGTATTTATTTCTTATCTACAGAAGAAACACAAAAAAATATGTTCACAAGCACATAATGGAATAGTTTATCAATTTATATTATACCTTTTGAGAACTTGAGACTGAAACCTAATCAGAACAATTTTATAGAAAACTCACCATTAAATGCTAATTAAAATATTTATAAAATATTTATCTACAGTCAAGTAGCAGGATTAAAATAAGAACATGACACAATGCAATAAATGTCATGTCAAGAATCATAAAACTTAGAACGAGATGAATCTTGTTTAAAAAAACTAGCAATAAGTAAAATGGATTATTTAAAAATCATATACAGAAGAAAAAAATATGAATTTAAAAAATAGAATTGGACATTGAAAAATTTAGAATGAATGATGTAATGTAGCTTGAACTGCTAAATTCACATTTTCTTATTGTTTTATCTTTTAATGACAAGGACTTTATCCTGAAAATTTAGAAAAAAATTAAAAACTGACTTGAACTGATATTCAAGATAAGTAAAGGAAGAGTAGAAGAGTACCTAGCTGTCTTTAATGGATTCTCTTAAACTGACCCAAATAAACTATATTCTTGCATGTTTGAATGAGTTGACAGAATTTTTGTGTTTTTTCAGCAATAGTTCTAAGATTATGGAAAATGTAGTTATTAGGGAAAAATTGAAGATCAGTAAAAATTGTCCCAATTTAGGGAAAAAAATTAAGGTCTATAATATATATGCCAATGATCTTGACTTCATCGATTTATTTGTTAAATAAATTCTTAATGATATTTTTGATAAGAATCTAAAGAGAAGAAAATAATGCAAAAAGACAGGACTGGTCTATGGTGTTGGGCCAACTTCATTTCCTATTTGAAAGGAGTAATATAATAGCAAATGATGGAAATACTTTGGTTATTGATGATCTAGATTTTAATGAAAGGTTTTTTTTAAATAGAGGCATGATTAGATAGCAGATTTTTGTTTTTGTTTTTTTGTTTCAGTATGTTTTTTTTTTGTAGATTTGACTTTTGTAATGAATAGAAAACTCAATATAAGTCAGCACCATGATAAAACTTCCAAAAAGCTACTATGAAACTTTGGTTTCATTAATAGAGACATTGATTCCAGACATAAGTATTGATGATTCTGCTGTATTCAGATATTGACAGCCTTCAGCTGTCTTTTTTTAATTTTTAGTAGATCTGGATACCCTCATGTGGAAAGCATTGAAAAATAGAAATGTCCACAAGGAAACAAAGAGTATGACAAAGATTTTTAAATAAATATCATGAGGATTTTTTAAAAAGGTTTTATTTGAGCCAGAAAAAAAGAATGGATACATTAGAACTATGGAGATTTAAAACTTTTTTCTCTTTTTTTGAAGGGTGAACATATTCAGAAAGAATTACATGTTTATTAATCCAAGAGGAGCAAACTGGAATAATGGGTGCATGTTGCAAAAAATCAAATTTAGACTTAATGTTGGGGAAAATTTAGTATTACTTCTAGTAAAAGTGAATTGTAGAGTTTTTGGAAGAGATGAATTACTTCTGTTCAGAAGTCTTTAAGCAGAGATTGGATAACCACTTCTTAGGGATGACACATTAGGAACTCTATTCTTGTATCAGTTATAGATAAGGTTTCTGAGTTCATTTTCAATTTTAAATATATGATTCTGTATTTACCTCTGTGATTTTTTTACCCTTGTATAATTCTAAATGTCATTATTAATTTTCCTTTTAGCCCTATATCTTTGCTGAGCTTTCACATTAATTACTATATTTATTATATTTTAGTGTAGGGAGGCCATTTACATCATTTCTGCTATTTTACCTTTGATTTTTCTACTATCTTTGTTACTTATTTGGGTAATAGTACATTTGATTGCTGAGAATATGCATATTTCTTAATGTTCTCATTCAAAACATTTCCTATATCTTTCATCTTTAAATTTTCCTTTAAATTTGTTTAGTCTTATGCATTTCCAAGTGGGGAAGATAAAAGATTTTTAGAAAAACAATACTATCAATATCTTACTGACCTTCAATTAATTATTGCTTCATTAATTTAGATCACATGCTGGTAGTTTCAAATATATTGAATACTGGCAGTTTTCACTATCTAGGTTTTCCTCAAGTAGAATATGCTATTTCTGTCTTAACTATCTTGATAATAAGCATTTTTATTTTATTTGAGTGTATAATTGCAATTGAGTTCAAAAATCATCTGAAGCATAGTAATTTTTACAGCTCTCATTTTCATTGGTCATTGATCTTTTCTTTTTTATTATATTTCTTGAATATGACAGATTGTTGGATTTTATTTTATTTCATTGTCTGTCTCATTTTATTGGATTTTAGAAATTCATTTACACTTAATGTTTGGATGACTAGACTTAACTTTTCTTCATTTTATAAAGCTATATTTTTCTGATTTGAGAATTAAAATAATTTTGTAAAAATATAAAGAATGGATTGGATTAGGGAGAGACCAAGAACAGACACTTTACTTATGAAACAAATGCAATATTCAAAACAGGAATTTATAAGTATTAAAATGAATAGAAAGAATAGGGGTGAATGTGATTGATATTGAAAAACTACAAGTCCCAGGAAATTATAGTACATCAATATTTGTGGGGAGAGGAATAATTGGAAGATAAGGAAGAGTCCAAAATGAGCTACTGATGATAATAACCCTTGTGTCACTGAGGAAGGCAGTACTTTCAATAGAGACAAGAACATTGGGAGGAAGAAGGAAGAAATTGAAGAGTGGGTGTGATCTATGCTGAGTTTGAGATAAGAATAGTTATCTAGGTTAACTTACACAGGCATATAAAAATGAGAGACCTGGAGCTTATCAATAGGTCTGCAGATATAATGATTTGAAAGACATCTTAATAACAATGATAATTTAAGTCAAGGATATATAAAAATAGTCAAAACGGAAGGTGGAAAAAGAGAATATAGATATAATGGAATAAATTTTGGGAAACTTTTTATTAAGGAACATTTGACTCTTCGTTTCTCTTAATATGCAGCTAATATTTTAATGTGCATTAAACCTCATTGAATCATATGTTTTATCTCATTAAAATATAAGTATCTTGGATTTTTGATTATTACTTTTAAATTTTCTTTACACATTCAATACCTATTATATTACATTAATCATTAAATGTTGCTCAAAGTGCTCAAAACCTATTTAATAGGATTATTAAATTATATAATTACTTGTTCTATCATAAAAAGTGAGCACTAAGAATTTATCAGCTCATAGTTCTTTTTTTTAACTCACATCTTCACTTCCTTTTAAATATTTTTATTAATATAAACAAAACCCTTTTTCTTTTTTACTTTGTTCATTTGATATCAATTTTACTTGCTCTGAGAAACTAAGTTTTCTTTTTCAAAGTGAACTCATTGTTATTCATCTTAGTTTCTGTGGATAACTGACTTTTCTGAGGGCTACTTGAATTTTAATATAATATATTATAATGAACAGAGACTGAAATATTTTTCCCTTCCTGAAGGTGTTGACATATGAAACTATGTTTATGGTGTGGTGCTGATTAGGTCAGAGGAAACAGAAGCTCTCTTTCAGATGATGTCCCATATATGGGACAAGGGGTGGAAAATAATCCCTAGAACAAATTCAGGGTCTAGTATTTATGAAATATAGTGGTTGGAAAAAATTCTGAGAATTCCATGGATAATCTGTAATAAGCAGTTATTTTTTTCCTTACCATCTGAAAAAGAAACCCAAAGATTGACGGGAATCTTCAGAATTTGGAGAACTGACATAGACTGTTGGGACTAATTGGACATCATGATGGACCTTATTTGCTGAGTCATTTACAAATCTTATCCTTTTATGTGGGACTCAGAACAGTGCCAGCCTTCTAAGCTCAGCTAGACAACAGCCAAGATATTGGCAGATAAGATAGCAGCCCAGGTCCTGGCAGCTAAATAGCTAGCCATCAGGGAGGGTCTCAACCCCAGACAAAGTCTGAGCCCTAGATACACTGAGGTAAATGACAGGATTGGGTAGGGGAAAAAATCACTGCATAGACAAAGCCTGGGCATAAAGGAGAAAAGAAAACTCTGAACAGGCAACGCCTGGGTTGCAATGGCAGCAATTTGACAAGTGATAAGTCAAGAACCATATTCCAGCCTCAAAAAAACTAGGACTAAGCTCCCTGTACCCCAATAACAAAGCTCAACTATCAAAATGAGCAAAAAAAAAAACAGAGAAAAGTGTTAATCATAGAAAACTACTATTCAGATAGAGATGATAAAAATGTCATCTTGGCAGAGGAAAGCAGTAACAAATCTCCTATAAGGGAAGTCTCAAAGGAGTTTATGAATTAGAATCAAATCCAAAACCTCATGGAAGATCTTAAAAATCACTTTAAAATCAAAGAAGAGAGGAAGAAGACAAATAGAAAAAAAGAAATGAGAGCAATGCAAGAGAATTATGAAAATTTTTTGAAGAAATCAGCTGCTTTAAAAGTAAAAATGACTAACTGGAGAAAAGAATATAACTCCTCAAAAATAAAATTGGCCAAATGGAAAAGGAAACACAAAAGATTACTGAAGAAAATAAAACCCTGAAAATTAGAAATGGGCAAGTAGAAGCTAATGACTCTATGAGATACTAAGATTCCATCAAACACAATCAAAAAGCTGAAAAAGCTGAAGAAAAGGTAAAGTACATTTTAGGAAATATAAATAACCTTGAAAATAAATCCAGGTGAGATAATGAATGATTTTTTGTTCTAGCTGAAAACCTAGATCAAAAACAAAGAACTTGGAAAATATGTTTCAGGAACTTGTCACGGATAACTGTCCTGTTATCATAGATCAAGAAGACAAAATAGTCTTTGAAAGAATACACAGTCCACCTTCAGAAAGAGAACCCAGAATAAAACTTCTAGGACTCTCATAATCAAATTCCACAATTCTTAGCTAAAGGAGAAAATAGAACAAGCAGTCCAAAGAAAAAATATAAATACAAAGGATGCACAATCAGAATTATACAGGAATTATCAATTTCAATATTAAAGGATTAGAGAGTCAGGAATATTGTGTTTTGGAGGGCAAAGGACCTTACCTTCCTTCAATGAATTAAGTACTCTGCAAAATTCAGCATACTGTATAAAGGAAAATAGAGGATTTACAAAATTTTCTGATTATAAAGGTCAGAACTACACAGAAATACAATCTTCAAACACAAGACTCAAAAGATATTTAAAACTGGAATTTGGAAAGGGGGAAAATTCTAGTCAAAAACATTAAACTGTATACTTTCCTGAAAGTGAAGATAACGCCTGTAACCCTTGAGAATTTGACTTCTCTTATGTCAGGTAAAGGATTGAACATACTTTAAGGAACTATACTTAGAGCATATGGGTATAATTGAGACCTGAATCATGATTATGAGTGTGCATTTCCTATAGAGACAAAGGTAGGGAGAGCACTTAGATGTTCTATACATAATCAAATCTTGAAGTGACCTTATATTACTAGATATTTTAGTTAAAAGGGTTGTAGTACAATGGGGAAATGGATGGGGAGGACACTTAGAAGGATTCCACATAAATAGAACAAGAAGTGATATTACCTTAATCCATACTATAGCTAGCAAAGGTTTTAGTGTTATGGTTGAAGTGCCAAAGGGATAGAATAGAAAATGTACCAGGGGAGCCGCTAGGTGGCACAGTGGATAGAGCACCAGCCTTGGAGTCAGGAGTACTTGGGTTCAAATCTGACCTCAGACACATAATAATTACCTAACCATGTGATCTTGGGCAAGCCACTTAACCCCATTGCCTTGCAAAATCTAAAAAAAAAATATACCAGATACTTTGGTTGGGGAAGATTGTAATGCCATAACTGAAATACTATAGCAATAAAGAGAGGGAGTGTACTTAGAGGGAATGAACATGATATTTTAGATTCTGAATCAATTTTGATTTGCTTAATGCTTTGGTTACAATTGGAAGAAGTGTACTATTAAGGAAAGGGGTGTATAAATGATTTGATTTTGTTTGATTCTTTGGCTCCAGAGGATTGTATGTCCAAGAAGGGTATTCAAAAAATAGAGGGCTGTATAAATCAATTAAAATTTGATGCAATTTATGACTCTTGAGAAATATATTTGTAATGGAAGAGAAGAAGGGAGTATTCTTAGTGACTATGAAACAATGCTGTTTATCAATCAATCAATGAATCTTGAGACTTATATTTCTATCAGGAAAATAAGAGGAGCATATTTTAACAAAGGGGATAAAGTACAAGACAGGATTAAAAAATAAATACAAGAAAAGAAGGACTATATTAGAAAAGGATAAATAATACCAGGTGAAGAGGCACAAAGTCCTCTTATTGTAGAGGGAAGTAGAGATGGTATAAACATTGAGTAAATCCTGCTTTCAATAGATTTGACTTAAGAGAGAATAATATACATTCTAAATAGGTTTTAAAAATCTATCCTATCCTGCAGGAAAACTGGAGTAAAAGGAAAAGAAAGTGGGAGCATCAGATAGCAGAATGGATTAAAAATCTGAATACTACAATATATGATTCATAAGTATCATATATATGAAGCAAGTTTATAAACACAAGGTAAAAGTGAAAAGCTGGAACTAATTATATTATGCTTAAACAGAAATGAAAAAAAATCAGGGTTAGTAATCCTCTTTGCAGAAAAAACAAAAGCAAAAATAGATTCAATTAAAAGGGCTAAGGAAGGGAGCTACATTTTCCTAAAAAGTACCTTGGGAAATGAAGTTATATCATCACCAAAGTAACATGCACCTAGTGGTATATCATCTCAATTCTTATAGGATAAGCAAATTTCAAGGAGACATAAAGAGCAAAACTATAATAATGGGTTGCCTTGACTTTCCTTTCTGAGAATTAGATAAATCTAAACACAAAAAAAACAAGAAGGAAGTTAAGAAATCTTTGAAAATTTTGCTATGATAGACCTCTGAATGGGGATACTGAATGGGGAAAGAATAGAATATACTTTTTTCTTTACACTTATACCAAATTTGATCAGGTATTATGGCATAAAATGTAATCAGATATAGGAAGGCAGAAATAATAAATGCATGCTCTTCAGATCATGTTTTAATAAAAATTACATGGGAGGAACTAAAACTTGATTGGAAGCTAAATAAACTAAATGTAAAGAATGAAGCAATCAAAGAGCAAATCATTGAAATAACCAACTATTTCATCTAAGCAAATGACAGCAATGAGACATCAAAATTTATGATATGCAGTCAAACCAGTTTAGAAGTAAAATTTTATATCTCTAAATGCTTATGTGAATAAAATAGAGGAAGAAGAGTTCAATGAATTGGGCTTACAACTAAAACTAAAGTAAGAGAAAATTAAAGAATTTCAATTAATACCTATTTAGAAATTCTGAAAATCAAAGGAGGCAGTAATAAAATTAAAAGCAAGAATACCATTGATCTAATAAATAAAACTAATATGGGGTTTTATGAAAAAAAATAAAATAGATAATATTTGATTAATCTGATTAAAAAAGAATGAAGATTACAAAATTACAGGTAACAAAAATGATGAGGGTGAAATCACCACCAATGAGCAGGAAATTTAAGAGATAATTCAGAACTATTTTGCTCAACTATGCCAATAAATTTGATAACTTGAGCAAAATGAATTACTACTTACAGAAGTATTAAATATCCAGATTTTAAAAATAGCTCCATTTAAGAAAGAGAATTTGAAGAAATCAACAAAAACTCCATTGAAAAAGTTTACATTTCCAGAGGAATTTAAAAGTGTCTTCTACTAAATATTAATTACATTCCAATTCTACATTAATTTAAAAAAATAGGAGGAATTCTGCCAAATCTCTTTCATGATATCAATATGAGGCTGATTTCTAAACCAGGAAGAGCCAAAAAGGATAAAGAAACTTATAGACCAGTCTCCATAATGATCATTGATGTGAAAATCTGAAAATTTTAGCAAAGATATTACAAGAAGCTATTACTAGAAAATTACATCAATATCAGATAAGATTTATACGAGGTAGCCAGGAATGGTTCAGTATAAGGAAAAGACTCAAAATAATTAAACATAGCAATAACAAGACCCACAGAAAGTATATGATTATCTCAATAGATAGGAAAAAACGCCTTTAACAAAGCACAACACCCATTCCCATAAAAGAACACTGAGTGAGAATAGGAATAAATGGAGTATTCCTTAAAATCATAGTTTCTAAAACTTCAACAAACATTATATATAATGGGGATGAACTAGAAACATTTCCAATAAGATCAGGGGTGAAACACGGTTGTTTGTTATCACTACTACTATTCAATATAATATTAGAAATGCTAGCTTTAGCAATAAGAGAAGAAAAGGAAATTCACATGATTAAAATTGGCAATGAAGAAACAAAACATTCACTCTTTGCAGAAAAATATGATGGTATACTCAGAAAACCCTGAGAAATCTGCCAAAAAATTTATTTGAAACAACTTACAACTTCAAGAAATTAGCAGGATATAGATTTCCAGGCAAGCTGTAAGGGAAAAATCAAGTACTGTTTTAAAATCTACTTCTATCAGAACAAACACGAATTAAGTCTCAACAGTGAAGGAACCCACAAAAGAAAAGAGTGAAACATCTTCCAGCAAGGTCTATCATGGGGAAAGGTGCAAATACCTGGGTTTCTTTCTGTGCTGTTTGTTCTAGGGTATGCCAGGCCCTCCCACAGGAATGCAGGAGGTAGCTTACTCCTCTGGAAGCATCAGGGATTCACTGTTTGAGTTGTCAAGACTAGCCACGTTGACTGAATGGGTACCCTGAGCCTCAGCGCTAGAGCTCTCCCAGTCTGTGCATTGAAACATTCTGTCTACCCACTTGGCACACTGCAAAGTCTTCTGCCACCAAAGAAGGTTGTCAAATTAGTCCCCTGCCCCTACTTCAGTCTGTGTTCAGAATCTAATGTCTCTATCTCTGGGATGAGATGCCCCCTTTATCCTAAATCCACCAGAGAAGTTACTTCAATATTTTTCCCACAGTTGCAATCACTAACTCTATTTTCCCCACTCTATTCCAACTCACTCATTTTTCTATTCTCTCTCTCTCCTTTCATCCTGTCCATGCTCAGAAGTATGTTGTATCTGAGCATCCTCTCCTAAGATTTTCTCTCTCTTTTATCACCTTCTCCCTCTCCTCCCCCTCTTCTCCCTTCATTCCCCTTTATTCCATCCCTTCTCTCTCATTTTTCTCCAGGGTAAGATAGACATCTATACCCTAATAAGGGTGTGTGCTATTTCCTCTCTGAGCCATTTCTGATGAGAATGAAGGCTCACTCATACCCATCACCTTCCCCCATTTCACTTCATTGCAAAAAGATTTTTCTTGACTCATGTGAAATGTCTTAGCCCCTTCTTCCTCTCCTTTCCCTTCCTCCCAGTACTTTCCTTTATCACCCATTGACTCCATCTTTATACCATATTATATCATTCTATTCAACACCTTCCTGTGCCTTGTCTATATATGCTCCATCTAACTACTCTTATAAATGAGAAAGTTCATATGAGTTATCAGTATCTTCTTCCCATCTAGGAATACAAATAAAATAGTTCAACATCATTAGGTTCCTCATATTTAGTCCTTCTCATTCACCCCCTCTATGCTTCACCTGAGTCCTGTACTTGGAGATCAAACTTTCTGTTCAACTCTGGTTGTTTTAATAGGAGTGTTTGAAAGCCCCCGTTTCATGGAAAATCCATCTTTTCACCTGAAAGAGGATATTCATTTTTGCCTGGTAGTTGATTCTCAGTTATAATTCAAGCTCTTTTGCTGACCAGAATATTATATTTCAAGCCCTATGAACCCTTAATAAATGCTGCCAAATCCAGAGTAATACTAACTATAGAGACATGGCATTTGAATTGTTTGTTACTGCATGTTTTTAGTATTTTCTCTTTGACTTGGGAGCTTTGGAACTTGACTATAATATTCCTGGAAGTTTTTCTTTTGGGATCTGTTTCAGGAGGTGGTTTATGAATTCCCTCAATCCTATTTTTCACTTTGCTTCTAAGATCTCAGAGCAATTTTGCTGCATTATTTCTTGAAAAATGAAGTCTAGGCTCTACTGATCATGACTTTCAGTTAGCCTAATAATTTTTAAATTGCCTCTTCTGGATCTATTTTTAAGATCAGTTTTTCCAGTGAGATATTTCACATTTTCTTCTAATTTTTGGTTCTTTTGTTATTGTTTTATTGTTACTTGATTTCTCACAAAGTCATCAGCTTCATTTAGTTCTATTCTACATGTTAAGGAGTTGTTTTTCTTCAGAAAGCTTTTTTATCTACTTTTCCAGTTGACCAATTCTGCTTTTTTAGGGCATTCTTCTCCTTATTTGCCTTGTGGCTTGCTTTTCAATTTGGATTAAACTGGTTTTTAGCATGTTATTTTTTTCAGCATTTTTTTTTTTGTATTTCTTTCACCAAGTTGCTGACTTGGTTTTCATGATTTATCTATGTCATTCACATTTCTCCTCCCAATTTTTTCTCTGCCTTCCTTAATTGTTTTTAAAGTGTTTTTTGAGCTCTTCTATTGCCTTAACCCATTTTTTATTCCTCTTGGAGGCTTTGGATGTAGAAACTTTGACTTTGTCTTCTGAGTGTGTATTTTGATCCTCCATTGGACCAAAATTATTTTCTATGGTCAGATTCATGTTTTTTCTGCTGCTTACTCATTTCTTCAGTCTATGACTGATTTACCACATTTCCAAAGCTTGGATGGATTTTTGGAATACCCCACAAGGACTTTAATTCCTTCAAGGTCACATGAGAGGCTCTGACTGCTCTCTTGCCTTTGCTCTGGTATGTGGAGGACATCAGACCCTCCCCTCTGCCCTGTAGCTTTGAGGAAGGTCCCTGCTCAGTGATGGCAGTATGAATGCCCAAACTACAACCTGAATCTGAGTTTGGGTATACAACATAGTCCTGACCCAGAGGGATCAGAGAGACCTCTGCAGTGTCCCCCTGACATCCTTACCATCTGTGGGTTGGGAGCTCTGGAAGTGCTGGGTAGCTCCAAGTCAATTCTGGCAGCAGATTCTCAGGGCTGCTCTGAAGCTGGTACTCTGTTCCATGCTCACTCTGGTGAGACAATGTTCTCTCACCCTCCCTTCAAACTGTCCCCGATGATCCCTGGGTAAAAAGGTCTGCCCTGTCTGCCACAGACCCAAACACCCTGAAGGACCCAGGCACCCCACCAGCTGTTCCTGGAATGCTGAAGCTGGTTTGTTCTTCCTGACTGTGCTACACGGTGGCTGTGTTGCAGCTCTTTCTAACTTCTGGTCCTGGTGAAACAGAACTTTCCTGTGGGACTTCTAAGATATCTTGAACTAGGAAATTGTGCCACTCTGTCTTTCTGTGGTTTCTAGCCCTCAAAATTTGGGCTAGAATCATAATCTGTTGGCTTTTGGAGTTTTAGGGGGAATAGGTTTCCAGGAATTCCTGCCTTCACACTGTCATCTTCCAAAATAGTTACTAAAAGAAACAACCAATGATCCCAGACTTCTAGGGTGGAGTCAAGTTGGTGACCCCAATCAAACATGCTCCCAGAGCTTTTTCCTAGCAAAGATAAATGAAACCTCTATAATGACATGGAAGTTAGAGATCTCACGATGAAAATAAAGAAGATCCAGAGAAGTTTTCAATGGTAGACATTGTGGAGGAACTTCAGAGAAGGTCTGTCTCTTTGGAGGGGGGGAAGGGAAGTAAAACTGAGGTAGATGGGAGAGCAGGAAAGTCAGTGGGAGGCTTTTAGCCACAGTGCAGTTCAGGTCCCAACTGCTTCACAACAACAGAGGCCCCAGTAACTAGTGAGCAAGCCAGCAGGAAGGGTCCCAACTCCAAAAAAAGTCTGAATCCTGGGGCAAAAGACAGGAATGTTTTGGCAAAGAATCACTGCATAAGCAGAACCTGGATATAATGGGGAGAAATAAAACTGTACAAAGGCAAGGCCTAGACTGCATAAATATCATGTTGGCTACTGAAAAGCCAAGGATCATACACCAAACCCAGCATAAAAAGCTTGGATCTATACTCCAAGAGCAGAGTGAAAACAACAAAAATGAACAAAAAAGATAAATGAACTCTCACTATAGAAAACTACTTTGTAGATAAAGATGATAGCAATGCCATATCAGAAATAAAAATCCAAAAATAAATTACTGCCATGGAGAAATCTCAAAAGAGTCTCTATATTGGACTCAAATCCAAAATCCCATAAAAGAGCTTAAAAAGAATTTAAAAAACCAAAGAAGAGAGAAAGAAGAGAAATGGGGGAAAAAATGAGAGTCATGCAGGAAAATTATGAAAAACTGGCCAAACAAATCATTTCCTTTAAAAGTGAACTTAAAAAGAAAAAACAAAATTTAATTGAAGAAAACAAAACCCTAAAAATTAAAATTTAGCAAATAGAAATCAACTATCTTTAAGATTCCATCAAGAAAATAAAAAGACTGAAAAAAAATTGAATAAAATGTAAAATGCCTTTAGGGAAAAACAAATGACCTGGAAAATACATCCAGGAGAGATTTGTGAATCATCAGACTACTAGAAAGCCTACATCAAAAAAAAAAAAAAAAAAAGAACCTAGAAAGCATCATGCAGGATATTAACAAGGAAAACTGTCCAAATATGCAAGAACAAGAAGACACGGCAATCATTGAAAGAATACACAGAACCACTCCAGAAAGACACACCAGAATAAAACTTTCAAGGGTTATTAAAGTGAAATTCCAGACCTCTCAAATAAAGGAGAAAATATTACAAGTAGCAAAAAGGAAACAATTTAAATACAAAGAAAGCATAATCAGACTTACACAGGACCTATCAGACTCAACACTGAAGGACTGTAGGACCTAGAAAACCATATATAAAAAGGCAAAGTACCTGGGATTACAATACAAGATTTACTACCATGCAAAATTCAGCATAAGGGGAAAAGATGGATGGTCAATGATAAAAAAGACTTTCAAAATTTTCTCGCAAAAATACTAGAACTGAACATAGAATTCAATTGCCAAATACACAATTCAAGTGATACATAAAAGATAAATGTAAAAGGGAAGGAAAAAAACATAAAAAAATCCAACACAAATGTCCATCACGATCATCAAACTGTATACAACCCTCAAAGGGAAGAAACAACATTTGTAACTCTTGATAATTGTACTTCTCTTAGAATAATTAAAGGGTCAAATAACATTGAAGAGATTGAACTTAAAGGATATGAATTCAATTGGTTCTTGTCTCCCTATTTAAAAGGTCAAAGATGACATCAGTATGAGACCAAAAAAACTAATGAAAAGCAAGCCTGTTTACTCTAAACTTAAGTGTCTCAGTTTCTTTTGACTGAATTTAACTCTACTGAACTCACAAAATGTAATACTTTCTCTGATAAGGACATCATATTCTAGGTAGTCCTGATTCTGTATCTCCTGTAACTTGCAATCAATTGTAAAATTCTTATGTGAGACCTTCTGAGCTTCCCAGTAGCTAGAGCACTTTGAGATTCTTACAGTTAATTAAATCAGGGTTGAAGTTAATCCATACTTTACTTGACATAGGATTAGGTACCCTGGGTGGGGAGGGGTGGGAAGTGGGGAAGAAAGCATGCTTGGGGGAGAGTTCATGAAATGATTTGGCTATGGATGAAACTTGGGTTCATAAGGATTTTGTGTACTTGGAGGGTACTTGAAAAGGGGATAAGGTTAAAAAAGATTGTAATTTGAAATAATTCAAGACTCTTTAGAAGCATACTTCTTAGGAGATAGAAGAGGTGTAGGTATTTTGTGACTGTGATAGCACTGCTTATAAATCAATCAAGTCATTAATCAATTTGTGATAGTACTTTGATAATACTTCAAGCAATCATTTAATGAAGCTGTGATTAATATAACCTGATTAATAATACTTGAAAGGTAAATAACACCAGGTGGAGAGGCAAAAAGATTTATAATTTTAATTTACTTATTTCAATTTTATTTGTTTAAGGCAATAGGATTATGTGATTTGTCTGAAGTCACAAAGCTAGGTAATTATTAAGTGTTTGAGATTGTATTTGAACTCAGGTCCTCCTGACTATAGGACAGTGCTCTATTCACTGCACCACCTAGCTGCAACAAGATTTATAATTTTAGAGGGGAAGGAGGGTAGAATGTGAATACTGAGTAAATTCCAATTAATAGATTTGGTCCAGAGAAAGAAAAAAATCCATTCTCATTTGGGTTAAAAAATCTATCCTAGACTATGTGGGGTGGGGAGAGGAGAGGAAAGATAAGGGAAAGGGACTAATAAAAGGGGAGGCAAAGGTATATATATATATATATATATATATACACTTATATACATATACATATATATACATATATATACATATGTGTGTGTGTGTATGTGTGTGAAAATAAGTAGAAGATCAAATTTACAGAGAAAAATCAAAAGGGAAAGGGAGTAAAACTTTGGTGATGAGGAATAAGAGGAAAGGGAATTGAAAAATATAAATGGAGAAAGATGATGAAAATAAAGAAATAGGAAATAGCATTCTTAACTGTAAATGAGACTGGTGTGAATGGTCCCATAAAATGGAAGCAGAAAGTAGAATCGATTAAAAACCAGAATCTTATAATATGTTGTTTACAAGAAATACATTTGAAGCAGAGAGATACACTAGGATAAAGGTAAAAAGATGGAACAAAATATATTATGCTAGAGCCGAAGAAAAAAATCAGGAGTTGTGATCCTCATCTCCGATAAAGCAAAAGCAAAAATAGATCTCATTTAAAAGGATAAGGAAGGAAACATCTTAAATGGCACCATAGGTAATGAAGTTTGTCTGCACTTAGTGATATAGGATCCAAATTCCTAGAGGAAAAGCTGAGTGAACTTCAAGGACAGATGGACAGCTAAACTTTATTAATGGGGGACCTCAAACTCCTTCTCTCAGAACTAGATAAATATAAACACAAAATAAATAAGAAGGAAGATAAGAAGGTGAATGAAAACTTAGAAAACTTAGACATGATAGACCTCCGGAGTAAACTTAATAAGGCATCTATACCAAAACTGACCAGGTACTCAGTCATAAAAGCCTTATAATCAAATGCAGAAAGGTAGAAAAAATAAATGCATACTTCTTAGATAATGATCCAATAAAAAATGCATGTAATAAAAGGTCACAGAAAAATATGACAAAATAATTGGAAACTAAATAATTTTATTTTAAAAATGAGTAGATCAAAATGCAAATCATAGAAATAATCAGTAAGTATATACAAGGAAATGATAACAATGAGAAATCATACCAAAATTTATTGGAAACACCTGAGGCTGTTTTGAGGAGAGACCTGATATGTCTAAATGTCCATATGAATAAAAAAGAGAAAAAGGAGATCTATGAATTGTATGTAGCTAAAAAAGCTAGAAAAAGAAAAAATAAAGATCCCCAATTAAACACCAAATTAGAAATTCTGAAAATCAAGGGAGAAATTAATTACACTGAACACAAGAAAATCATTGATCACAAGAATAGAACTAAAGTTGGCTTTCTGAAAAAGCTAATAAAATGGAAAATTTTGCTTAAACTAATTTAAAAAAAGAAAGAAGATAATGAAATTACCAATGTCAAAAATGAAAATCCTGATCTCAGATAAAGCAAAAGCAAAAATGACCACCAATGAGGAGGAAATTAAAGTAATACTTTGGAACTACTTTATCAAACTGTATGCCAATCAATTTGATAATCTGAATAAAAGTTATCAATATTTACAAAAATACAAACTGCCCAAACTAAAAAAAGAGGAAATAAAATCTATAAATAAATCCATTTCAAAAAAAAGTATCTCCAAGTCCAGATGGATATTTAAGTATATTCTACCAAACATTTAAAGAACAATTATTCCACTCTATGAAAATTATTTAAAAACCAGAAGGAGTTCTGCCAAATTCCTTTTATGACACCAACACAGTGCTGATATGCAAATCAGGAAGAACCAAAACAGATTAATAAAATGAATATCGATACAAAAATATTAAATAAAATTTTAGCAATGAGATTATAGCAAGTTATTAATAGGATCATACACCATGATCAGGTAGGATTTGTACCAATAAGGCAGGGTTGGTTCAATCTTCTGAAAGCACTCAACATAATTTAACATATAAACATCAAAACCAACAGAAATCATCATTATCTCAATAGATGCTGAAAAAGTCTTTTGATAAAATACAACATCCATTTCTATTTAAAAAAATGGAATGTTCAGGAAAAATTAAATAATAAATAAATGAACAAACAAATAAACAAACAAACAAATAAATAAATAAAATAACAAATAGCTTCTATCTCAAACCATTAAAAAATGTGATATGTAATGGGGATAAAATCCACTGCATTTCCAATAAGATCAGAATTGAAACAAGAATGTCCATTATCATAATTACTATTCAGGACAATTTATATATATTAGCTTCAGCAATAAAAGAAAAAGGAATTAAAGAAACAGAACTGGCAACAAAGAAACCAGCTTTTGCTCTTTACAGATGGTATAATGGTATACTTAGAGAATTGAAGTAAATCATCTTAAAAGCTCCTTGAGAGGCAGCTAGGTGGTGTAGTGGATAAAGCACTGGCCCTGGAGTCAGGAGTACCTGGGTTCAAATCTGGTCTCAGACACTTAAGAATTACCTAGCTGTGTGGCCTTGGGAAAGCCACTTAACCCCATTTGCATTACAAAAAAAAAAAAACTAAATATGAAATAAACACACATAAATCTTCAGTATTCCTACATATGAACAATAAAACTCAGGAGCAAGAGAAAGAAAGAAAAATTCCATTTAAAGCAACATTTGACAACAATAAATACTGGAGTAACTACATCCCAAGACTAACATACAAACTTTTATAAACACAATTACAAAATCCTTCTCAAACAAAGACAGATAGAAACAATTGGGAAAAATGTCAATGGTTATGGGTGGTAATTCATTGCTAATGGAGTTGTGACCAGATCCATCCATTCTGGAGAGCAATATGAAACTCTGTTGAAGGACCAATAAAAATCTTCATACCCTTTGACCAAGCAATTCCAATTTTTGTCACATATTCAGAAGAAATCATAAAAAATGGTAAAATGCCATATGTTCCTAAATATTTATAGCAGCTCTTTTTGTATGGGCAAAGAATTGGAAACTGTGTGGAAGTCCATCAATTATGGAATGATTAAACAAGTTAGAGCATATGAATACAAAGGAATACTATTATTCTATAAAAAAAATGATAAATGGTTGGACTCTACTGAAGCATGAAAAGAGTTATAGGATCTGATGTTGAGTGAAGGGAGCAGAACCAAGAGAACAATGTACACATTAACAATACTGTGACATGATCAAACTTGACAGAAACAGCTCTTCTCAGCAGTTCAGAGAGCAACAACAGCTATATTAGACTGGCTATGGAAAATATGATCCTCATCCAAGGGAAGAAAATCAGAATAAAAATCAGAAATAAAAATCAGAATAAAACAAAAACAAAACAAAAAACAACCCTTCAGAATCTGTTGCACACTTTATAAAATTTATCTCTTATGTATCTTTAATCTTAATCCTAAATCCTCATACTGAAAATGACTAATCTGTAAACATGTTTATCAAAAATATGTATGTACAATGTTAACCTGACTGTTCGATGCTGTGGGGAGTAGGGCAGGAAGTGATGGTAGATGGAAATTTTAAAAATTAAAAATGCACATGTGCAAATAGGTGAAAAAATAAATAAAGAAATAATTTTTTGAAGTAAGAAAAAGAAATAGAGTAATGGATCATTGTATTAGAATAGGATCAATAGAAACACAGTAAATGACTACCCAAAGACATAAGCTTCTGGGTTAAGAACTCAACATTTGAAAAAATTTTCAGAAAAAGTGAACAAAAGTATGAAAAAAAGTAGGCATAGACTCACATCTCAAACACTATAGCAAAACAAGGTCAAAATGGGAATAAGTTTTAGACATAAAGGGCCACACCAAAGATAAATTAATTGACCAATAAATATTCTATCTCTCAGATCTATGGAACGTGTATAAATTTATGATCAAACAAGAATTAGAGTACATTATAAACTGCGAAATGAATGATTTTGACTATATTAAATTGAAAAGGTTTTGCACTAATAAAATCAATGCCACTAAAATTAGAGGGAAAGCAGAAAGATGGGAAGCAATCTTCACAATTAGGAGTTCTGATAAAGGTCACATTTCTAAACTATATAAAGAACTGTATCAAATTTATGAAGTTATAAGTCATTTCCCAATTGATAAATAGTCAAAGGATATTATTGGGTAGGGATCTTTTTTCTTTTTTCTTTTCTTTATTTATTTTACATTTATTTTTTAAAATTTTTTATCCTGAATAAACAGAATTTATCTATTTATTTGTTTATTTATTGTCTAATGCATTTTATACAACAGATGATTTTATACATTACTAAAATATTCTGTGTTACAACACAATCAGCTCAAGCGCAGGTGTATCACATTCTTTATGGTAAGTCCATCACAAAAGCTACTTCTATATTTTTTCCACTGTTGCCATTGCTGATCTCAACTCCCTCCATTCATACCTCCCCACTACGATATACTATATTTTCTCTCTCCTTTCACTCTGTCCCTCTTCTTAAATGTGCTGTAGGGCAGCTGAGTGGCACAGCAGATGGACCATTGACCCTGGGGCTAAAAGACCCCGAATCCACATACAACCTTTAATGCCCAGGAACCACCCAGCCCTGTGGTCCCAGACAGGCCATCCAATACCAGCCCCTTGCAAGAAGAAAAAAAGAAAATGTGTTATATCTGACCCCTTTCCCCCACAGTCCACCCCCTCATCCACCCCCTTCCTCTGTCCCCCTTCACTCCATTTTATTCTAGATGTCTATACCATATTGAGTATGTATACTGTTTCCTCTTTGAGCCATATCTAATGAAAGTAAAAGTTCCCTCATTCCCCCTCACTTTCCACCCTTACATATCATTGCAATAGCTCATTGTAATAAAAAAAATCATATTATATGTAATAGCTTAGCCTATTCCACCTCTCATTTCTCTTACGCCCATTACATTTCCCTTTTTGCCATTGACTCCATTTTTACAATATATTATATCTTCAATTTCAGCTCTCTCCTGTGCCTCATCTATAAAAGCTCCTTCTACCTGCTCTATTAAATGAGAAGTTTCATATGAGTATTATTAGTATCATTTTTCTATGCAGGAATACATGCAGTTCGTCATCATTAACTCTCTTGTATTTTATACTTCTCCTCCACTCTCTATGCTTCACCTGAGTCCTATACTTGAAAGCCCAACTTTCTGTTCAGCTCTGGTCATTTTATCAGGAACCTTTGAAATTTCCATTTCATTGAAAGTTCACCTTTTACCCTAGAAGAGGATTTCAGTTTTTTTTGTGTGTGTGTGTCATTGATTCTTGGTTGCATTTCAAGATCTTTTGCTTCCTGGAATATTATATTCCAAGCCTTCTGATCCCTTAATGTAGTTACTAAGTCCTGTGTAATCCTGACTCCAGCTGCACGATATTTGAAATGTGTCATTCTGGCTGCTTGTAATATTTTCTATTTGACTTGAGAGTGCTTGAAGTTGGCTTTAATATTCCTGGGGGTTGTTTTTTAAGAATCTCTTTCTGGGGGAGATTGGTGGATTCTCTTAATTTCTATTTTGCCCTCTGCTTCTAGGATATCTGGGCAATTTTCCTGTAGGAATTCTTTACAAATGAGGTCAAAGATCTTTTCCTGATCATGACTTTCAGGTAGCCCAATAATGTTTAAATTATCTTTTCTGAATCTGTTTTCCAGATCAGTTGTTTTTTTTTCCAATGAGATGTTTCACATTTCCTTCTAATTTTTCATTGTTTTGGTGCTGAATATTGTGTCTTGACTTTTCGTAAAGTCAGCAGTTTCCTTTAGCTCCATTCTGCATCTGAAGATTATGTTTTGCTCAGAGAGCTTTCTTATCTCTTTTTCCATCTGGCCAATTCTGCTTTGTAAAGCATTCTTCTACTCAATAATTTCTTTTTTTTTTAAAGAAGGATTTTATTTATTTTGAGTTTTACAATTTTCCCCTATTCTTGCTTACTCCCCCCAACCCCTACAGAAGGCATTCTGTTATTGCTTACATGAGTTCCATATTATTCATTGATCTCAGTTGAATGTGATAACAGAGAAGCCATATCCTTAAGGAATAATTCAAAAAATATGAGATAGAAAAATTACATTACAATATAATGCTTTTTTCCCTAATTTGACGATCAGAGGCTTTGATCTTTGTTCAAAGTCCATAATTTGTTTTTCTGGACATGGATGCTATTCTCAATTGAAGATAGCTCAATATTGTTCCTGGTTGTTGCACTGAAGGGATGAGCAAGTTCATCAGTGTTGATCAACACCCCCATGTTGCTGTTGGGGTACAATGTTTTTCTGGTTCTGTTCATCTCACTCAACATTAGTTCATGCAAATCTCCCCAGGTTTCCCTGAATCCCCATCCCTCCTGGTATCTAATAGAACAATAGTGTTCCATGGCATACATATACCACACTTCATTAAACCATTCCCCAATTGAAGGACATTCAGTTAATTTACAATTTTTTACCACCACAAACATGACTGCTATAAATATGTTTTGTACAAATGAAGTTTTTACTCTTTTTCATCATATCTTCAGAGTATAGACCCAGTAGTGGTATTGCTGGGTTAAAACATCCCATATTTTTGTTGCCCTTTGGGCATAATCCCAAATTGCTCTCCAGAAAAGTTGGATGAGTTCACAGATCTACCAAAAATGTTTTATGTCCCAAATTTCCTGCATTCCTTCCAACATTGATCATTGTTCTTTCTAGTCATATTGGCCACTCTGAGAGGTGTGAGATTGTATCTCAGAGATGCTTTAATATTTAGTTCTCTAATAAATAATGATTTGGAGCAATTTTTCATATGACTATGGATTGCTTTGATTTCTTCAGCTGTAAACTGCCTTTGCATATCCTTTGACCATTTGTCAATTGAGGAATGGTTTGTCTTTCTTTTGAAAATTTGACTCAGTTCTCTGTATATTTTAGAAATGAGTCCTTTGTCAGAAATACTAGTCGCAAAAATTGTTTCCCATTTTACTGCATTTGTTTTGATTTTAGTTACAATGGTTTTGTCTGTGTAAGAACTTTTTAATGTAATGTAGTCAAAAATATCTAGTTTTTTTAAATGATGCTCTCTAAATCTTCCTTGGCCAGAAACTGTTTTCCTTTCCATAGATCTGACAGGTACATTACTCCTTGATCTTCTAGTTTGCTTATAATATTTGTTTTATGTCTAAATCCAGTATCGATTTGGATCTTATCTTGGTATAGGGTGTGAGGTGCTGGTCTAATCTAAGTTTCCTCCATACTAACTTCCAATTTCCCCAACAGTTTTTATCGAAGACAGAGATTTATCACAATAACTAGACTCTTTGGGTTTATCAAACAGCAGATTACTATAACCATTTCCTGCTATTGCATCCAGTCTATTCCATTGATCCACGATTCTATTCCTTATCCAATACCAGGCAATTTTTTGGACCAATACTTTATAATAGAATTTTAGATCTGGTTAGGCTAAGTCAACTTCTTTTGCATTTTTTTTGTTGAATCCCTGGAAATTCTTCACTTTTTATTTTCACATATAAATGTGTCACAACCTTTAATAACTCATTAAAGTAATTTTTTTGGAATTTTGATTAGTAGTGTGATAAGCAAGTATCTTAGATTTGGTGGAATTGTGATTTTTATTATATCAGCTCTACATATCCATGAACATTTGATGTTTTCCCAGGTATTTAAATCTGATTTTATTTGAGTGAGAAGAGTTTTGTAATTTTTTTTCAAAAAGTGTTTGAGTCTGCCTTGGCAGGTAGACTCACAGTTATTTCATTTTGTCTGAGTTTACTTTGAATGGGATTTCTCTTTCTAGCTCTTTCTGTGTATCTTGCTAGTCATATATAGAAATTCTGAGGATTTATGAGGGATTATTTCATATCCCACTGCTTTGCTATAGTTGCTCATTATTTCTAATAGTTTTTTAGATGATTTTTTGGGATTCTCTAGGTATACCATCATGTCATATGCAAAGAATTAGAGTTTTGTCACCTCCTTCCCTAGTCTAATTCATTCAATTTCTTTATCTTCTCTTATTGCTGAAGCTAACATATCTAAAATGATTTTGAATAGTAGGGGTGATAATGGGCATCCTTATTTCACCGCTGATCTTATTGGGAATGCTTCTAGCCTATCTCCATCGCAAATAATGCTTATTGATGGTTTCATATAGATACTGCTCATTATTCTAAGGAACAAACGATTTATTCCTTCACTCTCTATTGTTTTCAAGAGCAATGGGTGCTGTATTTTATCAAAAGTTTTTTTCAGCAGCTATTGATATGATCATATGATTTCTGATAGTTATTTTATTGATATAATTAATTATACTAAAAGTTTTTCTAATGTTGAACCAGCCCTGCACTCCTGGGATAAAATCCTACTTGATCATAATGTATTATCCTAGTGATAACTAGTCATAATTGTTTTACTAAGATTTTATTTAAGATTTTTGCATCTATATTCATCCAGGAGATAGGTCTATAATTTTCATTCTCTGTTTTAAAACTTCCTGGTTTAGGTATCAGCACAATATTGGTGTAATAGAAAGAGTTAGGTGGAGTTCCATCTTCATCTACTTTTCCAAAGAGTTTATATAGAATTGGAACCAATTGTTCCTTAAATGTTTGATAGAATTCACTTGTGAATCCATCTGGCCCTGGAGATTTTTGCTTAGGAATTTCAATAATGGCTTGTTGAATTTCTTTTTCTGAAATAGGGTTATTTATATTTTTAATTTCCTGTTCATTTCATCTGGGCAACTAGTATTTTTGTAAATATTCATCCATTTCACTTAGATTGTCAAACTAATTGGCATAGAGTTGGGCAAAATAATTTCAAAATATTAATTTAATTTCCTCCTCATTGGTGGTGGGTTCACCTTTTTCATTCATGATACTTGCAATTTGGTTTTCTTCTTTCTTTTTTTAATCAACTAGACAAGAGGTTTATCCATTTTATTGTTTTTTTTTTCATAAAACCAGCTCTTGGTTTTATTTATTAGTTCAATAGATTTCTTGCTTTTGATTTTATTAATTTCTCCTTTAATTTTACTATTTCTAATTTTGTATGTAATAAGGGGTTTCTAATTTGTTCTTTCTCAAATTTTATTAGTTGCCTATTTAGTTTGTTGATTTCTTTTTTCTCTAATTACTTCATGTAAGCATTTGAAGATAAAATATATCCCCTGACAGCTGCCTTGAGTGTATCCCATAGGTTTTTTTTATGTAGTATCATTATTGTCATTATCAAGGATGAAATCATTAATTCTTTCTATAATTTGCTGCTTGATACACTAATTCATTAAAATGCGGTTATTTAGCTTCCAATTAGTTCAGGTCTATATCTCCCTGGCCCCATATCACATATAATTTTTTTTGCATTATGATCTGAGAAATATGTATTCATTATTTCTGCCTTTCTTTTTTGTTTAAGTGCAATGTACTGTAGAAAAAAAATATATTCCTTTCTATCCCTATTAAATTTCCCCCATAGGTCGATCATACCTAAGTTTTCTAACAATCCATTTCCCTCCTTAACTTCTTTCTCATTTATTTTATGTTTCAACTTATCTAGACCTGAGAGCAGGAGGAGGTCTCCCACTAGTAGAGTTTTGCAGTTTATATCTGCCTGTAGTTCTTTCAACTTCTCCTCTAAGAATTTGGATGCTTCCCATTGGGTACATATTCTATGGTACTTTTTAGGAGGATATATTTTCCTTCCTTATCTCTTTTAAAGCTATCTAATTTGCAGCTGCTTTGTCTGAGATAAGGATTGCTAACCCTGCTTTTTTCACTTCAGTGGAAGCAAAATATATTTTAATCTAATCCTTTACCTTCACTCTATATGTATCTCTCTGCTTCAAATGAATTTCTTGTAAGCAGCATATTGTAGGATTCTAGTTTTTTAATCCACTCTGCTATTGGCTTACATTTTAAGGAGAGTTCATCCTATTCAAAGTTATAATTACTAACTTTATTGCCTTCCATGCTATTTTCCTTCTGTTTGTATTTTCCTCCTTTTATCCCTTTATCCATATTTTTCAGTGTTTTTTTTCTGAATACCTCCACCTTCAGTGTGCTTTCCCTCTTAAATCAAACCTCCTCCCCTTTTCCTCCCCCTCCCTCTCTTCCCTCCTCTTTTCCTCTTTTAATGCTTGAAAGGTAAGATAACTTTCTTAACTTGATTAAGTGTTTCTACCTTAATTTTAAGCCAGGGTTGATGAGGTGAAGATTCAGGTGTTTCTCACCTCCTCCCTTCTTTCTCTCAATTACAAAAGGTGTTTTATGCCTTTTGATGTAATGACATTTACTCTGCTACAGGGCTAAGGTGTTTGGGGGCTGCTGTTCTATGGGGAGCCTAGACTGTGATCAGGATCTCAATATGGTCAAAGCCCCAGAATCCTGTTCCAGGTAGAGAGGACAGACCTTGGAATTCTCTCTCTCCACTCTTCTACCTAGGCTGAGCATTCGGCTTATTTGCCTGGGGGCTCCTGCTTACTGGCTCTGTCTGTTTCAGTTTCCTGGACCTGGGCTGCCCTGGTTACATTGCTCCATGAGTGACCTGAGGGCTGGGTTTCACATGCTCACTCTGGCAGTGCCCCCACCACCTCTGCTGATCTTCCAAGTTGTGCCTGGTGTAAATCAGGAAACTGCACCCACTGCCTGCAATGCTCCATGGCTCCCAGCTGCCCTGGAGCTGCCTCTGGGAGTGTGAAGTTTCTTCACTCTGGCCGGCCGCCCCTCTAAACCCATGGAGAGGAGCCTTTCCACTATTTTCCAGGTTTCCTTGGTCTGGAGTATTCCCTCACTTGATCCCTCTGTGGGTTCTGTCTCTTGAAAATTTAGAGTATTAATTTTATGATTTTTAAAATATTATGTAGAGAACACCCAGGAAAAGTTCTTCTCCTTTCACCATCTTGGCTCTGCTCCCTAGGTATTTTTCAAATGAAGACACTAAAGCTATATATAATCAAAGTTCTATATATTGAAAAATATTTATAGCAGCTGTTTTTTTGTAGTGGCAAAGAACTGGAACATGAGGAGATGCCCACCAGTTCAGGAATGGCTGAACAACTTATGGCATATAAATATTATGAATACTATTGCTTTAAAATTAACCTCGATTTTAGAGAAGCATGAAAGAATTACAGGAACAGATACTGAGCAAAGGAAACATTACCAAGATAACATTGTACACATTAACAACAACATTGTGGCTTGATGCAGCTTCTCTCAGGAGTTCAGAAATCTAGAATAACCCTGGGAGAGCTCTTATGGAAAATGCCATCCACATCCAAAGAAAAAAAAAACAAAAACAAAAAAACACAATCTTGAATGCATACCATGTTCATTTTAAAAAATTTTTTATGTTTATCTTTCCTATCCCATCATTTTCTTTTTTTTCCCTTTGTTCTAATGACTCATCCACAACATAACTAGTATGTACTCATATTAAACACAAATGTAAATGTACTAGTTTTATGAGGTTGTTCATCACTGTGCAGAAGAGAGTAGAATGAAAAGGTGGTAGAAAAATCTGTAACAAATGTACAAGTCTATGAATGTTGAAAAACTTTCATAAATGTAATTGGATAAATAAAATTTCAATTTAAAAAAAGTTAAATGAAAATGGAATGTGGATGTCTTGTTCATTATCTTCAAAAATGAATTTTCAACATGGTAGTGATTCTGGGAAGATGGTAGAGTAGGCCAAAATTTTTTTAACTCTCCAAACTTCCTCCCAGAAAAGAAAGAACATTATTTCAGACCCCAAAAGACTTGACCACCGGGGGCAAAAGTTCGGCTCCAGATTAGCACTTTGGAATCAACAGCAGTTGAGGATCTGATTGCCAAACAAGAAGAAACTGATTTGCATTCTTTGGTGTCCAGGGACACCACACATTGTTGTGCTGACCAGATAAGCTCCAGACTGGAGAGAAGGAGCACTCATAGAGGGTTGGGTACCCAGTTGACTGTTCAGGAGAGGAGATTTCCTGGTTTCAGTTGCAGGTCAGAGAAAACAGATATATTTAGTAATAACCAGAGGGATTATAAGGAATAAGATCATTTGTAGGACAACAAAACCAGGTTCAAGGGCTCAAATTTGAGTCCTAGGGTAGATCTCAGAAAACAATAGTAAAAAGGATTTGAAACTTATGGGAAAATTCCCCAAACCTCAGGTCTAGAACTCCATCATCAGCATCACCATCATCAATAATTATAATAATAAATTTAAATGAGCAAACAAACTAGAAAGACCCCAAACATAGATAGCTACCAAGGGAATAGAAAAAAATGTGCGTTCATATTCAGAGGAAGCAAATAGCAAATAGCAGAATATAAATACCAAAGTAGCAGGACATAAAATTAACCTTCATAAATAAAGCTATTCCTTTTTCAATGAGAAACATCAAATGGTACCAAACATAAAATACTGCTTGGAAGAACAGAAAGAAGACTTTAAAAATTAAATCAAAGAGATTGAGGGAAAATTAGGAAAATATGAGAGTAATTCAACAAAGGCAAGAATATTATGAAAAGAAAGTCAATCAACTTGAAATAGACAATCAAAAATTTAAGGAAAAAAATAATTCCTTGAAAACTAGAATTGGGCAAAAGAAAAATAATGATGTCCTAAGTCCTAAAGAGATCATAAAACAAAATCAAATGACTCTCTTCAGTTGTCTATAAGGTGCTTGGTTCTTCGGAAGCTAAGGCTGTGTTGAGGTAAATTAACTTCAGCTGGCAACTACCACCACTGCAAACAAGTCTCCTCATCCATCTCCCACAATGGCCATCTCAGAACTCTCTTGCATCTACTCTACCCTCATTCTTCATGAAGATAAAGTTACAGTCATGGAGGATAAAATTAATGCACTCATTAAAGGAGCAGGTGTGAATCTTTAGGGGAATTAACAGAAGTAAGGGAAGAAGTGAAAAAGGAGAAAGGTGGTAGAAAGGGGAGTCAGGGTGATAGAAGAGGGAAAACACAATGAAGGTGGCAGTATTCAGAAACAAAACCCCGGGTAATATGGATAAAAGGACAAAAAGGGGAAATATACAGAGAAATAAGATGGCATGGAGGGCAATAACTTTGAATGTGGATGGGATGAACTCTCCCTTAAAACATAAGCAAATTAAAAACCAGAATTCTACAATATGTTCCTTACAAGAAACTCATTAAAAGCATAGAGGAAACATATAAAGGTAAAGGGTTGGAGCAAAATATATTTTGCTTGAACTGAAGTGAAAAAAGCAGGGGTAGCGATCCTTATCCCTGACAAAGCATCTGAAAAAATAGAGAACATTAGAAGAGATAAGAAAGGAAACTATACCCACCTAAAATGTACAATAGACAATAAAATAATTTCAATCCTAAATATGTCTGCATCCAATGGGACAGCATCCAAATTTTTAGGAGAGAAGTTCAAAGAGCTACAGAAAGACACAGATAGAAAAACTCTACTAATGAGAAACCTCAACCTCCCACTCTCAGATTTAGATAAATCAAATTATGAAATAAACAAGAAGCAAGTTAAGGAGGTAAATAAATTGTTAGAAAACCTAGATATGCTCGACCTATGGAGGAAAGAAAGGGGATAGAAAGTAATATACTTTTATTCCTGCAGTACATGGCACTTACACAAAAATTGACCATGTAGCACATAAAAATTCAATGATCAATTGCAAAAATGCAAAAAGAATAAATACTTCTTTCTCATATCAAAATGCAATAAAAATTATATGCAATATAAGGCCAGGGTGATATAAACCCCGAACTAATTGGAAGCTAAATAACCATATTATAATAAATGAGTAGATCAAGTAACAACTTACAGAAAGAATTAATTATTTCATCCTAGATAGTGACAATAATGATACAAAACAAAAAAAAGGAATGGGATACACTCAAGGTGGCTCTCAGGGGATATATTATATCTTTAAATGCTTACATGAATAAATTAGAGAAAGTAGAAATAAATGAACTAAACATGCAACTTAAAAAAAATTAGAGAAAGAACAAATTAAAAACCCCCGATTAAATACCAAATCAGATATTCTAAAAATTAAATGAGAAATTAATAAAATAGAAAGCAAGAAAACTATTAAATAAATAAACAAGCAAGCAAACAAATACATAAATGAATGAATGAATAAAGAAACAAATGAATGAATGAATGAATAAATAAATAAATAAATAAAATCAAGGGCTAGCTTTATGAAAAAAGGAATAAAACTGATGAACCTCTAGTCAATTTGATTGAAAAAAAATAAAGAAAACCAAATTGCTAGTAGCATAAATGAAAAAGGTGAACTCACCACCAATGAGATAGAAATTAAAGTAATAGTTCAGAATTGTTTGCCCAACTCTATACCAATAAATTTAACAATCTAAATGAAATGGATGAATATTTGCAAAAATATAAATTGTCCAGATTAAATGAAGAGGAAATTAAAACCAAGTAACCCTATCTCAGAAACAGAAATTCAACAAGCCATTATTGAACTCCTTAAGAAAAAATCTCCAGTGCCAGATGGATTCACAAGTTAATTCTTTCAAACACGTAAACAACAATTGGTCCCAATTCTATATAAAATCTTTGGAAAAATACGTGAAGACAGAACTCTGCCTAACTCTTTCTATGACACCAATATGGTGCTGATACCTCCACCTGGAATATTTAAAACAGAGAAAGAAAATTAAAACTTATCTCCCTGATCAATATAGATGCAAAATCTTAAATAAAATCTTAGCAAAATGATTACAACAAGTTATCATTAGGATAATACATTAAGATTAAGTAGGATTTATCCCAGGAATGCATGGTACATTCAGTATTAGGAAAACTGTTAGTATAATTAATTATATCAATAACATTCCTATCAGAACTCATATGATCATATCAATAGACACTGAAAAAGCTTTTGATAAAATACAGCACCCATTTCTACTAAAAAACACTAGAGAGTATTAGAATAAATGACTTGTTCCTTAGAATAATAAGCAGTATCTATCTGAAACCATCAACAAACATTATATGCAATGGGGACAGGCTTGAGGCATTTCCAGTAAGAACAGGGGTGAAACAAGGATGCCCATTATCACCACTACCTCAATATCATATTAGAAATTTTGGCCTCAGCAATAAGTGAAGAAAAAGAAAATCAAGGAATTAGAATATGGAAGGAGGAGACAAAATTCTCACTCTTTGAAGATGACATGATGGTATACTTAGAGAATCCCAAAAAGTCATCTAAAAATTATTAGAAATAATAAACCCTCATAAATCCTCAATAAATATATATATATACATATATATATATATATATATATATATATATAAAACTAGTAAGATACAACAGAAAGAGTTAGAAAGAGAAATCCCATTCAAAGTAACCTCAGACAATATAAAATAGCTTCGAGTCTGTTTGCCAAGGCAGACTCAGAAACTTCTTGAAAACAGTTATAAAACACTTCTCACACAAATTGAGTCATATTTAAATACCTGGACAAACATCAACTGTTCATGGATAGTTCAGGCTAATATAATAAAAATGAAATTTCTACCAAATTACTTTAATGAGTTAGGAAAAGTTGTAAGTAAATTCATATGGAGAAATAAAAAGTCAAGAATTTCTAGGCATTCAATGGAAAAAAAAGTGCAAAAGAAGGCAGCTTAGCCTTACCAGATCTAAAATATTATAAAGCCTTGGTCCTCAAAACTGCCTGGTATTGGCTAAGACATAGAGTCATGGATCAGTGGAATAGACTATATGCAATAGTAAGAAATGATTATAGTAATCTGCTGTTTAATAAATCCAAAGATCCAGCTATTTGGATAAAAACTCTCTCTTAGAAAAAAACTGCTGTGAAAATTGGAAGTTATAGAAAAAACTTACATTAAACCAACACCCTATACCAAGATAAGATCCAAATGGATACTGGATTTAGACATATAAATAATAAATAATAATATAATATATATTATATGTATAATACATAATACAGCATAACATAATATACCATACTATACCATACCATACCATACCATACCATAACAATACAATATAATATAATATAATATGATATGATATGATATGATATGATATGATATATTATAATATAATATAATATAATGTAATATAATGTAATATAATGTAATATAAATGTAAAATATATAGTATATATGATATTTAATTTTATAGTATTATATGTCATTATTATTATATATTATATGATATGATATATTATATTAAGTTTATAAAATAAATAATATAATATAAATGATATTTTAAGCAAGGTAGAAGCTCAAGGAGTAATTTACCTGTCTGAAGAGATAGAGAACATCAGTTAAAACAAACTAGATACCTTTGACTACATTAAATTAAAAAGCTTTTGCACAGACAAAACCATGGTAAGCAAGATCAAAACAAATGTAGTGAATTGAGAAACAATTTTTGCAACTAGTATTTCTGATCAAAATGTAGAGAACTGAATCAAATTTCCAAAATCAAGCCATTCTCTAATTGACAAATGGTCACAGGATATGAAAAGGCAATTTTCAGGTGAGGAAATCAAAGCAATCCATTGTCATATGAAAAATTGCTCCAAATCATTACTTATTAGCAAAATTCAAATTAAAGTATCTCTGAGACACTCACACCTCTCAGACTGGCCAATATGACCAGAAATGATCAATCTTGGAAGGTATGTGGGAAATCTAAGACACTAATACATTGTTGGTGGAGCTGTGTAGTCATCCAACCTTTCTGGAGAGTCATTTTGGATTATACTCAGAGGGCAACAAAATATACATATCCTTTGACTCAGCAATATGACTACTGGGTCTATTTCCTGAAGAGATTATGAAAAAGGGTAAAGATATCATATAAAAAATATTTATAGTAGCCCTGTTTGTGGTGGCAAAAAATTGGAAATTCAGGGAATGTCCTTCAATTGGGAAATGGTTTAACAACCAGGAGGGATGGGAATGCAGGATTTTAAGCACCCTGGGTGAGGCAGGGGAGGAGGTAAAGTGTGAAAGAAAATAGAACTTGCTTCACTTAACAAGAGATTAAGTACCCTGGATGGGGGGGGGGGGTAAAATGTGAGAGAGAATAGTTCATACTTCACTTAAGTAGGGGTTAAGTACCCTGGGGGGAGGGAAGGAGGTAAAATGTGAAAGAAAATAGACCTTGACCTTGACCTTAGGTGAGGGAGGGGGAGAGAAAGGGTAAAGTGTGAGAGAAAATAGGTTTGAGGGGAAGGGACATAAATAGGTCAAGAAATAATATGACTTTGGATGATACTTTTGCTCATTGTTTGTACTTGAAAGATTCTTGGAAAGTGGGTAAGGTATACATGATTATAATTATTTTTTGATGCAATTTGAGTCAATGCTGCTTATCAGGTAATCAAGGAAACAATCTATGATGATACCTTAATAACAATAGGAGCTTATCAAGCAGTCAAATGATCAAATTGTGATTGATGATACCTGATTAATAGAGAAATAAACACCAAATGAAAAGGCACAAAAGATGTAAAATTTAAGAGGGAAAGAAGGGAGAATGTGAAAGCTGAGTAAATTCTATTCAATAGATTTGGCCCAGAGATGAAATAAGTTACATTCCCACTTGCATTTAGAAATATAACCTAATCTACAGGGAAGGGTTAGACTAGTGGAAGAAGAGACTGATAAAAGATAAGGCAAGGAAAAGTCAAAGTGGAAAGGTAGTAAAATTTTAGTGATGAAAGCAAAAAATATAAATGGAGAAAGATAGTTTGGGAGAAATTACAGAATTAGTAATCTTAACAATAAATGTGAATGGAATGAACTGTCCCATAAAATGGGAGAAGATGGCAGAGTGGATTAAAAACAAGAATCCTACAAAATGCTGTTTACAAGACACACATTTGAAGCAAAGAGATAGATGCACAGTAAAGGTAAGCAGTAGGAGCAAAATATTTTAAGCCTCAACTGAAGTAAAAAAATCTGGAGTAGCAATTCTAATCTCTGACAAAGTAAAAGAAGAAATCAATCTCATTAAAAGGTGGAGGGAAGGAAACTACATCTTAAAAGGCACCATTGGTAATGAAGCTATATCATTACTAAACATGCATGCACCTAATAACATAGCATTCAAATTCCTAGAGGAAAAGCTGAGTGAATTACAAAGAGACATAGACAGCAAAACTATAATAATGGGATACCTCAATCTCCCTCTCTCAGAATTAAATAAATCTCACAACAAAATAAACAAGAAGGAAATTAAGAAAATGAATGAAATTTAAAATAAAACTTAGATATGATAGACTTCTGGAGAAAATTTAATGGGTATAGAAAAAAATATACTTTTCCCTTGTTAGTACATGGTATCTATATCAAAACTGACCATGGACTAATTCACAAAAACCTTATAATAAAATGCAGAAAGGCAGAAATAATAAATATACCCTGCTCAGATCATGATGTAATAAAAGTTACATGAATAAAGGGTCATGAAATGATAAACCAAGGACTAATTGGAAATTCAATAACTTTATCTTAAATAATGGGTGGATCAAACAACAAATTTAGAAATAATGATTATATGCAAGAAAATGATAATAATATAATAAGGCATTATCAAAATTTATGGGATGCAACCAAGGTAGTTTTGAGGGAAATTTTATATCTCTAAGTGCAATTATGAATAAAATAAAGAAGATAACTTTTAGTGAGGTATGCAACTAAAAAAGCTAGAGCAAAAACAAATTAAACATCTCCAGTTAAATATCAAAATAGAAATTCTGAAAAATCAAAGGAGATAACAATAAAATTGAAAGCAAGAAAACCATTTATCTCATAAGTAAAACTAAGAGTTGGTTTTATGAAAAATCCAATGAAATAGACAAACGTTTTTTCTGAATTTGATTTAAATAAAAAAAGAAAGAAGATAAATTGCCAGTATCTAAAATTTAACCAACCACCAATGAGGAGAAAATAAAAGAGAAAATTCAGAGCTACTTTGCCAAACTGCATGCCAATAAATTGAATAACCAAATGAACTATTTACAAAACTACAAACTGCCCAGATCGGCAGAAGAGGAAATAAATTATTTAAATAACTCCATTTCAGAAAAAGAAATTGAACAAACCATCAATAAACTGTCTTCAGGTTCAGATGGATATACAAGTGAATTCTACCAAACATTTAAGGAACAATTAATTTCTATTCTACATCAACTGTTTTTAAAAATAGGACAGGAAGTAGTTCTGCCAAACATGATGCTGATACCTAAATCAGGAAGAAACAAAACAGACAAAGAAATAATAGACCAATCTCCCTAATGAATATCGATGCAAAAATCTTAAATAAAACTTTAGCAATGAGACTACAGCATCTTATTACAAGGATAATATATCATGATCAAGTAGGATTTAGGTAGGCAGGGATAGTTAAACATTAGAAAAAGCACTCAATATAATTAAACATATTAATAGCAAAACAAATAGAAATGATATGATTATCGCACTATATGCTGAAAAAGCCCTTGATAAAACATAACAAACATTCATGTTAAAAGCACTAGAGAATTTAAGAGTAAATAAAATTTTCCTTAAAATAATGAATAGCATTTATCTAAAACTATCAACAAATATTATATGTAATGGGAATAAACTTGGAGCATTTCCAATAAAGTCAAGGGTGAAATAAGTATGTCCATTATCAACAGTACTATTCAATATAATATTAGAAATGCTAGCTTTAGCAATAAGAGAAGAAAAAGAAACTGAAGGAATCAGAAATGACAATGAGGAAGCAAAATTTTTACTTTTTCCAAATGATAAAATGGTATACTTGGAGAAATCCAAGAAAATCATCTAAAAACTCCTTGAAACAATTAACAAATTCATCAAAGTAACAAGATATAAAATGAAGCTTCATAAATACTCATCATTTCTATATATGAACGACAAAGCCCAAGAGCAGGAGGTAGAAAGAGAAATTCCATTTAAAATAACTATAGACAACATTAAATACTTGGTAATCTGTCTCCCAAGACAAACTCATCAACTATATGAAGCCAATTATAGAACACTTTCCAAGCAAATCAAGTCAGGTCTAAATAAATAATGTCAAATGCTTATGCTTAGGTTGAGCTAATATAATAAAAATGACAATTCTGCCTAAATTAAATTACTTATTCAATGTCATACCAATCAAACTACCAAATAACCACTTTACTGAGCTAGAAAAAATAGTAACAAAATTCATCTGGAGCAACAAATGGTCAAGAATAGCAAGGGAATTGATGAAAAAAATGTTAAGGAAGGTGACTTATCTCTACAAGATCTAAAATTATACTATAAAGTGATAGCCATCAAAACTTCTTGGTACTGGTTAAGAAATAGAGTAAGTGAGGGGTGTCTAGGCGGCACAATTTATAGAGCACTGGCCCTGGAGTTAGGAGTACCTGATTTCAAACCTGGTCTCAGATACTTAATAATTACCTAGCTGTGTGGCCTTGGGCAAGCCACTTAACTAACCCCATTGCCTTGCAAAAATCTAAAAAAAGAAAAGGACAGGAGAGGAGAGGAGAGGAGAGGAGAGGAGAGGAGAGGAGAGGAGAGGAGAGGAGAGGAGAGGAGAGGAGAGGAGAGGAGAGGAGAGGAGAGGAGAGGAGAGGAGAGGAGAGGAGAGGAGAGGAGAGGAAAGATAGAATAAGTAATCAATGGATTAGGACAGGTGCAAAAGAAGTCACAGTAAATGACTATAGCAATCTACTATTTGACAAGCCAGAAGACATCAGCTTCTGGGAGCAAAACTCACTATTTGACAAAAAAATTGGGAAAATGGAAAACAGTATGGCAAAAACTAGGCATAGATTCACATCTCACACCTTATCCCAAAATATTGTCAAAAATAGGTACAGGATTCAGACATAAAGAACAATAACATATAAATTAATGAACCAAGAAATTTCCTATCAGATCTATGGAAATTGTATGAATTTATGACCAAACAAGAATTAGAGCACATTACAAACTGAAAAAAGAATGGTTTTCACTATATTTAATTAAAAAGATTTGCACCAGAAAAGTCAATGCTACCAAAATTAGAAGGAAAGCAGAAATCTGGGGAACAATCTTCACAACTAGGAGTTCTGATAAAGGTCTAATTTTTTTTAAAGAAAGAGTTTATTTATTTTGAGTTTTAAAAATTTTTCCCCCATTCTTGCTTCTCTCCCCCCACCCCTACAGAAGGCATTATATTATTGTTTACATGACTTCCATGTTATACACTGATCTCAGTTGAATGTGATGACAGAGAAATCATATCCTTAAGGAAGAAAATTAAAGGATGAGATAATAAAATTACATAGTAATTTAATGCTTTTTTGTCTAATTTGGTCTTTGTTCAAAGTCCATAATTCTTTCTCTGGATATGGATGGTATTCTCAATTGCAGATAGCTCAAAATTGTCCCTGCTTTTTGCACTGAAGGGATGAGCAAATCCATCAGGGTTGATCATCACCCCCATGTTGCTGTTAGGGTACAACATTTTTCTGGTTCTGCTCATCTCGCTCAGCATCAATTCATGCAAATCTTTCCAGGCTTCCCTAAATTCCCATCCTTCCTGGTTTCTAATAGAATAATAGTGTTCCATGTCATACATATAACACAGTTTGTTAAACTATTCCCCAGCTGAAGGACATTCACTTAATTTCCAATTTTTTTGCCACCACAAACAGGGCTGCTATATATATTTTTGTACAAGTGATGTTTTTGCCCTTTTTCTATCATCTCTTCAGGCTATAGACCTAGTAGTGGTATTGCTGGGTCAAACGGTAAACATAATTTTTGTTGCTCTTTGGGCATAATCCCAAATTGCTCTCCAGAATGGTTGGATGAATTCACAGCTCCACCAACAATGGATTAGTGTCCTAGATTTCCTGCATCCTTTCCAACACTGATTATCGTCCTTTCTGTTCATATTGGCCAGTCTGAGATGTGTGATGTGGTATCTTAGAGATGTTTTAATTTGCATCTCTCTAATAAGTAATGATTTGGAGCAATTTTTCATATGACTCTTTCTAGTACAACTCATTCTCTATTGAGTAATTAAAGTGATTATTCTAAAGTGCAAGTCTGATCATGTCACACACACACACACACACACACACACACACACACACACTCAATAAACTCCAATGGCTTCCTATTGCCTTTAGGAACAATACAAAAATCCTTTGTTTACCAATCAAAGGTCTTCTTAATCTATTTCCCATCTACCTTTCCATCATTCGTACAAAACATATTCTCCAATACATTTGCTTCAATGAAATAATTCTCACTTTCTGGATGTGCCACAATTAAGACATATCATTTCTCTGCTCCAGGCATTCTTTTGGACTTCCTTACATGCCTGAAATAATTTTCTTCCTACACAACAACTACTGACCTCCTTATCTTCCTTTAAGTTCCAAAAATAACCCTACCTCTTATAGGAAGCCATCTCTAATCCTTCTTAATTTCAATGCCTTCCATTTGTTAATTATTTCCTAATGATCCTGAATTGTATATATTTGTCCATATGTTGTCTTCCAATTAAATTGAAAACTCCTTCAGGGCAGAGACTGTCCATTGTGTCTTTTTGTATCCTTGGAGTATAGCAAAATATATGTTATACATGCAGTTGGTACTTAATAAATATTCTTTGAAATTATTTATTGAAGATAAATATGGAAAATATCATAGTAGAAATGACAATATTTGATACATTGTGGATATGTAGGATGATTATGAGGAATCCAGATTTATATTCAGGTTGTAAACCCATCCAGAATTGCTGTGCAGGACACCATTAGAAGGAAACTATGTTCTTGAAGATAATAAAATTTCTTGGGAGCACAGTGAGTTAGAGAAGGAGGTTAAAGGTGAGGGATTAATATGATTTTGGATTTGTAGTACAAGACAACTGTGTTCTATTTAAGGCAAATTTAATTTGAGAAATCTATAAAAATAGAAATTCCCAATAGAAAACTTAAGAAGCATAATTAGAATTCAGGAAAGAGAGAACAATATGGGAATCATCTTCATAAAATTTTTTATTGAACCAATATATATACTGTTTCAGAGAGACATAGAGAAAAAAGGCAAAAGAGAAGAGGCTCAGCATATTTTCTTAATTAACCATCATATAAGGTGGGCATGACAAGAATAATAAATCTACAAGAGGAGACCAAAGAGTATATTTTTGATGAGATTAAGAAAAAAGCAGTACCCAAAAATCAGAAAAGAGAAAGTATGTAAGAGCTATTAGAAGTGATTAAGGGTGCCTAGGCGGTGCAGTGGATAAAGCACCAGCCCTGTAGTCAGGAGTACTTGGGTTCAAATCCAGTCTCAGACACTAGGACTAAATGGTCTGTATAAAGGCTCCTTTTAATGTTGTTTCAGGTAGTTACAGGAGTTACCTAGCTTCATGACACCATCTTGGCTCCAGTTTCATTACATTTCATTTTTATTCTTTTGTGAATCAAATGGGGCTAAAATGATTTGCCCAGGTTCACATCCCTTGTAAGTATCAGGCTGGATTTTAACTTTGGTTCTCCTGATTCCAATCTAGTGCTCTATCTACTGTACCACGTTTTAATACATTTTAAGAAAAATCTAGCCTAATTTAAAAGAGTTATAGGATTAATCCATAGCCATATGAAAAAAAATGCTCTAAATCATTAATTATTAGAGAAATGCAAATGAAAGTTTCTCTGAGGTACCACCTTACACCTCTCAGATTGGCCAATATGACCAGGAAGGATAATGATCATTGTTGGAAGGGTTGTGGGAAATCTAGGACACTATTACACTGTTGGTGGAGCTGTGAACTCATCCAACCTTTCTGGAGAGCTATTTGGAACTATGGCCAAAGGGCAAAAAAATGTACATACCCTTTGACCTAGCAATACCACTATTTGGTCTATACCCTGAAGAGATGATGAAAAAGGGTAAAAACATTACTTGTACAAAAATATTTATAGAAGCCCTGTTTGTGGTGGCAAAGAATTGGAAATCAAGTAAATGTCCTTTAATTGGGGAATGGCTTAACAAACTGTGGTATATGTATGTCATGGAACACTATTGTTCTATCAGAAACCAGGAGGGACGGGATTTCAAGGAAGCCTGGAGGGATTTGCATGGACTGATGCTGAGCGAGATGAGCAGAACCAGAAAAACACTGTACACCCTAACAGCAACATGGGAGTGATGTGCAACCTTGAAGGACTTGCTCCTTCCATCAGTGCAATAATAGGGAACAATTTTGGGCTGTTTGCAAAGGAGAGTACCATCCGTATCCAGATAAGGAGCTGTGGAGTTTGAACAAAGTACACAAGGATTATTCCCTTTCATTTAAAAAAAACATATCTTATTGTCTGATTTTGTTACCTCTTAGACTTCTCTTCTTTAAGGATATGATTTCTCTCTCATCACATGCAAATTGGATCAAGATACAACATGGAAACAAAGTAAAGACAGACAGACTGCTTTCTGTGTGGGGATGGGGGGAGGGAAGCAAGATTGTGGGGGGGAATTGTAAAACTCAAATAATATCTTTACTAAAAATAAATTTAAAAAAAATTTACAGGGTTAGAACTCTGCTTCACTATAATTAGAATATAATTGTAAGTTATTACATAATATGATTAAGATATAATTGCAAGTTCTTTTCTGTATGATTTAGAAACTAAAGCTAATTTTAAAAACTTTTCACAGATAGAAATTTTCAATGATTGGCAATAATGGTTATTTTTCTTAATAAAAATTCTATTTCCATAGTTATTCAATGAAAAGAAAGCAATTAAATTAGAAATAAATCAGCATCTATCCATTTAGATACTTCACCATCAGTGTATTTTGTTATACCATGAATAGGTTCAATTGAGAAAGAAATGGAATCCATAGCCAGGATATTTATTTCTCTCAAATGATCTTTGACTCAAAGTCTCTTTTTAGTTTACACAAACAATATTGCATGCATTAGAGATAATTGCCTATAGGCAGAAAATTAATGCAATTTAAAAACAATTACTCATTTAACTTTTGTCACTGGTACTAGATAAAGGTTAGAAATGCTAGCTAGAAATTTCTAACTAAAAGCTAGAAAAGCTAGAAATTTTGAAATAAAGGAAAATAGATTAATTGCTAGACATCATATTTAGAAATAAAGGGGAACACAGATTAATTGCTATATATCATAAATAAAGATTTATTAATCTTTTCATCTCATAATTTTATCTTCAAAAGGCTTCTAACTAGTCTCTAAAGTTTGTCCTCTTCCTTCTTTCTCCTGAGATATATTTCCCTATCATATTTTCCCCATCTAATGTTCTCAAGAGACAGTAAACCACTATAAATAGAAAACTGATCTCAAAGCAGAAAGACCTGGATCCAACTTGTATTTTGGACTATATTAGATGATTCTTGGCAAATTCCCTAATCTCTCCAGGCTCTAGATCAGAGGTATCAGATTGAGACAATAAGGCAGGCAGACAGTAAAACTTTCAAATTTGCCTGAACTATATTAAAATGCAATTGAGACATTAAGAAATAAAGATAAACATATAACATAATTAAACATAAGAAAAATTAAACATAATTAAAATAAATTTGTGTTTTTCAAAGTCAATATGTACCCAAAGGAATTAATTTTTTTTTCATTTTTGCACAATTCTTTTAGCTTACTGAGACTTGAAGTTGTAGAAAATGTTCTTGCCAATACTAGTAGAGGGTTACTTTTTATCCCCTCACTTGAGAGTTCCCTGAAATATGAAATCACAATATCAATACCAATTCCTATCTTTTATGCCCATCTTTGATTTAAAGTTGCTATATATTAAGTTATAGGAATATATTTCCTTAATAGGAAATTGCCCACATCTTCAGATAATTTTTTACTTTTTAATTTTCTGGAACAAATGTTGACAAATAAGTTTTAATTAACTTTAAAAAGGTATTGTTTTTCCAAATGCTTATCACATGTATATAAGGATCTATTAAACATTGTTTCTTTGTGTCCTTGGATTTACATAAAATCAATTTTGCAAAATGTTTTGTTCTTTCAAGAAACTTTTAGCAAATTTTCCATTAAGCTATAGGTTTTTTGACTTTGTGTTTTATGAGAATATCATAATTGATATGATTCAGTTCCTTGGAAAGAATGTTTACTTATGAGTTATTTGAGAAAAAAAAACTATCATCTAAAATTAAAATATTTGTATAAGATCCAGAAGGTCCATACACTAATCTCTGATTCTTAGTTTCATTGGTTTCCTTTAAGATTTAGCCTAAATCTCATTTTCTGCAGAAAGACTTTACTGGTTCATCTCCCCCTCCCTTCAATTGACAATGACTTCCCATTCGAAATTACTTTCACAAAATCTTTATACATTTTATATGCACATAGTTATTTATATGCTTTCTCCCTCAGTTGAATGAAATCCCTTGAAATCAGGGACCATATTTATTTGCCTTTCTTTGTATAGTGAGTACTTAGAACAGTGTCTGGGACATAGTAAGTACTTAATAAATGTAGATAGGCTGACTTTTGCACTTCAGTCACCATCACTATAAGAAGTGAAAAGAAGGTGTGACATTTTGCTTTTTTATGTATTTGGTGGGCCACTAAGGATAAAAAAATTCATCAGTATATGCACAGCATACTGATGGTCAGTTATATTTAACTAGGCTCTGACTTGGAAAACAGGTATGATTTGTCAACTTTTCTATTATTTTCTATTATTTCTATTACCTTTGCAACATAGTAAAACCGGGTAGTCTCATGCTTAAATGGCACAACTTTCATGTTTTTCCTATTTCTGAATAGTATTGTTTTGTATTTGTCAGAGCCAGGAAATAGCAGGTGAAGATATTCAAACCATGAATTATAGTTTGATGGATCACCTATCAACCTAGTCCAAAAGTAAATGAATAAGTCAATCAATCAAAGAATAAACAGTCAATTAAAATTTCTTAAACATGTATGACTTAAACACGGGTCAGTTATTGTCTTCAATAAGCATTTTTTAAAAGCCTACTAAGCCCTAGGCATTGCTTCATTCATTGAAGATACAAAGACATGCAAAAACATTGCCAGTGCTTTCAAGGAGCTCATATTTGAAGCTGAATGACATGGTAGAGAGACCTTGGGACACAAAGTTAGAGAGATCTGTCTTCAAATTCAGTCTCTCATATTAACTAATTGGGTAACCCTGGAAAACTCTTTTAATATTTTTTCTCCCTGTTTCCCCATCTATAAAGTGGAATTATAATAGCAACTACCTCTCAGAATTATTTTGAGGGTAAAATATAATGCAATGTATAAGGCATTTTCCAGACTTTAAAGTATTATAAATATATTAGGTTTTATTAGTTTTTATTCTAATGAAGATATGTATAAGTATAAATGTGTGTTTATATGTACATATGTATATCGGTGTGTGTGTCTGTGTGTGTCTCCATGTTTGCATTTATGGATACAGGTATGTGTGTATTTGAGTGTAAGAAGACCAGTATACACCAGCTCTTTCATTCACATTCCAGAATTACAGAATTAGTACTGCTGTAATCCATAGTTGTGAAAGCAATATCTGAACTATAGACTGAGGAATTTTTCATCCATTGCTAGTAAGATTATTTCATGTCATTGGCAAAGTCTCTACTCATATCTTAAGTCTGATGATTCAGAATCAAAGTATATTTAATCCAAAATTCCTTTCTCCTGCTACTACTCCAGTCTCCCTCATTCTAAACACCTTAGCTCTTGCTCTCCCATACATCTTCTCCTATTGCCCCATTAATTCCTATTTTCTAGTAAATCAACTATCATTTATGTTAGACATTTTTTCTATTCCTATTTTTACCTTCCTTTAATCTTGGAAATGGGTCCATGTTCAAAATTATTGCTTCCCTAGTGACCCTAGAGTATTTTCACAGTTGTACTAAACCTGGAGGAATTGGCCAAATTCTAACTGCTATCATTCAAAAAGCTTTCTTATTTTGAAGATCTCCTCCAACCACTTCCAAGATCCTGACTCTGTAATTTATCTGATCAAAACTATTTTTTTTAATTTTCTTTTATCTCTGTGCCTCATATCATCTAATCCTGACCTTCACCCTGACTGTAAGTTCAGTCCTCACTGCTTTTTCTGTCAAGAACATCTACTGTTTACTTCCTTCTGTTCACAATGGTTGATAAGTTAACGTTTTCAATTTGTGTCCTAACTTCCTAAAGTCTCTTCTTCTCTCTCTGTTCATCACTCTCAAATTCAGCTCCTTGCAACCCTACCAGCAACCTCTTCTTTTCAAAATTTTTGCTGCTTATTGTATTTAAAGTCATACAACTGAACTAAGTCTATACCAAATTTATGTAATAAAATATCAGTTGGATATTATGACACTATAATTCTTTCATTGCTCCAAAATTAACTTTCTATTTCATTTACCTAAACAAAGAAGGAAGCAAGTGTTTATTAAGTACCAGATACTAATTAAAGGGTTTTATAAAAATTAACTAATTTAATCCTCAATTCTTACAACCTCCCTAGGAGGCAGGTTACATTTACTTTACCACCATTTTATAATTGAGAAAAGTGAAACAGACAGAAGTAATGTCACTTGTCCAAGGCACAGAGCTAAGCTAGTAAGTGTCTGAGACTGGATTTCAACTAAAATCTTCCTGGTTTCAGGGCCAGGACTGTTCACTGCATTACCTAACTGATCCTCTCATAGTACATACTCTAAAGCTTCTCTTCCTCATCAATCTTTTCCCACTTATTCTATATAAAACCTCTTTCTTAAAATTGAAAGAAAATAATTGACCATCATTCAAATTTGCCCACTTTTAACTCATTCTCCATCTCAACTCTATGCAACATTATGCAACATTCTATCTTTCCTTGCTCCAGTGTCCAAGAAAAAGGTGACTCTATTTCTTTTCAAATTTAACTCCTTTCCCTGTGACCTTTATCTTAATTCTTCCTATCTCATTCAAAAATTTGATATCCCAAAGTCAACAAATTCCAAAATTTTCTCATTTTCTTTACCAATGAAAATGCCATACTTGCTAACCTTCCTCTGGTAAAGGCAAAAAATCCTTCTAGTTATCTAGTGTCATAATCTTGAAGCCATCATTAATTCTTCATTTTCTCCTAATTCTTAACCTCAAAATCAATTTAATTACCCGGTCTTACTTAGTTGGTTTCTACAACATCCCTGGCATCATTTTTCCTTTGTTTTAACTCACATTACACTTACCTTAGTAACCATTCTCATGACTATTATCTTCTAAGCGACCTCTTTGCTTCAAGTAAATTGTTTGTCTTACCCAACCTTCACAAGTCAGCCATACTGTTATCCACAAAAGATGGAACTAACTAGATCATTACCCTTCTCTAAAAACTCCATGATTCCCCATTGCATCTTGAATAAAATACAAATTTCTCTATTTGGCATTTACAGATTTCAATGATATTGATTTCAGATTACTTCTTCCTACACTGTCCTCTCCATTTATGAACTCTCTCTCTCTCTCTCTCTCTCTCTCTCTCTCTCTCTCTCTCTCTCCATCCACACACCTTCCCCCAACACACACACACACACACACACACACACACACACACACACACACACACGCACACGCACACGCACACAAATACACACACACACTCTTCTAGCCAAGTTGATCAGCAAATTGTTCCCAGTGGACAGTATTTTATTTTATTTCCCACATTTGAACCTTCTACAGGCCATACCTTATACCAGAAACACTTTGCTTCATCATCTTACTTCTTTATATTCTTACCATTTGGGACTTATTTCAATGCTAGAGATGGGGGGGAGGGAATGAAATATACTGCCATTGTGGTGATATTATGGAAGTATATAAGTTCTTTATTTTCTTTTTGGGGCTAAGTAACTTGCCTGAAGACACACGACTAGATAATTAAGTGTCTGAGGCCAGTGCCTAGATTTGAACTCAGGTTCTCCTATAAGTATACAAGTTCTTCAAGTTGTGTTTAAATTTTCTATATTTTGGGGGTTTTATTCCAATTTCATTCATAAACAGTCCTCGAATGATATTTTTCATTGGATTCTAAATCCATTGGTAATAACCCATTGAACCCAATGAGAAATCCAAGAATAATGGGAATAACAGTATCCAATAAACAATTTACCCTGTTTCCAGCCTGGTCTCCTCTGTCATCATTTAATGGTTTAATCACTGTAGAATGAGGGGGCCATCTTACTTGTCAGCATAATCATCAGCTGCTGCTGAGTTTCCACTAGTAAACAGAGCCCAGCTAATGGTATAATCACCAATACCAATAGTTCTATTTCTAGTTCTTCCCCTAACATCATTATAAAAAATGAAACAAAACTTGTGGTGGGAGGGCAATTGTTCCTTCAGATTATTTTTTCTTAAATTTTCAGCTATATATGCATGTGTTTATTTTTAAGTTACAAAATTTTCTACCACCCTCCCTTCCCACATCCCTCCCCTCAGTGTCAAGCAGCCAGGTTAAGTATTGCACATACATATTTTGATAAACATGTTTACAGATTAGTAATTTTTGCCTGAGGAATTAGGATTAAGGGAAAGCTATACATAAGAGATAATTTTTACAAAGTGTTAATCAGATTCTTAAGGGCTGTTTGGTGTTCCTGTAGGTTCTTTAAGTCCTACCTCCTCAGAAGCTAAATAAAGCTTCTAATGCTCTTGTCAATGATAGACTTCCGTCTTCCAATTTTTCAATATCAGAAAATTTAAAACACATCAGCAACAATGACATTATACCAATTGCACATCATCTGCTCTACAGCTATCCCTAAGAAAATTATCAAATTTATATCTCAAATACTCTGTATATGTTATCTTCCATATGTATCTTATTTCTCAAGGAACATTAAGTATTTATTTTCCTATTAATATTCTTAGAGTTTAACTTAGAGATTTTACCGCAGGAAGCACCTAATTAATGTCTTTTTATTTATTCATTCATTTATCAGTCTATCTCTTCATACATATTTCTTTCTGCCCATTACTCCTCAAAATACCTACCATTTTCTTCCAAAACATTTTGCAGATAAGATTTATTATATTATGTGGTCCACTTGGATTTCAAATTGCTTTATTGGCTAAGAGATTAAAACTTTTCTTGCTGAAGCAGTAATTAGTTTATTTTGGCCTTATCTTTATAGCAAATCATTTGAATTAGTTAAAATTGTATATATAATAGCATTCAGATTCAATAGACTTACCTTTAACTAATTCAATAGCTAGTTTGATTGGGTTAACTTGGTTTTTAATTGAATGCAATATATTTTCATCTTATTCTTTCTTTTTTGATTGCCTAACCTGTTGTATGAATGTTTGCCATGGGCCTATTTAACAGTCTGATGAAGAATATAGATCCCTTCTCAAAATAATGTTCTTCATTTAAATATGTGTGTGTGTGTGCGTGTGTGTGTGTGTATGATTCCAAAGAAAATCAAATATGTTAAAATAAATATGTATTTTCTCCATTCAAGAACATGGACTTTCTGAAAACTAAGCACAAATGTCAACTTAATGATGCTTATTCTAATTTGATGTTGAATTTGACCTTTGCTCTAACAAGCAAATTGACTATATACAGAGACAGTTGCTCTAAAGTGTTACTGTCAAGGTATAGTCAATTTGACTTTTAGTGAAGACATTCAGTCTTCATTGTGTCAGGTGCCTTATAACTCTTTTCTTGACCGTTACATTTCCCCTGTAGACTTCCCAGAGTTCTATATCTCTAATCGTGTTTTCCTAAAGTAAAGTTTCCTAAATATCTTTTTTCCTCTAGTTCTCTCTACTTTGAAATGTGCATGTCTTAAAATCTCAAATCAAATTTACCTTTTTCAGGACAGGTACTGTTTGAAGATTATCCTTTTCCCCCCAGCTTTACATAGTACTTTATATATAATTGGTGTATATGGAATGATGAATTCATGAGAAATTTCCCTACCTACAGGAAGAATGATTCCAAATAATTCATACTTCTGGCTTCATTTCTTCTGGTTCACTTTTTTCTGAATTTAACATTTCCTCCCATTTGTTTTTCATTGTTTTGTGTGATTCTGATTACAATCACAAAGCATCAAAGTAAGCATAAATTTTATTTTGGGGATCTTGCTAATTCTATTTAAAGAATTTCTCTATTATATCCTCTGTAATTTATGAAGAATAAGCTGCAATTATTGCTTATTTTAATTATCCTTAAGTTCATGAAGGAAGGAATTAAATCAGCTAATTCTTTGTTTTCCTTACAGTGCAGAATGTCTTAAGAGTGTCCTTATGTTTCCATTTTTAGTGAAAATATAAAGATATGGTTCACTTCTATCAGAATTATAGCAAAACTTTGACTATTGCTTAATGATTTCACATTTAAAATACAAGAATCAGAATTATCTAAAATGTTTATATGGTGTAAGTGCTATCTCATACTTGGGATTCTCGACCTCCTTTTCCTCTACTTCAGTGCTATCACTGAAAAAATATCAAGTCAGCCCAATAATAAAAATTTTCAAAGAAGTATCTTGGAGGAGATGGTAAATAACAGATTGAAGAGAGATGTAGTTGAATGGAATGATGTTACAAGTATACTAATAAAGTAAAGCTTTTTGTGAGAATGGGTGAGCCAGGGGCATGCTTGTAGCCAATAAGGAAGAAGCAATAGAAAGGGAGACATGAAAGATAAATAAGAGAGATCATCTTTAGGGAGGTAATCTCTTGCAAAAGATAAGATAGAATGAGATCACTTCAAAATTTAGAAGGTTGAGTATTGGTCAAGAGAAAGGATAGCTCTTCAGAAGTTCAGGAAACAGGTCAGAAGCAAGATTTAGTGGTGAAAAAGAACTCTTCAGAAATGCCCTTGTGTCAAAAGAAGAGAAGGGAGCAAGTACCTTTATTTATTGATAGTGTTACCCTTCAAAAGTTTGAGAAACCAGAAGGAGAAAATTCAATTCTGGATTTGATTCTTACCACTTATTAGAGTGTAAATATGACTACTTCACTAATAAGAATAATTACTCCATCACAGAATTTGTCAAAGAAGAAGAGAGGAAAGTTTGACAACGTCTGACATATAGTCTAGAATTTTAGAAAATATTTTAAAGGGTTGAGAAGGTAGGTCAATAGCCATAGATTAAAATCCTAATAAAGGGAAATAAGCTCAGACTGAATAGGAAACTCTCAAGCATAAAATTACGAAAATACAAATAGAACAAACTTGGATGAGAAAGGGGAAAAAGGAGACAACAAAAGGTACTGATGTGGAGACATGGGGAATTCACCAACCAGTAGAGATATGAAAGATACCTACACATAAGATGCAATGAAGAACTGATAACAGAGGGTGAAAAAAAATCTAACACTCCTTTTTTTCCAGTTAGCTCAAAATATTTGATTTTTTAAAATATTTTATTAGATTTCATTTATATATAATAGTAGTTTCTACCTATCATTTTTGTAAGGATTGCAATTTTTCAATTTTACCCCACCCTCCTTCCTTCTCCCCATCCACAGAAGGAAGCCTGATAATCTTTACATTACTTCCATGCTATTATGCTATGCATTGATTAAAATTGAATCTGTTGAGAGAGAAATCATATCCTTGAGAAAATAAAATATTAGTGATAGCAAAATTTTGTTGTACATCAGATACATTTTTTAAAAAAAATTGAAATGAATAAAGTTTGGTCTTTAAATTCTGCAGTTCTTTCTCTGGATACAGGTGGTATTCTCCATCTTAGGTATTTTAAAATTGCCCCTGGTTATTGCATTGATGGAATGTGCAAATCCATTAAGGTTGAACATCATCCCCATGTTGCTGTTAGGGTGTACAATGTTCTTTTGATTCTGCTCACCTTGCTCAGCATCACTTCATGCAAGTTTTTCCAGGCTTCTCTTAAATCCCATCCCTCTTGGTTTCTAATAGAACAAAAGTGTTCCATAACATACATATACCACAATTGGTTCAGTCATTCCCCAGTTGATGGACATACACTCGATTTCCAATTCTATGCTACCACAAGCAGGGCTTCTATGAATATTTTTGTACAAGTGGTATTTTTACCCTTTTTTCATGATTTTTTCAGGGTATAGGCTCAGTAGTGGTATTGCTGGATCAAAGTGTATTCACATTTTTATTGCCCTTCAGGCATAATTCCAGATTGCTCTCCAGAAAGGTTGGATGAGTTCACAGATCCACCAACAATGTAGTGTCCCAGATTTCCCACATCCCTTCCAACATTGAACATTGTCCTTTCTGTTTGTGTTGGCCAATCTGATAGATTCCAGTTGGTTCCTCAGAGTTGCTTTAATTTGCATTTCTCTAATCAGTAATGATTTAGAACAATTTTTCCATATGACTATGGAATATTATGGAAATATTTAATATTTCCTCATCTGTATATTGCCTTTGCATATCCTTTGACCATTTGTCATTTGGGGAATGAAACCCTAACACTCCTGAAAAAGTTCAGAGAAGATGGATAGTTAAGTAAACCTAAAGACAACAAAAAGAAATTAAAAGAAATTATATTGAACAAAAAAGAATAAAAAAGAATACAAAGGACTACTGCTCAAGGTAGATGGAATGCAGAAAACCAATATCAGAGAGAAAAGAGACTTGTTCAATTCTAATTTTACTTCTGCTAACTAACTTTACTTCTGATATCTTACTTAGATATCTAAGATATCTAAGAAACAAGCAAAATAAGAAATTGTGAATACGGCAAAAGCAGATCAAGCAGATCACATACAAGAGTGATTCTCCAAGGTATAGGGAAAGTTGTTAAAGGATATAAAAAAATATGTTTCAAAAGAAAAAAGAACACAAAGGAATACTTTGTATCTCCCTCCTGTAATTCATCTTTAGCATTGCTTTAAAGGTGATAGACCTAAAATGGAGTCCTGATCATGTTATAGGTTTTCAGTGGCTCCTAAATGCTTATTTTAATTTTAATAAATTGAATTATTTATTTTCCCAATTACATGCAAAGTTATCAACATTAATTTTTCAAATGTTTCCATATTTTCTCCCTCTCCCCTTTTCCTTCCAACTTCCCTTGACAGCACATTATCTGACAATAGGTTAAATATGTATAACTAGATTAAATATATTTCCATATTGATCATGTAGTGAAAAGAAGAGTCTACAACAAATTGGAAAAAAAAGCAATGAGAGGAGGAAAAATAATAGTATAAAACAAAATTTTGAAAAATTAAAATAATTTTTTGCCATGGTCTGTATTAGACTTTGTGGTTCCTCATCTGGATGGACCTTTCCATCACAAGACCTTTAAATTGTACTGATCAATGTACTGCTTGAGAAGAGGTAAATACATCAAAGTCAATCATCACAGAAAATTGCTAGTAATGTGTACAATATTCTTCTGATTTTGTTCACTCCACTCATCATCAGATCATGCAAGATTTTTCTGAAATTTGTGCTCTGGTGATTTCTTACAGAATAGTACTCCATTACATACATATACCACTTTGTCCAACCATTCCCAATTGATGATCATCCCCTCAAATTCCAATTCTTACCACTACAAAAAGATGTGCTATAAGAGAAAGATGAGTTATGAAAGTGTATTGAATATTTCTAACCATTGTTTTAAGTCATTATAACAATACTAACAGGTAACATTTATATATTTAAATTATCATCTTGAAATTTAATCAGTATACTACTAGTATCTATTTTTACAATTTTAAAACAGAAGATAGTAATTGAATTATGAAATATTTAATATAATATGCTTAATATGATCTTTCTAGGATATGTAACTATGACTATTTACTCTCTCACACAAATGTCAAATTCATTTACAAATGAGAAAAGAATTTTCATTTGTTTCTGAGAACAAAACAACATACACCTGGGAATCAAACTTTATATAATAACTTTGCTTACATTTCAAAAGACTAGATTTTGAGATATTAGCATATGCATATGTTTAGACTTGTCTTTCCAGTTTAATTAGAGATTATGCCAGTAGCAAACAAGTCCTAGCTTGTTTTCTGTAGCCATAATCCTAGATAACTCAAGGTCATGCCAATGAAAGAATCAGAGAATAGCATAGGACTTTAGTGGAGCATAAATAAAATAAAACCTTTCAACTACATTGAACTGATTCTTAAAAATGATAAGAAAAATTTTCTGATTTGGGAAATACACTAATGATTTCAGGTCACCAACATGATGTTCCATAAATTTTCTCCTCTTAAAACCTGAAAAAAGTATGAAGAAATGATTCCCTTCTAACTAGTAATGTTTAGGTTATTAAACAATTTTGTCATGCTAAAAGAAAATCAATTGTGTAATAGAGATTAAATAAATTCATATCCAATTATTTGCTAATATGGTACATGGGTATGCTTTGTCCCTTCCTGTAATGACCCATACAGTTTTAAGTTTATTTTTAAGATAATTTTTAAAAATGCCTTTCAATTACACCTGCTAAGGTAATTTTTCTTATCAAATCTCTACCTGCTTTTTTAAGGAAGCTGTTTGGATTTAAATGAGAATATATTAAAGCATCAGCATTCTGGTTGTCTCAAGATGCAAAGCCAAGAAGTTTTAGAAATGTATTTATGAGTAGAAAAAATAGAACGCAAGTGTCTGGAGTTCTTCATTTTGTTTCTCAGAGGAGAAAATAACAACTGCCCTGTTGGCTTTATCTAGTTGAGGATAATTACTTAATTTAATAGGAAGTAAACTTGAAATTTTGGTAAAAAGGTTTACCTAAAAAAGCATAAATCATAGAATGTTCTTTTAATTATCCTCTGGCTAAACAATATAATTTAAAACAAATTTAAATCAATTAAAAATTGTCTTATTTTACCTCTTCTCTCTCCAACAAAATGTAATGTATTCCTAATACATATTTTTATTTACCAGATTGCAAGGGGATTCGTGTGTGTCTCTGTGTGTATGGATGTAAACATCTTAATGAATATATACAACCTATATGAATATTTATCCAAAAATATATCAGACATAGATGTCTGTAATATTTTAAATAAAGACAAAATTATTGAAGTAAAGACATACTTGTATCTCTAAAAAAAAGAGTTATGCATATATGAGTCTTAATCCTTTTTTATGCTCTTTTTGTGATATAGATCTAGTATTGGTATTACTGAATCAAAGGGTATACACAATTTTATAGTCCTTGGGGCATAGTTCCAAATTGCTATCCAGAATGAATGGATCAGTTCCCCATTCCACCAACTATACATTAGTATGCCAGTCTCCCAAATTCTCTCCAATATTGATCATTTTTGTGCATATCATAGAAATGATGATGATTTATATGGTTTCGTTTTGCTTCTTGTGACTTTGTTAATTTTTACAAGAAGTTTTTATATTTTATTTTCTAAGGTTCTCTAAGGATACAATCCTATCATCTTCAGAGTGAAAATTTGTTCCTCATTCCCACAGACCTGATATAAACTATTCCTTATTTGACTAATTGGTTTATGGCATTAACTTTTATGTCTAAATCCTAAACCCATTTCAACCTTATCTTAGTATAGTCTGTGCCTAGCTGTTTTTGTCAAATAGTGCACTCTTATCCCAGAAGATGGAGTCTTTGGATGTATCACACAGTAGATTACTATAGTCATTTATGACTACAATTTACCTAATGTATTTAATTGCTCTACCTCACTATTTCTTAGTCAGTACCTTAGTCAGTTTTGATGATCGCCACTTTATAATATAGTTTTAGATCTGATAGGCTTTCCTTAACATTTTTTCCCATTAATTTCATTGATATTCTGGACCTTTTGTTTCTCCAGATGAATTTTGTTACTTTTATTTCTAACTCTAAAATAATTTTGGCAGTTTGTTATGTCACTGAGTAAATACTTGATTTAGGTAAAGTTATCATTTTAATTAAATTAGCTCTGCCTATCCATGAGCAAATGAAATTTGCCCAGTTATTAAGTTTTGATTTTAATTTTGTTAAAAGTGTTTTTTAATTGCTCTTATATAGTTTCTCTGGAAGGTAGACTCAAGTATTTTGTATTGCCCCCAGGAGATCTGTTATGGACAATACATTACTCTAAAAAAAAAAACCCAAAAAACACAATATATCTAGAAGAAAAACAAGCACAGAATCTGAATGTATATTGTGTTCATTAAAAAAAAACCCTTCTATTATGTTTTTCTTTCCTATCTCATGGTTTCCTTTCTTTTCCCTTAATTCTAATTCCTCTTATATAAAATAACTACTATGCAAATTTGGTAAATTGAAATGTATTTTTACCAGACTGTTTGGCACCAAAGGGAGGGAAGGCAGGCTATTAGAAAAATCTGCAACATGAATTTGAAAATGGATGAATGTTGAAAAATCATCAAAGCATGCAATTGGAAAATAAAATAAAATATATTTTGTTTTTTAAAAAATATTTTATGTTGTCCACAGTTACATTAAATGGAATTTATTTTCCTATCTCTTGCTGCTGTGTTTTGTTGGTAATATATAGAAATACTGACAATTTCTGTGGATTTATTTTGGATCCTGCAACTTTGCTAAAGATATTAATTATTTCAACAATATTTTAATTGATTTTCTAGCTTTCTCTAAGAATGCCTTAATATCTTCAAAGTGAAAACTTTGTTTCTCATTCCCATTCTAATTCCTTCAATCTCTTTTTCTTCTTTTTTTTATAATTAACATTTCTAAAATAATATAGAATAATAATGGTGATAAGGAGCAATTTTGTTTCACCCCTGATCTTATTGGAATATCTCCATTGTTTATCATCACAATGCTTATTGATGATTTTAGATAGATATTATCATTTTAGGGAAAAATTCACTTATTCATATGCTCTTTAGTGTTTTTAATAGGAAGGGTTGCTATATTTTATTAAAAATTTTTCAACATCTATTGAAATAATCTTATGATTTCTGCTAGTTTAGCTATTGATATAGTCAATTATGTTGATTCTTTTCCTAACATTGAACCAATCCTGAATTACTGGTATAGATTCTGTCTAATATCATTTCTGCTAGAAAAAAATGCAATTTCCCCAACTAAGTATTTAAAATCCTTCATAACTAGACTCTCAACAGCTCCTCTCTTTCAAGTTTTATTTCATATTATTCCCCTTGAGTTATATTATGTTCTAGTCAAACTTTCCTATTAAATGTTCCTCACATATGAAAATCAATTGTGCATTTTCACTAGTTGTCCCAGTTTGTTTTATGGATTGCTATGGACAACAAATCCATTTGCTATTTGAAAAATTTATGAAGATGAGCTTTTCTTTACAAAACTAGATAATCTTCAGATAAATTAGTTTGTCCTGAAGAAAACATTTTTGTCTATTTAATTAGATATTTTTAAAACTATGATTTCTTAATTTTCTTTCTCCCTCCAATTCCTCTTTCATACATTAAGAAGTCAAGAAATGTGACAAAAATTAAACAAGTGAAATCACGGAAAACCTACTTCCTTTGTATCCAGGCTGCAAAAAAAGCAAGAAAAATAAAATTATATATATATACACATATATATATATATATATACATATATGTGTGTATATATATATATATATATATATATATATATATATATACTTTAATTAGCACTCAGATTCTATTAGCTATTTCTCTAAAGATAGTATTTTTCCTACTAAGTTCATTGGAATTTTCTTGGACCATTGTATTTATCAAAATAACTAAGTCATTCTCAGTTTATCATTGTAAAATATCCCTGGTTTTGTATGCAAGGTTTTCTTTGTTTTACTTAATTCCATCTGTATTAGTTCACCTAATTCTTCCAAGATTTTGCTGAAATCTTCATATGAATAATTTTTTATAGAAAAATAGTATTCCTTCACAATCATATATCACACTTTGTTTTTTCCATTCCCTAGTTGATGGACATATTCTCAATTTCTAAATCTTTACCATCACAAAAAAATGCTTCTATAAATACTTTTATACATACAGGGATTTTGTCTTTTTCTTTGGTATTTTTGAAAAACAGCCTTAGTAATTTTTTTCCTGGGTCAAAGTGATATAAACAGCTTTATAACTCTTTTTTCATAGTTCAAACTTGTTCTCCAGAAAGATTTTACTACATAACAATTCCACCAATCAAGTTTTGTAAGTCTATAGTTAATGATGCTTTTGTAGGGAGAATAGAGATCTTTATTTGTGGAAAGGAAGAATGCTGACAAATATCATGGGTTAGGGTTACAAGTAGGTGAAAATTACAAAGACAGTAATATAGAAAAGGAAGACTAGAGGCCAATATTACTATCATTTTTTACCTCTGTTGTTGTTGCTACTGTTGCTGTGTTGCTGTTCTTTTCCCATGGTTTACTTAATGGCCACTAAGAAGATAGAAGAGAGGGAAGAAGGGTTGAGTAAAACATAGTTCATCCAGGTCTAGGTAAGATTCTGTTAGGTGAACTTCTATTGTTTTAGGACAACACATTTTAACAAGAATGTTTAAAAATTAAATATGTTTATGTGTGTGTGTGTCTGTATTTAACTCTAATAAAGTTATGTGGGATAAAATACTTCAAGTAAGAAGAGCACAAGGTTACTTAAATAAACAATCTTCTTTTTCTAGCCTTTTTACAAGGCAAATGAGGTTAAGTGGCTTGCCCAAGGCCACACAGCTAGGTAATTATTAAGTTTCTGAGGCCCAATTTGAACTCAGGTACTCCTGACTCTGGGGCTGGTGCTCTATCCACTGTGCTACTTAGCAACCCCTAAATCAACAATCTTAAAACAGGGATGTATCCTGATTTTTCCGGCTAACTGTCAAAGTTGTCACAGGTTAGATTAAATCTAGAGAAGAAGAAAATTGGGAGTCTAGACAGGTGCCACCCATCTCCACCATGAAGCAGCTTCCCTCTTCAATCTACGGTCCCATCAGCCTTGTCCTCCTGTCTGCCTTCTTCCTCACAACTTGCTTAGCAGAAACACACAACTCCTCATCCATTTCTTCTTCTCTGTCAGACTCAGCATTCATAGCATAGTGCTCCAATCTGGATTTATGTTCTAAGGCTGCCCAGTGCTGTAAGCATGAAAAGGATGAAGACGGTTGGATTGCAGCAGCTATTGGTTGGAGTCTCTGGTTTCTCACACTCATTTTGCTCTGTATGGATAAACTCATAAAGATAACACCTGATGAATCCAAGTACCCACAGATATGAAATTTGGGACTCTAATATCCAAGACTATCAAACTCTACCAGTTTCCTAAATTAAGGAAAGAGAATAGTCTTGAAATAAGATTCAACTTGCTTTTTAAAGGGGGAACAAAAAGAGAATATTCAATGTCAGTGAGGATAACAATACTTTCACACCTAGTTTCACAGGCCCTGATAGTTTTCTCTATATATAAATGAATATCACAATTATTTTCAAAAACATTTTCTGAAATGAATCAACAGGAAGAATTTATGAAGTGCCAGTTGTCTTCCCAGTACTACCTTGACATGCAAGAAAGCAAAAAAAGAATAAACAAGAGCCAATCCTCAATAGATGAGTGGTCAAAAGATATGAACAGTTTTTTGAAAGAATTGCAAATTATAAATTGCATTGACATTTGGAAACTTGCTCCAAGTCAATAGTAATGAGAAATGTAAATTAAAACAATTCTGAGTTTTCACTCTCACACTGAAAATTGTCCAAGAAAATAAAATGAGGTTAGTCAGTGTTGGAGTTGTGGTTAGAAAGGAGCATTCATACACTGTTGGTAAAACAGTGAATTGATCCATCCATTTTGATTATATGGAATTTTGCAAAAATATGGCATCACTGTTCATACTTTCAACACAATAAATCTTTCTGTTAAAACACATACCACAATAAATTCAAAGACAACAACAAAAGAATAAGCAGCAGGACTCTGTGCTAATAATAACAAATTGGTTGCCTACTGGATGTGGCAAAAAGAAGCTGGTATATAAATGTAATAATCATTGGGACAATAGAATGGAGAAAAATCACAAGAAGGAACCTCAGTTGTGAGTGACTGGGAAAATAATAGAGATGGTCCTAGGAAACAGATCCAGGAACATTCTCTTATGTTCCCTTTGACAGAAGCAGAGGACTGGGGATCAAGGTGGGGATTGGAGACATACTAAAGGAGAATGTTGCAAAATATGGTGATTATCAAGTAGTTTTATTTAATTGTTTTTTCTTTGTTACAATGAAGGATTCTATAGGACAGAGGTCAGGAGAGTGGTATAGACCTAGAAATAACTGTGATATAAAAATAATAGGCACCAATAAAACACTTTTTAAAATTCAAAAAAAAGAAGAAAATTGGAATAACTTGAAATATACATAATATCCTGCAGGAAATGACACAACATAACATGCCAGAAATCAGCTAAAGAATATCATTAGTGGACAGTGACAGTATTGTAATTGTTAATTGTATAGCTGTGCAGTCATTTTGAATATAAAGCTCATTAATCATTTACTCTTTTTATGGGAGTGTGCCTGTGTGTGATTCTTGGTCACTCAGCTTTCCAGAACATGTATTTCTACATGAATGTTCCCTGACTGGGGCAACTAAGTGGACAGAGCACCAGGTTTATTGTCAGAAAGACCTAATTTCCAATCTAGCTTCAGACATTTACTAGCTGTGTAACCTTGGGTAAGTCAGTGAACCTTGATTGTTCAGTTTCTCATAAAGTAAGGGGGAAAATGAAATGAGAATCTCTTCAGTATTTTGTCAAGAAAACCCCAGATGGGTTCATGAAATGTCAATACAAATAACTGAACAACAGCAAAAGCAACAGATCCTTGACAGAAAGCATTTGTTTTCTGTGTGTTTGATCATTCCTGCACTCATAGTCTGGAAGTGTAAAGGAAAGAATGAGAACCTAACCATTTTTGTATGGGAACAAAGTCTGATTTTTTCTTTTGTTGTTTTTTCTATGTTGTTTGAGTAAATGTTTTGGGTTTTTTTTTTTTATCTGAGCATCATCTGGTTGGTTTAAAAAAGATAAACATAAAGGGCAAAACCAAGATGGCAGCATGATGACAAATATTTGCCAGAAGCTTTCTTCCAAAATATTCCAAAAATCTTAAAATAATGACTCTAATTAAATTTTTCTAGAGACAGAATCCAAAGGTAGATCCAGTGAGGCAAATCTTGAGCCCAAAGAAACCTGAAAGATCATGGAAAGGTTCTATTCCAAAGGGTTGGAGGGTGTGGCAGTGCAGCCAGGATTACCTCAGCCTTCTGGAAACAGCCCCTGGACACTGGGGTCCTGGTCCCTGGCTCCTGGAAGCAGAAGCAGTTTCCTAACTTGCTAACCCAGGGTGCATGAAGCACGACTTTAAAGATCAGTGGGGAAACCTCTGACAGAGCGAATGTGGAGCCCTGGCCAGCATGCCCCTTAGAACAGCCGAGGCCCTTAGCACAGCCCAGATCCTAAGAAACAGAAGAAGGCCTGTGGAGCTACCCAGCAAGAAACCATCAGGCAGATGATCCCAAAGTGTTCAGCCCACGAAGGGTAAGGGGGTGGGAGGAGACTTTCCAGGTCTGTCCTCTGTCCCTGGGACAGGACTCTCTGGCTTTGTCACCATTCAGACCCTGGTCACAGTCTGGGTTCCGATATTGTCATAGAACAGGGAGGTTCCACACAGCCCAGGGGCAGAGAGGTGTACCTGTGGTTATTCACAGGCTAGAGTACTGGCAGGAAAACAGTCAGAGACTCCCATTATACCCTGGAGTATCTGAGGTCTTGAAGGATTGTTCCAATAATACTCAAAAACTCAGGAAACAGGAGGGGCGGAGCCAAGATGGCGACAAGAAGGGATCAGTCTTAGGTGCTCTCTGATAAAACTTGAAACTAAGGACTCTAACTAAATTTTCGAGAGAAAGAACCCACAAAGGAACCCAGTGAGGCAGTTCTCATACTCAAGGTAACCTGGCAAAGAGCAGAAAGGCTCTGCTCCCCAGGGTCGGAGGGGCGGCCTGCCAGAGGGGTAGCCTGCCTGAGCGAAAGAACATCAGCCTCCCGGAGGCAGCCCCAGGGCAGTGGGAGCCACAACTCACAGCAGCGGGGAGTCTCCTGAGCTGCATCCCGGGGAGCACTGGGCACAAAGTGGGGGAACAGCGGGGGACCTCTGCCAGAGTGAGCACAAGGAGCCCAGCCTTCAGGGCACACAGCCAGCAGCTTGGTCTTTCAGCAGCCCATATCTGGAAACAGAAGCAGGCTGAGCTGATAAGCAGGAGCCCACATGGCATGAGCCCATTGAGCTGAGGGAGGGGAGTGAAGAGAGACTGCAGAGCTCTCTCCTCTGCCTCTGTAACAGGACTCCAGGGTTCTGACTGATCACAGTCTAGGCCCCCCCATAGAACAGCAGGGCTCCCCCACCTCAGCCCCGTGGCAGGGGGGGTGCTTATGGTCATTCACAGACCAGGAGGGAGGACAGAGCCTCACACACTGAGACCCTTGTGCGAGTGTCCCAAAAGCCCAGGAAGCACCCCAAAAGCAGGCCCAGGCTGGGAAAATGAGCAAACAGAGAAACAAGAGGAAGACCATTGAGAAATATTTTGCATATGAGCCCATCAAAATACTCAGTCTGAAGATGAGGAAGCACAAGCTCCTGCATCTAAAGACTCTAAGAAAAACAGAAATTGGGTTCAGGCTATGACAGAGCTCAAAAAAGACTTTGAAAATCAAATGAGAGAGTTGGAAGAAAAACTGGGAAAAGAAAGGAGAGAGGTGCAGGAAAAACATGAAAATGAAGTCAGCAGCTTAGTCAAGGAAATCCAAAAAAAATGCTGAAGAAAATAGCATGCTAAAAACCAGCTTAGGTCAAATAGATAAAATAGTTCAAAAAGTTATTGAGGAGAAGAATGCCTTAAAAAGCAAAATTGGCCAGATGGAAAAAGAGATAAGAAAACTCCCTGAGGAGAACAAATCCTTCAGACAAAGAATAGAATTCAGGGAGATTGATGAATTTACCAGAAATCAGGAATCAATACTTCAAATCCAAAAAAAATGAAAAATTAGAAGAAAATGTGAAATATCTCATTGAAAAAACAACTGATATTCAAAAAAGACTTAGGAAAGAAAATTTAAAAATTATTGGAATACCTGAAAGTCATGATCAGGAAAAGAACATTGACATCATTTTCAATGAATTGCTACAGGAAATTTGCCCTGATATTCTAGAAGCAGAGGGCAAAATAGAAATGGAGAGAATCCACCGATCCCCCCGAGAAAGAGATCCCAAAAAACCAACCCCTAGGAATATTATAGCCAAGTTCCAGAACTCCCAAGTCAAAGAGAAAATATTACAATTAGCCAGAAGGACACAGTTCAAATATCGTGGAGCTGCAGTCAGGATCACACAGGACTTAGCAGCAACTACATTGGAAGATCGTAGGGCTTGGAATATACTGGAAGGCAAAAGAGCTTAGAGTGCAGCCAAGAATGAACTACCCAGCAAGGCTGTATGTCCTCTTCCAGGGGAAAAGATGGACTTTCAATGAAGCAGGGGAATTTCAAATGTTCCTTTTGGAATGGCCAGAGCTGAACAGAAGGCTTGATCTTCAGATACAGGACTCAGGTGAAGCATGGAGATTGGAGGAGAGGGGGAAAATATGAGGGACTTAATGATGATGAACTGCATGTATTCCTGCATAGAAAAAAAGACACTGATAATACTCATATGAACCTTCTCAGCTAATAGAGCAGGCAGAGGGAGCTTTTATAGTTGAAGCACAGGAGAAAGCTGAATTCAAAGATAAAATATGGTGTAAAAATAGAGTCAATAGAAAAAAAGGAATATATAATGGGAGAAAGAAAAATGAGAGGAGGAATAGGCCAAGATATTTCATGTAATAAGATATTTTTTATTACAATGAGCTATTTCAATGATATGGAAGGGGGGAGGCAAGGGGGAATGAGGGAACCTTTGCTTTCATCAGAGGTGACTAGGAGAGGAAACAGCATATATACTCAATGGGGTATAGGCATCTGGAGCAAGAAGGAGGGGGGAGCAGGGGGAAGGTGTGGGGATGTGAATAAAGGAGGAGAGGATGGACCATGGGGGGAGAGTGGTCAGATATAACAAATTTTCTTTTTTACTTCTTGCAAGGGACTGGGATTGGAGGGCCTATCCAGGACCATAGGGCCAGGTGAATTCTGGGCCTAAGGGGTGGTATGGGGGCTCAGGACTTCTTGGCCCCAGGACCAGGGATCTGTCTGCTGCACCACTCAGCAACCCTACAGCAGAGTCAGAGTGAAAGGAGAGAGAAAATATAGTACGTGGTAGTGGAGAAATAAGAAAGGAGGGAGTTGCAATCAGCAATAGCAACGTTGGAAAAATATGGAAACAACTTTTGCGATGGACTTACCATAAAGAATAAGATCCACCCATGACAGAGTTGCTGGTGTTGGAACAAAGACTGAAGCACATTTTTTATTATTATTATTTGGGGGAGGGTGCAGGGCAAATGGGGCTGGGTGGCCTGCCTGGGGCCACATAGCAGGGTGATCATTGGGTGTCTGAGGCTGGATTTCTACCTGGGTGCTCCTGGCTCAAGGGCCAATGCTCTGTCTGCCACCCAGCCACCCCTAATATGATTACTATTTTATTTTATTTTGGGTCTTTTTTTTCCTTCTTTTTGTTTTTTGCAGGGCAGTGGGGATTGGGTGGCTTGCATGTCACACGGCTCAGTGATTGTTGGGTCTACAGGGCTGGATGTGGGCTCGGGTGCTCGTGGCTCCAGGGCTGCTGCTTTGTCCATTGTGCCACCTGGCCATACCTACAATTATTACTATTATTTTTTTTAATTTTAATTTTTTTCTCTGCCCTTTACTTTATCGCCCAAGCTAGTCTATATTCATGGGGAGAGGGTTATTTTGTTTACTCTTAAACAATATTTTATTAATGTAAAAAAAAACATTTGTACAAAATGAGAATTAAAAAATAAAATAAAATCAAGGGGAGGGAAGAGAGAGAAAGAAAAAATGTGCAACCCAAAATGTTACAAAATGATTGTTGATCTATTAAATTGTTGGTGGAGCTGTGAACTCATCCAACCTTTCTGGAGAGCTGTTTGGAACTATGCCCAAGGGGTAGCAAAAATGAGCATACCCTTTGATTCAGCAATACTACGACTGGGTCTATACCCTGAAGAGATGATGAAAAAGGGTAAAAACATCACCTGTACAAAAATATTCATAGCAGCCCTGTTTGTGATGGCAAAGAATTGGAAAACAAGTAAATGTCCTTCAATTGGGGAATGGCTTAACAATCTGTGTTACATGTATATCATGGAACACTATTGTTCTGTTAGAAACCAGGAGGGATGGATATTCAAGGAATCCTGGAGGTATTTGCATTGAACTGATGCTGAGTGAGATGAGCAGAACCAAAAGATCATTGTACACCCTAACAGCAACATGGGGGTGATGATCAACCTGGATGGAAACGTTTATTTCATTAGTGCAATAGTCAGGGACAATTTGGGACTGTCTGCAAAAGAGAATACCATCTGTATCCAGAGAAACAGCCATGGAGTTTGAACAAAGACCAAGGTCTGTTCTCTTTAATTTAGAAAAAAACTGCTATGTTATTGTCTGATCTTGTTATCTCTTAGACATTTTGTATCTTCCTTAAGGATATGATTTCTTTCTCATCATACACAATTTGGATCCGTGTACAACATGGAAATAAAATAAAGACTGACAGATTGCTTTCTCTGGGGGGATGGGGGTGTGAAGTGAGATTGGGAGAAAATTGTAAAACTCAAAATAAATAAAATTCAAAAAAAAAACTCAGGAAACACCCCAAAACCAGGCCACAGGCTTGTGGAATGAGTAAACAGTTAAAAAGGAATTTGACCAGAGACAATTACTTTGGTCCCATGGAGGATCAAGACACAAACTTGAAAAAGATAAAGTTTAGGCTTCTGTATCCAAAGACTCCAAGAAAAATAGAAGTGTGAGCGCAGCTATGACAGAGCTCAAAAAAGATTTTGAAAATCAAGTAAGGAAGGCAAAGGAAAAACTGAGATGAGAGATGAGAGAGATACAGGAAAAACATGAAAACCAAAAAAAAAATGCTGAAGAAAAAATGTTAAAAATGAGTTTAGGTCAAATGAAAAAAAGCAGTCCAAAAAGTTAATGATGAGAAGAATAACTTAGAAAGCAGAACTGGCCAGATGAAAAAGAAGATAGGAAAGTTCTTTGAAGAAAACAAATCCTTCAAATGTATAATGGAGCTAAAGGAAGCTGATGACTTTGTGAGGAATCAAGAGCCAATAAAACAATACCAAAAAAATGAAAAACTAGAAGAAAATGTAAAATATCTCATTGGAAAATAATTTACCTGGGAAAGATATCCGGGAGAGACAATTTTTTTCCAAGGCAGTGGAGTTAAGTGATTTGCTCAAGGTCACACAGCTAGTTAATTTGTAAGTGACTAAGGCTAGATTTGAACTCACATCCTCCTGACTCCAAGGTTGCTACTCTATGCCACTACACCACCTAGGAGATGCAATTTCAAAATTATCAGGAAAAGAGCTTTGATTTCATTTTAAAATAATTTCTACTGTAAACTCATCCTGACATCATAGAAGCAGAGAGCAAAATAGAAATTGAGATTCCACAGATCTCCTCCAGAAAGAGATCTAAGAAAATAACTCCTAGGAATATTATAACCAAATTCCAGAACTCCCAAGTCAAAGACAAAATATTACAAGCAACCAGAATGAAATAATTCAAATATCATGGCACTGCAATCAGAATTGCACAGGACCTTGGAGCATCCATATCAAGGGCATGTAGGGTTTGGAATATAATATTCTGGAAGGCAAAAGAGCTTGGGATGCAACCAAGATTCAACTACACAGAAAAACTGAACATCAACTTCAAGGGGAAAAATGAACATTCAATGAAACAAGGAATTTCAAATGTTCCTGTTGAAATAGCCAGAACTGAACAAGACAGTTTGATCTTCAAATACAGGACTCAGGTAAAGCATAGACAGAGTATACAAGAAAGCTAAATTATGGTGAATTTAATGATAATGAACTGCATGTATTTCTGAATAAGAAGTTGATACTGATAATACTCATATGAATCTTCTCATTTAATAAAGCTGCTAGAAGGAGCAAGATTAGACAAGGCTGGAGAGAGCTGAATATGAATGTATATTGTAAAAATGGAGTCAATGGGTGAAAATGGAATTTGCTGGGAGAAAGGGAAAGGACAGGTAGAATGGGCTAAGCTATGTCACATAAAAGAATCAAGAAAATGTTTTTTGCATTAGAGTGAAAGGGGAGAAAGTGATGGGGAATGAGGGAGCCTTCATTCTCATCAGAAATGGCTCAGAGAGGAAACAACATACATACTCATTAGGCTATAAAAGTCTATCTTACCCTAGAGGAAAAAAAGAGAGGAAAGCGATGGGAGAAATGGGACAGAGGGAAGGGAGGGGGCTAGATGTCAAGCAAAGGGTAGTCAGATACAACACATATTTTGTTTGTTTTTTGCAAGGTGGTGGGGTGGGGTGGCCTGCTGGGAACCACATGGGTTTGGATGTGGGTTCAGAGCCTCCTGGGCTCAGGGTCAGTGCTTTCTCTCAGCTGCCCCATAGCAAAGAGTGACTTAGTGAAAGGAGAGGGAAAATAGAATAAATGGGAATGAGAAGGAATGGATGGAGAGAATTACAATCAGCAATAGTAAGTGTGGGAAAAAATGTGGAAATAATTTCTTTGATGGATTTATGATAAAGAATGCAATCCACCTGAGAGACAGAGTATATGGTATCCAAACAAGACGGAAGTACATTTTATTTTCTCTTTTTTTCACTTTATTTCTTGTGAGGTTTTTTTTAATTTTCATGGGAAGAAGAAAGGTTACGTTTACTCTTACAACAAGATCATTTTAGTAATGTGTAAATAAATTTAAAATGCAACTTAAAGTTCTTAGCACAGTGGGAAAAAAAAGGTTAATAGGGATTTAAGAGACATAGTTTTGATTGGAGGCTGATTAGTGGTCCCCTGTGTGCTGAACGTTTCACTGCATAAAAAGGATCAATGATATATCATGAAATGCATTACAGAGTTAATCAACAAAAAAATCTATAGAAAAGATGTGTTTTTAGTAAATGGAAACTTCTAAAACAATTATCTACTTTGTCTAACATTTTTTTGGCAAGGCAATGGAGTTAAGTGACTTGCCCAAGGTCACACAGCTAAGTATTATATGTCTGAGGACAGATTTGACCTCAAGTCCTCCTGACTCCAGGACCAGTGCTCTATCCACTGTGTCACCTAGCTGCCCCTTTTCAAAAATTTTCAAACACAATTCTTTTATTAAAAGAAGAAAAGAAATGTTATATGTTATGTAGACAGTTCTAAAAATGATTCCAGAGTACATTCAACACTTATGTTATTCCCTATTAATGAGAAAATAGACAATACTTTAACATGCTGCATTTATAAACTTCTACAAAATGTACAATTATGTGAAAAATTACAATTATGTAATAAAAAAAATTTGATCATGTGTAAAATATCCCTTAAACATTGATTTTCAGGGAAAGTCCAACATATTCAAATATATTTATAGGACATCTTTTGTAGCTTGGCAAAGAATTAGAAGCTAAGGGTTGTCCATCAACTGAGAAATTAGTGAACAAGTTATGGTATGGAGTGCTATTGTTCTATAAGAAACCATGAATAGTCAGACTTTAGAGAACCATTGAAAGAATTACATGAACTGATGCTGACTGAAGCGAGCAGAACCAAGAGAACATTGTACACACTAAAAACATTGTGAGATCATCTACTCTGTTGGACATAGTACCTCTTCACAGCAGTTCAAAGATCTAGGAAAATCCTAAGAGACCTGCTATGGACAATTCTATTCACAATCAATGGAAAAAGCAAATTATAACTTAACAAAACAAAGCACAAAATCTGAATGAATACAATGTTCACTTTTTAAAAACTTCTCAGGTTTTTCTTTCCTATCCCATGGTTTTAATTTCTTTTCTATTAGTCTTATGCAAAATGATAACATGTAAATATGTTAAACACCAAAGTACATGTCCAACTTTTATGACACAATTAGCCTCTGATGAGAAAGGATCAGGAAGGGAAAGTATAGAAAATTGTGTAATTTAAAAATTTGAAATTGGATGAATGTAAAAAAACTTCCATAAAATATAAGTGGAAAAGTAAAATAAAATTTCAATTAAAAATTTATTTTCCCTTAATTGTTACTTTGTCAGTATAGAAAATTTGTCAAAAGTAAGGTAAAATATATAAAAATAATTAGAATAACAAATGAAAGATATAATAGTTAAAAGAGACCCTAAGTAGTTATGATATTGAAAGACATGGAACTATAGAAGAGGAACAATGAGGTTGTCTATGTAACTACAGAAAGAATGTGTTTGTATTATTTGTCCTCTCTTGGAATTTCTAAGTTATGCAAAATATATTGAGAAAAAGATCCAGAAACACCTTTTGTGGGAAGGCTAGGTGGCACAGTGGATAGAGCACCAGCCCTGGAGTCAAGAGTACCAGAGTTAAAATCTGGCCTCAGACACATATTTATTACCTAGCCACTTGACCCCATCTTCCTTGCAAAAACCTAAAAATTAAAAAAAAGAAACACCTTTTGTTACTATGATTCTTTTTCTCAGTGAAACCCTCTGAAAACTGAATAAATCTCTAGGAATTTATTTTATTTGTCAATTTTATAATAATTTTTTAAAAAACAATGGCATTTGGCCAAAAAAAAACTTGGGTTGGCACAGAATGGTAATAATTTGAGGGGGGAAATGGGAAGAGAGAAGAAAAGAAAGGGCTTCCAATTTAGAATTAAGCTGAAAAGAGACAGGGAAGAAGAACATAACTGGTACATGCTGATTAGTCTCATCCCAAATAGAGAGAGCCATGATTATAAATAATAATAATAATAACAATAAGTAAAATCTCATTTACATAACAATCAGCATTTCAAACTTGGAAAGATGATATGATAAAGCAGACAAATTCACTTGGATTCAGAAAAACTTCACTTCATAATTAGTAGCTATATAACCAGTTTTAAACTTGCACCATGAAACTAATTTTAAAACTCAGTAATGCTTTAACTTATAGATAAATCATGAGTTGGACCATTAGAAGAAACTCCCATACCCATATGTCTTGGGTCCTTGGTAGCTTCACATACTTATAGTTTATTAAAAGGCTAAGGTTAGCATACTATTTTTGTATTATTTTACGTGTTTTAATTATAGATACTCATTTTTTCAAAATGCAGAATTTAAATTGTTCTATTCAATAGACTTTATATGCTATTTTGGGTAAGACATAAATATATACATAGCATGAGATATATAAGTAACTGCTTAATAGAGTATAAGGGACCATTAAATTGCCACCATTTAAAAAAAGATAATAGTACTTATTACAGGGTAGGTGACATATACTCTAAAAGTGGAGAGCTCATTTGTTCAAGTCTTTGGAAAGGAAGAAAGGTCACATTCTAGCTTTATAGAAATCAATTGAAAAAGAGATTATTAAGGCAAGGAGATTTCAAAGGCAACGAGAAGATGAAATGAAAAAACTCCAAGGCCATAAGTTATTCATTGACAGATACTCACTTTGAGGTTGAGTCTTTGCTATTTTCATATAAATTCAAGTGAAGAGAAGAATCAGTGTTTTTTGATTAGCTAGGATATCATATTATAGCCATGGCAAAAATTGGTACTTCTAATATTCAGTAGATCAACAACTCAGGCAGATTCATGATAGTGGACTCAAACTAGATAATGTCTCAGGCAGGCCAGTTCTGCTATTGTTTATGCAAGAGTGATATTCATGAGTTTCCTAGAGACATTCATGGATTGCTAGATGGTTCACTGGGTAGAGCACCAACCCTGGAGTCAGGAGGACTTGACTTCAAATCTGGTCTCAGATATCTAATACTTACTAGCTGTGTGATCTTGGACAATTCACTTAAGGCTGGCTGCTCTCATCCAGAGCCATCTCCAGTCATCCTAATCCATATCTGGCCACATGATCCAAATAGCACCAGCAGAGAAAGTGGGATTGGTGACTAAGCTTAAATCTTAATCTCTTGTTTAAATCTAAATCATTTACTTGTCATGACATCACCTCCCTAATGTTATGGTGTGTTTTGAGAATGAAAGACCAACAATAGCAACAGCAACAACAGTAGCATGGGTATCCTAAAGTTAACTAACACCTTATTGCAAGTTGATGATTTTTTTAATACATCCACTTTAGAAATCAGCAAAAACTACATAACAGAGATTGATTTATTGTTGTTTTGACACAACACTTATAAAAGTGTTAATTATGCCAACAAAATTCCTATTTGTTTATATTTTTTTTCTGGAAAGTAAAGTCCAGTCGTTAAATATTTCTCAGTGATTGAGGTCACTGGGAATGCAACAGAAGTCTTAATGAACAGTGATGGACCTCAGTAGGTGTGGAACAGAATGCTCATTGAAGAAGCCATACCATGCTTGAAACCTATTGATAATAGGATAATGATGACAATTATACTGATGTTGATGATGATACCATAATTATTGTATGAATATATATTAAGTTCCTACTTGTGTTAGGCAGCGAGCTAAATGTAGAGGGTACCAAAACAGAAAGAAAAACAGTTCCTGTCCTCAAATTTAATAGTGAAAACAATAAGCAAATACATATGTAAAAATAAACTATATATATATATACATATATATATATTTATATAATATGATAAATGTTAAATTATCAGAGCAAGAAATGCTTGTGAAGCATTAGAAAAAGTTTTCTAGGGAAATATGGAATTTATTTTGGAACAAAGGAAATCAAGGAAGTCAATAGGTAGAGATGAAGAGGAAGGAAATTCCATACAGAGAGGAAAGAGATGGAATTTCTTATTAACAGAAAAAGGTAGCCATGTCATTAAATGAAAGAGCACATGGTAAGAAGTAAGATGTGAGAAGACTAGAAAGGTAGGAAAAACAAATGCAATAAACAGATTTGAAAGCCAAAAAGAGCATTCTGTCTTTGATCCTAGATAACAGAGGAAGTCACAGCAATGACTAAAATAGGGATAACATGATTAAATGTGAGCTATAGGAAATTCACTTTAGTTGGAATGAAATGGTGAATTGAAGCAGGTAAGTATATCAATAGTCTATTGTAATATTCCAGGTATGAGAATATGAGGACTCATACAAGAGACTGGGAGGGATATTTAAAAGATGTTGTAAAAGTGAAATTGAAAGAAAAAAGGGAGTGATTACATTTTAAAAATGTTATGTGAAAGGAAGAACTATTTCAGAAAAAGCAGATGTAGTTAAGGTAATAAAGTTAGGGATAAAAGAGACACTGAGAAAGAAAATAGTGAATAAAAATAAGAGAGGAAAATTCATAAATGGTAATTATAACTTTAGTATGAATAAGATGTTTATAGCCACTCTTTGTATGGAGGCAAAGAACTGAACTTACAGGGTTACCCACCAGTTGAGCAATGGTTGAACAAGTTGTAGAGTATGGCTGTGACAGATTACTATCCCTCAGTGGAAAATGTTGAACTCATTAATCTGAAGAAGACATAAAAAGAATTGAACAAAATGATGAATAACAAAGTGAGAAGAATAAAGAGAACACTGTATGGATTAATAGCAATATTGTTTCATGAAAACTTTGAGCAACTATGTCAATTTTTTGTAAGTAGATAAATTTAAAATGAAAAAAGATGTAGATATCTTGAGAACTTATAAATGTCTAGAATAATGTGTGTACATATATATGTATATTTGCGTGTGAGCATATGTACATCTATTTATGTGTAATGGTAGTTATCTTTAGATAGGAGAGTCAAGGAATAAAAGAAAAAATAGCAAGTGGTACGTGGTAGATTTGCAGTTTTATGAGCAGTTATCTTTTTTGCATTGAACTGTTATGAAAATGCTTATTTTGTTCTATTAATTAAGTTAAAACATTTTAAAATGAAATTTGCTTATGTCTATACTCCATTGAACATGGGAGGTAAGAGTCTGTGAAAAGTCCAAGATGACATTTAGTTTTCAAGCCTAAGGGTCTAGGAGGATGGTGTTGTCTTATACAGTGATAGAAAAGATAGGGAGAAAATGATAATGAGTTCCACTGTGAATATGTTGAGTGAAAGTGGCTACTGAATGAACATACATTTAGGGATGTATGGAAAGAGCTTAAGATATGAGACTAGATAAAGGTCAATAGAGCAGACTGGGCAGTATTATTAGAATGAGAATCATCCACATAGAGATGGTAATTTAGTAAATGGAAACTGATGAGATCATCAAATGAAGCTGTAAAGAGTGAGGAGAGAAGACAGTCCAGATAATATGGAGCATCTACAGTTAGAGGGCATGATGTGTATGAGGATTTAATACCTTCATCATATCTGAAGTTATATATAATAAAGTGCTTTAATGTTTGCAAAGCAATTTATATCCATGATCTTATTTTAGTCTCACACACTGAACACATAACGATGAACACACATAACATAACATATCTTAAATCTTGATTTTTATTGAGAGAAAATTCCTCATATCTTATGGTTATGGAGAACTAGTTTTTCCAATTTTTCATAAAGAAATAAACACAAAATAAATACAGACAACAAAACACTTTTTAAACAGTAAGAATAGGGGGTGGCTAGGTGGCATAGTGGATAAAGCACCGGCCCTGGAGTCAGGAGTACCTGGGTTCAAATCCAGTCTCAGACACTTAATAATTACTTAGCTGTGTGGCCTTGGACAAGCCACTTAACCCCGTTTGCCTTGCAAAAAAATAAAAAAAAAATAGAAAGTAGGAATAGATTTAAAAAGATGCATTTCAATGATATAATATTTCAAGAAATAGTCTTTGGAAGTTAATTCAAAACAAATATTAGAATCATCACTTGGAAGCATAGTTTGGGTAATAAAATAGTAATATAGATCATATACACATACAGGCCTATGCATATGTATGAGTATATATGTATAAATGCATGGATGTATATTATGTGTATGTGTGCATAAAATGTATAAACATATTTTACTTCTGTAATGTATTATATTCATATATTTGTATTGAATTATATATTGTATCTTTAAATATTTATATGCACATTATACATATATAATATGTCGAAGCATATATTGGATTGTTATACTGCATTTTCCTACATCATGTACTCATGACATTATATTTATTGTATCATAAGATTTAATATCCTATATTATATTGTATCATCCAGTTACTTATAATGATGTTATATAATACATAACATTTTTATATTTATATAACTGTATATCTATCATACATATATATCTCATTAGAAAAGTATAATATTCAATAATACTCAAGAAACATGTATATGACTAGTTGAATGCATAATCTGTATTTTCAGGTTAATCAAATATCTCAAATGTTAAGGATCTTCTGAGTTATTTAAGATGTTATCTCTTTAAGTAGTTTTTTGGTAATTGTAATTGTACAGGTCTTCAGTGTTCTTTGACTAATTTTCAAATAGTTTATGAATTTTATTTTAGTTCTCAAAAAATTCTATTAGATATGGTTTTTGATGTGTAGAAACATTTTAATTTTTGTTGGCATATTTTGTAATCTGCTAATTTATTTGAGGCATATCAACTCATTTGTTTCCTAATTCTTTCACATTATCAGAAAATTAAGACTGTTTTATCTTGTCTTTTTAATTTTTTTGCTTTTTTCTGTTTTAATGTCATTATTAGTATTTTATTAATATTAATATTTATTAGTATTAGTATTTATTAATATTTTATTAGCATTAGAACATTATAAATTGTAAAATTGATAATTTTGAATACATAAAATTAATAAAGTTTTTGCACAAATAAAACCATTGCAACCTATATTAGAAGGAACACAGCTAGTATTTCTGAAAAAGGAAATATTTCTACAATATATATAATGAGGCAGTAGGTGGTACAGTTGATAGACCACCAGCCCTGGAGTCAGGAGTATTGGAGGTCAAATCTGATCTCAGACACTTGATACTTACTAGTTGTGTGACCTTGGACAAGTTGCTTAACAAAAACCTATATATGAACAGGTAGTTTTCTGATGGTGATATTAAAACTATCTATATTAATAAGAAAAGAGCCCCAAATTTTTATTTATTAGAGAAAATCAAATTAAAACAATTCTGAGGTACCACACCTATCAGACTGGCTCAAATGATAAAAAAATGAAAATAATAACTGTTGCAGAATTATCAGAAAACTGTGAAAATAATGTATTGTTGGTGGAGTTGTGAACTGATCCAACCAATGTGGAGAGCAATTTGGAACTGAGCCTAAAGAGGAATAAAACTATTCTTACACTTTGACTCAGCAAATGCAATTCTAGGCCTATATCCAGAAGAAATCATAAAACATGGGGAAAATATCCACAAGTAAAACAAAATATTTATATTAGCTCTTTTAGTAGAGGCAAGAATTAGAAATTGAGGGTATGCCAATCAATTGGGAAATGGTTGAATAAATGATGATGTATGAATATGATGGAGAACTATTGTTCCATAAGAATTCATAATCAGCCAGACTTTAGAGAAGCCTGGAAAGATTTGCATGAACTGATGGTGAGTGAAGTCAGCAGAATCAGGATCAGGAAAATATTGTCCATATTAAAAACAGCATTGTGAAATGACCAACTCTGATGAATGTAATTCTTCCTAGTAGTACTGTGATCACAATCCTAAAATACCAGTGTTGATAAATGCCATCCACAATCAGAGAAAAATTAAGAAATCTAAATGCATAGAAAAGCAAAGCCTGTTTGCTTTTTAAAACTTTTAAAATATTTTTCTTTTTTTCTCTTTTCTTCTCCCTTAGGTCTAATTTCTCTTCCACAACATAACCTGTATAGAAATATGTTATATACAATTGTACATGTACAACGTAAATCAAATTGCTCGCTTCCATGGGGTTGAAGGAAGTAGGGAGGGTGGTAGAAAAATGTGGAACTCAAAAGCTTGAACAAGGTTGAATATGAAAATTTTCTGCATATGAAATTGGAAAAAAATTAAACCTAAATTTAAAAAAAATTAAAAAAGTAATAATAAGTAGGATGCTCTCAGAAAAACCATCAAAGAACTAATGCAAAGTGATATGTTCTGTGTACAGTGGCAGCAATATTGTGAGATGATCAGTTCTAAATAACTTAGCTCTTCATAGCCATAAAATGATCGAAGACAAATCTGAAGGACTTCTGATGAAAAATGCTATTCATCCCCAGAGAAAGAATTGATGGTATCTGAATACCAGTTGAAGCATAATTTCTTTACTTTGTTTTTCTTGAGGTTTTTTCCTATATTTTATTTCACAATGTGATTGTTATGGAAATGATTTTCATGACAACACATATAGAGGCTATTTGGAATTGCTTGACTTCTCAGTGAAGGGGAGGGAGCAGGAGTTCACAATGAGATGGGAGCAAGAAAGGAAGAGAATGTAGAACTCAGAGCTTTAAAATGATTGCTTATACATTATACATAGTTATTTATACATGTGTTTAGGGAAAATAAAATAATTAACAAAAAGGAAACGATAGACATTCATTCAAAATTTTTAAATTGTATCCCTGCAAAAAGTTGTGAAAGAAGAATCAAATCAAAAAGGGAAAGTAAAAACATGAGAGAAAAACAAATTTTAAAAATTGAAAATAATAAGCTTTGGTCTGTCAGATTCCATAGCTCCTTCTCTAGATGTGGATGGTGTTTTCCATCACAAGTCCTTCAGAATTGTCTTTGATTACTGTACTACTGAGAAGAGCTGCATCCATGATAGTTGATCATCTCACAACCTTGCTGTTAATGTGGATAATTTTTTCCCGGTTCTACTCACTTCACTCAGCATGAGTTTATAGATTTTTTTTTTCCATATAATTCTGATGTCTGGTCACTCGTGAATTCTTACAGAACAATAGCATTTCATCACATTCACATATGGGTATACCCTCAATTCTCAACTTTTTTCCTTTACAAAAAGCTCCTATAAATATTTTTGTACATATGGGTCTCTTTTGTTTGTATTTCATGATCTCTTTTGACTATAGATCTGATAGCAGTATTGATTGATCAAAGGGCGTGCACAGTTTTATTGCCCTTTGGGCAGTTTCAAATTGCTCTCCTCAATGGTTGTTTCCATTCCAAATTCCATCAACAGTTCATTAGTGTACCAGTTTCCCATATTCTCTCCAATATAGATCATTTTTCTTTTTTGTCTTTTTGGCCAATCTGATGGGCATGAATTGGTATCGCAGAGTTGTTTTAATTGCTTTTTTCTATTAAATAAAGATTTGGAGCTTTTTTTCATATGACTATAAATTGTTTTAATATTGTCAACTGAAAACAGCCTTTCAGTTTCCTTTGACTAACAATTGGGGAATGACATATTCTTATAAATTTAACTCAGTTCCCTATATATTTTAGAAATTTGTCCTTTATTGGATATATTAGTTGTGAAACTTGTTTACCACTTTTCTGTGTTCCTTCTAATCTTAGTTGCAATGGTTTTATTTGCATAAAAGTTTCTTTAATTAAAAATAGTGATTATCATTGTTGCAACTTATAAAATCTCTTATCTCATGATAAAGATTATGCTTTTTTGTAATTTATGTTGTCTATCTCATGTTTAATCATAAACTCCTCAGTTATCCCTATAACTGACAGTTGGACTGTTCTTTGTGATCTTAATTGATTTATGCTACCATTTTCTATGCCTAAATCCTTTTTTCCCGTTGACCTTATTTTAGTATAGAGTATGAAGTATTCTTCTGTGCTTAGTTTTTGCCATACCATTTTTCAGCTTTCTCAGCAGTTTTTTTCCCAAATAGTGACTTCTCCCAGAAGCTAATCTTTGAGTTATCAAATAGTAGATTACTTTAGTCATTCACTACTGTTTCTCTTCTACCTAATCTATCCCACTGATCTATTACTCTATTTCTTAACTAGAACCAGTTTAATGACTGCTTTCTTATGATATAATTTTAGATCTGGTATAACTAAACCATCTTCTTTTTTTCAATTCTTAATTAGTTCTCTTGATATTCTAAACTTTTTAATTTTAAATTTAATCAGATCTAATTTTGTTACTCTTTTTTCTACCTATGAAGAATATTTTTTGTCCTTTGATTTGTATAGCATTGAATAAGCAATTTAATTTAGGTAGAATTGTCATTTTTGTTATTTAGCTTGGCCTACCTATGAGGAATTAACATTTATTTTATTTCTTCAGTTTCATCAGTTATTTGTGAGTTTACTCAATTTTTCTATCACCTTTCCTTCCCTCCCCATCCTTGTGGCAGTGAGCAAGTTGTGCATAGACAATCATGTTTAACATATTTCCATATTAGTAATATCGTGAAAGAGGAATTAGAACTAAGAGGAATAAAACCATGAGAAAGAAATAAAAATGAAGTAGAATTTTCACAAAGTTAACATGGTATGCTTTGCTCTGGATCCAGGCTCTATTATTTTCTTCCTCTGATATAGATGGAATTTTCTATACCAGGTCTCTTAGGACTGTCCTTGATCCGTGACAGCTGAGAGGAGCTATATTTATGTAATTATTTATGTAATTATGATGATAATTCATCACCTCACAATGCTGTTAATGTGTACAATGTTCTTTTGGTTCTGCTCCCTTCATTAAAGTTCAGTTCATACTTTCTAGGCTTCTCTGAGAGCTGGTTGCTCATGATTACTTAAAGAACAATTAGTGCTTCATCACATTCCTGTACCATTAGTTGTCCAAATAATGGACATCCCTTTAATTCCCAACTCTTTGTCAATAAAAGAACTACTATAAATATTTTTTGCACATGTGGGACTTTTCTCCTTTTTTTCTGATCTCTTTGAGACATATACTCACTAGTGCTTTTACTTGATCAAAGGAATATTTTATTGTCCATTTTATTGCCCTTTAGGCATAGTTTCAATTTGAACTTCAGAAAGGTTTGAATCAGTTCACAACTTCAACAATGCATTAGTGATCCAATTTTTCCATATCTCGCCAACATTGATTTTTTTATGTTTTTTTGTCATCTTAGTCCGATTAGTGTGAAGTGGTTTCCTCAGATTTTTTTTTAATTTTGCATTTCTCTAATCATTAATGATTTGGAACATTTTTTTCATTTCACGTTAAATAGCTTTCATTCTTACAACTGAAAACTTCCTATTCATATCATTTGAATATTTACCAATTGGTGAATGCCTTATAATCTTATCAATGTAATGAATTTGATTCTGTTCTATATATATTTTAGAAATGCAACCCTTATTAGAAATACCAAATGTGAAAATTGTTTCCCAGGTTTCTGTATTTTTTTTTTTAGTTTTTGCAAGATAGTGGGGTTAAGTGATTTGACCGAGGTCCCACAACTAAATTATTTTGTGTTTGAGACTGCATTTGAACTCAGGTCCTCCTGACTCTAGGGTCAATGCTCTATCCACTGTGCAGCCTAACTGCCCTGTTCCTTCCATTCTTGATTGTATTAGTTATATTTGTGCAAAAACTTTTGGTTTAAATCATCCATTTTGCAATATATAATGATTTCCATTTCTTATTTGATCATAAACTTCTCCCCTCTCCACATATCTTACAGATCATTTCTTGTTCTCTTAATTTGTCAGGTTTCAACCTTTATGACTAATTCAGTCTTTGACCCATTCTGACCTTATCTTGGTATAGAGTGTGAAATAGTAGTTTTTCCCTAGCTTTTGCCATACTATTTTCCAATTTTCCCAGAAGATTTCATTAATTAGAGAAAAATAGTATCAAATTGTTTCTTTTTTCCAGAAACTAGAGTATTTTGTTTATCATATAGTAACATTTTAAAAGTGTTTAGATCTGACTAAATTTGTGTGAAGTGTTTTGTAATTGTATGTATATATTGGATGATTTATGTCAGCTTATTTTATATACTGCTGCTTTGCTAAAGTTAGTTTCAGGTAGTGTTTTAGGTTTTGTTTTCCTAGGATTCCCTAAGAGATTATAATATGATCTCAAAAAGTGAGGTTTTTGTTTTACCAATGCCTACTCAAATCCCTTCCATTTCTTTTTTCTTCTCACTTGTAAAACTAATAATGCAATATTGAATATTAATGAAAATTATTTGTCATTCTTCTTTCACCTCTAATATTAGTGGGAATGCTTCTAGGTCATTCTCCTTACACAACACGTTTTCTGGTGTTTTTAGATAGATATTGCTTTTTCATTTTAAAGAAAATAATTTATTTCTGTGTTCTCTTGGGTTTTTATAGCAATCAGTATGACATTTTGTCAAAGGTTTTTTTTTAGCATCTTTTGAGATAACCATCCAATTTCTGTACATTTTATTGTTAATATGATCCTTTGTGCTGATGTTTTGTTTAATATTGAACCATCCCTGCATATCTGCTATAAATCCAATCTGATCATTTTGTATTATAGAAAACTTGCTGTAATCTCTTTGCTGATATTTAATTTTAAATGTTTTCATCAATATTCATTAGGGAGATTGATCTATAATTTTCTTCATCTGATTTGGTTCTTCCTGGTTTAGGTATCAGCTCCATTTTGGTGTCATGAAAATAATTTGATAGAACTATTTTTTCCAATAATATACGTAGAATTTCATATTAATGGTTCTTTAAATTTTTGTCAGAATTCTGTTCGTCATTTCTTATAACAGAATAGTATTTCATCATACTCAAACTGTACTATTTGTTTAGTCATTCCCCAATTGAAGGGCATCCCCTCAATTTCCAATTCCTTGCCACCAGAAAAGAATTGCTAATTTGTTGTTGTTTTTTTGCTTAGAAAACATTTCATTGCCTTGGGCAAGCCACTTAACCCCATTTGCCTTGCAAAAACCTAAAAAAAATCATTTCATTTTTGTTTTTATCTCTGGGATACAGACCTAGTAGTAGTATTGTTATGTCTAAGATTATACTTGATTCTAGGACTCTTTGAGCATAGTTTCAAATTGATATTTAGAATGGTGCAATTAGTTCACAACTCCAACAATAATGCAAAAATATCTCATTTTCCCCAACTCCCCTCCAACATGTGGCATTTTCTTTTTTTCTGTCCTATGAGCAAATCTAATGATTGTTTTAATTGCATTGTTATATTTTGCATTTTTCCATTCAGCAGTGGGTCAGACTATTCTTTCCATATGGCTACATATACATAGCTTTGATTATTTCATCTGAAAATTTTATGTCTATTGATAATTTATCAATTAAACAATGACTCAGTTTTAAAATTTGACTCAATTCTTAATATTTTGAGAAATTATAATCTTTATATTTTCTTCAAATTTTTTCCCAGTTGGTACTCATAACTCTATTCCCCTCAATCCCCATTATTGCATTGTTATTCTATTCTCTTTCTCTCTTTCCTTTCACCTTGTTCCTCCTCAAAAGTGTTTTGCTCCTCTCACCCAATCTGTCCTTCTATCACCCACCTCACCATTCTCTTTACTTCTTCCCCTCCTGCTTTCCTGTAGGACAAAATAGATTTCTATATGCATTATTTTCTCTCTCTCTCTCTCTCTCTCTCTCTCTCTCTCTCTCTCTCTCTCTCTCTGTGTGTGTGTTTGTGTGTATGTGTGTATGTGTGTGTGTATCTTTTTCCTTCATTGAGTCAATTCTGACTCAAGGTTTTGATAGGGTCTACTTCTTATCCGTTACCTCCACTCTCTTTTGCTTCACTGTAAAAGACTTTTTCTTGCACGTTTTATGTGAGATATTTTACCTTATTTTTCCTTTTCCTTTCCCTTTCTCCCAGTATATTCCTCTAAACCTTTGATTTTTTTAGATGTCTGTCTTCCTTCCCATTCAACTCACTCCTATGCCCTCACTACATATTTCTTCCAAATGTCCTAATAATGAAAAAGTTCTTATTTTTAACAGTATCATCTTTCCATGTAGTAAATGTAAACAGTTTAACATTAGTAAGTCACTTATGATTTCCCTTTTCTGTTTACATTTTTATGCTTTTCTTTAGTCTTATAATTGAAAGTCAGATTTTTCTGGTCAGTTCTCGTCTTTTCTTTAGGAAAATTTTAAATTCTCCTATTTCATTGAACATCCATCTGTTTTTCCCAAAAGGGTATGCTCAGTTTTGTTGGGTAGTTGATTCTTGCTTGTAATTCAAGATCTTTTGTCTTCCGGAATATCATATTCCAAATCCATTAATCCTTCAATGTAGAAACTGCTAGAACTTGTGATATTCTAACTATTACTCCAAAATACTTTGTTTTTTTTTTTTTTTCCTGGCTGCTTGCAATACTTTCTTCTTTACCAGGGATTCTGCAATTTGGCTCTTAGCTTCCTAAATTTTCATTTTCTGGTCTTTTTTTCTTGAAGTGATCACTGTATTCGTCCAACTTTTATTTTCCTCTCTTCTTCTAGAATATCAGGGCAGTTGGCCTTAATAAGTTCTTGAAAGATGATGTCTAACCTTTTTTATTTCTCCTGGATCAATTTTTTTTCCAGGTAAGTCATTTGTCCAGTCATTCTTTTGGTTTTGTTTTATTTATCTTCTTGATTTCTCATGTTCATTAGCATACATTTGCTCAATTCTGATTTGTAAGGAATTATTTTTTTCAGTGAGTTTTTGAACCTTCTTTTCTATTTGAGCAATTCCACTTTTTAAGGACTTTTTATCTTCAGTGAATTTTGTGCATCTTTTTCCATTTGGCCAATCCTGCTTTTTAAGGCATTCTTCTCTTAATTGACTTTTTTGTATCATTTCATCTGTTCTGTTTTGTGAAGTGTTATTTTCTTCAGAATTTTTTTGGTATCTCTGACAAACAGTAGACATATATTTTTTCATTTTATTTTTGCATCACTCATTTCTCTTCCCAATTTTTTGTCTTACTTGATTTTTAAAACAATTTTTGTGTTCTTTCATTGCCTGAGACAAATTTACATTTTTTCTCAGAAGATTTGAATGGACAAACTTTGTCTTTGCTATTTTCTTCTGTGTGTGTGTGTGTGTGTGTGTATGTGTGTGTGTGTGATCTTCTATGTTACTATAGTAACTTTCTATTGTCAGAATTTGATTTTCTCATTTGCTTATTTTCCCACCCTATTATTTGGATGTTAACTCTTCGTTAAAGTGAAGTTTTGCTTTCAGGGTGAAAAGCACTTTTTCCCAAACTTATGGGGTATAGCTATCCACAGAGATACTTCTAGGGACCTGTTAGTTGTCAATTCTTCCAAGATGGTATTAGCTTTTATTTTTCTTATTGATATTTTATTTTATTTTTCCAATTACATGTTATGAAAGGATTTCAACATTTATCCACATGCAAATTTATATTACATAATTTCCTTCTACCTTCACTCTCCACTCCCCTCTCCTCAGTAGTGAACTGTCTAGTGAATATCATACATGTACATTTTTGTTTAACATATTTACTTATAAGTTATTTTCTGAATGAGGAATTATGACTAAGAGAAATGAAAGAAAACAATGGGATAGGCAGGAAAAAATGAGGAAAAAATTTTAAAATAAGCATAATAGTTAGATGTAAGGTTTTTAGTTTTTGTTTTTCAAAGTTGACCAACTCACAATGTTGTTTTAAAGTATACAAGGTTCTCTTGGATCTGTTCGCTTTGCTCAGCATCAGTTCCTGCAATTCTTTCCATGCTTCTTAGAGTTCAATCATTCATGGTTTCTTATAGAACAATAAGATTCCACAGTATTCATATAATATAACTTGTTCACTCATTCCGCAAATGATGGACAATTGCTCAGTTTCTAAGTCTTTGACACTACAGAAAGAACTACCATAAATATTTTGGAACATGTCAGACTTATCCCATTTTTTGTGATTTCTTCTGATTATAGGTCTAATATTGACATTCCTGGGGTCAAAGGATATGTTCAGTTTTATTGGTCTTTGGGCATAATTCCATATTACTGTCCAGAATAGTTCCACCAACAGTGAATTAATGTCCCTCTTCCCACAATCTCTCCAACTTCATTCATTTTCCATTTTTGTTATCTTAGCCAGTCTGATAGGGGTGAGGTGGTACAAGGTGGTATGCTCTAAGAAGAGAACCTGGCCTGTGCTCTGTTCTGTGATTGAGTACCTGTACTGTCTTCTGCCCTGGAAATGTAAGGAAGATCCACTCTCTCCTGTGGCCACAAGCTACAGTTCTAGCTCTACTAATTTTCATTGCCCTGGAACTGCCAATGAAGATGACAACCCAGATTCAAGTATGGACAAAGAAAAAGATTTCCACCACAATTCTAGCAAAGAGCCCCTGTGATCTCCTTCTGACAGGTTGTCTGATACCTTTACCTTCTCTTGACTGAGAGCTCTGGTAGCAACTACTGATTTAGTTTCTCCTAGGGCCTGCTTCTCATTTGGTGAGGCTAGGGTTATGCTTGCACAACTGTGCTAGACTATGCTCCAATCTCATCTATACGTTACAGACTTTTCCTGCTGATCTTCTAATTTTTTTTAATTGGAAAATTGTTTCACTCCCTATTTTTTTATGGATTCTGCCACTCTAGAATTTTTTAAGAATTATTATTTAAAGGAATGTGGAGGGATTTGCAGGAAAGTTTTTGACTTTACTCCACCATCATGGTACTGTTTTCTTAATATTTAATATTTAAACTAACAACATAAAGGTTGCAGGGATCCGCATTTAAAGTTTAATGTCACCTATTTCTATAGTGTGTTTGACAATCCTGGTCTAGCAAATAAGTGGAAAACTATGACTGACCTCCTGTTAACTTTCTAACCTCACCAAAAACAAGGAACAATAACAACAAACAAGAAAACAGCAAAACCAAGCATCCAGAAGAAAAGCATACGCAACCTTTGTAGAATAGTCAAGAAGGATAAGGATTATAGTATGGGAATTGCATTGGAATGGGAAGAATTCTCACATCTCTGCCAAATATCCTCTTTAAGGAAAGCACAATTAAGATAGAAAATTGTAAGTCTCTCTCTATGATACCTAAGGGTACAATGCATTCATAATAAATATGATTGCAACACTAATATTTACTAAGGTGTTGGATATAAATGTATTATTTGTATTTCTTAATAAAAAATAATTTTACTTACAAGTCCAACTTTCTCAAGTGTTTTGGTAAATTCTTACTCAACAATTTTACTAATCAAACTAGTATACTGAAAAGCTTAAGCCTGCAAAGTTTTATGTCCTTGGGATATCTAGGGATATGAAAACTACAGGCTCAGTACTTGAATATAAAAAATCATAATGGTATTATGAAGTTGGTTTTGCAAATTTCTCAAAGGATTGCTCAACATCTGATTATGAAACCAGGATGTAAATAATAATTTGTGTTCATTTTTTTGTATGTCTGTGTGCATTAGATAGTAAACTACACAATTCTGTACTAGGTAATTTATAAAGTATAGTAGAATGCAAGAAAACAATGTTGGTATCCATATGTGAATAATTTATGTGAATAAATATTTGGTAGTCTACAGAACAACTATGACAAGGGTTGATGTAATTCCATTTGAGGGGTAAGAACAAACATGAATGTGAGACCAAATTACTAGAGAGAAGAAAAGTAAGATTAGATAAAAAATTAAAAACAGAATAAAATTAAATTAAAAGGGAGTATAGTATATGCATGTCATGTTGATGTAAATAGATGAAGTTAGTCAGGATTGCTATGATTATATCTCTTTTATCATGTAGTTAATGATTTCATTCAGACTATTAGATGCCCAGGCTATGCAATTTTGGTGCCCTTCTAGTCCTATAGTACAGAAATACATCATATTTTGCTCTTCTTTATTTTCCATAAACATCATCTTCCCTGTTTACATTCAAAGTCCTTTTTCTTACTTTCCATGAAGATGGATTAGATAAGTTACACCATATTGACACATTACTAAATAATTATTTTAATACTCCTTGGTAATGTATTTTTTTTTATTTGGAAAGTAGAGAATTAGAGGTAACTTTTCCTTCCACTACACATTAAAAATAAAGTAGCCAGAAATTCAACTAGAAAAGGTTACCAAAAAACTATAATGCACTCTCAAAGTCAATCTGCAGTAATATCTCTAGTAATTTTAAGAACACAGAACAGATAAATTGACCAGGAAACTTAAAAGGAACAGGGTTGGCATCAATAAAAAACTTTGCTTCAAGGATACCCAAGAAATTTAACCAGGATGATTACTAACAGTTCAAAATGTTTTCAATAATTGCATTGGAATTGAGTTTGGATACAAATTTTGTCACTTGTTACCTCTATAAACTTGGGAAAGTAGCTTAATGACCCAGTTTCCTGATCAGAAAATATGATAGTTTTAGTAGATTTTTGAAGACCTTGGCAGTTCTAGATATAAAATTCAATATTACTATAAAAACAGACAAAAGCTATTTGACAGGTAAAAAGGAAAAAACATACTCAGAGAAATTTCAGAAATATTCTTATCAACAAAAGGAACTAAAAAATCCTCCAAAGTAAATGCAATGTAGAAAAATAGAAAGCTACCAATAAAGTAGAATGACTCTAAAAACTTTTAGAATATTATAGATTAAAGAATTTTAAAAATGTCACAGAATACATGATAGTAATGAACTCATAAGAAATTAGTAAGAATAGTAAGAAAATAGAAAATGTAGCAAAAGAAAGAAATGTTCATAAAAGATTACTTTTTTGTCCTTAAAGATTTTATTTATTTTGAGTTTTACAATTTTTCCCCTAGTCTTACTTCCCTCCCCCCCAGTCTTTACATTGTTTCTTTACATTGTCAGTCTTTACATTGTTTCCATGGTATACATTGATCCAAATTGAATGTGAAGAAAGAGAAATCATATCCTTAAAGAAGAAATATAAAGTATAAGAGATAGTAAGATCAGACAATAAGATATCAGTTTTTTTTTTTCTAAATTAAAGTAAATATTCCTTGGTCTTTGTTCAAACTCAGTAGTTCATTCTCTGGATAGAGATAGTATTCTCCATTTCGGACAGCCCCAAATTGTCCTTGATTGTTGTACTGATGGAATGAGTAAGTCCATTAAGGTTGATCATTGCCCCCATGTCGCTGTTAGGGTGTGCAGTGTTGTTCTGGTTCTACTCATCTCACCCAGTATCAATTCAAGGAAATCCCTCCAGGCCTCCCTGAATTCCCATCGCTCTTGGTGTCTAATAGAACAAAAGTGTTCCATGACATACATATACCACAGTTTGCTAAATCATTTCCCCAATTGAAAGATATTTACTTGATCTCCAATTCTTTGCCACCACAAAATGGGCTGCTATGAATATTTTTGTACAAGTGATATTTTTAACCTTATGAAAAATTACTTTTAAAGGAACAGAATTTGAATGCCAAACTACAGAGATTGACAGAAAAAATAAAAAATTTTTCTTAAGATTGAAAAATATATAAATATCTACTAGACATAACACTAAATTCAAAGGTAAATAATAGGAGAAAGTATAAGGATTTTACATCTTCAGGAAAATCATGAAAATTGAAGCTTTACTGAGTACATTAAGAAATTATTTCTTAAATGCACAGAAATATTGGCATGAGGAAAAGAAATGAACAACCTGAGAGAATACAAATTATGCTAAAAGGAAGAAATGCTAAGGTTAATTATCTAAGAAACATTGAGTAAGAAATAATAGGTATCAAATAAAAAATTTTGTAAACAATAAGGGGGGAAATGACCTTGACATTTCAAGGAAATGTAATGAGAATAGAATAATAATATACTCAATGGGCAGGAAATCATGATGGCAAGGATTGATGGCCACCTCAAAATGCCATGAAAACCTGAATCTGGTATTAAAGAAAATAATTGTAATTTTAATTCTAATTCTTATGTCTTGCAAATAAACAAGCAGTAACTAGATATTCAATATGAAAATTGATCAAGTAGAAGAAAAAGAATTATTTACAGACAATAAAGGAGGCTTTTAAAATGAAATGTTTTCTGCTTTCATATTGGAACAATTTGTTGTTGGAGTCGCCTGCTTAGCAGTGAGTAGGTTTCAGGTGTCCCAAATAAAGTTTGAGGGGAATAGCACCTGCTCCTTAATTAGTATCCTGGGAAAGACCAGAACAGGGACTTTTCTTAAATCTTCTTTACCATTAATAAATTAGAGGATTTCTGGAAGATATTCCATAAGAAGAAATGCCCTCAGTTTATCTTCCCAGGTTTCTTAGCAAAAAGCCAGTGGCATGGCTATTGACAGTATATTTAAAAGAGTCATTGTCTAAAGACCCACCAGCTTGTGATCCTGGACTAGTCATAAGCATTCTCAGAGCTGTAGGAAAGTTAGAGCTCAAGTTGAATCCTGTATCTTTTCAGTTAGATAGGACATCCCACCTTGTCATCAGGAGGATGCTACAGGGACAGGGAAGCTAAAGCCCAACAAAGAATATAAACATAAAGACTTATTCAAAAATCAGTCTTTGTTACTCAAAAATGAGCTAACAGACCTTGAACATCATGGAATAATCCATTAATTATATGCCATACCAAACACCATCCCTTCCAATGCATAAATGTCCTAGTTTACTATACAAGTCAGAGCTTATTTCCCCATTTGCTACCTGTCCCTAAATGATTAGCCTGACTATAGCATAGTTTTAAAGCTCTTTGAGTGTGGTTCCAAATTAGTCAACAGAAAATCCTTCAGACTATGTCACAATTCCATCTGTTTGGCATCAGTACTTCAATTTTTCCACAGTTAATCCCACATTTTTTTCATTTAGTCTCTTGATATTTTTGTATTCTTTCATTCTATTCTTTCACATGAATTTTGTTACTGTTTTCCAGTTCTGTTAAATAATTCTTACATAATTTGATTGGCATGGAGTTTAATAAATAAATTAACTTAGATTTGTCATTTTTATTATATTGGCTCAGCCTGCCCATGAACAAGTAAAATTTTTGATTAGTTAAGCCTTTATTTATGTGAAAAGAATTCAGATATTCTCTCAGTTTGCCTTGGGAAGGAGATTATCAAATATTTTATGAAGTCTGCAGTTCTTTAAATAGAATTTCTTCTCTCTACTGATAGATTTTATTGTTAATATTTAGAAATGCTAATGATTTTGGTGGATTTATTTTCCATACTGCAACTTTATTAAAGTCATGATTTCAACTGTTTTTTAAATTATGGTTCTCTAAGAGGATCATCATAGTATCAGCAAAGATGATAGTTTTATTTCCACATTGTTTATTCTTAGTCTTTCAATTATTTTTCCTTTTGGTATTGCTAAAGTTACCTATTAAATAATAGTGATGATAATAAATATCTCTTTTCACATACTCTGAAACTGAAGACTAAGTTTTTCTGATTACATATAATGCTTGTTCTTGGTATTAGATAAGCAGCACATATAATTTTTTAAAGAAAGATTCAATTAATTCTTATGTTTTATAGAACTTTTGATAGGAATGAGTGTCTTGTCAGATTTTTCTTCATTTATTGAGATAAACACATGATTTTTATATTTTTTAATTAATATGCTCAATAGTCTTGACGGCTTTCTTAATATTGAACCAGCCCTTCATTGTTTAAATGAATCTCACCTGGTCATAGAGTATGATCTGTGTGATATATTACCATAATCTCCTTGGTAGAATTTCATTTAAAATTTCTTTATCAAAATTCATTAAATTCATTGATAGTTTTCTTTCTCTGCATTTGTTTTTCCCAGTCATTATCAAAAACATTTTTGTATCACAATGAATTTGATAGGCTTTATTTAAATAGTGTAGAAATTACTGGAACTACTTCTTTCCTTAAATGTTTGATAGAATTAACAAAATCCATTTGGAACTGGAGATTTATTCTAAAGGAGATCTTTTGTGATATATTCAACTTCTTTTTCTAAGACAGAGTTATTTAAATATACAATTATCTCTTCCATCAATCTGGGTAACATATTTTTGTAAATATTAATCCATTTCATTTGGTTTTCAATTTTAGTAGCATTTATTTGAGGAAAATAACATTTTATAATTGCTTTACTTTCATCACCATTGTTAGTGCATTCTGCTTTTTTCTTTTTTAATACTAGTTATGAATCTTATATATTCATTCAATTTACTAAAATTTAAGTTTATAATTGACTCCTTTGATTTGGGGGGGATTTCTATTTTGTTGTTTAATTCAGCACTTTTTATTTTGTTCTTTGAGGTTTTATGTTTTTGTTCTTGTTTTTACTTGCATGTCAATTCAATGATCTGTTCTCCCTCCCTTCCTTCCTCCCTCTCTCCTTCCGCTTTTTCCTCCTCTCTCTCTCTCTCTCTCTCTCTCTCTCTCTCTCTCTCTCTCTCTCTCTCTTTCACTGTCTGACTCTGTCTCTGTCTCTCTCTCTCTCACACTTTTCTTTCTTATGTCATTCTCTTTAATGACATTACTTGTTTTGTGACTTGTTCTTTAAACTATTCATCTTTGTTTTAGGATTAAATTATTTGATTGCAACTTAATTTTTAATCTAGAGTTTCTCATTCCTTGATTAAATGTAGTTTATTGCATTATGGGCTAAAACGTGTACATTGAATATTTCTGCATTTTTTTCAGATTTTTATGTTCCAATACATGGTCAGTTTTTGTGATGCTGCTATTTAGAGATGAAAAAAGTCATATTCCTTTTTATCCCCACTCAGTTTCATTTTTCCCAGAGATCTATCCTATCTAACTTTTCTAAGATGCTATTCATCTCCTTGACTTCTTTCCTATTTATTTTAAGATTAGATTTATCTACTCTGAGAGGAGAAAGTTAAGGCTCCCTTCTAGTTCAGTATTACTGTCTATTTCTGTAACTTTTTCTTAAAGAATATGGTGCAAATATGTTTAATCCTGATATTCTTGATTGTTTATGATACCTTTTAGGAAAAGTGGCTCCTTAATTATATCTTTTGACTATGCCAGTTGCTTTTCCTTTTCCTTTGTTCTTGATCATAATTGCTACCCCATTTTTTTTTACTTCAGGTGAAGCATAAGAGATTTGGTCAAAAACAATTATTTTAACTATGTGTGTTTTAAATACATTTATTTTTACCAATAAATTAATGGATTCTATTTTCTAATCTGTTGTGTTGTCTGCTTCTATTTTATGGGTGTTTATTGAATTCATATTCATGATTATTAGCTGTATATTTCCTTCTGATCTATTTCTTCTGATTATTCTTCTTTCTTTGCAATTCTGTTTCTCCTCTAAACACTGTTTTGTTTCTTGTTAATGCCTTGTTTTATTCTTCCTCCCCTTTCCCTCTTATACCCTTCCAATCTAACTTGTCAATTAGGCATGATAGAATTCCATTACCATATGAGAATATATACATAAAACAATATGCATAGGTATACATGTATATATTTATAAATACATACATACATGTACATAATATATGTATATACATATATAGATATATACAAAATCTTTTTTCTGCTTTGAATCAATTTGCATTTGAGTAAGATTGAAGCATGTCCCCTCTATAACCATTTTCCCTCCACTCTAAAAGTTCTTCCTTGATTTTTTCTTTTTTCTAAGATGATTTTTCCCCTTTCTTCTCCTATCCCCCTCTCTTAATGAATTTGTTTTTCTTCTCTTAATTTTCTTTACATAATCCAAACCTAGTTGACTCACATCTTTACCCCCACCTTTTTGTAGATTTCAAATAATTGTCCTAATCATTATAAACCACTTGAATTACAAAGTATCATCTCCTCTTTTAGAACAATAAACATTTTAACCTTACAGAGTGTCTTTATGATTTTTCTCTCATTAACCTTTAAAATTTTTTTTACAACTGTTGAATCTGTTATTTGAAAGTCAAATTTTCTATTCTTCATTATTTTCATCAGGAATACTTGAAAACACTCTATTTAGTAAATATCATTTTTCTCCTTATGTCCAGTTCTTTTGCATACACTTTTTGGATGAAATTCCATCTCTTTTGTTGTCTGAAATGTCATATTCCATGATCTTTTATCTTTTAATGTGGCAGCTGCAAAATCTTTTGTGATTCTTGCCATTTCTTCATAATATTGGAATGTGGTTTTTTTCTGGATCTTTGAAGCATTTTCTCTTTTTACTTGGTGCTCTGGAATTTGTCTGTTATACTCATGGAATTTTCATTTTAGAATCTCTTTCAGGTGGTGATCTATGATTTCCTTTAATTTCTATTTCCCCCTATGGTTCTAGATTGTTAGAATCAATTTTCTTGATAAAATCTTGAAATATGATGCATATAGACTCTTCCTTTCATCATGACTTTCAGATTTTCTCTTTATAATCTATTTTCCATATTAGTTTTTTTCTCAATAAGGTATTTCACATTTCTTTTTCTTTTTTTTTAACTTTACTGCTTCTTGATTTCTCATGGAGTTATTGCCTTTCACTAGTCTAGTTCTAATTTTTAAGGAACTTTTTTTTCAGGGGATTTTTAATCTGGTCAATTCTATTTGTTAAGGATTTACTTTACTCAGTGAATTTTGAAGATTCCATTTTTGAAGTTGTTATTTTCTTCAGTAACTTTTGTGTATCATTTAGCAAGTTGTTATCTTTGTAATATTTTCTTCTTTTTCCTCTTATTTTATTGCCTATTTTTCATTTACCATGCTTATTTGTTATTTATTATCATGTTTTAGCTCTTCCAGGAACTTTATGGGGGGGGGGGGCTATGTGGCACAGTGGATAGAGCACCAGTCCTGGAGTCAGGAGTACCTGAGTTCAAATCTGGCCTCAGTCACTTAATAATTACCTGGCTGTGTGGCCTTGGGCAAGTCACTTAACCCCATTGCCTTGCAAAAATAAAGAATTCTATTTGGGTTTGTGTCCAAATGACATTTGTTTTTAGCTGTTTTTACATTGATATCTTCTGGACTTTTATTATTAAGCTCTTCTTTGGTTATTGTTTTGTTCACAATTCCACCCTACTTCTTGTTTTTGAAATTAATATTGGGGTATGTTCCTGTTTGGGGGGGCAAGAGACACTCTTCTCCTTCTTTTTTAGGATTATGAAAGGCAAATGGGGTTAAGTGGCTTGCCCAAGACCACACAGTTAGGTAATTATTAAGTATCTGAGGCCAGATTTGAACTCAGGTACTCCTGACTCCAGGACCAGTACTCTATCTACTGTGCCACCTAGTTGACCCAAAAGAGACACTCTTAAGCTTCAGTGTTTAGGTTTTATTTTTTTTTTAATTCTGAAAGCCAGTTATGGGGATTTTGAATTTTGCTTCTGAATTTGCTTTTGAATTTTTTTCTGAAATATTGTAATCTGGAGGGAAAGTATGATCACTGCTCTCCTAGTCTTCATTGTGGTCCTTGCCCAGAAAAAAATCCCAGGTGCCTTGGTATTAAAAGTAGTTACTACTCCTTAAGGTCTCTGTTCCCTTAGAACAAGAAACAATACTGGAAATGATATTGTTTCTCTTGGACCTTGTTCTTTGGTGCTATACTTGGACCTTGTTCTTTGGTTCCATAAATGATATTGCTCCTTAGAAGCCCTACTCCATTAGAACTGCAAATGAAATTGCTCCAGCAGGTCTCTGATCTCTTGTGACTTAGACTGTACATTCATTCTTGATCCAATGTAATATCTCTTAAACTTTGAAATATGACCCAGAAAGCTGGGATAAGTAATGGAATTGTCAACATTTTTGGTTTGGTAAATGAGGTTAAGTGAATTGCCCAAGGTCACATAGCTAGGTAATTATTAAATGTTTGATTTTAAAGTAATGGAGTTGTCAAACAACACCTCATTTTATTTCTTTCACTAATACAAGAATTCCGTGTATTCTTTTTATGACCAGTCACCATGTCCCCTTACAGTCTCTAATATTACTGCTGTTTCTGATTTCATCATTCTAGTTCTACCACTTGTGTTTTAACTAGTTGGGTTCCAGATCAGCATCCACTTCCCTGTCAAAGACGCCTCTTTATATAACTGTAAAGTTTTCTTGGTCTGGAAGCAAGTGTCACTTTAACATCTTGTGAGTTCTACAATTCAAGAATTCACTAGAAAATTTTTTAAACATGGAGAAACATGTAGAAAGAGATCTACTGAGCGCTTTCTCTATTCCTCCATCTTTGCTTTGACCTAAGAAGATTCAATGACCCTCTTTTTGAGTGTCCCTATAGTTAATGAACCTATTTTTTCAGAAATCTCACCAGTATCTGAACACAGATTACAGAGTAAAAAAGAACCAGTAAAATATTCATTGTTAAGAAGACCAGATTTACAAACAATGACAAAAAGCATGTCTCTTCCTGTATTTCGAATCAATCTATCTCTATCAGAATGCAGGTAGGCTGTTTTAACCAATGATATCTAGAAACATTGATCATAATTTTCATTGGAATTTTTAATTTTTTTAATGTTTTTCTTCCTCATAATCTTATTTTTTTATAATTGATTGTTCTCCTGGTTCTGTTTATTTCATTTTGAATCAGTTCATACCTTCCTAGAATTTTACAAAATCGTAAATTCTATCATTTGTTTCACCATGAACATATTTAATTTTTATTAAATACCTGCTTTCTGGATTTTTATAATACTTTTTTCTTTGATATAGAGGTTTTGGATTTAGAAGTTGTCTTTCTTTATACTTTTCTTTCTCCTCACTCCTAGGAGGTAATCAGGGATTTTTTTTTCAAAATTTTTCACTGTGGCTGAATAGGTTGTGTAACTTTCATGAGTAGCTTCGTGAAATAGTATCATATATTAAAAAAAAATAATGATCAGGGTGGGTAGGTTGCACAATGGATAGAGCACCAGCCTGGGAGTCAGGAATAACCTAAGTTCAAATCTGGCCTCAGACATTTAATAATTACCTGGTTGTGTGTCCTTGGGCAAGCCACTTAACCCCACTGCCTTGCACAAAACCTAAAAAAAAATAATGATCTTCTGCACCTTTTTTCAAATAGGTTCTCCTCATCAAGGATAGAAGTGAAATAGTCACTGATAATCACCATGGTAGCTTTCAATTTCTTCATTTCTAAGGAGACAATTTGAACATCCTATTACTCCCCACCCACCCACCCCCACACACATATTACTTGCAATAGTGATGAGTTTTCTTATGACTCCCATTTTTATTCCACATAGATTAATGAATATTTCTGATTTCCCATGGTTGAAGATATCACTTATTACAGTTTCTCTTTAATTCCTACATAATAATTTTGTCTCTTTTGATTTTCATATTTGTCCTAAGGAAAATGTGGAAAAACTGATTTGTCTGACTCATTCAAGAAGGCTTATTATCTGAAAATTTTTACTTAATTTTTAAATAAAATCTATGTTACTTGCAGTAAGAAATTGATATTCCTATATTATAAATAAGCAATTTTAATATCCTACTATATGAACCAGCTAAACATAATAGAATGATATACAGTAAGTAAAATCATGAGTAGAACCAAATGGGGAGATTTAACTAATCCTTGACAACTTCTGCAAAGGAATATAAAATATAATGCACTTCTTAGCATTCTACTATAACTTTAAATGGAGTAATCACATTTTACAACCTAGACAATTCTTTCTCTGTAATACATTAGCAATTCATGAAAATATTTGCTGACCTAGGCAATTTGAGGAAGGAAGAGAAGGAGAAAAGAAGTAAAGGGAAAACAGTGATTATAGATGAGAAGAAAGAGGGAAGTTCTAAGGACACTACTAAATCATCTAACAGTATAAAAAATCTTTCTGAATTATTTTTGAGTAAGAATCAGCTTCTGTTGGGATTTTTAAACTCTCAAAGTTTTACTCCTCAGTGATCTCACTAAATCTGTCCTATGCTCATCCTAAACATTGACAGTACTATGGCAAAATTTTCTTGTGGAATAAGTATCATTTTAATAAATATCCTCATGCTTCAAATAATAGTGGAAATGAAATTTTTTCTCTCATTTAAAACAATTTTAGGCACATTCCTAAATTTTCTAAAGAAGGAAAACATTTCTAATAACTGTGAAATGCAGTTTATTCTATGATCATTTTACTCCTGTTTCTGGAATATGAAGTTATTTAACTTTTTGGTGGATTCATTTCTCTACCTTTCATCTTTAGCTGATTTTTTTTAAAACTTCTCATATATGGGAAATACTCTTCTAAAGTTAGTTGATTTCCTTTTAGAACTGAAAACTTATTTACACACTTCTTCAAAATAAAGATATGAGTGAGAACTATAGTAAATTTATTGATATCAGTGTATATGTTCACACTGATTTGAAGCCAAAGACATACCTATGATGGTATATCATAATGGTATTTGTAAACAAGAGTGGAACAGTTTATATAAAGTGCATCCTTGATTTTGTATTTCACTAAAAAGCACTGTCATTATTAATTCATGTTCAGTAAGTACACAGAGTCGGTATGATCTCTGACCTCATGTAAGATAAGTCTTTGAAATACCTCCTACCAAAGATGTTCATCATTCTGAATGATTGTTCCTTTATGACTGAAAGTCAGGAAACTTCTTAACCACAAGAAAGTGGCTTCATTGACAATAAAAGAAAAAGTCCTATTTGCTAGTGACAGGTTCTTAAGAAAGATTCATGTAAGACTACAAAAATCTAAAGCATTTTTACCATAAGTCTTATAAAGTCACAGTTCAGATATATGGAGTAACATAACCTTGTCAAAATTACTTTCTACACAGGATAGTCTCTCTATTGAAAGGTTTTTTGAATCAAAGACTTTAGACTTACCTTAAAAGAGTGGAGTACTGTATCTAATACTGCTTTCTAGAAGCTTCCATCAGAGACTGTTTTGAAAGCAGTAACAGAGTCTAATTGAATAATGGTCACATTTTCAGATATGTTCAAAATATTAATCATCATTATTAATGTCTTTAAAGAGAAAATATAGCAATATAATTTACTTCATTCTCCAATGTCGGATCACTGGTAAGATATAAATTAAGTTGAGTTAATCTAGTAGAGAGGGATAGCTATTCCTTAATGTGATTTATGCAAAATAGGACAAAGTTGGGAAGTCATCTTCTTTAGGGAAGGAAATTCAAAGTTCAAGAAGTCTGAAGTATCAGTGAAGCCTAGGGTAGGAAGAAAAGTGGGTATTCAAGATGTAGCATTTTCTCAAGGTTTGATCTCTATAACTTGAACTCAAATTCAGAAATGTGTAAGTAGAGTACCTGAGATATGTGCTTGTATGTGTGTATATTTATGTGTGAATATATATGTATGCATCTATGTATATGCATGAATTAATATTTTTAAGAAATTTAAAGGTATTCTGTGGATTTGTACTCCTAACACTATAAATCATTTGTTACACTAAAAAAAATTACCTTCGGTATGCAAGCAATAAATATAACTACATCAAATCAAAGTCTTTTATTCAAATGACATTGTAAATTGAGGGAATGCCCATCAATTAGGGAATAACTAAACAAGCTGTGGTATATGAATATAAGGGAATATATTTCTCTGTAAGAAACAATGAGCAGACAGATTTCAGAAAATCCTGTAAAAACTTAATGCTGAGTGAAGTAAGCACAAGCAGGAGAATATTGTACACCTTACCAACAACATTATGCAGTGATCAACTGTGATAGATTTGACTCTTTGCAGCAATACAGTTACCAAAGACAATTCAAAATTACCTGTGATGGAAAATATTATCCACATCCAGAGAAAAGAACTATGGAAAGAACTATGGAATCTTATTACAGATCAAAGCATATTATTTTTTGCCTTTTTTACATTTATTTTTCTGCTTTTTCCTTCTCTTGTTTATATCCATTTAGGGGATACATGTGAAGTCATACAAAACACATTTTATCTAAGTCATACTGTGAAAGCAAAAACAGGCAAAACAAAAACAAGAAAAATAAAATAAAGAAAAAAGTCTTCAATCTATATTCTGACCCCATTGATACTTTTGACATGAAGAGCACTTTCCTTATAAGTCCTTAAATTGCCTTGGATCATTGTATTGCTGAAAATAGCTAAGACATTCACAGTTGATCAATGTATATTACTTTTATTATGCTTCTTACTTCAATTTATATCAATTCATGTAAAGTTTTCCAGGATTTTCTGAAAACATATTACTTGTCTTCTTATAACATAATCAAATGCCATTAAAATCACATATCACAACTTGTTCCATCATTCCCCATTCAATTGACACCAAAATTCTAAGTTCTTGCCACCACAAAAATTAGATGCTATAAATATTTTATACAAATAAGTCCTTTCCCCCTTTTATTAATCTCTTTGGAATAGGGACCTAGTACTGGTATTCCAAGGTCAAAGGGTATGTACAATATTATAGTCATTTAGTTATAGTTCCAAATTGCTCTCCATCATGATTGGAACAATTCTCAACTTCACCAATAATGCATTAATGTCACAGTTTTTCCAAAGCCCCTCCAATACTTCTCATTTTCCTTCTTTTGTCATATTAGTCAGTCTGATTGGTGTGAGGTAATATTTCAGAGTTTATTTTTAAATTTGTGTGTGTCTAACCAATAGAGATGAAGATATTTTATATGACTCTAGATAGCTTTAACTTCTTCAACAGCAAACTGTATTTTCATATCCTTTGACCACTTGCAATTGACTTGCTTTCTTATAAATTTCACTCAGTTGTTTATAAAGTTGAGAAATAAAGCCTTTATCAGGAACATTTTAAAAGATATTCAATCAGCAAAAAATAATCAGTTAATAAATGAATTGTGAAGTGGTCCCCTAGACTATTATTATTTTTACATTTTTCAAACCTTGATATTCCTTCATGTTTAGTAGCACTACATAAGAGGACATGGAATACTATGTGAAATTGAGGAATTCTTCCCTGAACTGAATTCTCTCCCTTCACAGATCTTCATGAAAAATAAACAAAAAGGAATTATCAAGAAGAAAAAAGACTCATTTTCTTTTCTGTTCAACTTTCAAGCCATTTTAATGATCTCTGAATCTCTGAAAATGTGGTCTAATGCTTTTTATCCCATAGCTAATTTAGTTGATACCAACATGACATTAATTCTCACAAATTATGTTACTAATAGTCTTTATTAACTAGAAGTTGGAAAATAGGCAGTATAATAGACATTTAACATGGGGTAGAAGGAATAAACCAGGAAATTATAGCCCTAAAATTAATCTATATATCTTTAAACTACCATATGAAATTCAATTTCAAAAATCAATTTGCCAAGTCACCATGCTGAAAGATTGTAGTGGATAATATATTCATTTGTCAAGTCATCAAATGGCCATCAATAAAATGAACAAGTTTCTGAAAATTGGGAAACATTTCAATTTTTTCTCAATATAGTCAAATACAGGATAGCACAATTATCAGAAAGCCACCAGTTCTTCTGGTTCTACTGTAGAAATTAGTTCTTTCTAATTATGATGTCAAACCAACTTATGTCCCCTTGTGGAACCTCAATTTCTCCACTTGAGGAGGACATTTTTGCTAATTTGTCATGAGGAGGATAAACTAGATGATCTTTAGAATATCTACTAAATCTTCATTTATAATCTTATGAATTTATTTAGATAACTTCTATTTGTTTTCTAGAAAAGTTCTGTTATCTATAATCATCAAGTATAAACAAATCTTTCCACACATACTTAAGTGAAATATAGTGAGGCAGTATTTTACATTGTAAAGAGTCTTGGGTTCAAGTCCCATCTTTGCTCCATATTTGACAGTGAAAGCAGTGTGGCCTTCTTTGTAGTAGTCTGACTTGGCATTCAAAAGTTTTGATAGTCAATAGGTATTTTCCCCAAAATTCAAGTGACAGAAATTATTTAAAGTTAGTAGTTTCACAAACCTTAATTACTCAAGATACTAAAGAGACTACACAAGTTGTAGAATTTTAAATGTATTTAAAAACTTAATTTTATTACTGAATTCTCACATGAATATAATGAATATTTAATTATTTTGATTTATCACATACTGTTTTTCATAGATGCTTATATACAATGGAATCAAAATTTTTAAAAATTGATGGATGTATTGTTGTTAATTATTTTATTTTCCCCTCTGTTTTTTTTTGGGGGGGGGGTTAGGTTTTTGTTAGGCAATGGGGTTAAGTGGCTTGCCCAAGGCCACACAGCTAGGTAATTATTAAGTATATAAGGACGAATTTGAACTCAGGTACTCCTGACTCCAGGGCCGGTGCTCTATCCACTGCACCACCTAGCCACCCCCCCCTTTCTTTTCAAAGAGTACCAATGATATCTTGACTCCTACATGAATTGGATTTAAATGAGGCAGAGATGCACAAAGTTGTCAACCTCTCTGTCTCTCTCTTCCTTAATCACCAAAGTTCAGTGAAAAAAAAGTCTGGATGACTGGAGATGAACCAAGATGCAATAAATGACCTTAATGTCTTTAAATTCTGACTAACCTCCAAACAGTACACAGTTGCTCCTTCAGTCACCTTTACAACCATTAGAACAATTCTTCTTATCTGGCTATTCAGCTGGGGAGAAATCTTTACATGAATGAGATAGAAACCCCTAATGCACTGATGGAATTTTAGGTCTTTTGGTTACCCTCAAGCTGGTTTAGCATCTAAGCTGAGACAGTTTTAAAGGGTATGGCTGTTCTGCATGTTCCAAGCTTCTTGTACAAGTGAGAGCTTGATGATGAGTTAGACACCAAAGTTGGATGATCAGACCTGTTAAGGACTTGATTAGTCCTCACCCTAGAAGTGCTAGTCCTCCTTTAACATCCCAGAAGGGCTTTAGGCCTTAAAGGAAAAGAAAACCTTAAATGAAATGGAGAACTTTGTGTAACTGAGAATACACAATAAAAACTGCTACAGGAAGCCTTTCTGGAGCAAATCAGGAAATTGTCCACTTAAACACATACATCATCAGTGTGGAGCTGGTAAACCTTGAAAGGAAGTAAATACATGGAAAACAAAAAGTGTAGATCTCTGGATCTAGAAAGAGTTGAAGAATTTGCCAAATTATATACATACATATATATATATATATATATATATATATATATATATATATATATACTTGGAATTTGATCTTCATAGATATCATAAATAAATTAGGAGTTTCAAATATTTTCAAATACCATTTTATAAAGGAGAAAGTTTGACCAAGGGCTTGCCCAAGATAATAATATAGCCATCAAGATTCAGATCAAGTAGCTAAGCACAGATCTTATATAGATAATTACTTTATTCTTCCAATGCATTCCAATTCATTGGAATTCTAATTGATTCCAATGAATCAATGATTATCTATTAGTGTTTATCATTAACAATATTGATCATTAATTACTTAAGAAAATTGTACCTGTTAATTAAAAGATATATTAAGGTTGCTAGTACTAATAACAATCATTTTTCTAGGGAAACAAATAAAATAATGAAACAATTCCAATGCCAAGGAGTTAATAATTTAGAGCATAAAATGAAAAGATTTCAGATTTGCATGGATATGGTATAGGCTATCTATTCCAACTCATACATGAAGCCTGAATTTCATTACAAAACTTTTGAAGGATAGGCATCTTGCCTCTGAAGATATCCAGTGAAAGTCAACTACTGGGGCAGCCAGGTGGTGTAATGGATAAAGCACCGGTCCTGGAGTCAGGAGTACCTGGGTTCAAATCCAGTCTCAGATACTTAATAATTACCTAGCTGTGTGGCTTTGGGCAAGCCACTTAACCCCATTTGCCTTGCAAAAAAAAAAGCCTAAAAAAAAAAAAGAAAGTCAACTGCTCATCTATTGAGAATATGCGAATATGCTATCTAATTTTTGATGGCATGGAGCATTTTAATTTGTTATTTATTCCAAGAGAAAGCTATAATTCTTGTATCTTACATCCATTACTCTACACAGAAGTTTTTCATCCTGTCTCAAGTAGAATAAAAGGTTCTTTCAAATAAAAGACCATTAATTATTTAGAGATAGCTTCAATATTTGACAAATTAATAGACTAAATAAAATAACTACAACTACTGACTTACTATACATTAAACTTTAAAATTGTGCATCATTAAAAAACTTTTAAAATGAAATATCCTTTTCTACAATAATTTTATATCATTTGTCCCAAGATTTAAAACATTTTTAAAATTAATCTTCACAAAAATGAAATACTTTTCCTAGTCTAATCTTAATTTATTCCATAGTTCTTAAATTGAAGTTAGAGCAAACAATTTCCTAAGACATTAAAATATGCTTATCCCTGTTCCTTGTATATTTGCTAATCTTCCATGACATGTGCCAAAGGTAAAGACTAGGCCATTGTATTTTAGAATTTCTGTAAAGGATTTTTGAAATTTTTCTTCAGGCTTAGCATTCACCATTTCTTACCATGAAGACTCTAAAGAAGCAGATCTAAGAAGGGGGTCGGATTTAACAGTTTGTATCCATCTTCCTCTTCATGGGTCTCTTGTTGTTTCTTCTCTTTTTTTCCTCCTCATTTATCCATTCCAGTTCCTCTCCATTCTCTCTCTGATGTGGTTTTATTTAGATTAAGATACACCAGACAAAAGCAGTTGATGCTTTGAGTGGATAATGCAAGATCTGAGAACATTTTGAAGTTTGCTATTCTTATTAAGTTGGTAAGGACAGTTGAATTGTTCACCCCCTCCCCAGATAGAAACCATGTGCAAAGCTCACATACTCATGGGACTATATGACAATTTTGTCAAAGAAAGCAATGAATTTTCTCTTCTTCAGGTCTTCAGTCCTTCATGATGGATTGGCAGGCTTCGCTCAAGTCTTAGTGTACTCAGAATATGTCATGAATAGCAGAGTCTGAACTTCTTCATTTTGACCAAGCTGTGTTCAACTGGAAGATTTTATTTTCTGAGAAAATTATATAAAAAGAGGCCAGGAATACTATGAAGAACTTAAGAGAAGATTTTGCACAGAAACTGAAGAAAGCAAATAGAGGGGATATGAAGTATAGCAGAATTAATTATTAGAATTACTTCAAATATGGTGTTATTCAAAAAATTTAAGAGAAACAGTATTATTTCAAGGGTTTGCATTGATTTAAACTCTGACCTTTATCATTACCAAAATATTGAAAATAATTAATGTATTATTTTATTTATTCTTTTTGCTTTAAGATTTTAGATGTCAATCAATAGTCTATAAAGAATTTTAAGTGTCTGCTTTGTGCCAAGAGGTACCCAAATGAAAGAAGGATAGAGAAAAATTAAAGAAGTTCAGCACAAATGCAGCAGGCAGTAAATGAAGATATTTCAGTCTTGTGCTCCATTCCTTAATCTCGCTCTACCCTTTAGTCTAAGTGACAGAGGTACAGATGAGGTGTGAGCACAAAGGCTGATTGGATCTTAAGTCATTTAAAAATTTAATTATAGATAAATTAAAAAGGACATTTCTCTGAGTCATTAAATAATTTATATTTTGAATGAGAAAGGGGAACTTTGGCTTATTAATTAGTAAGAAATAGATTGCAAGTTTATTAATAGGAATTAAATTGCCCATTATATCCTTAATTTTTTATAGAAATTGGGAGAAAAATAAAAATATAATGAAGATTTTCTTACCAAATTGAGGTAAAACCTAAAAACTTTTTTGAGAGATTTCTTGGTTTACTGTCTAAAGAAGAGGCCCAGATTTTATGGACAAAGCTATATTTATTCTGACAGTAACTTTAGTTTGACCTTGAATGGTGGGAAAAAAGGTTTCAATTAGCAAAAAGCATTTTTTCCAATCTTCAGTACTAAAGACATTTTATTATCTTGCTAAAAAAAGGGAAAGATAAAAAAGAAGGAAAATTAAAAGCAACGTAATTTTCCTGCTTCAGAACTGTGGTGAGCACTTTTTAAAAACTGGTCTTCTAGTACTTCTTCCATTTTCAAAAACCCTTTGTTACTCTGTTGAGTTATAAAGAATAATCCCATCATCTTCCAGATCCCTCTTAGAGTATTTGTGTTTTTTAAATGTCAATTATACTGTCGTTTGCTATTTCTTCTCCAGTTCATTTCACAGATGAGGAAATTGAGGTAAACGGTCAAATAACTTACCCAGGATCACACAGAGAGTAAGTGTTTGAGGCCAGACTTGAATTCAGGAATATAAATGTTCTAACTCCAGGCCTGCTGCTCTATAGTGGGTTAACTAACTGAATCAAATAAAATGAAAATATATGAATTGCATTGATTTCTAAAATAGTTTATACACCACTGGTAGTGGACTGCAATTTGTACTATTCTCTAGTTCTAAACTCAAAATCTGTGGTCATTCTTGATTACTTCTCCATATCTCACTTGCTTACCTTGGCTTCTGTGTCTACTTGAAAAAAAAACCTCTTTCCTTCAAATTAAGTATTAGTGATCCTCTGGATAGAATGCCCTTGGGCAAAGTCTGAAATCCTCTCAGAACTTACATTAAGTTAGAAAGAAAAAAGCCTGCCCAAAGAGAACTCTATTGCTGACTCCTCTTATTCCATATCCCAGCTTTTTCAGATTCACTTCAAAAGGCTTATGATTTTGAAATTAGAAAATATTGTTAAATGAATGAGGAAATATGCAAAATAAAAAAATAAATGTATATAAAAATAAATACATAGATAATAGATATGATAGACAATTTTTAAATTATTGATAAAAAATAATTGCAATTTTTGTATGAACAAATGAAATAATTTATGTAATCATTAATCAAAGTTAATGGAATTTTGGGTTTCATCAATATGAGTACCAGAAAAAAAGAGGTAATTATATTATATTTGTATATAAAACTATAATTAAAATACTGTGTTTGGTTCAATTGTCACATTTTTGGAGACAATATTGACAAGCTGGGACATTTCCAGACAAAATGACCAGGATGCCAAATTTACTCAAAATTCTACCTTATGACATCTTTTGAAGGAACAATAAATGTTTAGCCTGAGGAAAGAAGACTTATGAAGTAACATGATAGCTATCTTCAAGCATTTGAGGGACTGTCATGTAAGTGCAATATAAATGTCAGTTATCATAAGGCTTATTTTTCTTGAATCCAGAAGGATGAATTAGGAGCAATAGGTGAAATTTGCTAAAAGAAGATTTGATTCAATATCTTATCATTACTAATTTAATACCTAACAATTACTGCAGCCTAAGTATGCTACTTGACTGGTAGTGAGTTGCCTGAATTTGGAGGTACTCAAGTGATAATTAGATTGTCATTATACATCATGTAGCAAAATAATTTTTATTAAGATATAATTTGTTTTATATATTAGGTAAATCATAGAATTACATATATTAGAGTTGAAAGAAAACATAGGAGATGATCTTGTCCAATATTTTTCCTTAATGCAGATCATGTCATTGTTTTATTGTCTTTCCTATTCTTTATAGTCCAATTCCAATATATCTCCACAAAGCCTACCCAGATAACCAGGGCTGATAAGAATTTAGAACTTCATATGACATAAGATGAAGAAATAGAGGCTACTTTATTTTGGGGGGCATTTTAAAGGTTTTATTTATTTTGAGTTTTACAATTTTTCCCCTAATCTAACTTCTCTCCCCCCACCCCCTACAGAAGGAAATTTGCCAGTCTTTACATTATTTTCATGGTAAACATTGATCCAAATTGAATGTGATGAGAGAGAACTCATATCCTTAAGGAGGAAACATAAGTATAAGAGATAGCAAGATCAGACAATAAGATATCAGTTTTTTATCCTAAGTTAAAGGTAATAGTCCTTGGTCATTGTTCAAACTCCACAGTTCTTTCTCTGGATATAGATGGTATTCTCCATCGGAGACAGCCCAAAATTGGCCCTGATTATTGCACTGATGGAATGAGCAAGTCCATCAAGGTTGATCATTACCCCCCTTGTTGCTGTTAGGGTATACAGTGTTTTTTTTTTGGTTCTGCTCATCTCATTCAGCATCAGTTCATGCAAATCCCTCGGCTTCCCTGAATTCCCATCCCTCCTGGTTTCTAATAGAACAATAGTGTTCCATGACATACATATACCACAGTTTGCTAAACCATTCCCCAAATGAATTACATTTAGTTGATTTCCAATTCTTTGACACCACAAACAGGGCTACTATGAATATTTTTGTACAAGTAACTGATTTTATCCTTTTTCATCATCTCTTCAAGGTATAGACCCAGTAGTGGTGTTGCTGGATCAAAGGATATGTACATTTTTGTTGCTAGAAGCTAATTTAGAGATCATCCTGTCTATTTCTATAATTTTAAAAATAAGAACATTGAGGCTCAGAGAGCAGATGGTTTGAGTGATGTCTTACAAATGGCAAAACCAGGATTGTATCCTCTGAATCTAATTTTTTTCATTTATACATTTTCTTCTATGTTTGACTTTGCAACTCTTTTTCATCACATAGCATGGTGTACTTTAATTGTGTTTGCCTATCATCATTTTAGGATTATGGTCCATGAGAGCACAGGCTTTGTCTCATCTAAGTTTGTTCCCCCTCTGACTCTCCAGTATCCATCAGAGTGTTCTTTGAACATTTGAATAAGAGAACTAATGTGCAAACTGAAGTCAACAAATGATGCAGCTTGTCCAATGTGACACAATTGATATATCACAATGTCTCTGGGCTACAACTTTTTTGATCATTCAAAAGGAGGGAAAAGATGGATTGAGATAAGAGACTATTAAATGTCCTTCCAATTAAAAATATTTGCCTCTGTATGATTCTAATGAGTAGAGGTGTTACTTGGGATTCAGACCTGGTATATTTATATAAACTTTCTCTAATTGTTGAATACCTAAGTGTTAACTGAGAGACAGAGTTAGCAAAAATTTTAGAAGTGAAAGATTTTTCTGGTCATGGGCTTTAAGAAAAGACAGGAGAGAGAGAGAGAGAGAGAGAGAGAGAGAGAGAGAGAGTCATTGGGAAGGAAGCAGCAGACTTTTTGAGGGACTGACATCTCAATGTGTCCTTGATTTCCAACTTGACTCCCTAGAGACTTCAGGGATTTCACCATTGATTGAGATTGCAGATTATTTTTGTTGCTGTTGTGCTGATGCTTTACTCCCAATGGTAGATCCTATTTACTCTATGGATATATCTTAATCTATATAACTTTTCTGATTTCTTTTTTCTATCTACATAAAAAAATGAATTTATTCATTATTCATTATTTGTCATAGTCTTTTGTTTAACTAGTTTATGAGGGAAGAGAATTAAGCCTTAGAAAATAGTTTGGGACACTCCTTCCCACTTTGGGATTAGGAATCCAAAAGACAGTTGGAAGTCAAAAAATCATTTCCCTTAGGTTAGCAGTATCTAAGGACTAAAAATAAAATAGATATAATTCTAGGTTTGTGCCACCTCTCTTAAAGCAGCTGTTTTCAGCCTTGTGTCTCATTCCCCTCTATCCTTCAGACAAAACATCAAAATATTCTATGGATTAGTGTGGGCACTATACCAACACCATCTGTTCACATCTCTCTGTATTTAAATTTACACAAACCCATATAAATATATATATTCATATAATGCAAATGACTAACATGTGCAACTTATAGAAGCATGTCTTACTTTAAACATTTAAATAGAACGTCCATATTTAGACAAAATAAGTAATGATTATCCAAAATATAACATTAAAATTAACACTATAAAAATATTAGCATCAAAGTAGATACAAATACTGGACCTATTATATACATTTAAGCATTATTTTCTATGCAACCAGTTTTGGGAATGTAAGAGAAAACAAGTAGAGATATAGAACAAAAATATTAGGAATCATTATTGTCTTAATCATTAATGAAGATGAAACATAAAATTGTCAGTGTAAAGGGAAAAAATGATTAGTTTCATTGAAAAATTCAACTTAAACAAAACTTTCTGGGTCCTTCCAAATCACAGCAAATATTTTGAAAACCTAGACAAATGACAAACTTATTCAGTTTGAAATAGGATGATACTAGATGTTGTGATCCTAAAACTTGTAATTTTAAACCTAAAAGATATGTTTATTTCTTCATTTGAGAAAACTTTTGTCTTTCCAGAAGTAGTTGGTGACTTGTGTCATTGAATAGAAATATAATGGTTCCCTAACAACTTCCTTATAAGCTTGAACTTTTTACTATATCATTTTGATTAAAAATAAAACAAAGCAAAATAAAAATCCGAGGTTTATGTAGTTAATACTCAAATTTCATGGGGCTACCCTTCCTAGAAAATAGCTTAAAAGTTTAAAAAATGTTAATGTTGCTAAATTGAACCTTTTGGGAAATAGGGGATTAGATCTACTTGACCACCAAAACTATTTTTCTAAAGAGATCACTAAATTTGTACTTCTGTATTCAACTTATTTTTATAACAAAAGAATAGCTCTCATAAATGTACCTTTCCTAACACAGTAACCATGAAACATCCATAAAATGTGAAGAAAAAGATAGGCAATGCTAGACAAGATGGAGAGGGGAAACAAAGCAATGGTGATGTCAGAAGAGCACCAAGGTTAGGAAAAAAAAAGGAAACAGGCAATCTGTCAACTCTAATTTCCTAATTGACTCTACAATTGAACTGTTTCCTGATGAAAATCATAGCCCTGAGGATTGAACACTGAAGCCCACCTGAGAGTGATTAACTTTGCTCAGGTCACCCATGGATCTAACTTGGAAGAATCTGGCTATACTGGTAGATGGCAGAGACTATTAGAGAAACTTGAAATAATCTGTCAGATATCTTCTTCATGTGCCATTTGAGATCCTTATGAGTACAAGAGCAAAGCAGAGACAAGTTGACTGAACCTTGTGGTTATAATCAATGATGAGATGATCTCAAACCTTGATATATCTAGTCAACTGATCAATTAAATCTACAATCCTTGTAGATATTCTGGCAGGAAGTTTATCTAACACTTTCATTTTCTCTCTAAGCCACATCACTTGGATACTTGAATATAGAACCCAAAAAACTTGCACCACACTTGAATGGCAAGATTGCAAGACAGAAACTTGAATTTCAAACAATGACAATATACAAAGAAAAAGCAGGGAGCTCTTCATAATGGTAGAGTATTCAACACCCAAAGAAAGACCAGCTCCTCCACTGTGCATTGTATCTCTTGGTTTTTTTTCCACTCTTCAATAAATTTAGTTGCCAATAAAAAGTGAAAATAAGGTTATTATTTTTGCAAATGCTTGAAGTTGCAAAAGTTAAAATAACTCTGAGTACTGACTTTATATAATAGCTTCAACTTTAAATTTTGAAAAAACATGTAAATTAAGTAGTAAAGTTCTTTAACATATATTTAAATAAATATTGTAACAATGCCTAAAATAAATAATATTTATACTGCAAAAAATTTTTTATTTTCATTTTAGCTGAACATACTTTACTATAAAGAATTTGACAAAAGTACTTTGAAAAGTTGACAGTCATATAGAATTTTGATTTTTTTTTAGTTTTATTGAGGCCAACCTTGTAGGATAATCTTTCAAATATATACATTTATGTACATGATTTCTGCATATATGGATTATAAATATATGCACATGGATGCACATATGTTCAAAAATCTGAAAATATGCAGAAAAACAGATATTTTACAATTTAAAAATGTCTTTTTTTTACATTGGCTACATATTATATTAATTATTTTTGTTCTTATTGTTTATACTTCTACTGGCATTTTATATGTTTTTCCTGGCTGTATTTATTTTCCTTTACCTAATTTCATATAAATCTTCTCTTTTTTCTCTGTTGTCCTGATAATCATTATTTCTTTTTTAGCACAGTGATGCCATGTTATATTTGTGGGCATTTCCTTTGTTTCCAAATAATTCTTGTGAGAAAAAGTGGTAAGGAAACTATTTTGATTTGTTAAAATACTCACGTATGGGTTTTTTCTTGTTACCATTGTTCTCCTATACTTAGAAGAAGGAATCTGAAACAGAGTATATAATTCATTTACCATTAAATATTTAGATATCTTTCAACTCTGGGGATATCATATGTCCCCCCTCCCTGGTTAACTCATTGTGTCAAATATCATTAATTTGGAGTTGGATCACCTTTGATACTCAACAAGTCTTCAATAACCTCAACTAACTCTTTCCTCTGATGGAAAGTTTGGAAGATAGAGAAATTAATTTTTCTCAAAATTCCCTAGGTATAGAGGCTCAGACTTCTCCAGCTACTTCTATTTATCATCAGCAACACTTGGTTTTGATTCGATGAACATTAATGGCATAAAACAAACAAAAAAAAATATCTTTTCAGTATCCTTTGATTCTTCCATTCCTTTTTAGCTTTCTTTTATGTATTTTCTTCCACTGGATTGTTAATTCCTTAATGGCAGGGACTTATCTTTCTTTTAATTATTTGTATTGTCATAATTTGAGCCACCTTGATTGCTCAGTAGTTAGACCACTAGGCCTAGAGTATCAAATCATTTATTTATTGTTTGACCATTTACATCTCTTTGCATTAATCCCCTGGAGAAAGAAATGACAAACTTCTCTGTTAACTTAACTAACAAAACTATATGGACAGTATGATAGTGATGTCAGACACATTTAAAAAGCAACAAATATCATTATTTAACATAGTACATGGCAGAGTATGGCTGTTGCCTGTTCAGTTCGACTATTGTGTTCTTTTCATTTATGTTATTATCATCATTGTGTATTGATTGAGTTTACTTTGAATTCATACAAGTTTTTTTCTTCTCTGTTTTCATCTTAATCATCTTTCTTATAGTGAAATATTATATTATTTTGTGAATTTATTTAGACTAGTGACTAATTAATCATCTTCATATAATTCCAAACTAATTTTCAGGATAGTTTTTTTTTTGTTTTTTGTTTTTGCAAGGCAAATGGGGTTAAGTGACTTGCCCACAGGATAGTTTTAAAACTTAACAAAATGTCTGTATGTATAATGCTTATCATTCTCTCTAGCATTAAAGAAATTGAGGGGAAAATATCTTTTGATCATTTTTAATTAGCTAGGTAGGAAGTAATGGCTCAGAAATATTTTGGTTTGAACATTTTTCATATGATTATTAATAATTTGCAATTTTAAGCAATTATTTTGTCATTGCATTTGACAATTTTTTAAAGAGGTATCACATATCATATGAATTGCACTTTGTGCATTGCCAGTGGTTTAATTCTTTTCATTTCTTGGAAATCAGGCACATCTCAGGGATATTTGATGAATTTTAACCCTAATTTTCTGATTCTCTTATTTGTTCCTTGTTGCATTAATTTTTTATGTGTTTTTAAATGTCAAACAAAATTTTGTATTTCTTACTTGTGACTACTTTCCTCCCTTCTGTGGCTAAGAATCTGCTCCTTATATGTAGTTGTGAAAGGTATTCAATTTTTCTTCTAATTTGTTTTTAGTATGATCTTTCATATTCAAATGACATATCTATATTGATTTTTTCTGTTACAAAAAAAAGAAATGTTTGTTACCTGAAAATAATATAATTAGTGCTAAAATACATTTGGTTCTTCTTCATTTTAGGAGAAAAAAAATCTAATTTCTTCAATAATTACTCAAATTCCAGTTAAGGAAATTACTCATACCTAGGCAGACTCTGTGTTTTCACCTAAGCTTGCCTTACTACATATGTTGGGTGAAACCCTGGTCTATTTATGATTTTTTACATTATTTATTCATTTATTTTCACATTGCTACAATAATCTTGTTATGAAAGTAAATATAATCTCCCCTCTCCCCAAAATGATAAGGAATCCACAAGAAAAATAAAGCAAGAGAAAAAAAATAAAAGTGTACTTCAGTCTGTGTTCAGATACCATGGCCTCTGTCCCTAGGATGGGTTGCAATCTTTGTCATAAGGCCATCACAGAAGTTGCTTCATTTTTTTTCCACAGTTGCTCCTGTCAACTGTATTTCCCCTCCAGTGTGAAAAGCCTCCAACAGCCCCTACTAGCCACTCAGTGAGCAAAGCCTCCATCACCCTCTCGTGGCTAACTAGTGATACTGCATTCCATGAGTAAAATCCCTAGGAATCTCAATACCAAACCTCTGTGAACCAGTCCCTCCTGCAACACAAAATCTTAGGAAAATGAAGAAAGGTCATGAGAAAGAGGAGACCATAGAAAAATTCCTAGAATAATAAGACCCTAATTCAGAGAAATGTAGAACCTCTGAGGAGAATATGATTTGGTCCCCAGCACAGAAAGATTTCCTTGAAGAAATCAGGAGTTTCAAAATCAATTGGAAAATTTGGGAAAAGAAACCAAAGACAAGATTAATACCTTACAACAAGAAAAAATCCATGGAAAATACAGTTGGACAAATGCAAAAAGAAAAGGACATAATTCTCTCAAAACTTCAAATGATCAAATCTATCAAAATAAACTTGATTAATTGGAAAAGGAGTTGCAAAAGGTAAATGAAGAAAATTATTCCCTAAAAAAAAGGTATGGAGTCTATGTACACCAATGAATTCATGAGACAACAAAAATTTGTTAAACAAAACCAAAGTATTGAAAAAAATAGAAGAAAATGTAAAATACCTCATCAGCAAAAGCACTGGCCACAAGAATAGTTCAAGATAAGATAAGCTAAAAATTACTGGTCTTTCTGAAAAACACTGAAGAGAAAAAAAGAGGCTGGACTCAATATTTTAGGATTTAGTGATGAAAAACTGCCCTGATATCAAGGAACCAGAGGGCAAAATAGTAATTGAAAAAATACATTGATCCCTCCAGAAAGGGATCCCAAAATGAAAACACCAAGGAATATTATGGTCAAATTCCAGAACTATCAGATAAAAGAGAAAATCCTGCAAGCAGCCAGAAATAAACAATGTAAATACTAAGGCACAACAATAAGAATCACACAGGACCTGGCAGCATCAGCATTAAGGGATCAAAGCATCTGGAATGTAGTATTACAAAAAACAAGGAAACTTGGAATGTAGCCAAGAATCCACTATCCAGCAAAACTGAACCTTCTCTTCCAGGGCAAAAGATAGACATTTAATGAAATAGGAGACTTCCAAGTTTTCCTGATGAAAAGACTAGAGCTAAATAGAAAATTTGGACTTCAAATATGAGACATAAGAGATACAAAAAAAAGGCAAATAAAAAAAGGGACCAGGAAGGGGGGAAAAAACTGTTATCAAATAAGATGAAACTATGAAACTGGCAATATCCCTATCTAGAAGAAAGAATTTTACAGCTATGGAGAATTGTAACTCTATTACAGATAATTTAATTAAGCAGAAGAGATGGATATGCATGACTTATTTGAGAAACTGTTATTCAATAAGATGAAACTGGATGTGTCCTTAACTGGGAGAAAGACTCAAATAACTCTCAATAATTGTAATTCTAATAGAAAAAATAGTAAGAATTTCTGGACACTTGTGACCTTTCTGTGATTAAGATAGCATGATTTAAAAGCTATACTTCCTTAAAAAGGAAGACAGTTAAAGAGATGGGAGGATGGAGGAGACTGAATGGTGTAAATCTCATTACACTAAGAGATACAAAGGACTTATTGCAAAAGAGAAGAACAAAGGAGGAGCTGAGAACTGCCTAAATTTACTCTTATCAGATTGGCTTAAAGTTAACATTCACACACTCAGTTAACTTAAGAAACTTTTCTTATCTTTAAAATGTTAAAAGGGGAAAAGGGGAGGGGGAGGAAAGGTGGAATCAACAGAAGGAAAGGAAGGAAGAAGGGGCAAAGGGAAAGGGGTAAAAAGGGGAACAGTGTTAGATATAGGAGGGTAAACACACTGAAGGTGGTGGTATTCAGAAACAAAACACTGGGGGAAATGGATAAAGGGAATAAAAGTGGAAAATACAAACAGTGGGAAGATAAGATCAAAATGGATACAGGATCTAGACATAGAAAAACAATATTATAAGAAAACTAGAAGAACAAGGAATAGATTACCTCTTAAATCTATGGAAAAGGAAGCAATTTATGACCAAGGAAGAGATGGAGAACACCATTCAAAATAAAATAGATAACTTTGATTACATTAAATTAAAAATCTTTTGCACAGACAAAACCACTGTAACCAAGATCAAAAGAAATGTAGTAAACTGGGAAACAATTTTTATGACTCGTGTTTCTGCTACTTTACTAAACATACTAATTGTTTCAAGTAATTTTAGTTGATTTTATAGGTTCTCTAAATATACCATCATATCATATATGAAGAGTGAGAATCTTATTTTCTCATTGCCAATTTAATTCCTTTGATTCATTTTCCTTTTCGTATTGCTACAGCTTATATTTCTAATACAATATTGAGTAATAATAATGGGCACCTTTTTTTAACCCCTGATCTTACTATAAATGCCTCTATAGTTTATTCCCATTACATATAATGTTTGTGGTGGTTTTAGATAGATAACTGCTTATCATTTTAATGAAAACTCCCTTTATTCCTATACTCTTTAGTGTTTTTAATAGGAAAGAGTGCTTTACTTTTTTCAAAGACTTTTTTAGCCTCTATTGAGATAATAATATGATTTGGCAAGCCAAAACAAACAAAGAAAACCAATTAGCCTAATTGACCATATCAATAATTGTTTTGACTAATTGTTTTCCTAATATCAGACCATCCCTGCATACCTAGTATAAATTGTACTTGATCATAATAAAATTTCCCATTGATAGTTTATTTTAATCTTTGTTAAAATGTTTTTAAAAAATTTTGCATCAGTATTCATTAGGAAATTGGTCTATAAATTTTTGTTTGCTTTGAGTCTTCTTGGTATAGGTATCAGCACCATTGGTGCATTAAAAAGAATTTAAGTTAATTTTTCTCTAAATTAGTGAATAAAATCACTTGTAAATCCATTTGGTACTAAAAGTTTTTTCAGTTATGGCTTGTCCAATTTCTTTTTCTGAAATGAGATTATTTAGATCTTATATTGACTCTTTTTTTTAAACTTCTGCTAACATTTTCAAAAATATTAATCTATTTCATTTAGATTGACAAGATTATTGGCATATAATTGGGCAAAATAGTTGTGAATTATTACTTTAATTTGCTCCTCATTGGATGTGATTTTAGCCTCTTCATTTTTGATGCTGATAATTTAGATTTCCTTTTTATCTGATCAGTCAAACCTTAATCTATTTAATTTTTTCATAAACCCAAATAAATTTTATCTTTTCAATAATTTTCTAATGTTCAATTTTATTATTTTCTCCTTTGATTTTATAATGTCTAATTTGATATTTAATAGGTGATTTTTTTATTTGTTCTTTTTTTCTTGCTCTGTTAGATACATGTCCAAATCATTGCTCTCCTCTTTCTTTGTTCTATTTATGTAAGCATTTAGAGATATGAAATTGCCACTTATCACTGATTTTATTATACTACAAGTTTTTGGTATGATGTCTCACTATTTTCATTGTCTTGGATGAAATTTGGTCTCCAGCACAAAAAAAGACGTCCATGAAGAAATCAGGAAGAAGTTTAAAAATCATTTGGAAAATTTGGGAGAGAAATTAACACCTTATTCAAGAAAAAAAAATCCTTGGAAAATACAATTGGACAAATGCAAAAAGAATATAATTATCTCAAAACCTCAATTGCTCAAATAGAAAACTCTTTCAAAAATAGAATTGACTAATTGGAAAAGGAGTTGCAAAATGAAGAAATTTGTTTTCTAAATAAAGGATTGGAGTCTGTGGAAACTAATGACTTCATGAGAAATAGAGTCTGTTAAACAAACCCCAAAATTCAAAAAAAATAGAATAAAATGTAAAATACCTCATCAGCAAAACCACTGACCTCAAGAATAGATCGAGGAAAGATAACCTAAGAATTGCTCTTCTTGAAAACACTGAAGAGAAATAAAGACTGGACTTAACATTATAGGATTTAATGATGTCAGACACTGTGTCTTCTCTCTGCCCTGATATCATAGGACCAGAGGGCAAAATAGTTGTTGAAAGAAAACATTGATCCCCTCCAGAAAGGGATCCCAAAATGAAAACACCAAGGAATATTATGCCCAAATTCCAGAACTATCAAATAAAAGAGAAAATCCTGCAAGCAGCCAGAAAGAATTTAGATACCAAGGAGAAATAGTAAGGATTACACAGGAACTGACTGCATCATCATTAAGTGATCAAAGGGCCTGGAATGTGATATTCCAAAAAACAAGGAAACTTGGAACAGAACCAAGAAATCATTATCCAACAATACTGAGCCTTCTCTTTCAGTTCAAAAGGTGGACATTTAATGATATAGGAGATTTCCAACTTTTCCTGATGAAAACGCTAGAGCTCAATAGAAAATTTGGACTTCAAACAGGAGACTCAAGAGACACATGAAATTGTCAAAAAAAAAGGGGGGGGAAGCAGATTGAAAAAAACTGTTGTTCAAAAAATCTGAAACAGGCTATGTCCCTCCTTGGGAAAAAGACATTAACAATTCTGGAGAATTGTGACTCTATTAGGGAGAATATATTTAGCTAGAAGTGATGGACATTCATGACTTATTCATGAAACTGCTATCCAATAAGTTATGAAACTGGCTAAATCACTGAGAGAAAGACAGTAATAACTCTGAATAAATGTAATTCTATTAGAGAGAATATACATAGCCAGAAATTATAGACACTCATGACTTTTCTGTGACTAAGATAAAATGATTAAAAGACATTACCTCCTTAAAAAAAGGAGAGTAGAGAAAAGGGAGAACGGATAACAATGAAGGGGTAGATCACATTACATTAAGAGTTTCAAAGTAGCTATTGCAGTGGAGGGAAAGAAAGGAGGAGGTGAGAACTGCATGAATTTCACTCTCATCAGATTTGGCTTAAAGTTTACGTACTCATTTAAGTAAAGAAACTTATCATGCAAGGATTAAAAGGGAGAAAGTTGAGGGGAGAGGAAAAGGGGAACCAAGAGAAGCAAGGGAAGGAAGAAGGGGCAAAGGGAAAAGGGAAAAGAGGGGAGGGAGTTTGGATATAGGAGGGCAAACACACTGAAGGTGGTGGTATTCATAAACAAAAATTAAAAAGGGGGAAGATAACATGAAGGGCAATAAAGAGATAGTAATCATGATTTTGAATGTGAATGGGATGAACTCTCCCTTAAAATATAAGCAAGTAGCAAAGTGGATTAAAAACCAGAATCCTACAATATGCTGCTTACAAGAAACTCATTTGAAGCAGAGAGATACATATAGAGTAAAGGTAAAGGTTGGAGCAAAATAAATTTTGCTTCAACTGAAGTGAAAAAGCAGGGATAGCAATCTTTATCTCAGACAAAGTAGCTGCAAAAATAGATAATGTGAAAAGAGAAAAGGAAGTAAACTGTATACTCCTAGAAGTTATCATAGAAAATTAAGTAATTTCAATAATAAATATGTATGCACCCAATGGTATAAAATCCAAATTGTTAGGAGAGAAATTGAAGAAGTTACAGGAAGACATGGACAGCAAAACTTTACAAGTGGGAGACTTCAACCTCCTGCTCCCAGATTTAGATAAATCTAACCATAAAATAAACACGAAGGAAGTTAAGGAGGTAAATAGATTGTCAGAAAACCTAGGCATGACAAACCTATGGAGTAAACTGAATGGGGATAGACAGAAATATACTTTCTTTTCTGCAGTACATGGCACTTACACAAAAATCGACCATGTACTAGTGCATAAAAATCCAATACTCAATTGCAGAAAGGCAGAAATAGTGAGTACATCTTTCTCAGATCATAATGCAATAAAAATAACATGCAATATTGGGCCAGAGAGAGATATATACCCCAAAACTAATTGAAAACTAAATAACTCCATTTTAAAGAATGAGTTGATGAAGCAACAAATCATATAAAGAATTAATTATTTTATCATAGATAATGACAATTTTGAATTAACATCCCCAAACCTATGGGATACGCACATGGCAGCTGTCAGGATACATATTATATCTTTAAATTCTTACATGGAATAAATTAGAGAAAGAGGAACCCCCCAATTAAATACCAAATTAGAAATTCTAAAAATTTAAGGAGAAATTAATAAAATCTAAAGCAAGAAAACTATTGAAAGAATAAATAAAACCAGGAGCTGGTTTTATGAAAAAAAACCAATAAAGTTGATAAACCTCTGGTCAATTTGATTAAAAAAAGAAAGAAGAAAACCAAATTCCTTGTACCATAAATGAAAAAAGTGAAATTACCACCAATGAGGAGGAAATTAAAGTAATAATTCAGAATTATTTTGCTCAATTCTATGACAATAAATTTGGTAATCTAAGTGAAATGGATGAATATTTACAAAAATATAAGTTGGCCAGGTTAAAGGAAGAGGAAATTAAATACCTAAATAACTCTATCTCAGACAAAGAAATTCAACAAGCCATTATTGAACTCCCTGAGAAAAAATCTCCAGGGTCAGATGAATTCACCAGTGATTTCTATCAAAGTTTAAAGAACATTTGATTCCAATTCTAAATAAACTCTTTGGAAAATAGGTGAAGATGGAACTCTATCTTACTCTTTCTATGACAACAATATGGTGCTGATACCTAAATGAGGAAGAGTTAAAACAGAGAAAGAAAATATAGACCTATCTCCCTGATGAATTTAGATGCAAAAATCTTAAATAAAATTTTAGCAAAATCACTGTAACAAGTTATCACTAGGTTAATACATTGACCATGTAGGATTTATCCCAGGAATGCAGGGTTAGTTCAATATTAGGAAAATTGTCAGTTTATTTAATTATATCAATTACAAAGCTATCAGAAATCATGGGATTATATCAACAGATGCTGAAAAAGCTTTTGACAAAATACAGCACCCATTCCTACTAAAAACACTAGAAATCATAAGAATAAATGGATTGTTCCTTTGAATAATGAGCAATATCTATCTGAAACCATCAACAAGCATTATGTTCAATGGGGATAGTCTAGAGACATTCCCAATAAGATTAGGGGTGAAATAAGGATGCCCATTATCATCATCACTACTATTCAATACTGTATTACAAATGTAAGCTTCAACAAAAAGAGAAGCAAAAGAAATTGAAGAAATTAGAAGTGGGAAGGAAGAGACAATATTCTCACTCTTTGCAGATGACATGATGGTATACCTAGAGAAGTCCAAAAAATCATCTAAATCATCTAAACAACTACTATAAATAATTAGCAACTTTAGCAAAGTCACAGGATATAAAATAAACTCTCTTAAATCCTCAACATTTCTATGTAAGATTCAGCAGAAAGAGCTAGAAAGAGAAATCCCATTCAAAGTAACTTCAGACAATATAAAATATCTGGGAGTCTACCTGCCATGGGAGACTCAGAAACCTTTTGAAAATAATTACAAAACACTTCTAGCACAACTAAAATCAGATTTAAATAACTGGGAGAATATCAACTGCTCATTTATAAGCTGAGAAAATATAATAAAAATGACAACTGTGCCAAAATTAAACTACTTGCCTTAGTGTCCTAACAATAAATTAGTTTAACACATTAGATAAAATTGCAAATAAATTGATATGGAGAAATAAAAAGTCAAGAATCTCCAGGGATTTAATGAAAAAAAGCACAATAAAAGGTGGCTTAGCCCTAATGATCTAAAATTATTTTATGAAGCATCAGTCATCAAAACTGTCTGGTACTGGCTATGAAATAGAGTGGTGGATCAATGGAATATACTAGGTGCAATATCATCAAATTATTTTAGTAATTTGCTGTTTGATAAGCCCAAAGAGTCCAGCTATCAGGATAAAAACTTGCTCTTCAATAAAAACTATTAGGAAAACTAGAAGTCAGTTTGGAAGAAACTTGAATTAGACCTAGACTTCACACCCTATAGCAAGATAAGACCAAAGTGGATATAAGGTTTAGACATAAAATACAATATTATAAGCAAACTAATAGATCAAGGAATAATTTACCTGTCAGATCTATCGAAAGGGAAGCATTTTATGACCAAAGAAGAGATGGAGAATGTCATTAAAAATAAACTAGACAATTCTGACTACATTAAATTAAAAAAAAAAACCTATTTCATAGATAAAACCATTGTAACAAGATAAAAAGAATTGTATTTAATTGGGAAACAATTTTTATGACTAATATTTCTGCCAAAGGGCTAATTTCTAAAATACAGAGAAATGAGGCAATTTTTTTAAAAAAGATAAGTTGTTCCCCAATCGACAAATGTTCAAAGGATATGTAAAGACAATTTACAGATGAGGAAATCAAAGTGATCCATAGTCATGAAAAATTGCTCTAAATCACTACTTATTAGAGAAATGCAAATTAAAGCACCTCTGAATTAGCACCTCATACCTCTCAGACTAGCCAATATGACCAGAAAGGACAATGATCAATGTTGGAAGGGATGTAGGAAATCTGGAATACTATTACAATGTTGGTGGAGTTGTGAACTGATCCGACCTTTCTGAAGAGAAGTTTCAAACTATGCAACAAAAATGAGCATATCCTTTGATCCAGCAATACCACTACTGGCTCTATACCCAGAAGAGATTGTACAAAAATATTCATAGTGATCCCATTTGTGGTGGCAAAAAATTGGAAATTAAATGAATGTCTTTCAATTGGGGAATGGCTTAACAAACTGTGAAAATTTTATTTGATGGAATACTGTCATTCTATTAGACAGCAGAAGGGATGAGAATTCTGGGAAGCCTAGAAGGACTTGCATGAAATGAACTGATGCTGAGCCAGATGAGCAGAATCAGAACATTGTAAACCTTAACTGAACATGGGGGTCATGGAATACCTTAATGGACTTGCTCATTCCATCTGTGCAACAATCAGGCACAATTTTTTTCTGGCCTCTGGTAGATCACATTCCAAGCCCTTTCATCCCTTAATATAGACATTGCTAAATCTTGTGTTTTTTCTGACTGTGGTTCCATGCTTATTGAATTGTTTCTTTCTGGTTACTTGTAACATTTTCTCCTTGACTTGAGAGATCTGAAATTTGGCTTTAATATCCCTGGAAAATTTTATTTTGGGGGTCTTTCAAGAGATGATCAGTGGATTCTTGCCATTTATATTTTACCCTCTACTTCTAAAATATCAGAGGCAATAATCCTTGAAAATTTTCCTGAAAATGATGTGTAGGTCCTCTTTTTGGTCATAACTTTCAAGTAGTCCAATAATTTTAAATTGTCCTATCTGAATCTGTTTTCCAGATCATATGTTTTTATATTGGGATATTTGACATTTTCTTCTAGTTTTTTGTTCTTTTCATTTTGTTTTATTGTTTCTTGATTTCTCACAAAGTCACCATTTTTTTTGTTCCATTCTAAATTTTAAGACAATATTTTCTTCAGAAAGCTTTTGTATCTCCTTTTCCATTTGACCAATTTTGCTTTCTAAAGCATTCTCCTCTTTGGCTTTTGGACCTTTTTTTTAATTTGTCCTAGTCTTGTTTTTAAGATATTGTTTGCTTAGGTAATTTTGGTTTCTCCTTCACCATGTTTTTTTTTTTTTTATGATTTTCCTTCCCTCTTCTCATTTTTCTACTCAATTTTTCCTCTACCTCCCTTAATTGATTTTCAAAATCCCTTGTGAGCTCTTCCTTAGCCTGAGGCTAATTCATATTTTCTTGGCAGCATTGGATGTAGATGTTGAACTTGGTTATTTTCTTTGGAGTATGTATTTGATCTTCCAAATGACCCTAGTACCTATCCATAGTAGAATTTTTTTTTTCCTTCTGTTGCTTGCTCATTTCCCCAGTCTATGACTTCATTTTAACTCTGTTAAGATGGGGCTCTGCTGGTTCCGGCCAAGATGGCGGAGAGAAGACAGGCACAGTTCTAAAGTCTCCTGATCTCTTTCCCATCTATCACATGAAACAAACCTCTTAAAAGAAATCCTAAACAGGAAACACAGAAAGAAAAGTCAGGAGAGGAAAATCTACCTCAGGATTTGTCTCCCGCAGCAGCCTTGGCTGAGTACCTGCAGGTGAGTCTGAGCTCCAAGGCAAGATCAGCCAGACCAACAGCTGAATCGGAACCGGGAGTCTGAGTGGTGGCACTGGACGAACGGGGCTTGGGTCCGCAGGGAAGCAGAGGTGCTAGTGTTGGTTCTGTCCCCCTGGAGTTTGGGGAAGGGGCTGCGGGGAGAGGTCTGGTGCAAGAGAGCTGTGGACACCATCCCTGGGCTCCTCAGGTCTGAGAAACTCTGAGCCCATGCCTCCATTGCACTGAGGCCTCCTCCCAAACAAATGCAAATTACTTCTGCCTCAGGCCCAGGTGTGTGAGCAAAAGAACCAGCCCAGCTGAGGAATCACCTCAGGCCAGGGTAAAGCTCACCATTGATTGAAGGCAAAAGAATTCAAAAGCTCCAATTCCCTCACTCAAGCAAAGGGAGAGAGCCTTGTAACCAAGGTCCCCAGAGAGGGCAACCAGCACCTCCTACTGGCCAGCAAGAGAAACTACACTCAGTAAAGCCTTTAGAGATCCCAAGCCCAGGTGAACCAGCCCCACCCAACTCAAGGTCTTAGCATAATGAAGAAGGGTCAACAGAAAGGTGGAATAACAAAGGAGAAATAACAAAAGGAAGGGAAGGGAACAGGGAAAGGGGAAAGAAAGGGGAGGGTGTGATATAGGAGGGCAAACACACTGAAGGGGGTGGTATTCAAAAACAAAATACTGGGGAATATGGATAAAAGGGGGGGAAAGGGGGGGGGATACAAACAGAGGGAAGATAGCACAGAGGGCAATAAAGAATTAGTAATCATAACCTTGAATGTGAATGGGATGAACTCTCCCTTAAAAGGTAAGCAAATAGCAGAGTGGATTAAATACCAGAATCCTACAATATGCTGCTTACAAGAAACTCATTTGAAGCAGAGAGATACATATAGAGTAAAGGTAAAAGGTTGGAGCAAAATATATTTTGCTTCAGCTGAAGTAAAAAAAGCAGGGGTAGCAATCCTTATCTCAGACAAAGCAGCAGCAAAAATAGATAGTGTTAAAAGACATAAGGAAGGAAACTTTATCCTCCTAAAAGGTACCATAGACAATAAAGTCATTTCAATATTGAATATATATGCACCCAGTGGGACAGCACCCAAATTCTTAGAGGAGAAGCTGAAAGAATTACAGTAAGACATAGACAGCAAAACTCTACTAGTAGGAGACCTCAACCTCATGCTATCAGATCTAGATAAATCAAATCATAAAACAAACAAGAAAGAAATTAGGGAGGTAAATAGATTGTTAGAAAAATTAGATATGGTAGACTTATGGAGGAAACTGAATGGGGATAGGAAGGAACATAACTTTTTCTCTGCAGTACATGGAACTTATACAAACATTGACCATGTACTAGAACATAAAAACCTAATGATCAACTGCAGAAAGGCAGAAATAATGAATACATCTTTCTCAGATCACAATGCAATAAAAGTCAGATGCAATACTGGGCCAAGGAGATATAGACCCAGAGCAAATTGGAAACTGAATAACCTCATTCTAAAAAATGAGTGGACCAAAAAACAAATTATAGAAAGAATTAACCATTTTATACTACATAATGATAATAATAAAACAACATACCAAAACCTACGGGATTCATTCAAAGCAACTCTCAGGGGATATATTATAGCTCTAAATGCTTATATGAATAAATTGGAGAAAGAGGAAATCAATGAACTAAACATGCAACTAAAAAAATTAGAGAAAGAACAAATCAAAAATCCCCAATCAAACACCAAATTACAAATTTTAAAAATTAAAGGAGAAATTAATAAAATTGAAAGCAAAATAACTATTGAATTAATAAATAAAACCAAAAGTTGGTATTATGAAAAAAACAATAAAATTGATAAACCTCTGGTCAACTTGATTAAAAAAAAGAAAGAAGAAAACCAAATTGCTAGTATTATAAATGAAAAAGGGGAACTCACCACCAATGAGGAGGAAATTAAAGTAATAATTTGAAATTATTTTGCCCAACTTTATGCCAATAAATTTGATAATCTAGGTGAAATAGATGAATATTTACAAAAATATAAGTTGCCCAGGTTAAATGAAGAAGAGATTAAATACCTGAACAACCCTATCTCAGAAAAAGAAATTCAATAAGCCATTATTGAACTCCCTAAAAAAAAATCTCCAGGGCCTGATGGATTCACAAGTGAATTCTACCAAACATTTAAGGAACAATTGGTTCCAATCCTATATAAACTCTTTGGAAAAATAGGGAAAGATGGAACTCTGCCTAACTATTTCTATGAAACCAATATGGTACTGTTACCTAAACCAGGAAGAGTTAAAACAGAGAAAGAAAATTATAGACCTATTTCCCTGATGAATATAGATGCAAAAATCCTAAATAAAATCTTAGCAAAATGACTACAACAAGTCATCACTAGAATAATACATTATGATCAAGTAGGATTTATTCCAGGAATGCAGGGTTGGTTCAATATTAGGGAAACTGTTAGTATACTCAACTATATCAATAACAAACCTATCAAAAACCATATGATCATATCAATAGATGCTGAAAAAGCTTTTAACAAAATACAGCATCCATTCCTATTAAAAACACTGGAGAGTGTAGGAATAAATGGACTGTTCCTTAAAATAATTAGCAGTATCTATCTGAAACCATCAACAAGCATTATACTCAATGGGGAGAGGCTAGAGGCTTTCCCAATAAGATCAGGGGTTAAACAAGGGTGCCCATTATCACCACTACTATTCAATATCATATTAAAAATGTTAGCATCAGCAATTAGAAAAGAAAAAAAAATTAAAGGAATTAGAATTGGGAAGGAAGAGACAAAACTCTCACTATTCACAGATGACATGATGGTCTACCTAGAGAATACCAAGAAATCATCTAAAAAACTACTGGAAACAATTAGCAATTTTAGCAAAGTTGCAGGTTATAAAATAAACCCCCATAAATCCTCAACTTTCCTATATATGACTAGCAAGAAACAGCAGGAAGAGCTAGAAAGAGAAATCCCATTCAAAGTAACCTCAGACAGTGTAAAATACTTGGGAGACTATTTGCCAAGACAGACTCAGAATCTTTTTGAAGCCAATTATAAAACACTTCTCACACAAATTAAATCAGATTTAAATAACTGGGCAAATATCAACTGCTCATGGATAGGTAGAGCTAATATAATAAAAATGACAATTCTATCAAAACTAAACTATCTGTTTAGTGCCTTACCAATCAAAATTCCAAAAAATTACTTTAATGAGTTAGAAAAAATTGTAAGTAAATTCATATGGAGAAATAAAAAGTCAACAATTGCCAGGAGTTTAATGAAAAAAAATGCAAACGAAGGTGGCCTAGCACTACCCGATCTAAAATTATATTATAAAGCATCAGTCATCAAAACTGTTTGGTATTGGCTAAGAAATAGAGTGGTGGACCAGTGGAATAGACTAGGTGTCAAAGCAGGAGAGGATTATCGTAATCTGCTGTTTGATAAACCCAAAGACTCAGGCCACCACCGGAATAAAAACTCCCTCTTTGATAAAAACTGCTGGGATAATTGGAAGTTAGTATGGAAGAAACTTAGATTAGACCAACACCTCACACCCTTTACCAAGATAAGATCCAAATGGTTACAGGACATAGACATAAAAAGCAATACTGTAAACAAATTAGAAGATCAAGGACTAGTCTACCTGTCAAATCTATGGAAAGGGGAACAGTTTATGACCAACGAAAAGTTGGAGAACATCACTAAAAACCAATTAGATGATTTTGATTACATTCAATTAAAAAGTTTTTGCACAGATAAAACCAATGTAATCAAGACCAAAAGAAAAATAGTAAATTGGGAAACAATCTTTCCAACTAATGATTCTGACAAAGGACTCATTTCTAAAATATACAGAGAACTGAGTCATATTTTTAAAACAAAAAGCCATTCCCCAATTGGCAAATGGTCAAAGGATATGCAAAGGCAATTTACAGATGAGGAGATCAAAGCAATCCATAGCCATATGAAAAAATGCTCTAAATCATTAATTATTAGAGAAATGCAAATTAAAGCTTCTTTGAGGTACCACCTCACACCTCTCTGATGGGCCAGTATGACCAGGAAGGATAATCATCATTGTTGGAGGGGATGTGGGAAATCTGGGACACTGTTACACTGTTGGTGGAGCTGTGAACTCATCCAACCCTTCTGGAGAGCTATTTGGAACTATGCCCTAAGGGCAACGGAAATGTGCATACCCTTTGACCCAGCAATACCACTGTTGGGTCTGTACCCTGAGGAGATGAGGAAAAAGGGTCAAAACATTACTTGTACAAAAATATTTATGGCAGCCCTGTTTGTGGTGGCAAAGAATTGGAAATCCAGTAAATGTCCTTCAGTTGGGGAATGGTTTAGCAAACTGTGGTATATATATAATGTATATATGTCATGGAACACTATTGTTCTATTAGAAACCAGGAGGGACGGGATTTCAGGGAAACCTCGAGAGATTTGCATGAACTGATGCTGAGTGAGATGAGCAGAACCAAAAAAACACTGTACACCCTAACAGCAACATGGGAGTAATGTTCAACTTTGAAGGACTTGCTCATTCCATCAGCGCAACAATTGGGAACAATTTTAGGCTGTCTGCAAAGGAGAGTGCCATCTGTATCCAGATAAGGAGCTGTGGAGTTTGAACAAAGTACAAAGACTATTCCCTTTAATTCTGAAAAAAAAAAACAAACCCAGATGTCTTATTGTTTGACCTGGTTACCTCTGAGAATTCTGTTCTCTTTAAAGATATGATTTCTCTCTCATCACACCCAATTTGGATCGAGGTACAACATGGAAACAAAATAAAGACTGATGGAGTGCTATCTGTGGGGTGGGGTGGGGGGAGGTAAGCAAGATTGGGGGAAAACTGTAAAACTCAAATAATATCTTTAATAAAAATTAAAAAAAAAGATGGGGTTCTGTTTCCAGGATGGAGGATGCACCATCCCAAATTTTTGAGGGTTTTTGCAGCTATTTCCAGAGATGTTTCTAGGAACCAGCAAGTTTTTATTTCTTCCAAGAGGTTATGACTTCTCTCCTGACCTGTGCTCTGCTCTGTGGTTGAATGCAAGCTCTACTTTTTGCCTTGGAATTGTTAGAAAGGTCCCTGATTTTGCTGCAGGAAAAATGAGAATTATACCAGGAGAAGAAAATAAGACAATCTATATAAAACCACATGAAGAAACATAAAGGACTTAATATAGTAAAGGTAAAGAAGGGAAGGTTACTCTTAAAAGATTTGACTCAGAGAAGGAATAAAACAAATTTCACGTTTCCAACTGGGTTTGAAATATTATCCTACTGTACAGGGAAGTGGGAGGGGGGAGAGAAGAAAAGAAAAGGGAAGAAGGGAGTTATAAAAGGAAGGAGTGTGCTTCTATGCCTCTTTCTGGGACTGGGGTGCCCTACTGAGACCCAGATCTGAGTATGGGCAAAGCAGCAATCCTGCCTAAGTGATTGCAGAGACATCTACAATCTCCCTCAAATTACTTTATCATTCATGGGGAAGAACTCTGAAAGCAGTTGTCTCTGCTGATTCATTGACTTCCTAGGCTTACCCCTGGTCTGCTGGGTCAGGCCTGCACTGCTGAGGTCTGTGCTATACTGGGCTTCATTCTTACCTTCAGTGAAGCAGACTTTTTCTGCTGACCTTCCAAACTGCCCTGGGAATTCCCTGTTATGAGAAGCCTGTAAACTACCACCGCTGTCAACTAGCTTCCTGTTGCTAGATAGCAGGATTTGGTTTGCTTTGGTACAGTTTGTATTCTGCTCTAACCCTTATGTAACAGATTCTTGGACCTGTGTATCCAGGTTCTCTTGAGTTGGAAGATTGTTCCATTCAGTCTTTTGGTGAGTTCTGCCTCTCTAGAATTTGGTTAAAGTCATTATTTAAAGATATTTGGAATGGTTTTGGTGATCTCAGATGAGATCCTGCCTGTAATCAATTTTTTGAACCCACTTCTGAAATTGCAGATATTAAAAAATATTTTCTGTTTGATCTACTCATTCTTTAAAATTAGCTTATTTAGATTTTAAGTGATCCTAATTTTATCTTTCCATGACTCTTTATTACATGTAAATTTTATTGCACCACAATCTGAAAGGTCTGTGTTAAATATTTCTGCTTCTCAGGATCTGATTGTGAATTTTTTAGGTCCTAATACATGGACAATTATGTGTGTCGTGTATTACAGATAAAAAAGGCATATTTTTTAATCCCATCATATCTAACTTTTCTAATATTCTATTTATCTCCTTAACATCTTTCTTGTTTATTTTGTGTTCAGATTTCTCTAATTCTGAAAGAGAATAGCTGAGATCTCACACTAATATAGTTTTGCTGTCTATATCTTACTCTAACTTCTTTAATATCTTCTCAAAGAATTTGAATGTCATAGCATATATTGATATTATATATTATGTTATGTTATATTATGTTATGTTATATTATATTATATCACATTAATTATTGTGCATATAATGATATTACTTCCTTGTGTCTGTGGTATCTTTTAAGAAGATGTTGTTTCCTTCCTTAATTCTTTTAAATTTTAATTGGCTATATTTTTTATTGCTTTATCTGAGATAAGGGTTGATTCCCCTGCTTTTTTCACTTCAGCTGAGGCATTATTATATTCTACTCCGGTCTTTTACCTTTACCCTGTGTGTTTCTTTCTGTTTCAAATATGTTTCTTGAAAAAAAATGTCTTTTTGCAAAAAATATTTTGTAGGATTCTGGTGTATAATCCACTCTGCTATCTGCTTCTTTTTTATGGGAGAGTTCATCCTATTCACATTCACAGTAATGATTACTAACTCTGTATTTTCTTTCATGCTTACTCCCCCCGTTTATAATTTTCTCTCTCTTACCCCTTATTCTTCCTCACTTTCTGTCCCCCCTCAATCTATCCTCCCATTTTTTTCAACTCACTTCCCTTTCCTTTTTCCTTTCACCTTGTATGCTCTTTTTTAAAAATTTACTTTTTTCTCCTCCCTTTTATAACTCCCTTCTTCCCTTTTCTTTTCTTCTCTCGGCCCTCCCACTTCCATGTACAGTAGGATAATATTTCAAACCCAGTTGGAAATGCATATTATTCCTTCTCCGAGTCAAATCTTTTAAGAGTAAGATTTGCTCAGTGCTTATACCTTCTCTTCTTTTCCTTTACTATATTAAGTCATTTATGCTTCTTCATGTAGTTTTATTTAATTTATCTTATTTTCTTCTCCTAGTATACTTCCCCCTTCCCCCCATGTCTTAATTGTCTTAGAACTGTCTTGAACTCACTCCCTTTACCAAAGTATACTCCTTTTAACTTTGCTAATAGAAGGTCATTTCTCAAGAAGCATAAGCATTCATACAACATAAATCACTTCATAATGACACACTCTTTTCAAGTACAATCCTTCCAAGTAAAATTACTCAAGTAGATCAAGTAGATAAGATCTACATGTTTTATCACATCACTGCCAATTGATACCCACATCCCCTTGTCAACGTCCTTCCAACTGTCCTGATAGAAATACAGCCTTCAAGACTTAAAAGTGTGATCACATCACAGTCAATTACCAAACACATCCTCTGTCTTAATATTTTCCTTTCAATTGTTTTGAGAGAAATACAATTCTCACAAGTTACAAATATTGTCCTATCCTGTTCTTATTGACTAACAATTTTCACCTTTCCATTTATCTTTTCATAAATCTTTTCAGTGTATTTGAAGATCAAAATTTCTTTTCAATCCTGATCTTTTTATCAGATTAGTCTAAAAGTTCTCAATTTCATTGAAAATCCATTTTCCTGGGGCAGCTAGATGGCACAGTGGATAGAGCACTGGCCTTGGAGTCAGGAGAACCTAAATTCAAATCTGGACTCAGACACTTAATAATTACCTAGCTGTGTGGCCTTGGGCAAGCCACTTAACCCCATTGTCTTGCAAAAACTAAAAAAAAAAAAAAAAAAAAATTCATTTTCCCCTAAAGACTATACTGAATTTTTCAGGATAATGGATTCTTGGGTATAATCCAAGCTCTATTGCCCTCCAGAATATCATATTCTAGGCACTCTGATCCTTTAATGATGCTACTGATAAGTCCTACATATTTCTGATTGTAGGTAGCCAAGTGGCGCAGTGAAAAGAGCACTGTCCTTGGATACAGGAGGACCTGAGTTCAAATTCTGACCCTGACACTTGACTACTTGACACTTACTATGTGACCTAGGGTAAGTCACTTAACTCTCAGTGCTTCCAGGGCCATTTCCAGTCATCCTGATTCATATCAAACCACTGGCTAATGACTTAGCCCAGTAACCCCTCTCACAAATTCAATTTAGGAGCTTGTTATAGCATCAATTCCCTGATGTCCTGGTTTTCTTTGAGAATGAAAGACAAACATCAATAATGACTGTGGCTCCCTGGTATTTAAATTGCTTCCTTTTGACTGATTTTTGTATTTTCTACATTATCTGGAATTTCTGAAGTTTGACTACAATATTTTTTGGAGTTTTTATCTTGAGATCTCATTCTGAGGTAGATGGATATATTTTTTCAAGGATTATTTTATCTTTTTGTTCTAGGATAATAGGAAAGTTTTCCATGATAATTACCTTCAGGTAATTGTCCATGCTCATTTTCCTAATTACAACTTTCAGGTAGACCAATGATTCATTGATTATCATTCCTACATCTATTTTCCACTTTAGTCATTTTTCCTAAAAGGTATTTTATATTTTCTTTTTTTTTCAACTTTTTAGTTTTATTTGATGGAATCTTGGTGTCTCATAGAACCATTTGATGGTATTCCCTCAATTCTAGTTTTTAGATTTTTATTTTCTTCAATAAATTTTTGTGTTTTCTTTTCCAATTGGTTAATTTTACTTTTAGATAAGTTTCTTTCTTTTCTAGTTGATCAATTTTACTTTTAAAATAATTGCTTTCTTCAGTCAGTTTTTCAGAATTCTCCTGAAAGACTCATTTCTTTTCTTCATTTTTCTTCTTCTCTTCTTTAGTTATTAAAATCCTGTTTGAGCTTTCCAAAAGTTCTTTTTACATTTGATGTCAATTCTTTTTTTTTGTTTTGTTTTGGTTTGGTTTTTGTAAGACAATGGAGTTAAGATCACACAGCTAGGTAAATATTAAGTGTCTGAGGTCACATTTGAACTCAGGTCCCTCTGACTCCATTGCCAGCGCTCTATCCACTGCACCACCTAGCTGACCCATAAGGTCAATTTTGAAACCCCTTTGAGGCTTCACATGTAGGCATTTTGTCACTGCTTTACTTGTCAGAGATGGAATTTTTTTGTCCCTATCAAAATAGTGCTTGTCAATGGTTACGCTTTTTTTTTTTGACTTGTTTTGGTTTGGTTCTTTGGGAGTAATTATGATAGTTGACCTTTACTCCTGAGTAAAGTAATTATAGATCCAAGCTTTTGGGGGCTGGGGTTAAGCACCACAGTGTACCAGTGTTCTGGGGCTCTATCACTGCTCTCCAAGCTGTGGTTTGGAGGCAACAGTTTTGACCCTCATATTTGGCCTACTAAACTGAGACCTCAACTGTACCTGGACCTCAGCCACTACCTTAGTCAGAGACTAGAATGTCAGTTGTGCCAGGTAGGTTGGAACCTCTGCTGTGCTGTGGCTAAAAGTCTCTCAATAGCTTGTTAGCTTACCTGCCCAAACTTGGCTTCACAACCCTTTCACCCATGCAATGCCGACCTTTCTCAGAAGTTCAATGAGAAGTTGCTTCCCTGTTTATTTGTAAGGGTTTTTGTTGCTTTAGGATCTGTTTAGAGGTTTCATTCAAAGTTGTTTTGTAAAGATCCCCTGTCCAGCAGGGGACAGATTGGGGCTCAGGAGAGAAAAAATACATTACACTCAGGTGGGGGTGTCATCAGGACATCTGACAGAGCTTGTTCATTGAAAATATTAAACTGTTCTTATAGAAGAAAACCACAAAATTAGCATACAGAATAGAAACAATGATGTAACTTTGTTAAGGGCAGAAATTAACCTAGCAGGATGTAACCCAGATCAAGAAGTTCTGAAACAAGCCTTATCAGAAACAGGGCTTATTGAATAGTGAGGCCAAGAATGATGCAATTGTGTTATCAAATCAGAGTTCTGTGGAAGCTTTCATCTCAAGGGTAGAAAGAGCTCAGGTTATTTTGGCCAGAATTGGCCTAATGATCCCAAACTCACTTGAGTGGCCTCCACATTGTTTTGGGAAAAACTTTGGGAGCTTCCTAGCTTGTTACTGCTATCTTAGCTTCACCCTGAAAGTCCCTGTCTTACATATTTCTTTCATGTGTACCTCATTTCTACTTTGATCTTAGTTTAAGGTTACTCCTCCTATGCATACTATGAGTATCTGTGGGAAGTGGTAGTTGACCTCTAATAACAAATTCTATTATATAGATGGGCACTGGGTGGTGTTACCATCCTGGAGAGGGGAAGATTGATATTGGGTCACAAGTCATTCCCCAAATGTTAAATGGTCAAAAGATATGAAGAGACAGTTTTCAAATGAAGAAATTAAAGTTATATATATAAAATCATTTGGGAAAAAAAAGCTCCAAATCATTATTGATTAGAGAAATGCAAATTAAAACAGCAATAAGGTATCATCTCACACCTATCAGATTGGCCAAGATGAGGAAAAGGAAAAATGATCAATGTTAGAGAGGTTATGGGAGGATTGTGACATTGATACATTATTGGTGGAATTGTGAACAGATTCAACTTTTCTAGATAGCAATATGGAATTATGCCCAAAGAGTAATAAAACCATTCATACCCTTTGACCCAGCAATTCCATTTCTAGGTCTATGTCCAGAAGAAATTACAAAAAAAAAAAATTACGTAAAAAAGGTAGGGGCATCTAGGTGGAACAATAGACAGCACTGGCCCTGGAATCAGGAGGACCTAAATTCAAATCCTACTTCAGACATTTAATAATAGCCTAGCTGTGTGACTTGGGCAAATCACTTATCCCCATTGCCTTAAATAAATAACATTTTTAAAAGGGGGTGAGGAAAGTCCTACACATTCCAAAATAGTCATAGCAGCTCTTTTTGTAGTGGCAAAGAATTGGAATTTGAAGAGATGCCCATGAACTGGGGAATGACTAAACAAATCATAGAGCATGAATACTACAGAACACTGTTGTTCTATAAGAAACCATAAATGACAAGACTCTGGAGAAATATGGACTGTTTTATGGGATCTGATGCTGAGCAAAGGGAGTAGAACAAGAGATCAATGTGTACATTAACAACAACTTTGTGAGATGAACAGCCTTGAAGGAAGCAGCTCCTCTCAGAAGTTCAGAGAAGTAGGAAAACTACTTTAGACCTGCTAGGGACTATGATAACCCCATCCAGAGAGAGAAAAATAAAACAAAACAATAAACACACACACACGCAGACACACACATATACACAAGACGACCCTTCAGAATCTGATCTGATGAACACTTTATAAAAATTATCTCTTTCTTTCCCTTAATCCTAATTCCTCATACTGAAAATAACAAATCTGCAAATATGTTTATCAAAATATATGTTTACAATGCTGACCTGACTGTTCACTGCTGAGGAGAGAAGGTTGGGAAGGGTGGGTGGAAGGAAACTTTGTAACTTAAAATAGACATGTGCACATGGATGAAAATAAAGGAAAAAAAAAAAAAGCAAAAAAGAGAATGTCTGATATTGATCCCCCTTGGTCCAAGTCTGAATTGCCCCACCCCTCATCCTTAGTTAATGGCTGCTTCCCAAATTAGTTTTTCTGATTAGATTCTGATAGTGGAATTGTATAAGCATAATACCTCTCTAAAATTCCATTTTGGAATCCTATTTTCTTTTCAGGTCCCACACATGTTTGTGTTATCAATGAGTTCAGAGAAATATTAATAACCCTGCATGGTGACCTTACTTTGCTTTGTTAATTCTTGAAACAAAACTCTGAAGGATAACACCATTTTTAAATTAATTAAAATCATATAAGTCTAAAATCACAGAGATCGCCAGCATGAATCAGGTTTTTAAGTGAATGCTTTGTATTAACTATTTTCATCTTGTTATTTGAGAGCCATCTGGGGACTCAAGCAAAATTGGAGAGGGTTTCATCGTTTTGCTCTTATTTGTGGTTTGTGTGGTGTGGTTGTTTTGGTTGTTGTTGTTCTCTCTTTTCTTCTTTTTCTCCTTCTGCTTCTTTTTTCTTCCTCTTTCTACTTTTGTTCTTCCTCTTCTGTATTCTTCCTTGTTCCTTTTTCCCTTGCTATATGGGGTCCCTCTTGCCATTTGTGATGTTTTACATCTGTGTGCTCTGTCCAAAAGAATATAAATTTTGGTCACATGGTTCGTAAGATGTCTAGGATATTGAGGATAGCTTTTTTGTTATGAAATCAAAAATCTGGGAAAATTTATTCTTTGTCCTTCCTCAGTTTTTATTTATGATTTTTTTAAAATGTTGAATACAAAAGAACAACAAAAAAAGAATAAAATAGGCTTTTTAAAAGGCCATTGTGTTTCAAATAGAACTCCTTGCTTTTGTTTTTAAACCCAAATCACTCTGGAATTAATGGAAAGGCCAATAATAGTTCCCCAGTCCAAGTCTCATTGTTTAGGTTTTGAGGACTTACTGAAATAATAATTGTAATAACTTTTGGCTTGACACTGTGCTGATGACTGGGGAGGAATCTCTGGAAGAGTCCAGATTTCACTTTAATGGTGTTGATCCTCTATGAAAGCAGTATGCTTTCAGAAAATCATATTAAGTCAGACAAAGTGATGATGTGAATAGAACCAAGAGAATATTGTACCCAGTAAGAGCAACATTGTGAAACACTTACCCTAATCAAGACAAAGGATCCAAGTTGAAAGATGCCATCTACTTCCAGAGAGAGAACTGTTAAAAAAAAAAAAAGCAAGCATATGTTTTTTTAACATTATTTTTTTGTTTTGTTTATTAATATTTTCTTTTGCAACATGGTTAATATGAAAATGCTTTATATGACTTCATAAGTATAATTGATATCAAATTACTTGCTTTCTCAAATAGCAAGAAGGGATGGGATGAAGGGAGAAAATTTAGAATTCAAATAAAATTGAGCTAATTTTTTTACAGGTAATTGGAAGATAGTGAAATTTAAAAAACCAACCTTTAAGAAAAAAGAATAGTTAAACAAAAATTTTGATTAAAAATAGGGAAATATTTCAGACTGTTTTTAAAAGTTTGTAATTGGGATTTCATGATATTCCCATTTGATAATAGACACTCCATTTCTCTCCTTCCAATCTTTTTCTCTTGTCAGTACTACACTTTCTCTGTCTCTCTCAACTCTGTCTCTGAATCTCTCTGGTTCTCTCTTTCTCTATATCTCTTTCTGTCTATCTCTCTCTTTCCCTATTACCTTCTTTCCTTCCCTCCTACTCTCTGTTCCTCTATTCCTCCTTCCCTCTTCTTCCTTAACTGACTGATATCTTCTAATATTTCTACTCATGCTATTCCTTTTTAACCTATTTTTTTAATTTTTTTATTAAAGATATTTGAGTTTTACAATTCCTCCCCATCTTACTTCCCTCCGGCCAGCCCCCACAGAAAGCAATCTGTCAGTCTTTACTTTGTTTCCATGTTGGACTTTGATGCAAATTGAGTGTGATGAGAGAGAAATCATATCCTTAAGGAAAAGACAAGAAGTCTAAGAGGTAACAAGATCAGACAATAAGACATCTGTTTTTTTCTAAATTAAAGGGAATAGTTCTTGAACTTTTTTCAAACTCCACTGCTCCTTATCTGAATACAGACGGCACTCTCCCTTGCAGACAGCCCGAAATTGTTCCCAATTGTCACACTGATGGAATGAGCAAGTCATTCAAGGTTGAACATCACCCCTATGTTGCTGTTAGGGTGTACAGTGTTTTTCTGGTTCTGCTCATCTCACTCAGCATCAGTTCATGCAAATCCCTCCAGGCTTCCCTGAAATCCCATCCCTCCCAGTTTCTAATAGAACAATAGTGTTCCATGACATACATATACCACAGTTGGCTAAGCCATTCCCCAACTGAAGGACATTTACTTGATTTCTAATTCTTTGCCACCACAAACAGGGCTGCTATAAATATTTATGTACAAGTGTTGTTTTTACCATTTCTCATCATTTCTTCAGGGTATAGACCCAGTAGTGGTATTGCTGGGTCAAAGGGTATGTATGTTTTTGTTCTCCTTTGGGCATAGTTACAAATAGCTCTCCAGAAAGGTCGGATGAGTTCACAGTTCCACCAACAGTGTAATAGTGCTCCAGATTTCGCACAACCCTTCCATCAATGGTCATTATCCTTTCTGGTCATATTGGCAAATCTGAGAGGTGTGAGGTGGTACCTCAGAGAAGCTTTAATTTGCATTTCTCTAATAAGTATTGATTTAGAGCATTTCTTCATATGCCTATGGATTGATTTGATCTCTTCATCTGTAAATTGCCTTTGCCTATCCTTTGATCATTTGTCAATTGGGGAATGGCTTTTTGTTTTAAAAATATGACTCAGGTCTCTGTATATTTTAGAAATAAGTCCTTTGTCGGAATCATTAGTTGTAAAGATTGTTTCCCAATTTACTATATCTCTATTTATCTTGGTTACAGTGGTTTTATCAGTGCAAAATCTTTTTAATTTAAAGTAGTCGAAATCATCTAGTTGATTTTTGGTGATGTTCTCCAACTCTTCTTTAGTCATAAACTGTTCCCCTTTCCATAGATCTGAGAGGTAAATTAGTCCTTGATCTTCTAATTTGCTTATAGTATTGTTTTTTATGTCTAAGTCCTGTAAACATTTGGATCTTATCTTGGTAAAGTGTGTTAGGTCTAATCTAGGTTTCTTCCATGCTAACTTCCAATTTTCCCAGCAATTTTTTTTTATCAAAGAGTGAGTTTTTAACCCAATAGGTGGACACTCTGAGTTTATCAAACAACCGATTACTATAATTGTCTCCTGCTATTTCACATAGTCTATTCCACTGGTCCACCACTCTATTTCTTAGCCAATACCAAACAGTTTTGATGACTGATGCTTTATAATATAATTTTAGATCAGGTAGGGCTAAGCCACCTTCTTTTGTGCTCTTTTCATTAATCTCCTGCCAATTCTTGACTTTTTATTTCTCCATATGAGTTTGCTTACATTTTTATTGGAATTTTGATTGGTTGGGCACTAAACAGGTAGTTTAGTTTTTGGTAGAGCTGTCATTTTTTATTATATTAGCTCTACCTATTCTTGAGCAGTTTATATTTGCCCAGTTATTTAAATCTGATTTAATTTGTGTGAGAAGTATTTTATAATTGTTTTCAAAAAGTTTCTGCATCTGTCTTGTCAAATAGACTCCCAAGTATTTTATATCGTCTGAGGTTGCTTTGAATGGGATTTCTCTTTCTAGCTCTTCCTACTGTATCTTGCTAGACATATATAGAAAAGTTGAAGATTTATGGGTGTTTATTTTATAACCTGTAACTTTGCTAAAATTGCTAATTGTTTCCAGTAGTTTTTTGGATGATTTCTTGGGATTCTCTAGGTAGACCATCATGTCATCTGCAAAGAGTGAGAGTTTTGTCTCTTCCCTCCCTATTCTAATTGCTCCAATTTATTTTCTTCTCTAATTGCTGAAGCTAACATTTCTAATATGATATTGAATAGTAGTGGTGATAATGGGCACCCTTGTTTCACCCCTGATCTTATTGGGAATGCGTCTAGACTCTCCCCATTGAATATAGTGCTTGTTGATGGTTTCAGATAGATACTACTAATTATTCTAAGGCACAGTCCTTTTATTCCTACACTCTCTAGTGTTTTTAGTAGGAATGGATGCTGTTTTTTGTCAAAAGCTTTTTCAGCATCTATTGATATGATCATATGATTTCTGATAGGTTTGTTATTGATATAATTGAGTATACTAACAGTTTTCCTAATATTGAACCAACCCTGCATTCCTGGGATAAATCCTACTTGATCATAATTATCCTGGTGATAAGTTGTAATCATGTTGCTAAGATTTTATTTAAGATTTTTGCATCAATATTCATCAGGGAGATAGGTCTATAATTTTCTTTCTTTCTTTTAACTCTTCCTGGTTTAGGTAACAGCACCATATTGGTTTCATAGAAACACTTAGGCAGAGTTCCATCTTTCCCTATTTTTCCAAAGAGTTTATATAGAATTCAAACAAATTGTTCCTTAAATGTTTGGTAGACTTTACTTGGGAATCCATCAGGCCCTGGAGATTTTTTTTTTTTAGGGAGTTCAATGATGGCTTGTTGAATTTCTTTTTCTGAGATAGGGTTGTTTAGGTATTTGATCTCTTCTTCATTTAACATGGGCAACTCATATTTTTGTAAATATTCATCCACTTCACTTAGATTATCAAATTTATTGGCATAGAATTAGACAAAATAATTTCAAATTATCACTTTAATTTCCTCCTCATTGGTGGTGACTTCATGTTTTCATTCATAATACTAACAGTTTGATTTTCTTCTTTCTTTTTTTTAATCATATTGAGCAGAGGTTTATCAATTTTATTGGTTTTTTCATAATACCAAATTTTAGCTTTATTAACTCAATAGCTTTTTTTTGCTTTCAATTTTAGTAATTTCTTTAATTTTAAGAATTTCTAATTTGGTTTTTTTTTTAAATAGAAACTTTAGATTTGTATTTATTTAGTTTGTTTGCAAGGCAATGGGGAAAAGTGGCTTGCCCAAGGCCACACAGCTAGGTAATTATTAAGTGTCTGAGGTTGCATTTGAACTCAGGTCTTCCTGACTCCAGGGCTGGTGCTCTATCCACTGTGCCACCTAGCTGCTCCTAATTTGGTTTTTAATTGGGGATTTTTGATTTGTACTTTCTCTAATTTTTTTAGTTGCATGTTTAGTGCATTGATTTCCTCTTTCCCCAATTTATTCATGTAAGCATTTAAAGCTATAATATATCCCCTGAGAGCCGCTTTGAATGAATCCTATAGGTTTAGGTAGGTTGTTTCATTATTATCATTATCTAGGATAACATGGTTAATTCTTTCTATAATTTGTTTTTTGGTCCACTCATTCTTTAAAATGAGGTTATTCAGTTTCCAATTGGTTCAGGGTCTATATCTCCTTGGTCCAATAATGCATATGACTTTTATTGCTTTGTGATCTGAGAAAGATGTATTCACTATTTCTGCCATTCTGCAGTTGATCATTAGGTTTTTATGTCTAGTACATGGTCATTGTTTTATAAGTTCCATGTACTGCACTGAAAATGGTATATTCATTTCTACCCCCATTCAATTTCCTCCATAAGTCTACTATATCTAGTTTTTCTAACAATCTATTTACCTCCTTAACTTTATTTGATGATTCAATTAATCTAGATCTGAGAGCAGGAGGTGGAGGTCTCCCACTAGTAGAGTTTTGCTGTCTATGTCTTCCTGTAGTTCTTTCAGTTTCTCCTCTAAGAATTTGGGTGCTGTCCCACTGGGTGCATATATATTCAGTATTGAAATCAGTTTATTGTCTGGTACCTTTTAGGAGGATAAAATTTCCTTCCTTATGTCTTTTAACGCTATCTATTTTTGCTGCTGCTTTGTCTGAGATAACGATTGCTACCCCTGATTTTTTTTACTTCAGCTGAAGCAAAATAAATTTTGACCCAACCTTTTACCTTTACTGTATAGGTATCTCTCTGCTTCAAATGAGATTCTTGCAAGCAGCATATTGTCCGATTCTGGTTTTTAATCCACTCTGCTTTTCGCTTACATTTTAAGGGAGAGTTCATCCCATTCACATTCAAAGTTATGATTACTAATTCTTTATTGCTTTCAATGCTTTGTTTCCTGTTTGTCTTTTTCCCCCTTCCTCCCCTTATCTGTATTCCCCAGTATTTTGTTTCTGTATACCACCCCCTTCAGTGTTTCCCTCCTATATCACCCCACCCCTTTCTTTCCCCTTTCCCTTTTTTCCCTTTTCCATTTCCTTCCCTTTGTTAGTTCCCCTTTTTTCCCCACTCCCCCTCCCTTTCTCCATCCCCCCCTCCCCCTTTCCCCTTTTACTACTTGAAAGGTTAGATGTTTTTTAAGTTAACTACATATGTGTAAGTTGACTTTAAGCCAAGTCTCATGAGAAGAAGATTCAGGGGTTTCTCATCTCCTCCCTTCTTCCCCTCTATTACCATATGTATTTTGTATCTCTTAGTTTAATGAGATTTTCCCCTTTCAATCACCTCCCTCCTCCCATCTCTTTCCTGTCCCCCTTTTTAAGGAGGTAGTGGTTTTTAGATCATTCTATCTGAGTCATAGAAAATTCTGAGTATCTGTCACTTCTAGCTAAGTACATTTTATTTAATAGAGTTAAAATTCTTGAGAATTATTAGACTCTTTCTCCCAAGTGGGGTTAAAGCAACTTCGTGGATAGGTCATGATTATCTATCACTTCTGGCTAGGCATATTCTCTCTATTAGAGTTACAATTCTCAAGATTTATGAGAATCTTTTTCCCCATGCTGGAATATAGCCAGTTCCAACTTATTGGATAGCAGTGTTTTTTTCTTTTACCACCCCCTTTTTTTTAACCTTTTGTCTCTTGAACCTCCTGTTTGATGTCCAAATTTTCTACTTAGTCCTGGTCTTTTGATCAGGAATTTTTGGAATTCTTCCATTTCATTGAATGTCCATCTTTTTTCCTGGGAGAGAAGGCTCAGCTTTGTGGGATAGTGGATTCTTGGCTGCATTCCAAGCTCCCTTGCTAGTTGAAATATCTCATTCCAGGCCTTTTGATCCCTTAATGTTGATGCAGCCAGGTCCTGCAAAATCCTTACTGTGGCTCCTTGATATTTAAATTGTTTCTTTCTGGCTGCTTGCAGGATTTTCTCTTTTATCTGACAGTTCTGGAATTTGGCCACAACATTCCTTCGTGTTTTCATTTTATGATCTATTTCTGGAGAGGATAGATGTATTCTTTCAATAATTACTTTTCCCTCTGCTTTCATGATTTCAGGGCAGTTTTCCATCACTAGATCCTGTAATGTTAAGTCCAGGCTTATTTTTTCTCTTCAATGTTTTCAGGAAGTCCAATAATTTTCAGGTTGCCCCTCCTCGAACTATTCTACAGGTCAGTGGCTTTGCTGATGAGGTATTTTACATTTTCTTCTATTCTTTCTATTTTTTTTATTTTGTTTAACTGGCTCATGCTGTCTCATGGAGTCATTAGTTTCTGCAGACTCCATTATTTTTTTTAGAGAGGAGTTTTCTTCATTAACCTTTTCCAATTCCTTTTCCAATTGATCAATTCTACTTTTGAAAGAGCTTTCCATTTGACCAGTTGAGGTTTTAAGAGAATTATTTTCTTTTTTGCATTTGCCCAATTCAGGATCTGAGAGAATTATTCTCATCTTGTATTTGTCCAATTGATGAGCTGAGAGATTTAGTCTCATTTTTTATTTGTCCAGTTGTATTTCTAAGGATTTGTTTTCTTGTTGCAAGGTATTAATTGTCTCTCCCAAATTTCCAGTTGTTTTTTAAACTCCTTCCTTATTTTTTTAAGGAAGTCTTTCTGTGCTGAAGACCAGATCATTTTCTTCTGAGATGTTCTAGGTCTCTCTGAGTTAGGGGCTTTCCCTTCCAAGAATTTTTCTATGGATCCACCTTTCTGCTTACCCTTCCTCGTTTTGTTAAGACTTTGAATTGGGGAGGGGCTGGTTCACTGGGGCTTGGGATCAATAGAGGCTTTACTCACTGAGTGAAGTTTCTCTAGCTGGCCAGTGGGAGGTGCTGGTTGCTTTCTCTGGAGTGTCTGTGACTTTGATTGAGGCTCTATCCTTTAGCTTGAAGGTAGGGGTTGGAGCTAATGAATCCTTTTGTCTTCAATCACTGGTGGGCTTTATCCTGGGATGAGGTAATTCCTCTCCCTATTGTCAGCTGGGCTGGTTCTTTTGCTCACTCACCTGTGCCTGAGGCAGAAGTAGTCTGCAATTGTTTGTTCTGGGGAAGAGGCCTCAGCTGCAGTGGAGGCATGGACTCAGAGTTCCTCAGACCAGCTCTCCTGCAGTAGAATTCTCCCCCCAGCCCTGTTGGCAAGCTCCAGAGGGTCAGTGTGCCTCTGTTCCCTAGTTGACTCAAGCCCCAGCCATCTAGCCCCACCACTGATCCAGTAGGTCCAGCTCTGGGGCCCTCAGACACCCCAGCTCTAATTCAGCTGTTAATCTGGTTGATCTGGGGCTGATCCACCCCCGGCACCCAGACTCACCCACCCACATTCGCCCAAGGCTGCTGAAGGGACAAATCCTGAGGTAGATGTTCTTTCTCCTGGCTTTTCTTTCTGGACTTTGTGGGTCAGATTTCTGTTAAGAGGTTTGTTTCATATGATAGACGGGAAAAGATCAGGAGACTTTAGAACTCTTCCTGTCTTCTCTCTGCCACCTTGGCTGGAAGTCATACTCATGCTATTCTTAAGTGCCTATTAATTGCCCCCTTTTCCATAACCTTTTCTTTTCTTTTTTTTTTCTTTTTCTTTCTCATTTTTATAAAGATCATTTTTTTTCCTCTAAACATCCTAAGTGAATTAAAAACAAATCCCTTTACATACTGCAAGCTTAGTAGTCATGTTTAGAAGATCAAGTGTGACAAAAGATCCACCCAAAAGCATAACTAGAATATAAGGCAGAAAGACTAATCCAGGAAGTGGTATGAATAATATCAAATTACCATTGATATTTTCTAAAGTGGCAAGATTATAAAGAAGAGGTAGTGGAAGGTGAACAGGGATCTGTCCTTCAGCGAAAATGCAGAGAGGATAATATATCCAATTTTTGTACAGGCAGACATATAAAGATAAGCTTACTTTTGGTTAATGGATTAACTTCCTATCTAGAAAGAAAGAAGGATGTTTAGAAAGTAGAGAAGCTTATACAGATCTATGCCACAGGAGGAAAGATAATAGACAGGGGACTAAAGATCTGGTTCCAAATGGCCAGGAAATGAGGAAAGTTATACAGAAAACTGAGACAGGTAGGGCAAAGCTGAGAAGAAGGGTGCTATCATTAGAAATTTAATGGCAGAGATCTTTGGGTAAAAGAACACAGCACATAATATTAATATATATATATATATATATATATATATATACATAGATACATACAGATGTATCTATGTACATATTCTGAGTCATTTGTCAGACAGTGTACAGAAAAATGGTTAACATATTTCTCAATCTATGCAATCATAAAAACATTTTAAAGATTTTGTTAGATTAATAAAAACATGTTTATATTGCTATGACTTTTGGCCGAAAAAATTCTGAACAAAAATCCAGAAGGATGTTTTGTTTTTTTATTATTCTAATGTCTTTTGCCAGGTTAAAATATATTTTTCAGGTGACAGAACTGCTCCTTTGAAAACATACCCTATCCTGCTTGGCATATTAAGTTAAGTCACATGACAGTCGACAAGTGATCATGTTCATGTCTATTTGCAAATACATTTTGCCAAACCATTCCAATAAACTTTATTGTACCAAGAAATTTATTTCCTCCTTTGATGTTATGATTTGTGTCTTCATATTCATACTTAATATAATTTAAAATATTTCTTCTAGAGAACTGTAATGTGGGGGGGAAATTGTTATTTAAATCATATATTAATATAGAAAGTCAGATATTTCTCTAGTTTTTCCAATTGCTGAAAATTTCATAGGAACCTCCTTAATATACATTTTTAAAATTGCAAGAAGTACATTATAAAGGATCATATGGACAAGGAACTATCTTAAAGAAAGGTGAAAGGAATGAATATTTATGTAATATCAACTTTATTTCAGGCATTATATTAAGTGCTTTTGCAAATATCTGATTTGATTCTTATAGCTATGGACAGTTGAGTTTATAAACAGGCCACACTGGCAAACTTGATGGGCTCTCTTTTAGGGTAAACATATGTGTGTGTGTGTGTATATATGTACATATATATATATATATATATATATATATATATATATATATATATACATTTAATTCCAAAATTTAGAATTTAGAATAATTCAGATTGTAGTTAGACCTTAAGAGTTTACTTACTTATACATGAGTGTTATCAATTTTATTGGAAAATGAATAGGATGTTCTCTCTTAAGTCAGTGTAAATGCTGACCCTGCTCTTGATCTTTAGCAATATTATCAATAAATAATATTCCTACAACCATGATGCTGTAGTTAGTATACATTAAAAGCAAAAAGATATGAGCAATCAATAAAAATATATTCAGTTTCTGCCACATGAAGGTGCCACATAAAGCACATCCAGTTATTTTGTCCTGGTAAAGAAATAATTATTATTTTTTCAATAGAGGAAAAAACATTTAGTGAGCTGTGGTAAGAGATGACAGAGTCAACTCTAACCTACTTATGAGAACTAATTTCTAAATTTTCAGTGTCAGCAACAACTAATCTGTACATCCTAAAGGATATAGCCCTTGCCTGACACAAAAATGGCATTCCTTTTTAGATCATTAGTCCATTGACCTTGGTCTAAATTTAATTATCACTTCAGGTTTCTAAAGGTTCCTTGACTTGCAGCTCAAAAATTCTACCAAACTTTGACCTTTTCATTGAAAATGTTTCAGTCTTCCATTTTGTTAAAGGTCATATTTCTCCTTGTAGAACTATATTCGTTTTTTATAGGGTAAGTTATTCTTGGTTGTAACGTCTTTTACATTTACCTTTTAAACATCTTGTTCCAAGATTGTATTTTCTTTGCTCTAGTTGCAGTGAAGTCTTATGTCATCTGACTGTGGCTCCTTAGGACCTTCTCGCTTCTTGTACCTTTTCTCCTTGGCAATGAAATGCCAAGGAAATTTTAGCCTGGGATTTCTTTTAGGAAAATGATCTTTTTTTCTTCTTGTTTAATTCTTACTTTATCCTTTTGTTTTAATATTTGAGGAAAATTTTGCTAGCTTTTTTTATTTGGTCCTGGTTTCAAAGAAATCCAATGACACTTTTGTACTAGGGGATTGACCCATGACTAATCAGTCACTAGGAACATACTTAGTCCAGTGCAATAAATCACATGAAAACTATAGGTAAAGTACCAGGTCTAGTAATTTATAATGATTTGGAAAAAACCAAAAGGTCTGACTTTTTACTTCATAGTATGTGTAGATATTCGGTATCTATTTCCTTTATACTTATAGAAAGTTTAAAGTTAAAAGATAAATGATACCTCTATTAATGTGAATGAAAGACCTTTTGCTTATATGTTGAGCCAAACATGAATATTCATTTAGAAGGAACTAACTCTTGACAGGCTTAGAGTCAGGAAGGTAAGAACTGAAATTGGACCTTAGATATTTAATAACTCTGTTACTCTGCACAAATCAATAAACCTCTGTCTGCCTCAGTTTCCTTATCTGTAAAACTGGGATAATAGTAGTACTTATATCCTAGAGGTATTGTGAGGATCAAATGATATAATAACAACTTTGCTTAGTACAATGCGTGAACATAGTATTTATAATATAAATGTTTATTATTTTTGTTACTCTGCCAAAGAATTTTCTCTTATAATGAGTGTTGGGACTAAAGAATATTAAGTGCTGTGATCTTTGTAATGGGTAGAGACATCTTCAGCCTTTACCTTATTACCTGGGTTGATTCCACTTTATCTGTGATTTCATGAACAAGTTGTTTGTTCTCTTACATTTGTGTCTAGTATTTCCTACTTTATGATATTCAAAAGTACTCCACATATTTAGTGATGGTAATCCATATCATAATATCATAATAATAACCAGAAGGACTGAGTTAAACAACAAATTTCTTTAACAGTTGAGATTCCAACTACTGTAGATTTGTCTAGTGACTATACAAGTTCAGAAATGAAGTGGTGGGAAAATGTTCCTGCCTTAATTCATACTAAAAAAATAAACACATAGTAATGTGTGTGTGTGTGTGTGTGTGTGTGTGTGATGAGACATTTGCATCTGGGAGATAAGGAAGTTTCCTGCAGGATCCTATAACAAAGAAATTTGCCATTCTCATTGGTTGATTCTTGTCTTCTGTTATTGAAAAAGACTAAAATGACATCACTATATCAGACCAATATGAGCTCAGAATGCTCTGACATAGGTAATCACAAAGAGTCCTTTTGAGCACCTAGGTGATTACTCTGAACTCACCCATCTTATATATCCTTTAAGCTGTTGCAGTTTTGCCTTTCTCATAGAACTCTGCACCCAATTTGATGAGGGTACACTGTGCTGGGTTTTCCTGTGCTTGTTTCTTCCCGTTCTATATAATCAGTTTCAAAGTTCTTAAGAGAAACTTTCATCATGTCCTTTTATTGATTCTTCTGACCCTTCTGTGAGTTCTCCATAAAATACCTTGTTGGCAAGCATATGTTTGGCATTTAAGCAATGTGACTAGCCCAACATTGTTTTGCTCTCTATATTAACATTTGAATGGTTGGTAGTTTAGTTTAAATAATGCCCTCAGTGTTGGATAGCTTATCTTGCCAAAAGATCTTTAGAATCTTCCCAAGACAATTTAAATGAAAAACAATTCAATTTCCTGGTATGGTGCTGGCAGTCTGTCCAGGCTTCACAGCAGACTACCTATCATTTTCATAAGGTTTTCTATTTTGCAATCCCCCCCCCCAATAGAAGGAAGTCTGGTATTCTTTACATTGTTTCCATGCTATACATTGATCAAAACTGAATGTGTTGAGAGAGAAATCATATCCTTGAGCAGAAAATAAAATGTTGGAGATAGCAAAATTATGTGGTACATAAGACATTGTTTTTTAAAAAAATTGAAGGTAATAGACTTGGTCTTTGTTTAAACTCCACAATTCTTTCTCTGCCTACAGATGGTATTTTCCCTTTCATGTACTCTAAAATTGTCCCTGATGATTGCATTGATGGAATGAGTAAGTCCATTAAGGTTGATCATCACTCCTGTCTTACTGTTCTTCTGGTTCTGTTCATCTCTCCCAATAACAGTTCATTCAAGTCTTTCCAGGCTTCTCTGAAATCCCATCCCTCTTGGTTCCAAATAGAATAATGGTGTTTCACAACATACATATACAATAATTTGTTCAACCATTCCCCACTTGATGGATATTCACTTGATTTTCAATTCTTTGCTACCACAAACAGAGCTGCTGTGAATTTTTTGTATAAGTGGTGTTTTTTTCCTTTTTTCATGATTTCTTCAGGGTATAGTCCCAATAGTGGTATTGTTGGATCAAAAGGTATGCACATTTTTATTGCCCTTTGAGCATAATTCCAAATTGCTCTCCAGAAAGGTTGGATGAGAACACAGATCCAACAACAAAGTATTAGTGTCCCAGATTTCCCACATCACTTCCAACATTGAAAATTACTCTTTCTGGTCATACTGGCCATACTGAGGTGCCAGATGGTACTTCAGAGCTGCTTCAATGTGCATTTCTGTAATCATTAATGATTTAAAGCAATTTTTCATATGACTATTGATCACTTTGATTTCCTCATCTGTAAATTGCCTTTGCATAGCCTTTGACCATCAATCAATTGGGGAATGGCTTGGTTTTTTATAAATTTGATTCAGTTCTCTATATATTTTAGAAGTGAGTCTTTCATTAGAAATACTAATTATAAAAATTGTTTCCCAATTTACTACATTTCTTTTAATCTTGGTTACAGTGGTTTTGTTTGTGGAAAAACATTTTCATTTAATGTAATCAAAACTTTCTAATTTGTTTTTAATGGTATTCTCTATCCCTTCCTTGGTCATAAACTGCTTCCTTTTCCATAGATCTATATTTTGTCATAGGTAAACTATTCCTTGATCTCCTACTTTTCTTACATCTAAATCCTGTACCCATTTTGATCTTATCTTGGTATTGGGTGTAAAGTATTCATCTAATCCAAGTTTCTCACATATTAACTTCCAATTTTCATAGCAGTTTTTATTGAAAAGAGAGAGTTCTTATGCCAGAAGCTGGACTCTTTGGGTTTATCAAATAGCAGGTTATTAACAATTGTTTCCTGCTATCTCTTTTTGCATTTAGTCTATTCCACTGATCCACCAGTCTGTTTCTTAGCAAATACCAAAGAGTTTTGATGCCTGATAATATAATTGTATATCCGGTAGGGCTAAGCTACCTTCTTTTGCACTTTTTTTTTCATTAAATCCTTGGATATTCTTGACTTTTTGATTCTCATATGAATTTAGTTACATTTTTTTCTATCTCAATAAAGTGATTTTTTTGGAAGTTTGATTGGTAAGGCACTAAATACATAGTTTCATTTAGATAGAATTGTCATTTTTATTATGTTAGCATGGCCTATCCACGAGCAGTTGATAAATGTCCAGTTATTTAAATCTGATTTTATTTGTGTGACAAGTGTTTTAATGGTTGTTTTCATAATTTCTGTGTTTGCTTTGTCAGGTAGACTCCCAAGTATTTTGTATTGTTAGAAGTTTTTTTAAATGGAATTTCTCTTTTTAGCTCTTGCTGCTTATACATTCAGTTTAGTAGTCAATCTAACACTTCTCTCCCATACTTTCTTTGGGAGTCTCCCAAACACTGGCTAGTTCTGGCAATATGGGTGCCAACCTCATTATTAATGTGTAGTTTCCTGCAAAGTATACTGTAAACTTATGGACAGTATTCTAAACTTCTCTATTTCTGTGGTCAATGGTTCTACATATGGATGGTGTGATGCTGATTGATGGAGCATCTGTGTTTGCTTGTTGTTGTTAGGTCAAATTTAGCACAAGTAGCAAAGAATTGATCCATTCTTTTGCCTCTCAACTTCAAAGACTGCATTGGGTGCACAATCATCTGCAACAAGAAAGTCATGTACCAACACTCCTTCCATTTTGGTCTTGTCTTGTAGCCTTTTCAAGTTGAATAATTTACTGTCTGTAGGGTAGTTAACCTTGAGGCCATGTTCATCCTCAGTGAAGGTATTTGATAACATGGGTGAAAACAACATGCTAAAAGGCATGGTAGCAAGGACACAGCTTTGTTTCATTCCATTGGTGACTGAGAATCACAAGAGCATTGTCCACTATTGATATACAATAGTGAGGAACTTCTCTGGGCAACCAAATTTTAACATTCTTTGGTCATATCTACATTGTACTCAGACTTTTATTCTGTTTCTGGCATTTTTCTTGCAGTAGTGGGGTCACAAACACCATCTTACCTTTCTTTGACTCTTTCTGAAATCATACTGCTTCTCAGGGAGGTGACCATATTCCAGGTGAAGGATCAGTCTTACAAGGTAAAACCTAACAAGGTAAGGATCTTACCATCAATGACTAAAAGAGAAACACCTCTGTGGTTGACTCCAGTGATTGTCATTTGTCCATTTGTGGAAACATAGAATTTGACATTTCCATTTGTAGAATATCAAAAGTCTTCAGTAATCTATATAAGTAGGAAATACTACACACAATGACAGGGTAATCTATTTCCTTTACCTTTGTAGAGGTGGACAAGGGAGGCATCCTTGAATTTCTGGGGGATAACTTCTTAATGAGATATAACTTAGAGAATTTCAATCAGTTTTTATATGAGCAACAGATGTCCCCCCACATCGTAAATCTCAGCTGAAATAGAATCAGTATGAGGTACTTTGCCACATGAGAGGAGCATAATGGCATTCAATACTACTTCTTTGGTTGGAATTCAGCTAGGGATAAATAAACTTCAATTTGAGGTAAAAAAGCCAATGGTTTTAATATTGATTGTTGACAGTCTGTTAAGAATGTTAAGGGAAGTTCAGTCACCTCTCTAGGATCATGTTCTTATAACTAATAAATGTGATTTCAACAGCACTGAGTAGTTGAGATACATCATATGTCTTTGGCCCATGAATAGCATTCAAGGCATCATAAAAGCATTTTGGATTGTTGCTATCTGAATAAAACTGAATTTCATCTGCTATTTTATTGGTCAAAAATCCTATATCTCTCCAAAGTTTCACTTGTCCCTTAATTTTTTTTTAAAAAATTTAATTTAATTTATTTAAGGTAATGGGGTTGAATCACTTGCTCAAGGTCACACAGTTAGACAATTATTAAGTGACTGAGGCCAGATTTGAACTCAAATCCTCCTGACTCCAGGGCTAGTGCTCTATATACTGCACCACCTGGTTACCCTGTGCCTTACTTTTGATGGAATTAAATGTTGCCTTTTTTAAAAATTGATTTATCTTTCCAAATACATGTTATGAATGTTATTCAGTATTTATTCATATACCTATGTATATTTTGAAGTTATGAAGTTACAAAATTTCCTTCCACTTTCACTTCCCACACTGCTCCCCTCAGCAGCAATAAATGCTGCCTTCTTAGAAATGTATGAACTATACTGCTGGAAAATCCTGCAGAGTTCTCATTTCTCAGTTAGCAACTTCTGTATTTCTGCATTTTCATCAAACCAGTCCTGATGGTTGTAAGTGTTCTGTCTCAGATGAGCAAATGCAGTCCTTTATACCAAATCTCTGAAAGCTGCCCACTCCCTTTCTGTCCACTGTTGCCAACTGTGTGTGTTGGCACAGCTTTCCCTCCTGTTAGCAACAAACTGTTCCAGTTCAGAGATGCACTCTAATCTCTTGACATTAATTCTTCAGGTAGTCAATTTTACCTTGGGATTGCTAATCTGAAATTTTAGAATTCACACTTTTCATTTTATATGATGATAGTATTTGGTTTTCTTCTATTTTTTAAATCAAATTGACCAAAGATATATGTAATTCGTTGCTTTTCTGCAAAACCGACTCTTAGTTTTATTTATTAATTCAACATTTTTCTTACATTCAGTTTTATTAATCTTTCCTTAGATTATCAGAATTTCAAATTTGGTATTTAATTGAGGATTTTTAATTTGTTTTTTTCTCTGATTTTTTTAAATTGCATGCCAAATTCATTCAGCCTTTCTCTGTTTTATTCTTGTAAACATTAAGAGAAATAAAATTTGCCCTAATAACTTCTTAGGCTGCATCCCACAAATTTTGTATGACATCTCATTGTTATTGTCTTGAATGAAATTATTAAATTATTGATTAGTTCCATGAGTTGTTTGAGCCATTCATTCTTTAAAAGTGTTAGTTAGTTTTCAATTAAATTTTAGCATCTCTTTCCATGGACATTTATTACATGTAATTTTTATTGCATCATGCTCTGAAAAGGATGTATTAAATATTTCTGCTTTTTTTCTCTTTGATTGTGATATTTTATGCCCTAATACATTGCCACTTTTTGTGTAGTCATGTACTACTGAGAATAAAAGGTGCATTCCTTTCTATCACTATTCATTGTCTCCAGAGATCAATTATAACTAACTTTTCTAAAATTCTATTAATCTTTTTAACTTCCTTCTTGGTTATTTTGTAGTTAGATTTATCTAATTCTAATAAAGGGAGGTTGAGTTTCTCCCTCTGGTGGAGTTTTCTTATAGTTTTTAATGAGATCTGTTTTTGCCTTTGCTTTGTCTCAGATTGAGATTTCAATCCCTACTTTTTTATTATATTGTAGAATTCTGGTTTTTAATACACTCTACTATCTGTTTTCTGCTATGGGAGGTTCATACCATTCACATTACAATTATGACCACTAATTCTATATTTTCCTGCATCCTACCTTCCTTGGTTATACTTTAGTCTCTCCTTTCCATTTTGTTTTTCATCTCTTGGATATAGAATAGTGGCATTGTCAAGTCAAAGATCATGCAGGGTTTTGTAGTCTTTTGAACATAGTTCCCAATAGCTCTGCAGAATGATTGAATCAGTTCACAGCTTCACTAATGATGCAGTTTCCCTACAATCCCTCTAACATTTAACATTTTCTTTTTCTGTCCTAATCGAATAAGTGTAAAGTAGTATCTCAGAATTGTTTTAATTTGCTTTTCCCGAATCAATATTGTGTTAGAATATTTTTATGGTTATTCATAGTATTGATAATTTCATCTGAAAATTATTTCTTTTCTCTGATCATTTATCAATTGGGGAATGACTGTAACTTTTACAAACCTGACTAAGTTCTCATATAGTCTGAGAAAAGAGGCCCTTTTCACAGAAATGTGCTCCAAAAATATTTTTTAAGCTATTGTTAATTGTATTACTCTCCATTCTATTCCCCCCGTGTATTATATTCTCTCTTCTTTCACTCTGGCCCAAATCAAGTGTTTTGCTTCTGACTATTCACTCGCCTAATCTGTCTTTCCTTTCAACATTCCCCCTCATTCCCTTCCCTTTTTTACTTTTCTGTAGAATGAGATCTAAACTCAAGTGAGTGTGTACGTTATTTCATCTCTGATCCAATTCTAATGAAAATAAAGTTCCTTCACTCCCCTTTGGCTTTCCCTTCTTCCCCTCCATTGAAAAAGTTTTTGTTTTCTGTTTTTATGTGAGATAATTTACCCTATTATACTCCTTGCCTCTTTCTCCCCAAATATTCACTTCACCCCATAATTATATTTTTAGATAACATCCCTTCATCTTTCCAAGTAAGAATATAAACAGTTCAAGATTATTAAGTCCCTTATTATTTCCCTTTCCTATTTACCTTTTAATGCTTCTTTGAGCATTGAATATAAAGATCAAATTTTGTTTTCAGCTCTGTTCTTTTTATAGGGAAAATTTGAAATTTCACCTATTTCATTTAATTTTCATCTTTTCCCCTGAAGGAGTATGTTATTTTATTGGAAAAGTGATTCCTTTATTTATTTGTTTGTTTGTTTGTTTGTTTGTTTACTTATTTATTTACATCCATTTGCACGTGCATATTTTCAAGTTGCAAAATTTCCTTCTTCCTACCCCCCCCTAAACAGCGAAGAGTCAGGTTAGCATTGTACATACATATTTTGATAAATATATTTACAGATTAATGTTAGTAATTTTCAGTATGAGGAATAAGGATTAAGGGAAAGAGATACATAAGAAATGATTTTTATGAAGTGTTCACATTCTGAAGGTTGTTTTGTGTGTGTGTTTTTGTGTGTTTGTGTGTGTGTGTGTGCATGTGTATGTGTGTGTTTGTATGTGTATTGTTTTGTTTTGTTTTTCTCCTTCTGGGTGGGGCTATCATAGTCCCTAGTCTGTCTAATACAGTTCTCCTAGCTCTCTGAACTTCTGAGAGGAGCTGCTTCTACCAAGGATATTCATTACATAATGTTGTTGCTAATTTGTACTTTGTTCTATTAGCTCTACTCCCTTCACTCAGCTCTCTAGAGTCTAATCATTTACAGTTTCTTATCAAACATTAATATTCCGTAGTATTCTTGAATCATAACCTGTTTAGTCATCCCCTAATTGATAGGCATCTCTCCAATTACCAATTCTTTGCCACTACAAAAAGGACTACTATGAATATTTTGGAACATGTAGGACTTAGCCTTTTTTATATAATTTCTTCTAGATATAGATCTAGTAGTGGAATTGCTGGGTCAAAGGGTATGAACGGTTTTATTACTCTTTGGGCATAATTCCTTATTGCTCTCCAGAAAGATTGGATCTGTTCATAATTCCACCAGCAATGCATCAATGTCCCAATTCTCCCACAACCACTCCAACATTGATCATTTTCTCTTTTTATCATCTTGGCCAACCTGATAGGTGTGAGATGATACCTAATTGTTGTTTTAATTTGCATTTCTCTAATCACTAATGATTTGGAACATTTTTTCATATGATCATAATAACTTTAATTTCTTCACTTGAAAACTGTCTGTTCATATCCTTTTGACCATTTATCAATTGGGGAATGAATTGTGACCTTATAAATTTGATGCAGTTCTCTATATATTTTAGAAATGAAATCTTTATCAGAACACCCTATCAGTGAAAATTGGTTCCTAGCTTTCTGCTTTCCTTCTAATTTTGACAGTATTGATTTTTAATAGTGCAAAATTGTTTCAATTTAATATATTCAAAATCATTCATTTTGTATTTCATAGTATGTTTGGTCATAAATTTATCCCCTTTCCTTAGATTTGATAGATAACAGATTTCTTGGTCTATTGATTTATCTGTGGTATCACCCTTTATGCCTAAATCCTGCATCCACTTTGACTTTATTTTGGTATAGGGTGGATAGGTGATTCTACTGAATTTGCCTTCTGGAATATTCCAAGGACAACTAACCTTTAATGCAGAATTTTCTAAATCTTGTGTTATCTTGAGTGTATCTCCATGATGTTTCATTCTGACTGCTTACAATATTTTTTTCCTTTTATGAGAGCTCTGGAATTTACTTATAATATTCCTTAGAGTTTTCATTTTGGAATCCCTTTCTGAAGTGATCAGTGGATTCTTACAATTTCTATTTTATCAGGAAATATCAGGACATTTTTCCCTGATAATTTTTTGAAAGATCATATCTAAGAAATTTTTTTGATCAGGTCATTTAAAACTTTTTGAATTATCTCTCCAAAATTTATTTTCCACATCAGTTGTTTTTCCAATGAAAGATTTCACATTATCTTCAATTTTTTTTAAATCTTTTGGGGCTTTTTGGTTTCTTAATTCTTCATTGTAATTAGCTTCTATTTTTAAGGAATTATTTTCTTCAGTATCTTTTGTATTTTGAACTTGGGCAATTCTACTTCTTAACATTCTTCTCTTTAGTGAATTTTTATGTTCCTTTTTCTATTTGGACAATTATACTTATTAGCGCATTCTTCTGATTAACTTTTTAAACCTCATTTACCATTTGACTTCATCTGTTTTTTAATGTGCTGTTTTCTTCATAATTATTTTGTGTTCATTTACCAGTTGCTGACTCACTGTTAATGATTTTCTTGAATCCTTCTCATTTCTCATTCCTAATTTTTCTTCTGCTTAGCTTATTTGATTTTCAAAATCCTTTCTGAACTCTTCGATGATCTGGAACCAGTTTTTCTGCTTTGACTTTTTACCTTCTGTGTGTTTTGAACTTCCTTGTCACCACAGTAACTTTATATCATTAATTATCTTTTATTCTATTGTTCGCTCATTTCCCCAACCTATGGCTTAATTTTAACTCTTTGTTAATTTAGGTCTTTATTTCCATGGTAGAGGGCACATTGTCCAAAGTTTCTGGGGGTTTGTGCAGTTATTATTAGAGATAATTCTGAAGACCTATAAACTTTCAATTCTTCTGAGGAGATATGATCTAAATAGAAATGTGTACTACTCTCTTGGCCTGTGCTCTGGTATGTGGACAAGAAATCTTTTCTGTCCTGATACAGTGAGGAAGATCCCTACTCTCCTGTGGCTACAAACCCTATTATGCTATTGTTCCTCTTCTTCCTGGGACTTTGACCCAGATCCAAGTATAGGCAAAGAAATAGAGTCCTTCCTCAGTGACAGCAAAAAGATTACTGTAATCTCCTTTTGACCACCTTCACATCTATGGGATGAGAGTTTTGGAAATAGATTCTATTGCTGCTGATTCAGTAGTTCCTAAGGTTTGTTTATTTATTTGTTTGTTTTTTTCTTTATTTGTCTATTTTCATCCATATACACATGTATATTTTTAAGTTACAAAATATCCTTCCACTCTTCCTTCTCATCCACCTCCTCCAGCAGTGAACAGTCAAGTTAGCATTGTACATACATATTTTGGTTAAAAATGTTTACTGATTACTTATTTACATATGAGGAATTAGGATTAAGGGAAAAGGATATATAAGAAATAATTGTTATAGTGTTCATCAGATTCTGAAAGATTTGTCTGTGTGGGTGTGTGGGTGGATTTATTCTGTTTTGTACTGTTTTTTTTCTTCCTCTAAATGGGTATAACATTGTCAATGGCCAGTCTAATACAGTTTTCCTAGCTCTCTGAACTGCTAAGAGGAGCTGCTTCCATCAAGGTTGTTCATTTAACAATGTTGTTGTTAATATGCACTTTGTTCTCTTGGTTCCACTCCTTTTGCTCAGCATCAGATCCTGAAAGTCATTCCATGTTTCCCTAGAGTCTGACCAATTATTGTTTCTTATAGAACAATGTTATTCCATAATATTCATGTACCATACCTTGTTTAAACATTCTCCAATCGATGACCATCCCTTCAATTTACTATTCTTTGCCACTATAAAAAGGACTACTATGAATATCTTGGATCAGGACTTTTCCCTTTTTTTATATTTTCTTCTGAATATAAAGCTAGAATTGGAATTACTGGGCCAAAGGGTATGAACAGTTTTATTGCTCTTTGGGCATAGTTCCATACTGCTCTCCAGAAAGGTTGGATCTGTTCACAACTCTACCAGCAATACATCAATGTCCCAATCATCCCTCAACCTCTCAAACATTTTCTCATCTTGGTCAATTGATAGGTGTGAGGTGATACAGCATTGTTGTTTCAATTTGCATTTCTCTAATCAATAATGATTTGGAATATTTTTGATTTTATATATATATATAGTTTTAATTTCTTCATTTGAAAACTATCTGTTCATTTTCTTTGACCATTTATCAATTGGGGGATGACTTGTGGAGTTATAAATTTGATGCAAGTTATCTATATATTTTAGAAATGAGACCTTTATATCAGAACTCCTAGTTGTGAAGATTGTTCCCCAGCTTTCTGTTTTGCTTCTAATTTGGGCAGCATTTATTTTAATAGTTCAAAACTCTTGTATTTAATATAGTCAAAATTATTCATTTCATAGTTCATAATATGCTCTAATTCTTGTTTGGTCATAGATTTATCCTCTTTCCAAAGATCTGATAGTATTTCTTGGTCTAATAATTTATCAGTGGTGTCACTCTTTATGTCTAAATCCTGCACCCATTTTTGACCAAATTTTGGGACAGTGTGTGAGATGTGGATCAATACCTAGTTTTAGTCATACTGTTTTCCAATTTTCCCAACAAATTTTGTCAAATAGTGAGTTCTTATCCCAGAGATTGATGTCTTTAGTTTTTAAAAAAGCAGATTCCAATAGTCTTATACTGCAGTTTCTTTTGAACTTTTCCCAATCCACTGATCCATTACTCTATTTCTTATCCAGTGTCAGGCAATTTTGAGGATTTCCAATTTATAATATAATTTTAGATCTGTAGAGTTGGCCACCTTCCTTTACATTTTTTTCATCAATTCCCTTGCTATTCGTGACCTTTTGTTGTTCCAGCTGAATTTTGTTACTATTTCTTCTAGCTTAGTAAAATGATTATTTGATAGTTTGATTGGTATGGCACCAAAAAAAAATTTAATTTGGGTAGAATTGTCATTTTTATATATTAGCTCAACCTAACCATAAGCATTTGACATTTTAACAAATATTTAGATTTGACTTTATTTGGTTGGGAAATGTTTTATAATTGGGTTCATACAGTTTCAGGAATTGGAATTTCTCTTGATCTTGGGCTTTGTTGTTCATAAATAGAAATGCTGATGATTTATATGCAATTATTTTATATATATCTTGCTATTTTTCTGAAATTGTAGTTTGAAGGAGTTTTTTAGATGATTTTCTTGGGTTTTCTAGGTATACCATCATATCATCTTTAAAGAGTGAAACTTTTGCTTCCTCATTGCCTATTATGATTCCTTCAATTTCTTTTTCTTCTCTTATTGCTACTGCTAGCATTTCTAATCTTATATTGAATAGTAACGGTGATAGTGGGCATCCTTGTTTCAGCCCTGAATTTATTGGAAATGCTCCGAGTTTACTACCATTAAATATAATATTTGTGGGTGGTTTTAGATAGATATTATTTATTATTTTAAGGAAAAATTCAATTTATTCCTATAATTTCTAGTGTTTTTAAAAGGAATGGATGTGGTATTTATCAAAGGCTTTTTCAGGTTTTATTGAGATAATTCAGCATCTATTGGTTTTGCTATTGATATGTTTAATTATATGGAGTGTTTTCTGATTGTTAAACTATCCCTGCTTACCTGGCATAAATCCTACCTGTTCATGTTGTACAATCTTAGTAATAACTTCTTTATTCTCATTGCTAAAAATTTATTTAAGATTTTTATATCAATTTTCATTAGGGAGATTGGTCTACAAATTTGTCTATTTTGTTTCTTCCTGGTTTAGGTGTCAGCACCATGTTGGTGTCATAAAAAGAATTTGGTAGAACTCCTTCTTCTCTTATTTTTAAAAATAGTCCATATGGAATAGGAATTGTTCCTAAGGTTTACTATTGGTTTGCTGGGAGCAGGGCTACACTTGTTTGGCCTATCCTGGATTATGCTCCACTTTCACCCTGATATGACAGATTTTTCCTACTGACCATCTAAATTGTTTTTTTGTGTATCTGAGCTGAGAGATCTGGAAGCCACCACTGTTGACATTGATTCACTCTTCTGAAGCCCTGCCCACTGTTATGCTGGTCTCAGGCTGCACTATCATGGCCTATGCTGGAATGTGTTCCTCTCCCGCCCTGGTTTGACAGACCTTCCTGCAGACAATCCAAGTTTTCTTTGCTGGAAAATTGTTTTACTCCAAATTTTGTAGGTTCTATCACTCTAGAGTTTTCTTAGTCATTCTTTAAAGGGATTGAGGGAAGTGCCTTTACTCTGCCATCTTGACTCCACCTCTGTCCATCTCTATTTCAGCCAAATTATCCTTCTCTCTCTCTCTTTCCTTTTACCCTGTCCCTCCACAAAAATGTTTTGCTTCTTACCACCACCTTCCTTTATCCTCTTTCCTTTCTATCACACTCCCTTATTATAATTCCCTGACCCACCTACTCCCATGTAGGGTAAAAGAGATTTCTACAGACACTTGATAATTACCTAGCCATGAGGCCTTGGGCAAGCTGCTTAACCCCATTTGCCTTGCAAAAAAAAAAAACCCTTAAAAAAAAAGAGAGAGATTTCTATAGCTTACTGAATATGTATTTTTTTTGTTTTATTGATTCTTGATATTTTTGGAATCCTTTCCTTCACCTTACTTAATTGTAATTTTTAAGGAATTATTTTCTTCAGTGAGCTTTTCTACATTATTTTATATTCTTAATTGAATTTTTTTGGAATATCTTTTTTCCATTTGTTAAATTCTGTTTTTCATAATTTTCTCTTCAGTTAGTGGATTTTTGTGTTTCTTTTACCTGTTGGACTATTCTGTGGTAAAGTGTTCTTTTTTCTTTCTTTCTTTCTTTCTTTCTTTCTTTCTTTCTTTCTTTCTTTCTTTCTTTCTTTCCCTTTCCTTCATTTTTCCCCAGTAACATGTAAACACAATTTTTAACATTCTTTTCTAAGCTTTTAGTTCCAAATTCTCTCTCTTCCTCCTGCCACACCCAAACCTCTTTGAAAAGTCTAGCATTTCAGTATAGATCCATATATAGATAGATAGATAGATAGAGATATAGATATACAGATATGTAGCAAAGCAAAACATTTTCTTAATAGTCTTATTGTGAAAGAAAACAAAATTAAAAAAACCTCAAGAATCAAGTAAAAAAAAAGTATGTTTCACTCTGTATTTAGATAACATCAGTTATTTCTCTAGGGTGAATAACATTTTTCATCAAAAGTCCTTTAGATCTTGTCTTGAATAATTGTATTACTGGGAATAGCTAAGAAATTCAAAGCTGATCATCATAAGATATTGCTGCTACTTTGTATTCAGTACCTCTCACTTTGCATCAGTTCACATAAACCTTTCCAGGTTTTTCTGAGAGCATCCTGTTCATTCTTTGCCACAGTAGAGGTGAATTCCATAACAACCACATACTAAAATATGTTTATCAATTTGTCAGTTAATGGGCATCTCTTCAATTTCACACTCCTTGCCATATTTCTAACATATAGGTCCTTTTCTTTTTTTAATCTCCTTTGTGATACAGATCTAGTAGTTGCATTGCTATAACAAAGAATATCCATGGTTTCAAAACTCTTTGGGTATAGTTTTAAACTGCTCTAGAAAATGATCCATTTAATTCACAACTCTACTAACAATATATCAATGTCTTATTTTTCTCCCATCCCTTCCAATATGTGTCATTTGACTTTTCTGTCCTATTAGTCAGTCTAATAGATTTTAGGTAGTTCCTCAGATTTTTTTCTAATTTGCATTTCTACAATCCATATTGAATTAAAACATTTCTTCATATGACTATAGAGTATTTTGATTTCTTCATCTGAAAACATTTTATATCTTTTGGTAATTTATCAGTTGGGGAATGGTTCTTATTTTTCAGAAATTTGATTCATATCTCCATTTATTTGAGGAATATGACCTTTATCAGAGAAATCTGCTTCAATTTTTTTCACAGTTGTTATTGCTAACTGAATTTATCTCTTTTTTATTTCCCCTGTTTATTCTTTTCTCTGTTTTCTATCACCCTGTCTGTCCTCAAGAGTGTTTTGCTTCTGACTATCCCCTGTCCTAATCTTCCCTTTCTTCTATCACTCCCTTATTCTCTTATCCCCTTCCCTGCTACTTTCCTGGAGGAAAAGATAAATTTCTATGTTAAATTTAGTGTGTGTGTGTTTGCTTCTTTTAACTAATTCTGATAAGAGTAAGATTCACTAACTCCTCTTCATCTACCTACTCTTCATCTCCACTGAAATAAAGATTGTATGGCCTTTTTCAAATAAGATAATTTATTCCATTTTATCTCTCCAATTCCCTTTGTACCAGAAGATTTTTTCTCTCTCAGCCTTAATTCTATGTATTATTTCTTCTTATTCAACTCACAGCTGTGCCCTCTTTCTTATCTATGACACATATCATTGCCCTAATAATGAGAAAGTTCTTATGATTTACAATATCAACTTCCCATGTGGGAATATAAAAAGTTTAATCTTATTAAGTTCTTGTTTTCCCTTTCATGTTTATTATTTTTTATCCTCTTTGAGTCTTATTTGTGAAAGTCAAGTTTTCTACTCAACTCTGGGCCTTTTATCAAGAGTGCTTGAAAGTCCTCTACTTCATTCAATGTCTATATTTTCCCTAAAGGACTACACTTAACTTTGTTGGGTAGGTAAATTTTTATTGTAATCCTAGTTTATTTGCACTTTGTATATTATATTCCAAGCTCACAATCTTTCAAAACAGGAGCTACTAAATATTGTGTTATCCTCATTGTGGCTCCAAGATACATGAATTGTTTTGTTGTGGATGTTGCAATATTAGCTCCTTAACATGATAACTCTGAAAATTGACTGTAATGTTTGATTGAGTTTTTTTTTTATTTCGGCATCTCCTTCAGGAGGTGATCTTGAGATTCTTTCAGTTTCTCTTTTATTCTCTGGTTCAATAATAGTAAGCTACTTTCTGTGATGATTTTTTTTTTAAAGTTGATGCCTAGGTTCTTTTTGTTTTTATCATGGCTTTCAGACAGTTCTATATTATTTACATTATGTCTGCTAGTTCTGTTTTCCAGGTGAGTTGCTTTTTCAATAAGATATTTGTCATTTTCTCCTATCATTTGCATTCTTTTAGTTTTATTTAATTATTTAATTTCTTTTAAAGTCATTAGTTTTCATTTGCTCAATTCCAATTTTTAAGGAATTATTTTCTTCAGTGAATTTTTGTTTCTCTTTTTCCATTTAAACAATTATGCTTTCTCTTAACCCTGTTTCTCTTTACTTTATTTCTTTTTCTCCTCATTGCTTTTTTTGTATCAAATTAACCATTTGACAGTACATTTTTAAATTTATTTTCTCTTCAGTATTATTATATGTGTCCTTTACCAATCTGTTAAATTGTTTTTTATGATTTTTTTGCATGACTTTCATTTCTCTTTCCATTTTTACTTCTACTTCACTTACTTGATTTTCAAATTTTCTTTTGAGCCTTCCCATAGTCTGAGATTAATTCATATTTTTCTTAGAGGATTTGGGTTTAGAAGTTTTGTTATATTCTTCTGAGTCTGTGTTTTGTTCTTGTCATCATACTCACTGTTAATGGTCAGAATTTTTTTTTCTGTTTGCTCATTTTCCTAGTTTAATACTTGATTTGTAAGTATTAAAGAAGAACTCTAATTCCAGAATTAAGGGTTCATTGGCCAAGCTTTAGGGGTTTTGTACTACTCTTTTCTGAGATACTTCTAAGGACTTGTAAGTTATATCAATCTCAAAGTTCCATCTTACATAAGACTAAGTATAAGGATAAACTGGTCTCTATCTCTGGTATTAGACTAAATAGAATATAAAGGAAAAAAAACTACAAAGCTGGATGAGACTGTATCATGGTCAAACTCTGCTGTGGTCCATGGTCAAATTTTCCCAAGAATGGATCACCTCACAGTAATCATGAAATACCCCAAAGAACACAGAATGGGGAAGAAGGTCAAGATGGAAAGTCCACAGGGTTTTCTTAAGGTAGGTGAATTCAGAATGTGAATGGACTTGTTAAGGCATCAAAATATTTCCTGTACCCCTAGCCCCAAAATACTGTCAGTTTAGGTTCTTACTCTTCCTCAGAATAGTAAGGGATATTCTAAATGTTCCTGTTTATTTGGTTATGGGTCATAGTCTCTCCTTTCAGTCAAAGGAATGCCTAAGACATTTCTTGTAATATAAGGAGGAATGATTATGGGCAGCATAATTTTATTTTTCAGGGTAGCAGACATTTAAGGACTAAAGCTAGTTCCAACTAGCTCCAAGGATGATTAAAGTGAGGATAGTAAATAGTCCAATGGTTGAAAGGATCAGGGATCTGATCAAACTGTCTACTTGAGGGGAAAGGCAGGTCAATATATCTTACTGTTGTGAAGCTTGCTCCCTTAACCCTGTGCTATCCACTGAAGGTGAACATATCATACCAGTGGATTCCTGCAGTTGCTCTTTTAACCCTATACTATCTTTTGTGATACAGAGAAGAGAAAAAAGGGAAAGATAGATGATACTTTGACAAAATCAAATGGAGAAAACCCCATTAGTAACATTTTGGCAAAATCAAAGAGCATAATCCTTTATGATGAAGATACTTTATAGATGAAAGATGCAAAGGGAAAAATTGAACAGCACAATTCTCCTGAAAACATCTGATCCAATCCTGTGATTCAGCTATGATCTCAGAACAAGCCTTCTCCATCTCAGGTCACATGTAGATAACCTCTTCTCTATTAAAAATATCCCATAAAATTTATCCTAACACAAATCTAAATTTGTTTTGGCAATAACCAAATCAGTTAATAAAGTTAGCTCAAATCATTGTTTTTATTATTAACCAGTACTTTTATGTTATTAACTAAATAACAGAATCATATCTTGGATTCACAAATATTTACATCATTTATCTAATTATCCCTGTACCATTAAGAGAAATTAATGGACCTTACATAGGAATATAAAGCTAGTAGCAGATGTCAAAACTAAATAATTAGTTATTTGGAATATATAAAAGGCTAAAATTCTAGGTCCAATAGGACAGATTTTATACTTGCATCTTACAATAATAATAATTTAGTTGTATTAGCCTATAAAATAAAGATTTAATATTTTTTAATTTAATAGTTAAATTAATTATCTGATATAATTATAGACATTTTCTTTAAAAGAATAAAAACCTAAAAGAAAGTGTTTCATTATATTGATGACAATTCCGGGCAAAATATATATAGATGGCCAAATATATTGAGTCAGGCTCAGGTGGGTTATTTCACATTGGGGAAATTGAGTCAAGAGAATATACACTTCAGCTCATGTCAGTAGTCATTCACCCAGTCTTTCCCACAAGAACCCCACCAGCATTTTATGCATGTAAAACCTAATAGAGTTGTTGGCATCATGTGTCATTGGCTTCGTTTGTTAGCATTTCTTGGAGTCAGCCTCAAATAACATCAGTTAATAGACCCACAAAGTTGTAAATAGGAAGTTCTAACAATAACAGATTCAGGTAGGCTTAGTTCTGAAGAATCAACAATTTTAGATGATAAGTGCTAGTTAAAATCTCACATTGGTAAAAGTAAGAGATTTATCACAGAAAAATAATCACAATTTACCTTGACATAATTGAACTCATACTAAGAAGATTTTTTTCTCATTCCTAACTTCAAAATAACACAAATTATTTTGCTTTAATATTTTTAATAACAAACAATAAAATATTTGAATACATGAATATGGTAATCCCAAATTGTATATAGAGAAGGGATTTTATGAAACATTGTCTTTAGTAAAATATGTTCAATTATTAATCATGTTTAAATGGACATAAACATAGTCTATAGTTCTTAGAATACATTTAAACAATGAGAACATCTTTGAGATAGTAGTTTGCATACATTTCTACATATGTTCTAATTAGAGATTAAATAATAAACATAGGTAAAACCAGATAATTTGGGTTATGCAAGATAGCTGATAAATTGCTACTCTTCACTAACATAACATTTCTGAACTGAAATCCTATTCCTTAGAGCTAAAAACAAAAGAAGTTCCTAACTTTAACCTCACAACTTAAAAGATTTATTTCTCTGTTTCACAAGTTCATTTATCTATGCCTAATTATACTCTTATTATTCTGGAAGAATAATCTTCTTTAGGAATTGTATTTTCTGCATATTTCAAGTTCAGGCACAAATTTAAGTCTTCCTTGGGCCCTGGAATGAAAACACATTCAAATCAAAACAACAAAATAACTAACCATAGATCTCAGATGCCACATCTAGTGAACTTCCACCTGTTGACTCTGTTTCTCTGAAATCACCCATCTAAGTTAAGCCCAAGTACACAGCAAAACTAAGAATGAAAGTCCAAAAATATATTCAGGATCCCAAAATCTCACTAATCAGTCTGGTTTGATTATAATTTTTATCAGTTTTGATTTATTAATGCAACACATTAGCTTGTAAATGAAATTGTAGGTCTTTACAAATCATATCAAAGATTTTTTACAAGTTTTTTAACTTATGTATTTCTTCCTAAAAGTATTTCCCTTTCTTTTTTCAAAATTGTTATTTTATTTTGGTTTTCCAATTATATGTCATGAAAGTTATTCAACATTCATCCACATGCATATGCATATTTCTAAATTCCATAATTTCCTTCCACCCTCCCTTCCTACTCCCTGCCCTAAATGGCAGTCTTGTGAATATTGTACATATATTTTTGTTTTTACAATTTTTACAGAATAGTAATTTTCTGAATGTGTTTATAATTTGATCCTCCATAGGAACAAAGTAATTGTCTAAGGTCAGATTTTTTTCTATTGTTTGCTTATTTCCACAGTCTATGACTTGATTTTAAGTCTTTGTTAAGGTGGGGCTCTGCTTCCAGTGTGGAGGATGCATTAGCCCAAGCTTTTGAGGTTTTTTGCAGTTATTTACTGAGACACTCCTCTGCCAGGAGCTTCAATTCCTTCTTATGAGAGACTGACTGCTTTCCTGACCTGTGCTTTGAACTGTGGATAATAACAAGCACTCCCCTCTGCCCTGCAGCTGTGAAGAAGGGACCTACTCTCCTACAGCAGTAAGGCTCCTTTTCCTGAGACTGGGACCCAGACTGCAATCTGTATCTGAGAATGGGCATAGCAAAAGAATCCTGCCTCAGGGATAGACAGCAGACAGATCTTTATAATGTCCCCTGATCCCCTGGCCATCTGTGAATTGAGTGATCTGGAAGCAGTTGTTGAATGCCTCTGTAGGTCTACTCCTGGTCATTAGAGAGGGTCTGTGCTGAAGTCTGAACTTGTCTGGGATCCATCCTCACTCTGATGCAGCAGAGTTGTTCCGCTGCCCTTCCCAATTATCCTTGAGCAATCCCTGCTCTGGAAACTCCCCCCCCCCCCCACTTCCAGGGACCCACATACCTCTAGAGGTTGGAGCCCTTTTACTTTAGTGCACTGGAAAATTGTTTCACTTGGTTCTGCCAATGAAGAATCACTATTAAGACTCAAGAAAGCAAGGGTGGAAATAAAACAAAAATTTTTTTACAAAGGTAATAAGACATAGGAAAGGTTAGGGAGAGAGAGAGATAAAAGAACAGCCAAGCATTGGCTGGACCACAGTTCAGAGAAGACTGGCTCTGAGCTGGAGTCCAACTCAAGTTTTTATGTCTTGCCTCTCATCCAGAGGGCAAAAGGTGAACTCCCTTTCTCTTACTGGAGGAGAAATTAGGTAGAAGGTAAAGCCTAAGGAGATCAGGATACAAATTCTACATTAAACAATGAATTAATTGTACATCAAGAATGGGGATCTCCATTCAATTTAAGCAATCTTTAAGATTACAATTGTTTCTGTTACAATCTTAATTCTCTACCTCTAGTCAATTTACATCTCAAGAGAAGGTGGTAGTCAATTTGCATCTCCACCCAATTTCTTTCTGTTACATGGGGAAAGATGAAAAGAATTGTGAATGTAGATTCTAGAATTTGTGAATGTAAACTCTAGAATTTGGTTAGAGTCAGTATTTAAAGGCATTTGGAGTGGCCTGGGGGAAGAGTTTCTGGAATGTCTTGCCTTCACTCTGCCATTGGCTCCATCTCCAAATGGAATTTTAGATGATTTTCTTGGGTTCTCTAAGTACACCATCCTATCATTTGCAAAGAATAAAAGTTTTGCTTTCTCATTCCCCATTCTAATTCCTTTAATTTCTCTTTATTCTCTTATTGCTAAATCTAACATTTCTAATACTACATTGAATAGTATTGGTGATAATTAGTATTCTTTTTTCACCCCTGAAATAGGGTGGAAATGGTTCTAGATAAACCCCATTATAAATAATATTTGTTGATAGTTTTAGCTAGATGCTGCTTATTATTTTAAGGAAAATTCCATTTATTTCTATACTCTCAAGTGTTTTTAACAGGAAAGGATGCTATATTTTGTTAAATATTTTTCATCATCTATTAAGATAATCATATGATTTCTGTTGATTATTTCTTTTTCTTAAAAAACAAATTAAAATTTATTCTGCCAGAAGGAATAATCACTAAACTTTTATGAAGAGAATCTCTCAAATGAAAGATATCTCTCTCTTATTCAATCTTAAAGCAAAATAAAATTGGAATTTATCAAAACTAATTTTGTGTAAAATATTTTTAAGTAACATAAATATATCCCTAAAATGCTATAACAAAATAATTTCCTAATTACCACAAAACATCCAATGACCATTTTCTTCTAGTCTTCCACTTTGATTCCTCCTAGATCTCTATTACTTTGTCTATTAACTTTCAAATCAAGCTACAAAACTTTCATTCCCATATTTATAGTTGGGAGAAAATTAAGTTTTTATAAGTCAAAGAAAAATATATCTAATTAAATCAGCTTTATCACCATAACAAATTTTAAAATGCCTTTAAAAAACATTCAATGTCATTTTCTTTCCAGTCTCTTTAATATGTGTTGAATTTTTTAAATCTCTGGTGGGGGGGGACCCAAGCCTTTTAATTAGCATAACATATATAACTACCAGATAGAGAGCATTGCAATCCTCCTGAGAATTTCAAGCTACAAATACTAGAAAATACTTTAAAATTTTACTAATAGTTTGAAATCAATTATCATCAGGTTAGGTTAAAATGTGCAAGACTAAAATACTGTAAAACTTTAAGTAGATTTGTTGCTTTCAACTCAGGCAAAGAGAACTAAGGAATTTGATTTAATGTAGACAGGGCATGACCTATTTCCCCAAACAGAAAGCTGAGCCTTCAAAGTTGCTTAAGCAGTAATTAAATAATAGAACAGCACAAGGAAAGTTAAATTTTTATCTAATAATTACAAATAACAATAACCTATATCTTTACCATATCTAATATTTTTGTACTGTTAGATTGGTAAGATCTTCTTACAGCTTTATCTTTATAGTTGAGTGTACATAATCAAATAGATGATTTTACCTTAATCTTAAATAATACGTAGTTACAGAAAATGCATATGTATATATATTTATATATATATATATATATATATATATATATATATAATTTTTTCATTTGCAATTACTACTTCTTCACTTAAGTCAAATCACTGAATTCTAACCATTTAAGCATGAGGCTAGACTCTGAATTCTTCAAATTTTTCAAATTCAGCTAATCTAATTATTTTTAGTCTCATAGCAGTTTAAATTTGCAACTCAAATGATTTAAACAATTCACATTTTCAACAATATTTCTGATAAAATCAGGTTAATGTAAAGTATTATCTTTATGCACTATTTCTGACTAATCTACAGGCAAAAGATTTTAAAATAAGAAGAGGAATTTGAAATGCATGGTATCCTCCACTTTGATTCCTCTTAGATCTCTATTACTTTGTTTATTGACTTTCAAATCAAGCTACAAAACTTTCATTCCCAATTTTTTCATTTGGAGTAAAGTCCAATTTCCTCACATACATTCTGAAAATACATAAACCATCTAAAGCTGACACATGAGTACCCAGAGCAACTATCCAGAAACAGGAGTGTATTGAGTCATTTGTTGTGTGTGGCCCCAAACAATTTATCTAATTTTCATATTTTCACTCAAGGTTTTATCTCTTAACCTTTCAAACCCATTATTCAGAATAATCCAATTTCCTTTACATTTCAACCACATTCCATGCTGCACATACTATTACTAAACAAAATGCTGACAAAAATGCTACTTTCCTAAGCTTTCAAGTTAATTTCAACCCAGATGATTTTCTTAATTAATCTGCATATCTCAAAATTCAGGTGTTCTCTAGAAGACCAAAGAGTTCCATAGCTTATCTTCTCATAGAAATCTTCATTGTCCCAATATAGTGTGGCAGGGGAACTCTTTGGACACAGAACTATTTTTCATTTCATTTTAGCCTAATCACAAACTTTGGTCACACAGAGTGACATCTGTACTTTCAGAGGAAAGCAACCTTGTCTTCACCCCCAGAAGCAGTTTAGAGAAAAATTTGGAATTAATTCAAATTAGTAGAGATATGGAGTGAGAGTGGGGAATAAAGATGAGTCATCCATTCTCAGGGCTTTAAGAAAATAGGTCCTGTTGTACCATGCTGTAGCATTGCCAGGGAAAGCCATTTAATCTTCAGGCATTCATCTTATCAGAATCATGTCCAAAAAAATGTCAACCTTAGAACTTGGTTTTAAGAAAGACAAACAGGGGTAATGAGCAGGATGCGGCCAGAGCTGTTATAGGGGTTGTAGATATTAGAGTTGCAAGTATTTGGTGATTGCCCTGGAATCCAGGGTGCCTTCTAGAATATCTAGGCTGCATATGAATGACAGGTTCTTTCCAATGACCCCAGTATCTGCCTCAGCAGTCAGGGAGGAGAGATGGATTATCTCAGGGGTCATACTGTGTGCTTGGGTCATCTCTGATCTGTGAATCTAGCTACTTTCTTCCACAATTGCTTCTGTCCCTGGCACAGGGGTGCCTGAAATGAGAGTGGATATAGCCCCTCCACTTAAGGAAAGCAGACAACACAACTCCCATTACCTACAGAGTTGCAAATTTGCTGCTCTACAGGCACAGGGAAAAGTTTGAGAAAATAAACTTCATTATTCTAGATCTCTCCTGTTTACAAAGGCAACCAGGGTTGCCAATGCTCAATGAAAATATAGCTACACTGGATTAAAATTCATATATACAGCCTTTAATAATTTTAAGAGTTCATAGGTTCAGATGAATGAATAATAGACTTAGAGAGTGATCACTGGACCCATCCTTTCTACATTATTTCTTTTATTCTTATTTTTTTTAAATTTAAGGCAATGGAGTTAAGTAACTTGCCCAAGGTAACACAGCTAGTTAATTATTAAGCATCTGAGGCCAGATCTGAATTTAGGGACTCCTGACTCCCTGGACGATGCTCTATCCACTGCACCTAGTTGTCCTCTCTGCATTATTTCTTGAGGAATGTATGTGTTTAAAAATGTTCATGTCTTTAAAAAGTTTATTTTACAAAGGCAGCCAGAATAAAGAAAAGAGGGGTACTTCCTTGTCATTGCGGCACAATACAGTGTCATTTATTTGGGCAACCTTCAAAATTGTTGTTCCTGTTGTTATTGTATTATATTCTGTATTTACACAGTGATTTAACTCATCTGATAAATAAAAGATCACAGTTTAATCAAAGTCTTCTGAAATGGGCAAATATGACCATGTTTCTGCCTTCTGCCTCCTATTGGAATGGAAGAAAAAAAAATCGCTTTCCTGTAGCCACTGGCTACTTGAATTCAGTTCTTCCTATGAGTAATAATTATTCAGAAAAGCATGGGTGGAAAAAAACAAAATTTTATTAAAACAAAAAACAAAGAGAGAGAGAGGGAGAGAGAGAGAGAGAGAGAGAGAGAGAGATAAAAGAACAGCCAAGAAAGGTTGCCTGGGCCCCTGTCAGAGAAAAATGAGCAGGCCCTGAGCTTCTGTCCAACCTAGGTTTTTAATGCCTTGCCTTTCATCCAGAGGGCAAAAGGTGAACTCTCTTTCTCTTACTGGAGAAGGAATTAGGTAGAAGGTAAAGCCTAAGATCAGGACATAAATTTTACATTAAACAATGAATCAATGCTACTTTAAGAATGGGGAGGTTGCCACCTAAGATTACAATTGTTTCTGTTACAATCATAATTCTCTACTTCAAGTCAATTTGCATCTCAAAAGTCAATTTACATCTCCACCCAAATTTTTTCTGTTACATTCAAATTCTCTTCATCTTTCTCCTGCATCATTCCCTGTACATTTTGGCAAACATGGGAAGGAAAAGAATGACTTTCTGCCTGGTCCAATCTTGGATCCAAACTTATACTGTCCCATATGTTTCAGTGCAGTGCCATGGACTGTTATGCTAAAATTATCAACCTAAAACCTACAGTTAAAATAACACACTACCAATAATAATGAAAAATAGCTTAGATGAAGTTTTTTTCCCTCTGGGACCCACCACCAGTAAAGGAGACTATCATAAGACATGATCTCATAAGCAGAAGGAGATCAGGAAATTTACATAGCAACAAAGGGAGGGGGAAAAAGAATATACATAATTAGAGTAGACAAAATCTTAAACTTCCTTGGAGAACATTCTATTATTTGATCTCAGAGACAACCTGACTACAATGCTATTTGCCTTGAGGGAGGTAACATATTTTGAGTTTAAGTACCAGGAGGGCTGGATGAATGTATGGTTTTGTTTTTTTAATTCTAAAGCAAGACCAAATTATTTCTTTGTTTAAGGAGGCCAGGACCAGATTTTCTTTTCAAATTATAAAGTGATTAAAGAGATCAGGATAAGTCTTCCTTTCAAAGTCTAAGGTGAACACATTCCAGTCCTCACAATTTCTAAGAAACATAAATCTTTGATCAGAAATAATTATAAAAACATGTAGTAATTATTATATTTTACTGGAATATTTCTTCTAGCAATAAGCATTGTAGTTATTGTACTATAGAAATACAAAGAAGAAATATTCCAGTCACACAATTCTAAAAAAAAATTAAAAGCAAAAATAAAATGACTATTAAATAAAAAAAGTAGAAAAAGAAAGACAAACAGAATTATGTTGCATGTTTGGTTATTTCTCTAAACTGGTAGCATGCATTTATGAGAGTTCTGTTTAGAAAAAGGGCTCTCTTTGGGATTATATTACCCAAAATATAAGGACAAAAATTGTAAAGCAAGGTGGGCCTTGCCAAGAAGGTCCAATTTGATACTTACCCTTTTGTCATGAAGGATTGACTTCACTGGAATCCCAATACATCAGGAGATCAGGATACAAATTTCACATTAAACAATGAATAAATGCTATGGGTACACAGAATTACAAAGAAAGTCAGGATGGGGGGGGCACCTAGATGGCATAGTAGATAGAGCACTGGCCCTGGGGTCAGGACGACCTGAGTTCAAATCTGACCTCAGACACTTAATAATTACCTAACTGTGTGACCTTCAGCAAGTCACTTAAACTCAAAAAAACATGAACATCAAGAAAACTATGAGAAATGAAGTTCAGGATGGAAAGTCCTCAGGTTTTTCTTGTGGATCTAGGTGGATCCAGAATGTGAAGGGACTTTCTGAGGTAATGGAATAGAGTCATAGAGTTCGGTTGTGGCCCCAAAACATTGTCAGGGCAGGACTCTACCTTTCCTCTGAGAGTGGGAAAGGAAGTTCTAATAGTCCTTGCTTGTTAGACCAATAAACACAATTTTCAGTTCTTCCAAGGTGGTATGATCTAATGAGAGATATTTGCTGTTCTGTGCTTGGTTCTGTGAGGGACAACAAGCACTTTTTTCCTGCCCTGAACTCAAAGGAGGGCCCCTACTCCTCTGTGGCCATAGGCTCTAGTATGTTTGTGCTCCTCACTGAAGACCAAAAGTTTCAGATTGTAGTCTTATTTGGGGTTAGAAAATGTTTGAACAAAAACTGCCTGGAAGTATTTCAGGACAAAAAAAGGATTTAGAGACATAGGGACATATGTGGTTAGCTAAAGCTAAAGAAGAGAAAAAATGAAGACAGTAAAGGAAGTTGGAAATGATTGATGCCCTGAAGGGATCAGCAGCAATAGCAACATTATCAACCTCCATCAAGGAATGAATAACATAAAAAGAATAGCATAAAGAAGAAAAATTAGGGACAGCTGATAATAGCAGCATCCATCATGGGTAAAGTCAGGATTTATACTGAGAGCAGCACAGATTGAACATATAATAAAAGCAAGAGTATGTGGGACTTCTGGGGTAGAGCTAAGATGATGACATTAGTATTAACATATTTTCAGAGCATTTCCCTACCAAAGATATATGAAGCCTCTAATCTGACATTCACACTAAAGATCCCACCAAGAAAAACAGAAGATTCAAAGAAGTTTTCAACTGCAGACATGATGGATGATCTTCAGTGAAGGTCTGTCTCTTTAGGGGAAAAGGGGAAGAAAAGTCCAGGAGGTGGGAGAACAGGGAAAGCCAAAAGGAGGTTTTTAGCCACAGCACAATCCAGGTCCTGACTGTTTAATAACAAGAGAGATCCCTGCAGCTGGATAGCAATCCAGAATGAAGCATCCCAAGCTCAAACAAAGTCTGAACCTTGAAAACACAGGGGTAAAAGACACTGTTAAGTTAGAACCTGGACATAAAGGAGTGGGGGGGGGGAAGAAAATTCTGCAAAGGCAAAGCCTGCACTGCATAAGGTAACATTTTGGCCAACAACAAGTCAAGGATCAGACCCCAACCCCAGCAAAATAAAAGCTGGGATTTATGCTCCATCTACCCCAGGAGCAGAACTACAACTACATAGATGATCAAAAAAAGCTAAATGAACACTCAATATAGAAAAATACTTCACAGATAAAGATGACATCAATGCCATGTCTGAAGAAAATTGAAATGTCATTCACAGAAGTATCAAAACAGTCTATAAATTAGACTCAAATACAAAGCTCAACAAAGTGCTTAAAAAAGAATTTAAAATACTAAGAAGAGAGGAAGAAGAAAAATAGGGGAGAAAGAAATGAAAGACATTTTACAAAACTGTGAAAAGTTGACCAGAGAATTCAACACCTTTAAAAAGGAAACACAAAAGTTAATTGAAGAAAATAACATCCTAAAAACTAGAATTGAATAATTAGAAACCAATGAATCTACAAGACTACAAGATTCCATCCAACAAAATAAAAAGGCTAAAAAATTGAAAAAAATATAAAGTACCTTCTAGGGAAAAGGAATGACCTGGAAAACAGATCCAGAAGATATAATCTATGAATTATTAAACTACCAGAAAGCGTGGAACAACAGAAGAAGCTCAAAAAAATCATGAAGAAAAAATTATAAGGGAAAACTACCCCAATCTACTAGAACAAGATAACAATATAATGATTGGAAAAAACCCTCCAGAAAGAGACCCCAAGCTAAAAATTTCAAGGGCTACAATATTCAAATTCCAGAACTCTCAAATAAAAGAAAGAATATTGCAAAGAGCAAAAAAGAAAACAATTTACATACAAAGTGAACACAATCAGACTAACACAGGGTTTATCAGCCTCAACATTGAAGGATTGGAAGAACTGGAATAACATATTTTGGAGAACTAAGGATCTGGTATTACAACCCAGAATATACTACTCAGCAAAGTTCATCATATATTGTCAGGGAAAAAGATGGATGTTCAATGAAATACAGGACTTCCAGTCCTGACACAAAGACCAGAATTGAATAGAGAATTCAATTGCCAAATATACAACTAAGGAGTTACATAAAAAAGGAAAATGAGAAAGGGGACTGAAAAAACAAAACTATTTTAAACAAATATTGGTCCCTAAAAGGGACAACATTACAATTTTAAAGCATTAGAACTTTATTTCTCTTAGGATAATTAGAGGGTAGACTATAATTGAAGAGAATGAACCTAAGGGATATAGGTTTAATTGGGTCTTGCCTCTCAATTGAAGAGGTCCAAGATCAAATCACTATGTTTGAGATAAAAATCCCTGGGAAAAAACAAAACAAAACAGGAGTGTCAACTTCACCTTAAGTATGTCATTACACACTGACTGGGCTTTAATCACATGGTGTTAAGCACATTGTCTAATGACAATGCAAGGTGCAAGCACCTGAGCCAGTTTCTCTATTACTTATAATCATTTGTAGAGTTCTCAGTGAGACATCCAGAGCCTCTGAATGCTTAAAGATCTTCAAGATACTTTCAGTTAATTAGATCAGAACACTTCATTTAAGAAGGATTAAGTACTTTGGGTGGGGGTAAAGTGGGAGAGAAAAAGGGCCTTGGTTCACTTAACAAAGAGTTAAGTATCCTAAGTGGGGAGGAGAGGAGGTTAAGTGGAAAAGAAAATAGGCAAGGGGGAGGGGAGCAAATAGTTCAAGAGTTGATATAGCTTTGGGGTTCACTTTGCATTGTGAAGAGGACTGTGTGCATTTGAAAGATACTTGAAAAGAGGTTAAGGTAAAAAAAGATTATAATTATAATTTGATGCAATTTGAGTCAATGCTGCTTATTAAACAATCAAGTAAACAATCTGTGATGATATCTTGATAACAATAGGAGCTTATCAAGCAATCAAGAAATGTGATTGATGCTAACTGACTAATAATATTAGAGCACCAAGGAAAGAGGCACAAAGATTTATAATTATAGATGGAAAGATGGGAGAATGTGATGCTGTGTAAATTCTATTTAATAAATTTAGCCCAGTGAGGGAATAAGATAAATTCTTACTTGTGTTTAAAAATCTAACATAATCTAAAGGGAGGGGGAGGACTAGGAAAGGGTAAGATAAGGGAAGAAGGGACAGATAAAAGGGAAGGGAAGGTCTGAATGAAAAATAAACTGAAATTTAAATTTTATAGATAAATCAAAGCAGAAACAGTAAAATTCTGATGAAAGGAATAGTAGAAAAGGAAAGAGATAAATATAATGGAGAAAGATAGCATAGAGGGAAATACAGAATTAGTCATTTTAACTGTTAATGTGAATGGGGTGAATTGTTTCATAAAATGTAAATGGATAGCAGTAGGGATTAAAAACCAGAATGCTATCATATGTTGTTTACAAGAAACACATTTGAAGCAGAAAGGTACACACAGGGTGAAGGTAAAAGGTTGGAGCAAAATATGTTATTCCTCAGCTGAAGTAAAAACAATCTGCGGTAACAATGCTAATTTCAGACAAAGTGAAAGCAAAAATCAATCTCATTAAAAGGGATAAGGAAAGAAACTGAATCTTCTTAAAAGGCACCATTGGAAATGAAGCTATATCATTAGCAAACATGTATGCATTTAGTGGGATAGCTTCCGCATTCCTAGAGGAAAAGCTGAGTGAATTACAAGGAGAAATAGATAGCAAACTTTAATGATCAGAGACCTCAAACTCCCTCTCCCAGAACTAGATAAATATAACAACAAAATAAAAAAGAAGGAAGTTAAGAAGATGAATGAAATCTTAAGAAAACCGATATGATGGACCTCTGGAGAAAACTTCATGGGGACAATAAAGAATATGCCTTTTTCTTGGCAGTACATGGCACCTTCACCAAAATTTACCATGTACTAGGGAATAAAACCCTTAAAGAAATGGCAGAAAGGTATAAATAATAAATACACATGTCTCAGATAATGATGTAATAAAAATTACATGTAATAAACTGTCAGGAAAGATAAACCAAGGACTAATTTGAAATTAAATAATATTGATAATAACAAGACATTATACCAAAATTTATGGGATGCAGCCAAGGCAGTTTTGTGGGGGAAACTTTATATCTCTAAATGCATATATGAATTAAATAGAGCAACAAGAGATCAATGAATTGGCTATGAAATTAAAAATAGCTAGAAAAAGAACAAATTAAACACTCCCAATTAAATACCAAACTAGAAATTGTGAAAATTAAGGGAGAGATTAATAAAATAAAAAGCAAAGAAAACCCATTGATCTCATAAATAAATCTAAGAGATGGTTTTATGAAAAAGGCAATGAAGTAGACAAACCTCTGGTTAATCTGATTAATGAAAGAGAGAAGATAACTAAATAATCAATATCAATAATGAAAAGGGTGAACTAACCACCAATGAGGAGTAAATCAGAGATAATTCAGGGCTACTTTGCCAAACTGTGTGCCAATAAATTTGACAACTTGACCAAAGGGATGAATATTTCCAAAAATACAAGCTGCCTAGGTTAACAAAAAAGGAAATAAACTATTTAACCCCATTTCAGTAAAAAGGAATTGAAGAAACCATCAATAAACTCCCTAAGAAAAAACTATCCAAGTCCAGATGGATTTACATGTGAGTTCTCCCAAACATTTAAGGAACAAGTAATTCCTATTCTACATAAACTACTTAAAAAACTAGGAGAGGAAGGAGTTCTATCAAATTCCTTTTATGACAGAAATCTTGTGCCTCTTTCCTTGGTGCTCTAATATTAATAGTCAGGTATCATCAATCACAGTTCTTGATTGCTTGATAAAAACTGCCTAGTACTGGACCCTAACCAGGAAGAAACAAAATGCACAAAGAAAATTATAGATCAATTTCCCTAACTTAATATTGATGCAAAAATCTTAAACAAAATTTTAGCAATAAGACTAGAGCAAGTTATTACTACATTAATACACCATGATCAGGTTGGATTTATACCAGGTAGGCAGGGATGGTTCAACATTAGGAAAACACTCAACAAATTAAAACATATTAACAGTAAAGCCAACAAAAACCATATGATTATCTCAAAATATGCTGAAAAAGCCTTTGATAATATACAACATTCATTACTATTAAAAAAACACTAGACAGTATAGGAATAAATGGGGTTTACTTTAAAATAATAAATTGTATCTGTCTAAAACCATCCACAAATATTATATTTAATAGTAATAAACTCAGAGCATTTCCAATAAATTCAGGGACAAACAAAGATGTCCACTATCACCATTACAATTCAATATAATATTAGAAATGCTGGCAGTAGCAATAAGAGAAGAAAAAGAAATTGAAGAAATCAGAATAGGCAATGAGGAAGCAAAACTTTCACTCTTTGCTGATGATATGATGCTATACCTAGAGAATCCAAGAAAATCATCTAAAAAAACTCCTTGAAACAATAAATAAATTCAACAAAGTAGCAGGATATAAAATAAACCCACATAAATCATCAACATTTCTATCTGTGAACAATAAAGTCCAAGAAAAAGAGATATAAAGAGAAATTCCATTAAAAATAACTGCAGATACCATTAAATCCTTGAGAATCTACCTCCTAAGACAAACCCAGAAATTGTATGAACACAATTATAAAACTCTCCTCATCCAAATAAAGTCAGTTTTAAATAATTGCAAAAATGTCAAATACTCATGGTTTGGTTGAGCTAATGTAATGAAAATAATATTTCTACCCAAATTAAATTACTTATTCAGTGGCATACCAATCAAACTACCAGACAAATAATTTACTGAGATAGGAAAAATAGTGACAAAATTCATCTAAAGTAAGAAAAGTGCATGACTAGCAAGGAAACTGATGAAAAAAACAAAAATGTAAAGGAAAGTGGCCTAGCTCTACCAGATCTAAAACTATACTATAAAGCAGAAGTCATTAAAACTGCCTGGTATTGGATAAAATAAAGTAATGGATTTGTGAATTAGGATTGGTTCAAAAGAAAATCAGTAAATGACTACAGGAATCTACTGTTTGACCCAAAGACATCAGTCTCTGGGATAAGAACTCACTATTTGACAAAAATTTTTGGGAGGATTGGAAAACATTATGACCAAAACTAGGCATAGATCTACATCTCCCACCCTATACCAAAATAAGGTAAAAATAGGTACAGGATTTAGACATAAAAAGTGATACTCTAGATAAATTAATAGACCAAAAATATTCTATCTATCTGATCTATGGAAAAGGGTTAAATTAATGACCAAACAAGAATTAGAACACATTATAAACTGCAAAATGAATGATTTAAACCATATTAAATTAAAAAAAATTGCACTAATAAAAATCAATGCTGCCAAAAGTAGAAGAAAAGTGGAAAATTGGGAAAATTCAGAATCAGGAGTTCTGATAAAAGTCTCATTTCTAAAATATACAGAGAACTGCATCAAATTTATAAGGTCACAATTCATTCCCCACTTGATAAATGGTCAAAGGATACAAACAGAAAGTTTTCAAATGAAGAAATTAAAACTATATATAATCATATGAAAAAATGGTCCAAATCATTATTTGTTAGAGAGATGCAAATTAAAACAACAATGAGGTATCATTTCACACCTATTAGATTAGCCCAGATGAGAAAAAGGGAAGATGATCAAAAAGATGAGGGGTTGTGGGAAGATTAGGACACAATGGTGGAGTTGTGAACAGATCCAACCTTTTTGGAGAGCAATATGGAACTATGCCCCCCCCCCCCCAAATAGAACTGTTCATACCCTTTGACCCAGCAATTCCAATTCTAGAACTATATCTGCCCCGACCAGCGGGACAGCAAAGTGGGGTGTCGAGGAGGACCCAGCCTGAAAAGGAATGGGTGAGAATAAGGAGAGTGAGACCCAAGGGTGGTGGATAAGGTCTGAGTTTATTGAGAAAAAGTACATGCTTATATACTGTAGAGAAGGAACAAGGAAGTTAGCTTAGGGGTGGAGTTGGTATGCCTTGGCCTGAGAGAAGGGATATTCTGCGGTCAGGTTGTTCTTGATAATGGAGGGTGAGGCCCCTTTCCTGGAATTTGTTTGTTCGTTTATCTTGGCCCTTGGTATGCCTGGAATTTGTTTTGCTCCTTTTATCTTATCTTAGTTTCTGACATGGGGCTTCTTGGCCCTTGGCATGTCCCCCTTTTTTGTTTTAAATTCATGGGCAGGATCCTTGTCTTAGGCTGTGCAACTTGTTTTTCATGCTTGGTATCCGTGACCAGGAGGGGACCTTAGAGAGGTCCTTGTTATCTCCTGTAGGATCTGATGTTCCCAAGTCATGGAGTCGCACTAAATCCCGTCATTGGGTATCACTGCAGCCCTTAGGGGGTGCCTTTCCTTGGGCAGATGCACGCATACCAAGGTGGGTGAGGTGTAAGAGCAGAGAACCTCAAGGGTTCCATTTGGAGGTCCTCACAGGACCCTTGGCTTTTCAATTGGTGGTATAAGACTGAAACTGGTTTTCCAAGGGCTGAGTCAATTTGGGATTTGATAAAGTTGGTCAGTCTCCTGAAGGCCCATGGTCCAAAAGAAATTAGAATTAGGAAGCCAATTAACGGGCCTAGAAGGCTTGGGAGCAGAGTAGAGAGCCAGGGGGATGTGGAAAACCAATTTTTATACCATGCCTCCTTCTGCTCTCTCTCCCTCTTGCGCCTTTCCAGGCTGTCTTTAACCTTCGGCAGACTGTCTTCTACCAGGCCAAGTTTGTCTTTGTAGAAGCAACACTCTTCTTTGAGTGCCGCACAGAGTCCCCCCTGTTGTAAAAACAATAAGTCAAGGCCCCGTCTATTCTGTAACACCACTTCAGCTAAAGAGGCGACAGTCTTTCAGGTGTTCTAAACCTGCTTGAAGTTCTGAGAGATCCTTATCAATAGCGGTGCTAAGCTGGGTGTACTGTGCATTGGAGGAGATTAAGGAGGCAATACCTGTACCAGAGCCAACAAACCCAAGTCCAATCAGGACCCCGAGTGTAACTGCTGTCAGGGGTTCTCTTTTGTCTCTGATAAGGGTACCCCTTCCATGTTCCCAAAATTGGAGGAATTCTCCCGGGTAGTGGATAGTTAGGTGAGGAAAAAGGGAGACAAGGACACAATAGTCCTTTTTCTCAAGGAATTGTTTGGTGTCCACAAAGGTGGTTAGTCCTGACGAGCAGGCAAGATAGGTATTAGGAGGGGCTACAGCATATCTATAGGAAGTATTAATAAGGGTACTTTGGTTGCATACTGTGTCTAGCTGAAGAGTGGGGGAGCATTTGCGGGCCAAGGAGACAATTTCCCAGACCGGAGATTTTTGTAAGAGTGAGGCCTTGGGATTCCCCAGTGCCCCATCTGAGATCATCTGTTCTGTTGGAGTGTGTGATGTTCCCGAATTGAGCAATACCTTCATAGAAGGGTGGGGAAGAAGAATAGCAGATCCAGCATTCTTCCAATGAAGAATTCTGTATCTGGGTCAAAGCTTGCACAGAGGCATTAATGAGAGTAAGTATGATATGGGCAGTAGAGGGACCGCTAGCAGGGAGGGTGGGTCTATAAGGGACGGTGCCGAGGGAGACAGGGGTGCTGGGAGTAGGTTGGTCCAAAGGTCTGGTATTATAGATGTTAGCATTAGGCACAATAGCTATTGGTTGAGGGGTGGGGATAGTTTGGGTGAGTTTGATGGTGAATATAGTTCCAGAGTCATATCTTTCCTTATACAATCGGAGTCCCCAGGTATATCCCCTTCCCCATCAGGGCGCCTTTCTTCCTTCCTCAGTAAACTGAATTTTCAGGGGGTTGCACCATTGGTTGTTAGTCTGGCAAGAATTCTGTGTGAGGCTATAGCTGGCGGCGACTGTAATAAAGTCTGTTTCTGAGTGTTTTATCCAGTACCCAGTACCTGTTGTTTCACAACCCCACTGTTTACAGGAATAATCTGCCGGTCGGCTGCAATGTGGGGGGGAGTCATGTCCGTGGCATACATAGAAGGATAGGCCGGCAAGCTTTCCTCTTCAGTCTTTAGTGATGCATCCAGTGTTCCCATCAGGGCCCCACATCGCATCCCATCCTGAATCATATTGCGCGAGCTGACAAAGGTCGGGATATAGAGGGGGCCACGGGGTGGTTGAATCTATTTTAGATGTGCTCCAAATACAGGAGCCTCGGGAGTCTTCAACGGACCAGGTATAGTTGAGTAGTCTGTATGAGCAGGTGGCTGGGATCAGCAGATACAAGATAGGGAAGGTCCTCATGACGGTTCTTGAGTTCTGCAAAAAAGCACAGAAGGGGAATCCTCAGGGGCTTCCCTGGGTGGGTTAAATAATTTGACTAGACGCGACGCTCGGGTAGCCATCTAGCATTTTGGGCTGATGAATCATAAACACAGGCATGTCCTTTACCCCAGATAAGGACTGGGTCAGGTCCTTGCCATTTGTTGGAGATGGGATCTCTCCACATAGCCTGTGCATAGTTGTGTTCGGTAGTGGGGTGCCAAAGGCGATCGGCTGCTGATTTGGTGGTAGCATCAAGGGAGAGGAAATTTAGGACAAAGAGGGCATGGTTAAGAATGGTTTTGGCATTATTGGCCTTGGGGTAGAGAGCCTCCGAACCTCCTTGCAGCTTGGTAATCATATTCTTGAGCGTTTGGTGGGCTCTTTCTACAATGCCCTGTCCTTGAGGGTTGTAGGGAATTCCTGTAATATGTTTGATACCTAGACTCTGACAGAAGTTACGGAAGGAAGCGCTTACATACCCGGGGCCATTGTCTGTTTTAATAATCTTAGGGTTGGGGAGTGTGGCCAAGGCGGCCAGAACATGGTTAATAACATGGCGGGTAGCTTCACCGCTCTGGGGGGTGGCAAAAATAAACCCACTAAAGGTGTCAACGAAAACATGGATGTACTTAAGCTTTCCAAAAGGCGCATAGTGGGTGACATCCATCTTCCAGACTTCACCAGGGACCAAGCCCCGGGGGTTGACGCCGAGGTGTGGCTCTGGAAGTAGGACAAGACACCCTGGACACTGCTTAACAATTTGTCTTGCTTGTTCCCTGGTTATATTATACTTGAGTCTGAGCATCTGTGAGTTTAGGTGGTGTAGCTTATGAGCCTGAGTTGCTGTCTCTAGGGGATTCAGAGAAAGTGCTGCTAGGACTTCCTGGGTCGCACGGTCTACTTGTGCATTTCCTTTCGATAGGGGGCCCGGAAGATTGGAATGGGCGTGAATGTGACCAATGAAAAAGGGTTGACTTCTTGAAAGTATGAGTGACTGTAACTTGGCAAAGAGAGGGGAGGCATTGGTAGATGGTCGTATATAAGGGACAGTTTCTAAAAGGGGTACCGAGTTGGCAACATAGGCACTATCTGTGTACAGATTTAAAGGATCAGGGACTGCCTCAAAAGCCCAGATGATCGCAGCAAGCTCTACAAGTTGTGCTGAGGTGTATGGGAAGGTGAGGGAGGTGATCTTCCCATTTACGCTCACTGCGGCTTTCCCAGATGCTGAGCCATGATGGGCCTCCTTGAGGGGTGCCCTTTTAGTTATTTTGGGGAAGACTACAGGTGTTATTTGCAGGAACTGAATAAGTTTGTCAGGGGGGTAGTGATTGTCTATGACCCCCGGGAATGAGATACAGCTCACAGCCCAGTCATCATCGTTTAATAGGAGCCAATTTATTTGTGATGCTGTGTATGGGCAAATGATGCAATCAGGTTCTTTGCCAAAGAGTCTTACTGCAGCTTCTCTTCCTCCTTTAAGGAGGTCAGCGGTGAGGTGTGGGTATGATGGGAGAATTTTGGTGGGGGTGGCTGGCATGTGTATCCAGAAAAGCAGATGATTTTGCCAAAGCAGGCCAGTGGGAGAGAGATTTGTGGGAAAGACCAAAAGCCAGAGAGGCTTTTCAGGGCTGTAATATCCTATGTGTTGGTTTTTTTATGGCTTGGTCAACTAGCATCAGGGCTGAGCAGGCTTCTGGTGTCAAGGAGCGTGGGGAAGTGGGCTCTGGGTCTCCCTTTAAGATGTCAAATAATGGCTTTAATTCCCCCGTTGTTATTTTTAAATAGGCTCAGAGCCAATTGATGTCTCCTATTAATTTCTGAAAATCATTGAGGAAATTCAAATGATCAATACGAATATGGGCTTTCTGGGTCAAGATTTTGTTAGTGAAAAGTTCAAATCCAAGAAATAACTGGGGGGGTCGGGTCTGAACTTTTTCCGGGGAGATCCGGAGTCCTCTTTTTTCTAGTGCCTCTATAAGTTTCTGAGAGATAGTTATCAATTCTTTTTCCGTAGGTCCCGCAAGGAGGATATCATCCATATAATGGATGATATAGAGTGAGGGATATTGCATACTAAAGGGGTCAATAGTCTGGGCTACGTACTTTTGGCAGAGTGTAGGGCTATTGGTCATGCCCTGGGGTAAGACTTTCCATTGAAAGCGTGGGAATGGGCCACGGCAATTGGTGATGGGTAGGCTAAAGGCAAAGCGTTTGCAGTCAGCGGGATGGAGAGGGTGAGAAAAAACAATCTTTGAGGTCAATAACTACCTTGGTAAAACCTTCAGGGATGGCTACAGGCGAGGGAAGACCAGGTTGCATTGCCCCCATGGGGATCATAGTTTTATTAACCGCTCTGAGGTCATGTAAAAGTCGTCATTTACCTGAGCGTTTTCGGATGACAAAAATGGGAATGTTCCAGGGGGACACAGAAGGTTCGATGTGTCCTGCATCTAATTGTTCCTGCACTAATCTAACGGCTGCATCCGATTTAGCCTTAGGAAGGGGCCACTGGTCAATCCAGACGGGATGGTCGTCTTTCCATGATATTTTTTCCACCTGTAGTGCAGGGACCAGTGGCCTTTATAAAAAATGTTTTTCAAAACCTAATCCCGAGCGCCCTGTTTTTCCTGTAATTTGCAAAGGGAGCGGTTGGCCTTGCTTTTCTTTTCCAAGGCCTTGTCCAGGAAGAAATCCTTGAGCAAGCATCTGGCTGGTTACTGTAAAATTAGGGCTGAACATAATGACTCCCATTTGGGAGAGAATGTCTCTTCCCCAGAGGTTAACAGGGAGGCCAGGGACTACATGGAGTTGAACAGTACCTACATTTCCTTCCTCATCTTTCCAGGGGAGCCATTGAGAACTTTGTAGGGCATTTTGAGATTGTCCTATTCCTTGTAGGTGGTTCATAGAGGGCTGAAGAGGCCAGGAGGGTGGCCAACTTTCTTTGGAGAGGACTGTGGAGTCCGCCCCAGAATCTAGTATGCCGGAAAAGATCCGGCCCTGAATGGTCAATTTAAGTGTAGGGCGTTCCTGTGAAATGGTTTGAGCCCAATAAACATCTGAAGACCCTGGGTTGGAAGCTCCCCTCCTTTGTGTAACTGTTGGATATTGGGTTCGCAGAGGGAGCGGGAGTGCTTGGGCAAGGCATTGTCCTTTCTGAATAGTGATGGGGTTATTAAGAGCGGATGCGATTATTATAATTTCTCCCGTATAATCATTGTCTACAAGGGGGTGGATGATAAGGTCGCCCAAGGTGGAGGAGGCGCGGCCAATTATAAGAAAAAGGAATCCCTGGGGGGGGGCATAGACACCAGTGGGCATCATACTGGGACCATCCTCCGGGTTTAATATTGTACAGGAGGAGGAACACAAGTCCACCCCTGTGCTCCCTGTGGTGGCTCTGCATAATGGCAGGCGGGCAAGCTGTTCCCCGAGGCTTGTGGGTTGGGGGTTGTTTGAGGGGCCCAGGGCTGGCCCCTCTTGCCGTTTCCCAGAAACGGGACAATGGGTTGGCCTTCAGCGTTGGTGGTGGATTGACAGGTGTTGGCCCAGTGCTTTCCTTTCCTACATCTGGGGCAGAGGGTCTGTGGTTGATTAGGTTTTTGATAAAAACCTCCTGTGTTGGTGTTGGTAATTGGGCATTGGTGGGCAAAGTGGCCTTCCTGGCCACACCTAAAACAGATCTTAGATTGGTCAGAGTGATGAAGGGCTTCCCCAACAACTAAATGAACTGCCTGCGACATTTTTGATGTAAGGGGTTCTATGTCTCTACAGAGTCTTATTTCATCTAAGGTTTTGTCTCTCCATTTTCCCCGTAAAATGGAGCGGCAAGCGGCATTGGCATTCTCATAGGCTAAGCGTCTAACAAGCTGGTCATCAGCCGCTTCCTGCCCTAGGGTCCTCTCTTTGGCTTCCAGGAGCCTGCTTACATAGTCTGAGAATTCCTCCTGGTTTCCTTGGACGATTTTATTGAGGGGTGCAAAAGGGGAGCCAGTGTTGGGAAGGGCCTGCCAGGCAGAAATGGCAGCACTAGCTGCCTGAGCAAGCAATCCAATCGGGAGATGGGACTGCTGGGTTTCACTAGCGTACTTGCCCTGCCCTGTGAGTTTTTCGTATGACCACTTTGCAGTAGCATGCTCTGAGGCCTTGAGATTGGCCGTGGCAGTAGTTTGACAGCGGTCAAAAAAGTCAGCCTTCCAGATGAGGAACTGTCCCTGTGTAAGTACTGCCTGGACGGCTCTGAGCCATTCAGAGGGTAAAAGATATCCCCCACGAGATATGGCTTCCAGCGCAGAGAGAGTGAAGGGGGCATTAGGCCCGTAAACCTTAATGGCTGCATGTAGGTCTTTCAGTGTCTTGAAATGGATTTTTCTGTATTCCTGTGATTTTTGCCTCCCTCGGCTATCTGCTTCTTCTCCCTCATCCTCCCCTTTCTTGTCTTCCTCTTCCTCTTCCTCCTCACTATGAGAGGACTCAGGGGGCTCAATATCCCCTGTACCTGGATTACTATCATCTTGGCGGGATCTTGTCATGACAGGGAATGCCATCTGTTTTTTATAATTCGTGGCAGCTCCTGCCTTAGAGTGTCTCTGTTTTGTTTTGCTTTCACTTCTGGTTTTCGAATTAAACTGGTTTTTTAAGAGGGGGATTTTAAGGGACCTTTGTAGTGAATCCTGTAGGGCAGACAACTCACCGGAGAGCTGCGCATATTGCGTTTGGAGGTCTAAAACCTCACGGAGTTCTTTTACTTGCGCGGATAGTTGGTCATATGAGTGTGGTCATATTAGGCCCCAGGGGCAGGAAGGCAGGGGCAGTTAGGTATGGAGGGGGAGCGGAGGCTAGGGGCCAGTCTGGGTTATTATATCTAGCGGCTTCTTCCTCAAGTTCTGCCTCATCGCCTGGGTCTAGAGGCTCTGAATCTGGGTCCGTCTCTGGACCGGACCGGAGATTCTTATTTCTTGTAAACACTGGGCAGGTTATGGGCTCCTCTGCTGGTGTTATCTCAGAAGGGAGAGGAGGATAGAGGGATTTGCTTGGGGGGATTTCAATAGCTGTTGAGGGAGATCTAGATGGAGTTTTAGGGGGTTTCGCTTCCTCTTCTTTCAAAGACTTTATAGAGGCTGTATGCGAAAGAGGGCGGAGGCAGGACTCCGCAACTGAAAGAAGCTGTTGTTCTGTGGTGTCCCCGGTGGCGCTTTCCTCTATGTCTCTTATAAGACCCCAGTAAGAAAGGGCTGTAACAGGGATGACATCGGGTCCTTCTATTTTCAATTTCTGATTAAGATCTCTTCCTATTTTCTGCCATTTGCCTGGGTGGATCTCAGGTCCCATTACCAGAAACCATGGGCATACTTCATCTATAAAAAGGAAGAATCTAACAAGATCCTTTTGCTTTACTTTAACTCCTAAGTCCTTAAGTGCCAGTTTGAGGTCCCGTATAAAGACCTGTTCTTTAGACAGCTTGGAACCCATGAGAAAGGAATGAGGCAGACATCACTTACCTGTTCGTGGGGTTCTCTGGAGCGATCAGAGGGGGTCGCGACGATTCTTCTTCACGGGGTCTGCCTGGCGAGAGTCCGTGCCTCGTGCCCCACGTTGGGCGCCACTTGCCCCGACCTGCGGGACAGCAAAGTGGGGTGTCGAGGAGGACCCAGCCTGAAAAGGAACGGGTGAGAATAAGGAGAGTGAGACCCAAGGGTGGTGGATAAGGTCTGAGTTTATTGAGAAAAAGTACATGCTTATATACTGTAGAGAAGGAACAAGGAAGTTAGCTTAGGGGTGGAGTTGGTATGCCTTGGCCTGAGAGAAGGGATATTCTGCGGTCAGGTTGTTCTTGATAATGGAGGATGAGGCCCCTTTCCTGGAATTTGTTTGTTCGTTTATCTTGGCCCTTGGTATTCCTGGAATTTGTTTTGCTCCTTTTATCTTATCTTAGTTTCTTACATGGGGCTGCTTGGCCCCTGGCATATATCCAGAAGAAATATTAAAAAAAAAAGGAAAAGTCTTACATGTTCCAAAATATTCATAGAAGCTCTTTTTATAGTAGTAAAGAAGGAAGTTTAGGAGATGCCCATCAAATTGGTAATGGCTAAACAAGGTATGGTTCATGAGTACTATGGAATATTATTGTTCTATAAGAAACAATAAATGATTGGACTCTAGAGAAGCATTGAATGACTTACAGGATCTGATACTGAGTGAATGAGCCAAGAGAACAATTTACACTTCTACATTATGAGATGAACAACCTTGATGGAAGCAACCCCTTGGCAGTCCAGAGAGCTAGGACAGCTGTATTTGACAGATTTGGGACTATATTATCCCCAACCTGGGGAATAAAAACAAAACAAAACAAAACACATAGGGAAAAACAAAACACCCCTACTGAGTCTGATGAACACTATAAAAATTATCTCTTATTTATCTCTTTCCCTTAATCCTAATTTCTCATGCCAAAAATTACTAGTTTGTAAATATAGTTAACAAAATATGTATGTAAAATGGTTTCTTGACTATTCCCAACTGAGAGGAGAGAGGTGGGAAGGGAGGGTAAAGGGAAACTGTAACTTGGAAATATGCATGTACAAATGGATGAAAATAAATGAATAAAATTTTTTAAAAAAATATCCATGCATTGGAAGCCACTGAATCTTCTGTAAAGCTCTCAGACCACAGATGGCAAGGAAGTCAAATCATTGGTAAGAAGGTGATTACAAGGGAACATTTTCTGATTGACTGAAGGACTCTATACTCATTTCTGGGTTAAAGGCCTATAAAACTTGTCATTGCTCTGGTGATTTGGTGTGGCTCCCAGGGCCTGCTCCTGGTTTGCTGGGACCTGGTCTATGCTGGTGGAACCTGCCCTGGACTACACCCCTCTCTCACCGTGGTATAACAGACCTTTCTTTCAGGCCTTCTAAGTTGACTTGGGCTGGAAAATTGTTTCACTCTTTTCTGGGTTCTGTTTCTCTAGAATTTGTTTAGAATCATTATCTAAAGGAAAAGTTTGACGATGAGATTAAGTGAATCTCTGCGTTTATGCTACCATTTTGATTCTCTGTCTTAAAGTATTATTTTTTTTTCTCATATCACTCTCAATTATTTTACCACTTTTCCTCTACCTCTCTTATCTGATATGTTTTTGGGCATATAAATACACATATATACATATAGATAAATTTATGGGTATGTATATATATGCATGTATGGATATATATATATATATATAGAGAGAGAGAGAGAGAGAGAGAGAGAGACAAATATGATATAGATCTATTGTAATCCTTTTTGAGCTCTTGCATGGTCTGTGACAAATTCATATTTTGGGAGTCTTTAAATTTTCAGTTCTTTTAATTTAATTCAGTTCTTTTAATTGAATTTAGGAGAGATGAAGTCTCTGCTCTCTGATTCTGTACTGTGTTCTGTAAGTATGACAAGTAACTGTTTCTTGCCTTATAATTTTAGCCAGCTTACCCACTCCCTTGTGTTGACTAGATTTAGTGTTCTATGTTTCTATTCACCATAGGCCTTTAACCCAGAAATGAGTATAGAGTCCTGCAGTCAATCAGAAAATGTTCCCTTGTAATCACCTTCTTACCAATGATTTGACTTCCTTGCCATCTGTGGTCTGAGAGCTTTACAGAAGATTCAGTGGCTTCCAATGCCTGCTGTTGGCTCAAACAGTGTCTCAGAACCATAAATGAATCATACAATGAAAGCACAGCATCTGGTTATGGAATATCATGTATGAGAAAAATGAGATTGTCTGTTTTTCTATGTCCCAGAACTCAGGCAGGAGAATTTTGTATGATGAACTGAAAAGATATTTGAAGTAAGATCTTGAAATATGTAATAGCTTAAAAGAAGAGTGTAACAAATTTTAGATGTAATCTTCTGCTGCAGGAGTATATTAAAGGATATAAGCTTAAGTAAAATTATTTGACTAAAGAGAAGGGTGGCCTGAAGTGAAGAAAGACTTGAGACAGGGTGACTAATTAGGATATTTTAGAATAGTCTGCAAGAAATTATACGAATTTGAAAAGAATGGTAATTGTGTGAATAAAATAAACAGGTTTGCATGCTACAGATATATGAGAAGGGCATATTGGATACTCAAAATTAGCCCCAGAAAAAGGAGTGATATGTCCCATCTATTCCAAAGAGTTCAGAATTGTTAGGAATGACTTCTAGTGTGCCTTTCCTATCAGAGCCTGTGATTAGATCTTATACTATTTTGGGCCATGACTTAGTTTTTTTTTTTTTTTTTTTTTTTACAAGAGATAGAGGAGTAGGTCTGGGTTTGAGGAACACAGAGAACATGGGGATGACAAGATTTTAGTAACTGTAATAGTGGAACTGAGTAATGGAGCTATGTGGTGACGGATATTTGAGTTCTAAGGAAAGATATACTTTCAGTTCCAACATTAGCTTTCAAGATAACATTAAATCCATAATTGGTAATAGTATTTGGGAACTCATTTGGGAAATTAAGAACAATTTGGTTGGACTAAAGTGAAGTAAAGCTCTTGAACTCTCAAAGAGAGGACATGGTATTTGATTCAATAGTATACTGAATAATAATTCTAGACTTCAGGGGTGGGAACCAAGATGGTAGCATGAAACTAGCATGCTCCCAGAACAATTCCCTATGCAAAATAAAATGAAGCCTCTACATAGACATTAAAGCTATAAATTCCACCTAAAGAAAACATAATATTTAAAGAAATTTTGTAGACATGGTGGAGGGTTTTCAGGGAAGGTCTCTATCTCTTTGGGAGAAAGGAGGAAGTAAAGTCCAGCTAAGTGGGAAAAGCCAGAAAGTCAGTGGGAGGTTTTTTAACACATTGCAGCCCAGGTTCCAACAACTAGATAGCAAGTCAGTTGGTAGAATCCCAACTCAAAACAAAGTCTGAACCCAAGGAACACTGAGACAAAAGACAGGACTTTGTTGTAAACAAATCATTGCATAGGCAGAGCCAGGACATAAAAGGAAACAATCCACTGCATAGCCAGCACCTGGTCTGCATAGGCAAAATCTTGACTAGCAACAAACCAGGAATCAAACCCCCAAACCCCAGCACAAAAATCTTGGAACTACACCCACTATGTTCCAAGAGCAAAGTTCAATCAAAATGAGCAAAATATCTAAAAGAGAAAGCTATATATCACTTTATAGAAAGCTACTGTGCAGACAGAGATGATAAAAGTACCAACTCAGAACAAAACAGAAAAATTACATCTAAAGTAATCTATTTAATGGACTTAATATTTATACTTCAGCTTAGAAAAGAATTTAAAAACAGAAGAGATGAAGAAGCAGTAAAATTATGAAATAGATGAATTCCAAAATTTGTTGATAAAAAGACCAGAAACGAACAGAGAATACAATCTTCAAATACAACATTCAATAAATGCATCAAAAAAGGTAAATGAAAAGGGAAAAATATAAACAATTATTCAAGAACATTAGATTGATATAAACCTATAGGGGAAGATAACACTGGTAACTCTTGAGAATTGAATTTCTCTTAGGAGAGTTTAAAGAATTGAATATAATTGAAGAAATTGTACTTAGAGCATATGAGTATGGTTGGTTTTTGCTCATTCTTATCGAAGAACAAAATGACATCACTATGTTTGAGAAGTGTGTCCAACTGTAGCTTATCAGATCAATATGAACTCACAATGTTCTATCATAAGGAATGAATAAACTAGGTGAATACCTGCTTGTTTAACTTATATATCTTGTATTTCCTTAGAGATACTTTAAATATACATCTTGTAAATAGAACTTAGCACTTACTCTGACAAAGCCACCCTATATTGGGAAGTCCTATACAAGTGTCTCCTATGCTTGAAAATCAATTATAAAGTTCTTAGGAGAGACCTTCTGCATGTCTCAGTACTTAGAGTACTTAGAGGTTCTATACATATTTAAATCAGAAGCAACTTTATTAGATCCTTTGAGATTTATAATACAATAGGGTCAAGGGTTAGGAAAACACTTAGAAGTGTTGGTCATAAAGGAATTAGAAAGTGATCTTATCTTAATGCATACTTTAGTTAACAAAAGTTTTAGTACCATGATTGGGGTGCTAAAGAGACAGTGGGAGAGAGTGTATTAGATACCTTGGCTGGGGAGGGCTGTAGGGTTATAGTTGGAATACTATAGAGATGTAGGGAGAGAATGTACTTAGAAAAAATAGACATGAAAATATGAAGAGATTTTACTTTGCTTGGCCTTTTTGACTATAGTTAGAGGGAATATGCTTGTAGGGGGCATGGGATATAAATGATTTATGAGCATTGTGTGTTCATGGAGAATACTTGCAATAGGGGGGCAAGAAAGGTATAAAGTAATTATAATTTGATATTATTCTTAACTCTTGAGAAGTGTATTTTTAATGAGACATAAGAGGGTTAATGGGCTTGGTGACTATGAGGCAATGCTACTTGTCATTCAAGCAAGCAATCAACATTTGAGAATAGTACTCCTTTTTGGTCAGATAAAAGGAGTATATTTTGACAAAGGGAATTAGGTATATGACAGGGTTAGAGCAATAAAGGCATAAAAAGAAAGACTTTACATGGATAAGGCCAGGCATTATTGGATAAATAACACCCTGTGAAGAGACAGAAGGGAGGGTGTCAACACTGAATAAATCCTATGCAATAGATTTGGCCTAGAGAGGGAATAACATACATACTCAATTGGGTTTAAAAATTAGGCCTACCCATCTGCAAAGTGGGATGAGGGAAAGGGAAGAAGGGATTGATTAGAAGGAAAGGAAAGTTAAAAGTGAAAGTAAACTCAAGGTTAAAATTAAAAAGAAAAATTATAGGGGAAAGGGAGGAAAACACTGGTGAGGAAAAATAAGAGGAAAGAAAAGAAATAAGTACAAATGTGGAAAGATTGTATAGAAGAAAATACAGAATTAATAGTCTTAACTGTTTAGTGGGATGAATTCTCCCATAAAACAGAATGGTAGAATGGAATAAAAACCAGAATCCTACAATATGTTGTTTACAGGAAACACATTTGAAGGAGAAAGATAAACACAGGGTAAAGGCAAAAGACTGGAATAAAATATATTATGCTTCAGCAGAAGTTAAAAAAAAAACAGGGGTAGCAATTCTGATCTCAAACAAAGCAAAAACAAAACCAGATCTCATTAAAAGGGATTAGGTTGGAAATACATGTTAAACTTCAACATAGGCAATGAAGCTATATGTTTATTAAATAAACATCCTCCTAGTGGTATAAGATCCAAATACTTTTTCTTTAAATTTTTATTAAAGATATTATTTGAGTTTTACAGTTTTCCCCCAATCTTGCTTCCCTCCCCCCACCCCCACCCCACAGATAGCACTCTGTCAATCTTTACTTTGTTTCCATGTTGTACCTTGATCCAAATTGGATGTGATGACAGAGAAATCATATCCTTAAAGAGAACAGAATTCTCAGAAGTAACCAGATCAAACCATAAGACACCTGGGTTTTTTTTTTTTTTCCGAACTGAAGGGAATAGTCCTTGTACTTTGTTCAAACTCCACAGCTCCTTATCTGGATACAGATGGTACTCTCCTTTGCAGACAGTCAAAAATTGTTCCCAATTGTTGCACTGATGGAATGAGCAAGTCCTTCAAGGTTGAACATCACTCCCATGTTGCTGTTAGGGTGTACAGTGTTTTTCTGGTTCTGCTCATCTCATTCAACATCAGTTCATGCAAATCCCTCCAGGTTTCCCTGAAATCCCATCCCTCCTGGTTTTTAATAGAGCAATAATGTTCCATGATATACATATACCACAGTTTGCTAAACCATTCCCCAATTGAAGGACATTTACTAGATTTCCAATTCTTTGCCACCACAAACAGGGCTGCTATAAATATTTTTGTACAAGTAATGTTTTGACCCTTTTTCCTCATCTCTTCATGGTATAGACCCAGTAGTGGTATTGCTGGGTAAAAGGGTATGCACATTTTTGTTACCCTTTGGGCATAGTTCCAAATAGTTCTCCAGAAGGGTTTGATGAGTTCACAGCTCCACCAACAGTGTAATAGTGTCCCAGATTTCCCACATCCCTTCCAACAATGATCATTATCCTTCCTGGTCATACTGGCCAATCTGAGAGGCATAAGGTGGTACCTCAGAGAAGCTTTAATTTGCATTTCTCTAATAATTAATGATTTAGAGCATTTTATCATATGGCTATGGATTGCTTTGATCTCCTCATCTGTAAATTGCCTTTGCATATCCTTTGACCATTTGTCAATTGGGGAATTGCTTTTTGTTTTAAAAATATGACTCAGTTCTCTGTATATTTTAGAAATGAGTCCTTTGTCAGAATCATTAGTTGTAAAGATTATTTCCCAATTTACTACCTTTCTTTTGGTCTTGATTACATTGGTTTTATCTGTGAAAAAACTTTTTAATTTAATGTAATCGAAATCATCTAACTGGTTTTTAGTGGTGTTCTCCAACTCTTCCTTAGTCATAAACTGTTCCCCTTTCCATAGATCTGACAGGTAGACTAGTCCTTGATCTTCTGTTTTGCTTATAGTATTGTTTTTTATGTCTATGTCCTGTAACCATTTGGATCTTATCTTGGTAAAGAGTGTCAGGTGTTGGTCTAATCTAAGTTTCTTCCATACTAACTTCCAATTGTCCCAGCAGTTTTTTATCAAAGAGGGAGTTTTTATTCCGGTGGTAGCCTGACTCTTTGGGTTTATCAAACAGCAGATTACTATAATCCTCTCTTGCTTTTACACCTACTCTATTTCACTGGTCTGCCACTCTATTTCTTAGCCAATACCAAACAGTTTTGATGACTGATGCTTTATAATATAATTTTAGATCAGGTAGTGCTAGGCCACCTTTGTTTGCATTTTTTTTCATTAAGCTCCTGGCAATTCTTGACTTTTTATTTCTCCATATAAATTTACTTACAATTTTTTCTAACTCATTAAAGTGATTTTTTTGGAATTTTGATTGGTAGGGCACTAAACAGGTAGTTTAGTTTTTGGTAGAATTGTCATTTTTATTATATTAGCTCTACCTATCCATGAGCAGTTGATATTTGCCCAGTTATTTAAATCTGATTTAATTTGTGTGAGAAGTGTTTTATAATTGTTTTCAAAAAGATTCTGAGTCAGTCTTGGCAAATAGACTCCCAAGTATTTTACAGTGTCTGAGGTTACTTTGAATGGAATTTCTCTTTCTAGCTCTTCCTGTTGTTTCTTGTTAGTCATATATAGGAAAGTTGAGGATTTATGGGGGTTTATTTTATAACCTGCAACTTTGCTAAAATTGCTAATTGTTTCCAGTAGTTTTTTAGATGATTTCTTGGGATTCTCTAGGCAGACCATCATGTCATCTGTGAGTAGTGAGAGTTTTGTCTCTTGCTTCCCAATTCTAATTCCTTTAATTTATTTTTCCTCTCTAATTGCTGATGCTAACATTTCTAATACAATATTGAATAGTAGTGTGATAATGGGCACCCTTGTTTAACCCCTGATCTTATTGGGAATGCCTCTAATCTCACCCCTTGAGTATAATGCTTGTTGATGGTTTCAGATAGATACTGCTAATTATTTTAAGGAACAGTCCAATTATTCCTACATTCTCTAGTGTTTTTAATAGGAATGGATGCTGTATTTTGTCAAAAGCTTTTTCAGCATCTATTGATATGATCATATGGTTTCTGATAGGTTTGTTATTGATATAATTGAGTATACTAACAGTTTTCCTAATATTGAACCAGCCCTGCATTCCTGGAATAAATCCTACTTGATCACAATGTATTATCCTAGTGATGACTTGTAGTCATTTTGCTAAGATTTTATTTAGGATTTTTGCATCTGTATTCATCACGGAAATAGGCCTATAATTTTCTTTCTCTGTTTTAACTCTTCCTGGTTTAGGTAGCAGTACCATATTGGTTTCATAGAAATAGTTAGGCAGAGTTCCATCTTTCCCTATTTTTCCAAAGAGTTTCTATAGGATTGGAACCAATTGTTCCTTAAATGTTTGGTAGAATTCACTTGTGAATCCATCAGGCCCTGGAGATTTTTTTTAGGGAGTTCACTAATGGCTTGTTGAATTTCTTTTTCTAAGATATGGTTGTTCAGGTATTTAATCTCTTCTTCATTTAACCTGGGCAACTTATGTTTTTGTAAATATTCATCTATTGCACCTAGATTATCAAATTTATTGGCATAAAATTGGGCAAAATAATTTCAAATTATTACTTTAATTTCCTCCTCATTGGTGGTGAGTTCCCCTTTTTCATTTATAATACTAGCAATTTGGTTTTCTTCTTTTTTTAATCAAATTGACCAGAGGTTTATCAATTTTATTGGTTTTTTCATAATACCAACTTTTGGTTTTATTTATTAATTCTATAGTTTATTTGCTTTCAATTTTATTAATTTCTCCTTTGGTTTTTAAAATTTGTAATTTGGTATTTGATTGGGGATTTTTTATTTGTTCTTTAACTCATTTTTTTAGTTACATGTTTAGTTCATTGATTTCCTCTTTCTCCAATTTATTCATATAAGCATTTAGAGCTATAATATATCCCCTGAGATTTGCTTTGAATGAATCCCATAGATTTTTGTATGTTGTTTCATTATTATCATTATCTAGGATAAAATGGTTAATTCTTTCTATAATTTGTTTTTTGGTACACTCATTTTTTAAGATGAGGTTATTCAGCTTCCAATTTGCTCTGCGTCTATATCTCCTTGGCCCAGTATTGCATCTGACTTTTATTGCATTGTGATCTGAGAAAGATGTATTCACTATTTTTGCCTTTCTGCAGTTGATCATTAGGTTTTTATGTTCTAGTACATGGTCAATATTTGTATAAGTTCCATGTACTGCAGAGAAAAGTTATATTCCTTCCTATCCCCATTCAGTTTCCTCCGTAAATCTACCATATCTAATTTTTCTAACAATCTATTTACCTCCCTATTTTCTTTATTGTTTGTTTTATGATTTGATTTATCTAGATCTGATAGCAGGAGGTTGAGGTCTCCCACTAGTAGAGTTTTGCTGTCTATGTCTTCCTGTAATTTTTTCAGCTTCTCCTCTAAGAATTTTGGTGCTGTCCCACTGGGTGCATATATATTCAATATTGAAATGACTTTATTGTCTATGGTACCTTTTAGGAGGATAAAGTTTCCTTCCTTATGTCTTTTAACACTATCAATTTTTTGCTGCTGCTTTGTCTGAGATAAGGATTGCTACCCCTGCTTTTTTTACTTCAGCTGAAGCAAAATATATTTTTCCTCCAACCTTTTACCTTTACATATGTATCTCTCTGCTTCAAATGAGTTTCTTGTAAGCAGCATATTGTAGGATTCTGGTTTTTAATCCACTCTGCTATTTTCTTATGTTTTAAGGGAGAGTTCATCCCATTCACATTCAAGGTTCTGATTACTAATTCTTTATTGCCCTCTGTGCTATCTTCCCTCTGTTTGTATTTTTCCCCCTTTCCCCCCCTTTTATCCATATTCCCCAATATTTTGTTTTTGAATACCACCCCCTTCAGTGTGTTTGCCCTCTTATATCAAGATCCAAATTCTTAGAGGAGAAGCTGAATGAATTACAAGGAGACATAGAAAGCAAAATTACAATAATGGGAGATTTCAACCTCACTCTCTCAGAACTAGATAAAATTGCACCACAAATTAAACAAGAAGTAAGTAAGAATGTGAATAAAATCTTAGAAACCTAGCTATGATAGATCTGTGGAGAAAACTTAATGGGGAAAGAAAAGAATGTACCTTTTTTTCTTCAGTACAAGGCACCTGTACCAAAACTGATCATATACTGGTTGCTGAAAACATTGCAATCTAATTCAGAAAGGCAGAAATAATAAATGCATGCTTTTCAGATCATGGTGCAATAAAAAAAATTATGTTAATAAAGCACCATGAAAAAGATAACCCATGAATTTATCATGACAAAATAAAGCAAAAATTAATTGGAAATTAAATAACAATTTTAAAGAATGAGAAGAGTAAACAAAATTCAGAGAAATAAACAATGATTTCATACATGAAAATGATAACAATGATATCAAATTTTATTAGATGCAGCCAGAAGAGTTTATAGGGGAAATTTTGTATTTATAAATGCTTACATGAATAAAATAGAGAAAGTAGAGAGCAATGAGGTGGGTATGCAACTAATAAAAGCTAGAAAAGGAATAAATTAAAGATGACCTATTAAATATAAAATTAGAAACTCTGTAAATCAAAGGAGAGTTTAATGAAATTGCAAGCAAGAAAGCCTTTGATATAATGAATTAAATTAAGAGTCATTTTTTATGGAAAAACCAATAAAATAGGTAAATTTTTGGTTAATCTGATTTAAAAAAGAAAGAAGAATATCAAATTACCATTGTTAAAAAATGAAAATGATGAACTCACATAAAAAGGAGGAAATTCAAGAGATCATTTGGAGCTATTTTGCTTAACTCTATGCCAATAAATTTGATATCTTGAGTGAAATGGATGAATATTAACAAAATACTACCCAGATTGCAAGAAGACAAAATCTTAGGAAAACTGATATGGTATGGGAAAATAGTGTGGTAAAAATTAAGCATAGACCCACATCTCACACTTTATAACAAAATAAGTTAAAAAATGGTACAGGATTAGATACAAACGGTAATAACATAGACCAATTACAGATCCAAAAAAAACTCTATCTGTAAGATTTTGGGAAAGGGGAGAAATTTATGACCAAACAAGAAATAGAGTATATTATAAATTAAAAAAGCTTGATTTTGGCTATATTGAATTTAAAATTTTTTGTACCAATAAAACCAGTGCTGTCAAGATTAGAAAGAATACAGAATACTGGGAATCAATTTTCACATCTAGGGGTTCTGATAAAGGTCTCATTTCTAAAATTATATATATATATATATATATATATATATATAATATAACTCAATCAAATCAAAAAGATTACAAGTCATTCCTCAACTGATATGAACAAGCAGTTTTCAAGTGAAGATAATAAGGTTTTATATAATCATTTGAAAAATGCTCCAAAACATTACTGATTTGATTTGAAAAACACAAATTAATTCAACTTTGGCCACATCTATGAAATTGGCTAGGATGACAGAACTGGAAAATGACCAATGTTGAAAAGGTTGTAGGAGGATTGGAACATTAATATACTGTTAGTGGAGTATTAGTGAACTAATACATTCATTCTAGAAAGCAAGTGAAATTATGCCCAAAGAACAATAAAATTGATCATACCCTTTGACCCAGAAATTCCAAATCTAGACCTATGTCCAGAAGAAATCACAAAAATTGGGAAAAGTCCCATATGTTCCAAAATATTTTTAGCATTTCTTTTTGTAGTGGAAAAGAGTTGGAAATTGAGGGTATACCCACCAATTGGGGAATGGTTGAACAAGTTATGATATATGAATATTATGGAATACTATTGTTCTATAAGAATTCCGTGAATGGTCAAATGCTAGAGAAATCTGGTAAGAATATCAGGAGCTGATGCTGAAGGAAAGGAGCAGACCCAAAACTATATCATTGCATATTAACAACAACATTATGAATTGATAACCTTTGATGGATGCAGTTCCTCTTGGCAATTCAGAAATTTAGGGCAAACCTAGGAGACTAGCTATGTGCAATCTGATAGAATATTATGTTCACTTGTTAAAAATTTCTCTTTTATTTCTCCTCCTATTCCATTGTTTTCTTTCTTTTCCAGTTAGTCCTAATTCCTTATACAAAAAAATAACTAATATGTATATATGGTTAACACAAATGTACATGTGCATTGTTCCCTAGAATGGTTGTTGCTAAGGGGATGGAATGGGAAGGGAGGGTGGAAGAAACTTATGTAACTCATAAATATGCGTATGGATGATTCTTGAAAAATTTTCATAACATGTAATTAGAAACTGCTCTAAGAAGGCCAAAATTATCTTTTCTTGTTACCATTGTGGATAGTGAACTATTATCCTTTAATACTATCCCTGAATATTACTGAGCTTTCGTTTTTGACAAGATTATCATAACCTTAACATCCCTGGAAAATTAATTATCTAAAAAATTAAACTTATCTGAGAATATATCAAATCAGACTTTAAATTATTTATCCTTACTAAATTTCCAAACTAATGGATTCATCTACCTCAATATGCAGATAATGTTGATCTTCAACTAACAAAACAATCAGAAAATTATAAGGGGCATTAGAACATCTTACAGATGAGGGAATTTGGACACAAAATATTTCACTCTCTCAAGGTCATGTAGTTAGTAGACACCAGAGCCAAACTTAGAGCTCAGATTTTCAGCAATCCATGGTTGGTAATATTTATTTATTTTTTTAGGGTTTTGAAAGACAAATGGAGTTAAGTAGCTTGCCCAAGGCCACACAGCTATGTAATTATTTTTTTTAATGTTTTTTGCAAGGCAATGGGGTTAAGTGGCTTACCCAAAGCCACACAGCTAGGTAATTATTAAGCATCTGAGGCTGGATTTGAACTCAGGTATTTCTGACTCCAGAGCCAGTGCTCTATCCACTGAGCCACCTAGCCACCCCAGGTTGGTAATCTTTAAACTGTTTATAAGTAGGTACATTGACCAGTAGATAGGGAGGCAGGCAAAAAAAAAATTGGTAGATAGATGGGTGAGTAGGTAGATAAAAAAATAGATAGACAGACAGATAGAGGAGATTCATAATTGCACAGAGATAATTGCTTTTCTAGTACATAATTAAAATTAAAGTGCTAATTTTTGGTTTAAAAACCAATATCCTCAGGCATTATGTTGAGGCTTGTATGACATCAATATGTTAACACAATTTATAATGAAAGTGCAATCATTTAATTTATAAATATTTATATTTACTTTCCATTGTGGCTCAATTGATCAGTTCTGCTCAACTCTTCATGACCCCATGAATTATAGCATACCAGGATCTTCTCTCTTCCACTATCTCTTGAAGTCTGAACAATTTCATTTTCAGTGTTTCCATGATACTATGTCATCTCTTTTGAATCTTGTCTTCAGTCTTCTTCAACATTAGGGTCTTTTTCAGTGAGTCACATTTTCTCATTTTGTGGTCAAACTATTTAAGCTTCAGCTTCAATATTTGATCTTCTAGTGAGGAGCCTAAATGAATTTCTTTAAATATTGGCTGTTTTGATTTTCTTTCTTTCCAAGAGATTCTCAAAAACACCACTGTTTGAAGGCATTGATTCCTCAATACTCAATTTTCCTTATAGTCAAATTTTCACAGTCATATATTGCTAAAAACAAAAACAAAAATAGCTTTAATTACAATAGACTTTTGTCAGCAAGGTGATGTTTTGGATTTTTAACATGGGGTCCAGATTTGCCTTAGCTATTCTTCCAAGAACAAGCATCTTTTAATTTCTTTGCTGAAATCCCTGTCTTACATGATCTTTGATCTCAAGAATATGACAGTGCCAATGTTTTTCCCCCAAAAATGTCTAAAATTCAGTTTACAAGCTGAGTATATTCACTATTTGAATGTTACCATGTCTAAAGGTAGATTGTAGTAAATGCCATGATTTAAATGTATAACTTACTGTTTTCCAAGAGCTGAAGTAGAATCTTTTAGGGTGGCACTTTCTTATATTGATATATATAATTCCAGCTCCATGTAAAAACCAACAAAAAAACTAAATACTTTTGACTCACTCTTACTTTTCATTCTAAGGTGACAATTAAATAATTCCTAATCACCCTAGTAATTCTCACCTAATAATAAAATAATATCTTCTTTATTCAATTTCTTAGCAAATTTTTTTAAAAAATGAGCATTTTCCCCTCCTTAGTCAAAAGCCATAGAAGATAATCTTTGGGCCAAATACAAATACTAAGCTTTTGAAAATTGTGTATCTCATTTATCTATAATAGCATGCTGCCTAACCACTACACTTTATATTGTGAATTGTATATATACACACATAAAAAATAAGATACCATAGAACAATTTTTTTTTATCTGTCAATTATCTAAAATAATTATGGTTATTATTAATCTACAAAACCGCTAATCTATTAGAAGAGTTTTAATTTTATTACTCACAAATTTCACATTTTGATATGAATCTATAAAGAAATATGAGAAATGAGACTGGTGAATAATCTGTTTCTTGTGGTTGTGAAAGTGATGGACAAAAGCAAAGATCAATTTAACTTTTTTCTTAATGAATAAGAATACTGAAGATTTTTCCTGTCAGAATAACATTGAAGGTGAAGTAATTAATGAGTGAATGTTTGGTTATTATTGTATAAATTACAGGTACAGAAAGAGAAAGAAAAGAAAAGGAAAGAAAAGAATAAATAAAGTAAAGAAAAGAAAAAATAAAGGAAAAGCAGAAAGAAAGCAAGAAAGGAAGGAAGGAAGGAAGGAAGGAAGGAAGGAAGGAAGAAGGGAGGAAGGAAGGAAGAAAGGGAGGATGGAAGGAAGAAAAAGGGAAGAAAGGAGACAGGAGGAGAAGAAGGAAAAAAGGCAGATAATTATTTGCATTCACCTTGTTTGCAAAACCAATTAGAAAATAATAAATAAATGGACAAGAAGTTCATGAAAGAAGAAACAAAAGGTCAAATGAGAATGGAGTTTTTTACATATGTAAGATTTAAAATCTGATTACTTATTCTTTAAGTTAAGATCTGGTTGAGGTCATTAATAAAAACATTTTCTCATGAAAGCTCTGGAATGAAGTAATGGACAGAGGGAGGAAGGAAGAAAGAATGGAGGGAAGGTTAGAGGAAAGAAGAAAGGGAAGGAGGAAGAAAGAAGGATGGGAAGCAGAGAAGATTAGAAGCAAAAGATTTAAAAGTAAATAAATGACTGAGGGGTGGCTAGGTGGCAGTGGATAGAGCACTGGCCCTGGAGTCAGGAGTACTTGAGTTCAAATCCAGCTTCAGATACTTAATAATTACCTAGTTGTGTGGCCTTGGGCAAGTCACTTAACCCCGTTTGCCTTGCAAAACAAAACAATAAAATAAATAAATGACTGAATAATTAAATGAGTAGCAGAAGTAGAGAAATTTTTAACCAGTATTAAAAAGCAGGATAATAGTAAGACTATTACAGAAAAGAAAGAAATGCTGAATACTTATGTTCTAATTTTAGACATTAATATTTATATTTAGGTTTCAATTTCATTTTTTCCTAATAGAGAATGGAATTTCATTCTGCTTAAAAAACAAATTAGGTGTTAATATTAAAAAGTTCATCTATTTCTGATCATATGAGAGGTTGAGGACTCCTTCTTGAGGAATAACTAATCAAACTAATTTATAGACTTCAGATGAAAAGACTTCTTCCATAAAGTTGTAAGATTGATGGTAAGCTTTCCAAAACTTGAAAAAGTTAATTCAGTGGGGAAGTTAATTGATATAATTAGAAGGAACCTAGAAAGCATTATCTTGGATTAAACCGTCATTATGGGGGGCAGCTAGGTAGTACAGTGAATAGAGCACTAGCCCTGGAGTCAGGAGGACCTGAGTTCAAATCTAGCCTTGGACACTTAATAATTACCTAGCTGTGTGGCCTTGGGCAAGTCACTTAACCCCATTGCCTTGCCCCCCCACCAAAAAAAAACCTAAAAGAAGCATCACGATAAAGAAATTTTAAAAATTTAAGAGATATTTTCACCTTAGTTTCTAACTGAAAATAGAGCCTTGCTATCAAATTATTTTCAGAAACTATAGATACTTGAAGTATATCTTCAAGAACTGAACTGAAAAATGAGAAAAAACAGTTGATACTGGCAGCTTATAGTTTAATTTTAAAAATTCTTATTATAAAGTATTTCTCCCTATTTGGTAAAGATTAAAGTAAAGTATTTTTGATCCATAAAATGAAATGGGGTGGAGTTTATGTTTCTTGTGGTGGTTAAAGAGATGGAAAAGAACAAAGTTCAACATAACTTATGTCCTTAGAGACTGAATTTAGCAAATCTTGAAAAATATGAAGACTAGGTGTTAAGGTCCTTGAGAGCAAGGATTGCCTTTTGTCGTTGTTTTTTAATATCCCCAGGCATACAAAACAGAATAGTATTTTATTTTCAGAAGTAAAGAGAAATCAACTGGCATCATAGTGAGAGGTGAGATAACATTTGCATAAAATTATTTATGACATTTGCATAAAAACATTGTTAATAATTATCTATATCGATATTTCACTCATTAATATATTGCATATATGGTATCAATATAAATGAAGTCATCTAAAATTGAGCTGTTTTCTAAGTATGATATTTAATTAACACCATAAATGAATTGATATGATTTCTATGGACATACTAATTCCTTTCATTCATTAAAATATTAATTTTAGATGCTATCATAAGTTACAGAGTAATTATTGATATTTAATAGTTTTATTAATGTGAAAATTACAAAAACATAATTGGGGGTTTCTCTAGTACTTGAGATAAATAGTTTCAAGAAAAGAATGATTCTCCTGGAAGTCTGAGGAATGACACATGAGAGAATTCATTGCCCTGTCTCCACTCTAACTTGCTTTAGCTTTAAGAACTTCAGAATTTTTTGTCAGATGAGTATAGGATTTGCTAACATGAAAATATATTTCATTACTCATTTTCATTGTCTTTTTATTTGTTTTGTTGTGTAGCTTTGCTGCTTTTTTTTAGGACTAGATGTTGCTCCAAAAAATGTACTAAAATTGTACCTCTTCAAAGAGCATGTTTTAATCAACTTGCAACAATACAACTGCTGTTGATGAAATGGCAAGCATGTATGGATCATTAAACTAAGAAAATACACACACATACATGCATGTGTTTGTGTGTTTGTGTTTGTGGGTGTATGAAAAGAAAAATATGGTAAAAAATGTAAACAATCCAATAATTTGTAGAGAAGGGACAATTTTTTGTGATTTCCTTGATAACTGAAATTATTTTGCTTTCTTGTCTGTTTGTTTGGAGGGGGGTAATAAGTCAAATGATACATTTATAAGTATATTTGTTTTTTTAGGAATTCTTCTATGGACACTATTTTTAAAATATCGAATTATTTTACATCAGATTTGGGAGTATTCATATTAAATCTCATCTTAAACTTTCTGGTTATTTTGAATATATATTTTCATCTATCCTATTTTGTGGTGTGTGTAAATTAGATTTGTTTTAACTGAATCTCTTTCTTTTTCTTTGAAATTTTTTGTTTGTTTGTTCTTTTGTGGTAATTTTCAGAATTTCCTGTTTTTTATTAGAATTCTTACATTACATGCTATCTGAATTGAATTTTAAAGCTAATATTTTTCATTGTTCATTTTGTCCTACCCACCACCCCTCCCCATTAATCTCCCCAAAAGTATTTTGATTGGTTCTTTGTTATCTGTAGAAGTTCTTAAATTATTCTTGAATCAAGTTATTCAGGTTTTTTGGACTTGTCATATTATTTTAGAAAGTGTTCCAACCTAAAATTATCTCTATGAATCTCTTCATCAAGATCAGTATGATTTGCTTGAATAATTATCATACATCCTTTCAATGTAATTGGGGTTTTGCTTGTTTGTTTATATCTTCTAGGTTTGCTTTCTCTTCCATTAAATTGATTCTAAATTTGTGGCTCTTTCTTTTTCATCTTTGGAAATATTCCCTATCAGGAGTCTAAGTTTTTCTATTCTAGTAATTGCTATAAGATCAATTCTACCATTTTTTTCTCATCTAAATTTTTCTGAAGTTCATGATTTATCTTACACTATTATACAATATTATTTTTCTTATAATGTTTAATTTAATTTAATAATGTTTAGTTAATGGTATTTTATATCATATTCTTTCTAAAATCTTCCTTATCTCTTTTACTCAAAATTTAAAATTAATCTCTTCCTGAGTTCATAGGTATTTTCAGTCTTTTTTTCCTTTTTATTGTCCTATCATTCAATGTCTAATCCTTTTCCCATTGATGGTGTGTTAATTTTAAGGACTGTACTTCAATACTGCATCAACCTCCATACACTTCAAGGAAATTAGGGAATTTTCATTGACCTCATTTCCTACCCCAACTATCTTCAGGAAGAAAAGGCCCAATTTTAAGTGTCTGCCAGTCCCTTTTATATGAAGTCCTTTCCTGTAGTCATAAGCGTCATTCTTTTCTATATTTAGTGTGTTGAATTAATTGTAGTAGAGTTGGGGGAATATGAAGGTGGTGCTTATGCGTTTTCTACTGACTCTAATACCAGGGTGGTCACAGGTAGAATGTATTTCCTTTTTTTTTTTTTTAAATTATGCCCCAATGCCAAGTACATGACTAAGAGCAGTTAAGGTCTATTACATGTTGCAGTGCAATGCTGGGGTAAAGACAATAATGGTGTTTGCCAGTAGAGACTGCAGCATCTGGAAAATACCTGAATATCTTTTAAAAGGTAAATCTTTATATTGGTTTGTTTATCTTGCAATAAAATGGACTAGTGAGTGTATAGTAATTAGTATAGATTAGCATTATAAACTATTACTTAAAAAATATATTATATGACTTCTTATTTTCTTGTCCTGAAGCGATACCTATAATTTTCTCTGATTCTGACAAATAATTTCTTTCTTTCTTTTCCCTATTAGTTTGAAGATACTGGAGAAAATATATTCCTCTATCTTTTTTGTTTTATGATGAGATTCTCCAGTAGATTGGAATTAAATAAATGCAAGAATTCAAAATTCTTAATGAATGTCTCTGAGAAAAATTACTGGGGAAACTGGAAGGAAATTTGGCAGAAAGTGGATTTACACCGGTATTGATCACAATTCTCCAAAAACAAATCCAAGATAAATTTTATATATATATATATATGTATATATATAATTTATCTTGGATATATATATATATAATTATATATTTATTAATTTATATTTAATGTAATAAATTTAAATTTATTTAAATAAATTTTATTTAATAATTCAATTTAAATTTATTTGAATAAATTTAATAAATACATTATTTAATTATATATTTACAGATAATTATATATATAATTATATATATAAAATTATTTTCATTTCAAAAGAAAAGTAGAGAATTAAAGGATGTGCTTTTCACATCTATGAAGTGAATAATTCTTAATCGTACAAGTGATGAATAAGATTATAAAAAAAGAACATTTATAATATAACTTAAAATATTGTATAATAGCAAAATCAAAATAGAATAAGTAGAAAATATCTCTAAGAAAGCTCAAATGTTTAACATTTAAAGGTATTTGGGTGAACATTTGTATAACTGATTGGTTTTAGGTAGGATTTCATTCAAGTTCATTTGGTGCAAATGACATCTGAGATTTCGACAAGATCTAAGATTCAATGACTATACTGAATTTAATTGTGTTCAACTTCAAAATGGAGATAATCATAACAATTTTTTGGTGCAGATCAGCAAGTCATCAAGTATTTATTAAACCTTTAATATTATTGCAGGTTTATACTGTCCCTTACCTTATAGAAGCCACAATGGGGATCAAATGGGATAACATATGTAAAATTAATTTTAATAATAAAACATAATGTACTTATATATGCAAACACACATACACACATATATAATGTGTGTATGTATATATAATATAATCATTGAATTTGGAAATACAGAAAACTTAAAGCCTCAGTACTTTTCAATTGTGGTGACAGAATCACTACCTTTCCATACTTGTTCAATCTGTATTACAACATTGGCCTTATTTGAACCCAAGCAAAATAATAATGTACTTCCTGCCTGTGCTATCTTCCATTAGAATTGTATTAGAAAGGTACATAGTGTAAATTAAGACTAAAGAATTATCATAAAAAGATAAGCCCCCATGGTAAATAAAACATCTTTTTATGCATTATGCATTAAAGCAAATGCAATCTATGATTTTATTCAAATTAATATTAAAGAGCAAATAACACTTTAAAAGAGAAATTTGAAGGTCACTGTTTAGAATTAATAAACAAGAAACAAAGGTAAACTGTATTTTGAATTTAGAAAATGTGCATGGTGGGGGCAAAACACTCAATTACTTGATAGATAAGTAGGAAAATAAAAACAAACAAACAATTGTTTTCTTAAATTTTGCTTTTGCCTCAATGAAATTCAAGAAATTTTTAATGGGATTTAAGTAGTATTGGTTGGATTGTTGAAAAGGTCCTGAATTTCTTCATGTAACAATCAAAGGCATGGAAGTAGGAAAGCACAAATCTCAAAACAAATGAGAAATGAGAAATAGAATCACAGGTTATATTTCTATGAGGAAGCACTATCTTAGGATTTTAATACACTTAAAGATGATCGAAAAAAATAATGAGCTCTGGTATCCACAGGTGAGACCAAAGAAAGAGTGTGAAGGGATTGAAATTTATCTTCCATAACCTACATTTTTTCCTTACATTGTTCTTCTCTTTAGCACAATGTCTGGTTACATAATAGGATCTTAATATTGATTGATTGGTTTTGCATTGTGGTACTCCTCTTTCATCTCTCCTATCCCTTCAACTCCAATATAAATGTTCTTTCTATTGGCTGCTTTCCTAAGCAACCTTGTTCTTTTCTTCTACTATATATATCATTTTTTTTATTAAATGTCTCATTCTTGTAATTTTTGAAAGAATTTGATATCACCCAGTGTTATCAAGGTGCATTAACTTTTTTATAGAAAAAATGATTTACCTAGAGTAATTATTTCTAATCATGGTTCTGTAAGTATGAGTCCGTTGGGAAAAAAATTTAGAGCAATGCATATGAAAAGAAATGTTCAAGATATCCTTTAGGTTATAGCTGAAAAGGAATGAATATCTTATTATGTTAGATACCATTGCTATTAAGCAAAAAACAAGAATTTAATGACAGTTCTAAGGAAATGGGAAACAGGATTAATAAGGGACTCTTGCTATATAGTCAGAAATCTCTCGTTCCATAGATCACGGGCAAAAAAAGTGTGTAATGACAGGAAGGTTGAAGAAAGAGTCATGATTAGATCTCAAAAAAGAAACCAAATCATAAAGAAATAAGCATGAAGGGGCAGCTAGGTGGCGCAGTGGATAGAGCACTGGCCTTGGAGTCAGGAATACCTGAGTTGAAAAAAAAAAGTTGCAGAGACATTCATGGGATTTTTGGGGCGCCTGGGTGGTGTAGTGAATAAAGCATCGGCCTTGGAGTCAGGAGTACCTGAGTTCAAATCGGGTCTCAGACACTTAGTAATTACCTAGCTGTGTGACCTTGGGCAAGCCACTTAACCACATTTGCCTTGCAAAAAAACCTAAAAAAAAGAAAGAAGCATGAGAGCAGCCATAGATGAGGTGAGAAAGAAGTTAAGAAGCAGAAAACCAGGATCCAGATAGATTTGCATAAAATTTAGGGATGCCCTCTAAGAAGCAAATGATCTGTTGCAGAGCAACAACATCTTTTGAAAGACTGACCTTCAATTGTTCATTGCTCTTTGCATTTCAAAGAGAGCCTCACTTGGGGATTATGTGCTTGCAAATTGAGAAGAGGAAATAATTGAGACCACAGTAATCTAAAAGGATAGTTTGACCACTGGCTCAGTAATTTTTTTAACCAAGGATTGTTTTTTGTTATTCTTAGAGGGGAAAAATGCATTTATCTTTACTACATAAAAAAGTAAATATGTGTTGTGACTTCCATTAATGAAAGAAAGATAAATACTCAGAAATTTAGACTGACCAAAATGTCAGTTTTGGTTTGTTCTTTTTTTTTCCTATCAGGGAAAGGCAGAGAGACAGACAAATTTCTAGTCTTTGCCACCTTTCCTAAATGCTTTGAATATTGACTATTATTTATGAAATAGTTAATAAGGTAATTACTTCAGCTAAGTAGTGCAGAAGAAAGAATACTTGGTTCAAATCCAGACTCAAATATTTCCTAACTCAGTAATCCTAAGAAAGTCATTTAATCCCTATCCATTTCATTTTCCTTAACTATGAAGTGGGAATAATAATGCTACCAACCTTGATAAACCCAAAGAATCCATCGTCTGGGATAAGACCTCACTATTTGACAAAAACGGCTGGGAAAACGGAAAAAAGTATAGCAGTAAATAGGCATAGACCAACATCCTTCAAACTACCAATATAAAGTCAAAATGGGTACAGGAGAAGGGTGGAATATATGACCAAACAAAAGATAGTGGACATTTTAAAATGCAAATTAAATAATTATGACTACATTAAATTTTTTTGAACAAATAAAGCCATTGAAACCAAGATTTAAAAGAATGCAGAAAGTTGAGGGGGAAATTACAGGAAGCATTTTTTACAATGGACTCATTCCTAAAATATATAGAAAACTGAGTCAAATTTATAAGAATGCAAGTCATTCCCTCAATGATGTGAACAGTCACTTTTCAGATGAAGAAATTAAATCTTTCTATAGTCATATGAGATGTTCTAAATCATTATTGATTAGAGAAATTAAATTAAAACAATTCCAAGGTATTGCCTCACACCTATCAAATTAGTCAATATAATAAAAAAGGAAAATATTAGAGATGATATGAGAAAACTGGTACAATAATGTACTATTAGTGGAGTTGTGAACAAATCTAACCATTCTGAAAACCAATTAGGAATTTTTCCCAAAGTGGGATAAAACTATATACATTTTGATCATCAATACCACTACCAAGTCTGTGTCTCAAAAGGGGAAATGACCCACATGTACAGATATATACATACACACACATATATCTATGTATGTGTACAAATATATAGAAGGTATTAATATAATACACATGTATATACATATATATGCATACATACATATGTATATATATGTATTTATATATACATACATATATACATGTATGTGTATATATATATATATATATATATATATATATATATATATATATATATATATATATATATATACTGGCAAACAATTAGAAATTAGAAGTTTTCCATCAATTGGAAAGGACTGAACAAATTGTGGTATACTATTGTTTTGTAAGAAATCATTAATGGCCTGAGTTCAGAAAAGAATGAAAAGACTTGTATGAACTGATGCTGAGTTAAGTAAACAAAAACTGGCAGAACATTGTACCCATAAATAGCAATATTATGTGATGATCAAATATGATAACCTAGTTCTCCGCAGTAGTACAATTATCAAAGACAATTCTAAAGAATTTATGATGAAAAATACCATCCACAGAGAAAGAACTGAGTCAGAATGCATGCCAAAAAATACTATTTTTTCAATTTTAATATAGGTTGTAAACTTTATGGTTCTTTCCATTTGTTCTAATTCTTCTTTCATAAAATGACTATTATGGAAATATATTTAAGATAATTGTACATGTATTACCTAAATCAGATTACTCTGTCAAGAGGGGGGGGAGAAAAACACAGAAATCAAAATCTTGCAGAACAATGAATGTTGAGAACTATCTTTGCATGAAATTTGAAAAATAAATAAATTCATATTTATATATTATATAGAGATTTATTTATGTATTATATATACATATATATGCAAATGAAAATCATCTACCTCCCAGAATTGTTGCAAGGATAATTTTTTTAGAGTGCTGAGCACACTGCCTAGTACTCAGGATACACAGAATAAATTCCAGTTTCTTTTTTTTTAATACAATAATTTACAAAAAAGGGATTAATATCAGCACCTGATTGTTAAAATACTTTCCTTCATGCTATAGACAGTTATACAATATTTTATTCTCAAAAAAGCCATCTAAATATATGAAAAATGATGCCTTATACCTTCAAACATAAGAGGCAAATTCTATTGACCACCCAAGTCTTTTGAGAAAGAGATAAACAGGGAAATAAAACTCACTAATACACTCTGAGTGATGTAGACCACTGTGCAATAGAAATCTTGAAAATGAATCCTCTTTACTTTGTAGTCCATAAAGAATTTTTGTAAGAAACTTGGAATTAATATGCCATATAAGGGGAGACAGTAATAGAAATCTTTTCCCAAGTTTTCCATTTCCCTCAATGAAATTGTGTTGTACCCAAAAAGTGAGATGGAGACCAAAACTTTTAAAGTGGAGTTTATTAGCCCAGGGACTGCATGGAACTAGGATTTCCCAAATCATGCAGAACTGAGTGTTCAGAGGATAGGGTTTTTATAGTATCTGGGTGGGGGGGGATATCATGAGCAAGCAAGATACAGAAGTAAAAAATAGTGGTTAGAAATATTTCCTTGTCAGACTGTTGCACATATGTGGCATAGTATAGATAGGAGGCCAAAAAAAGATGGAAGACAGGAAAAGGGTCAGGGTGTGCCTTGTGTCTTAGCATGTTTCCTAAGGTATAGGTTAGGTACCCTGGGTCTAAGGTTGAGTGAAATTATTATCTCACAGTTCCAGCTGTATGTGGGGAAGAGGGAGGCTGTTTGGGGGAGAAGCAGAAATTTGCAGATACAGCAAAAGGATTAGGTTAACAAGAACATCTGGTGTACCTCAGATAAATTTATGGTATATCTTGTGACCTCCATGGTCGACTGTTTAAGTCCTGTCATGATACTCTCAGACCCAAAGGCGTCACCCAAACTGTATATCTGAGGAGTTTCTTGGGACTCCAGAAGTGTCAAACACCCCCTTCTGCTATGTTTACACAGGGATTATCCAAATATTAATATTTTACCTCATTAGTAATGAAAAAAGGAAGAGTAATACCTTCATTAAATCAACCTCCTCTTCCATTCCTTCTCCAACAATGAAGACAACATTGGAAGTGTTTTTATTTTTACCTTTTTTCAGTCTCCAGGTAACTGAAACAAATAGTAATATGTCCAGGAAAAAGGAGAGGAGAAATGGCTTTCCAGAAAGTCTATCCCAGACTTCTACAGAAAAATCTACATCTCTTAGTCCTTTTTGGCCTCCATTTTTATCTATAGTGGTGATGTCAGAGTAGTAAGGAAAATGGATTGTCAATAAACTATTTGACTTGTAATCTATAAGTAATTTCCTTGTCCGGTGACCAGTGATTTTACTTAGTACCAGAAAAAGTGAGGTCAAATCAGTCTCAATATCTTTTCTATAAATGAAACTAGATGAAAGAAGAATCTTACAACTAAATTAAAGGCAGGTTTGAATATGCTACTTGAAGAAGCAAACATAAATTGTTAGGGTGGTTTTATGTTATTTTCCAGAGGCAACCAATAGTATTATTTCTTGTTATATTTTTATCAAGTTGTTTTTTTTGTACCAGTAATAAGTATTTGTAAAGACACCTTTGCAAATAACAATATTTGTAGCTTGTATACCACCATTAATTGCAGAGGATGCAGAGGACAAGTATTTGAATATTCTCAACATCCAATCATCATAAGCAGATATGTAATGATTTCAATGCAAACTCAAAAAAATTTAGGGGACAAATGCATCAGGTAAGTCAAGATTGGTTCTTGTCTTTCATTATAGAAGAAGACCAAATGGCCAACACTATGTGTGAGACAAGTTACAGTGCATCTGACTGTGACAATATAAGCTCGGAATGCTTTACCACAGGTTGGGCACAAATAACCCATGTGAACACCTTTAGAGGGTATTCTAAACTTACGAATGTCACTTTTCTTTTGTGCTGCCTCAATTCTAGTCTTCTCATAGAACACAGCACCCTCACTGATGAAAGCACACCATGTTGAACGATCCTGTGCTATTATTTTCCATGTTGCATAATCAGTTCCAAATGTTTCACATATTCATATCATGAACATTTTCTTCAAAAGATAATTGACAGGCTCTAGGCTTATAGAAATAAGACTACTAAAAACAAAATGAATTATATTTTAATGGACCTTAAAAATTGTTAATGATGTGGTATTTATGCTGAGTCAGGCCTCTGTACAGTCAGACCTGTGACTTGGAGAGCTAATATCATGACTTATAATAAATGAAGAATAATAATTGTATTGAGAAAAAATGTTTTTTATACAAGTGACAGAAAACAGCAGTGAATTATTTAAATAAGCAACTGAAAAATTTTTAAATGAGAAATGAACAAAAGAAATGGCATCAACACTAAAGAATGTGAGCCAATAAACATTTGACTTATTAAGGAATGACTGCCAAAAGAGGCACTTGATTAAAAAATAATATTATCTGCATAAATTTTCAAAGTAGGATCAAAGGTAAATGTAAGCAGTAGCATCTGATAAAGTAGAGAGAACCAATAAAATTTCTAGATTTCTAGCTTGATTAAAAGAAAATTTCAAAAGTTATTAAAAAAACCAGAGTCATCCTAGTAACATTCAAGGATAAAAAGACAACTGTAAACTCAAAGAAAATAGAAAAGATTATGGGAAAATTATTAAAAAGCATTTTCTTGTAATAATGATAATAAAAAATCTTGCTTGCAACCCTAATATCAAAGTCCATGCTGTGTCTTTTAAGGAGATGGAAATAGCAATAAATAGAATAACACGAGAGAAGTATCTGAATTTGCCCAAGTGTAGGAGAAATGCACAATGGAGAAAATATGATGAAGAAAGTATTGAGAGATTGATATTCAGTGTATTTGAATGAAGAAAAGATAGCAGTGGTGTGGACAGAAATCTCAGACTTCATTAATATTCAAAAATACTTACTGAAAAAATGATCAGAATACTAAACTATATGGTAACTCTTTCATATAAAAAATATCTTTTAAAATTCCATCCATACTTAAATGAAGGTCACTATCTCTTTTTTCTCATTTCAAAACATTTTTATTATGGTATTTTATTTTTTGTACTTATATTAGAGGTAATATTCAATATTCATTTTTTAGGGGGGGGTTTGCAAGGCAAATGGGGTTAAGTGGCTTGCCCAAGGCCACACAGCTAGGTAATTACTAAGTGTCTGAGACCAGATTTGAACCCAGGTACTTCTGACTCCAAGGCCCGTGCTTTATCCACTATGCCACCTAGCCACCCCTCAATATTCATTTTTGTAAAATTTTCTCCCTCCTTTCCTTTCCTAGCCCCTCCCTAAGAGAGCAAGAAATCTGATATAGGTAATACATGCACAATAATGTAACACATATTTCCATATTTATCATGTTATAAATGAAGAATTAGAACAAAGGGAAAAAACATAAAAGAAACAAAAAACAAATATAAAAGTGAAAATAGTGTGCTTTGATTTGCATTCAGACTTCATTGTTCTTTTTCTCTGGATGAGAATGCCATTTTTTATCACAAGTCTTTGAAAATTGTCTTTTATCACTGTATTGATGAGAAAAATTATGTCAGTCATAGCTGACCATCATACAATGTTTCTATTACTATGTACAATGTTCTTCTGGTTCTGCTATCTTCATCAGTTCATGCAAGTGTTTCCAGGTTTTTTTCCCTAAAATCTACTTGCTCACCGTTTCTTATAAAACAATAGTATTTCCTTACATTCTTCATTTTTATTTTAATTTTTTTTACAATTTCCAAAATAATTTTTATTGTCAGGATTTTGTATTTTAGTTCTCCTTCTCCTGTACAGTCTTGGTACCCCAGAGTTGACCTGTATGCTGAACAGCAATAAGACCGACTTTTCATTCAGCTGGGGCATCTCTTTGAATGGTGGATGGTTTTCCAATATGCTGGTGATTATGCCTTCTCTGAAGGGATGTTCCACAGTATTCATGGCCACACCCCGGACACAAGGCCAGCAATTTCTCTTGGCCTTATATTTGTGGTAGGCACGACCTGCCTTAAGGATGGGTTTATCAATACGACCTCTTGCAGCAACAACATCAACCACATCCCTGTTTGCAGAAGAGATCACTTTCTTGGAGCCTGAAGGTAGCTTCACCCGTGTTTTCTTGGTTTCAGGATTGTGGGAAATCACTGTAGCATAATTTCCAGATGCATGGGCAAGCTTACTCCATCCCCAGGTTTTTCTTCAAGACAGCACACTATGGTCCCTTCAGGCATAGTGCCAACTGGGAGGACATTACCAATGTTGAGTTGAGCTTTTTTACCACAGTACACAAACTACCCTATATGGATGCCTTCAGCAGCAATGAACAACTCTGTCTTCTTTTGAAATCTGTAAGGATAACAGAAAGTTACTTTTGCAAGAGGAACCCCTCTCCTTGGATCATGGATACCATTACAATACCCTTAATTTAGCCATGCCTCTTGGCGAAGTCGACAGCCCGGAACTTGGCGACTCCTTTCCTGTGCTTCCTGTGAGCAGGGAAGATGGAGCCCGCATCATTCTTTTGTGCGGTCTGCCTCCAGACTTGCTAGAAAGAGGTCCTTTCATTCTTATATCACAAACTTGTTCAGTCATTCTCAAATGATGAATGTGCCCTCAATTTCCAATTCTTTGCCCCCACAAAAAGAGGAGCTGTAGATATTTTTGTACATGAAGGTGCTTTTTTTTGTTTCATGTTCCCTTTGGTATACAGACAACATAGTGATAGGGCTGAATCAAAGGTATGCACAATTCAATAGTCCTTTGGATATATTCCCAAATTGCCTTCCAGAATGAATGGAAAGCAATTCACAACAGTTTATTAGTGCACCATTTATAGTTTCCCTGAACCATTTAAAATTTCTCCTTTCTGTCACACTAGCCAATCTTAATAGGTGTGAGGTTGTGCAACAGAGGTCTTTTCATTGGCATTTCTCTAGTGATTCAAGGCATTTTTATATGACTATAGATAGCTTTAATTTCTTAATCTGAAAACTACCTGACCATATCCTTTGACCATCAATTGGGGAATGGCTTGAATACTGGTAAATTTAACTTAGTCTTGTATATTTTTTAGGAACAAATATTTTACCAGAAAAACTGGCTTAAAACATATTTCCTACTTTCTGTTTTCCTTTCAATGTTGGTTGCTGATATTAGTTTTGTTTGTTCAAGAACTTTATCAATTCAATGTACTCAAAACTATACATTTTGTGTTTCATAGCATTCTCTATCTTCCTGCTCTATGGATCTGACAGGAAAACAGTTCCTTGCTCTCCTAATTTTATGTCTGAATCATATACTTATTTCAAGTTTATTTTGATGTTGTTTGGAAATTTTCAATAAAGAAGACTTTAGTGGAGAACCATCAGATATTTATAACTGGTATTCAACAATAAATACATTTTTACTATTTTGCAATTAAGTGAAAGATGTAGGGAGAATAAACTGTGAGTTTGTTTATTTTCTTGATTACAAAAAAAGGTATTGGATTAAAAAAAAGGTATCTTACAGATTCTTTAATAAGAAGATATAGACCATAAGTACAACAAAATCAATGGAAAAATCTTCTACTATTAATATAAGTTAGGAATATCTCTGAACTTTATAGTCATAGAGGGCCTAAAAAAACTAAAACTTTAAATGACTTGGCTAAGATAAAATAGCCAGTGTCAGAAATAAGACTCAAACTCAGATCTTCTTGACTCCAAGACTAGTGGTTTTAACTTTTATGCCTCTGTTATTGTTTTCTTAAAATGCACAAAAAATCGAAATTAAAAATAGGAAGTAATCAAGTGATCAATATATTATTTTATTTTTTTTCATTTTACAATAAAATATTTTATTGCAATATAGATATTCACTGGGTTCAAAAATCAATACAAAGTAAATTTATAAGAATATTTACAAACAAGTTTACAACAATTGTGTAATAACAAAGCTGTTAGTAAACAGCACCAATGCAATTTTAACTTCTAATTCAATACAATTTTCTAAGACTTGATAGACAGATAATACCTAACATTTTGTTCAGGTATATCTGATAAATGGCTAAAATTCACTGATTTTCATATAAAGGAGAAAAGTTCTCTACCAGTGCATTTTTTTAGAGGATGAGTAGTTTACCTTTTTTTGAAAGGTAACTTTGGAAAAAAGACTGACTCATTCCTGTTTATTATAGTCTGCACAACTTCTTTTTAATTAAATAGCAAAATTTCTAAGACTCCATTATTTCCCAAGCCCATCATTTATTTTTATTCTAAACAGCCATTTCTTGGTATTAACGTTAAAGTATACTACATTTCACATATTGTAAAATAACTAAACTAGCTGTTTAGTAGATTTGATACTAATAACTATGGTATACTTAACTCTTACTAAGAACAATTTTAAAAGGATATTAATGGTGAAAGGATACAAATGTGATAGTTCCATTGTGTAACCACATAGAAATGTCCACAACTAGTGCAGTTGGATGATTTCTTTTCCCCAAGTGAACACTGTTAACAGGTCAAATATTCTATGAAATTATGAAATAATATTTTGGGTGATAATAGGAATTTCAGTAACAAATCATTGCACCATAAATACTTGATCTTATGCAGTATGTGTTTGTGTGTTTTCCACTCAAGTGGACTTCACTGGGGTTTATCTTGAAGAAGAGAATTATTTCTCCAGGTGCTGAAGGGTACTAAAAGCTTCATAGACATAGCAGCAAAGTCTTTCACTTGTTCCATCATCAATAAGTCCTGAACAAAGTGACTAGGGGTTTCACTGCAAACTGAATGGATCTGTCCACTTATTATTTGAATTATCTTAGCTAATGTCAGGCTAACGCTGGAGAAATTATTCATGGAGTCACTTGTTCAGTAGGTCTAAAAAACTCAGCCATATTATCCAGAAGTTGGCTGAAACCTCTGTTCAAGCAGGTGTTCAGAACTGTACTAAAGTCTGGCCTTTCCAACATATCTCTTGTTTCATTAAGTAACTTAATAGTAGTAATATCTCCTGCTGTGAGACCACAAGCCTGGATTGCTAATGGAGTTTCTTCATCTGGCATCATATACTTAAAAAGTAAAGATTTGGAACCAGTCTTTTCAATCCATGATGAAGATGTATGCTATTCAGTTATTTTTCTGATGTCTTTTACTTTCTGTTCCAACTCCAAAAGGGACAAAAAATATTCAAGGGAAACACTTCCCCAAATTTTCTGTACAGCTTATTTAACTACAGTAATCAACTCAGTCAGACCATCTCCTAGGAGGTGCTGAATACTTGCCAAATATTGCTGTTGAACTTCAGAGAGAGCAAGAAGTGTGGTGCCATTTTTGCCAACTGCTGAATTATCCAGATATACATATATATCCACCCATAGTATTTAATTGGACTTGCAGAAGGACAACAAGCATGCAAGTACTATATACAGCAACAATACTTCTTGTGAAACTTATTATCTTCAGCTCCTCCCATATTTCTAACTTGTTTGAAGGTCTGTTTTTCAGAAGAGCTGTGAGATTCTCAGAATTTAACTGCTGCATTAAGTCATCTCTCAATGTGGGAAGCATTGACAGCACTGTCATATTGCAAGTTCTCTAGTTACTTTCAAAATGATATTGTCACCTTGCTTGGGCAATATATTCAGCAGCCTCCCTCTCTTGTATTTCTCTGATCTTCTTTAGTACATATTTCCCAAGGATATATAATCCTCCTAGGACTGTGCCCAGAAACAGGCATTTCTTCTTGTGACATTTCAGAAAATTCCACATGGACTTCAGCATCTTCAGATCCCGGAGGGGTGTGTGTGTGGGGGGGGGGGGACGTGGGGGGCATAGGGAGCTCAGAGCCCCACAGATCTGGAAGCAAGAGCAGGGGGAGCAGGAAGAGGCACCCACTGCCTTGCCCCTTCCCCAGGTCCTCGTCTCTGGATAGACTCAAGTAATCAATATTTTAAAAGAATTTTAAAATGTTTTAGTAGCATAAAACATTTTAAACAATTTAATGGTATAAAACCTTTTTGATCTCACTAAATAATAACAAAAATAATGAGAATGAAAATAATAATAGTAATTTTTCCTTCATGTTTCTTGCCTAAAGGTAAATAATAGTAGATTTAGTGAAAGAAATATAATTTAAATTTTGATCAGTGTGTGTGTGTGTGTGTGTGTGTGTATAAATATATATATATATATATATATATACATATATATATATATATATTTATATCATGCAAGCAAGGTAAAGACTATCAGATTAACTTCTATGGGACATGGGGGGAGGGAAGTGAGATTGGTGGAAAAACTGTAAAATTCAGAAAAAAAGATATAATTTAATAAGTTTTGCATTTTCAAAAATTCCCTGTGTGGGGCAGAGCCAAGATGGCTGCATGAAGGCAACATTTCCCGAGAACTCCCAAACCTCCAAAAAAAACAAACAAAAGATGACTCTAGTCAATATTTAGAGGGGTAGAACCCACAGAAAGACTGAGTGATACGTTTTTGCAGTCCAAGATAACTTATTAGTTACACAGGAAAGGTGTGTTTCACCAGGACCAGGGTTTGGAAAAAATTCCAAGGTGCAGCCCTATCCAGCCCAGCACAATCCAGTGCAGCCCAGAAATCACCAGCTACAGCTTGAAGGGGTGGTGAGAGAACTCTGCTCCACCTGGGTGGAGTGAGGGAGCATCGGCCATGGAACCTGCAGCAAGAATTAGGAAAAAGCAGCCTGCACCCCCAGAAATGGTAAGGGAAGTCTACAGAGATTTCTCTGCTCTCCCTGGGGTAGGACTCTGCTGTCTGCCTACACTCAGTTATTGCAGTTTGGGCTTCCATACTAAGATAGCTGGATCCCTCCGTATAGCCCCAGGGTAGAGGGAAATATGGGGGTCATCTACATATAAAAGCACAGCCAAGAGAACATAAGACATTAGAGGAATAAATGTCCCAGTGGGGCATCCCCCACAAAAAAACAACCCCCAAGACTTGGAAGTGCTGTAAATAAGTCTTGGGCTGAGGAAATGAGTAAACAAAAGAAAAGGAAGAATCTGACCATAGAGAATTACTTTAGTCCCATGGAAGTTCAAAACACATACTCAGATGATTACAAAATCAAAGCTTCTATATCCAAAACCTTCAAGAGAAATAGAAGATGGGCTCAGACTGTGGATGAGCTCAAGAAAGACTTTGAAAAGCAATTAAGGGAGGTGGAGGAAAAATTGGGAGGAGAAATGAGAGCAATGCAGAAAAAATCATGAAAACCAAATCAAAAGCTTGCTGACATACAAAAATACTGAAGAAAATAATACATTAAAAACCATTTTTTTAGGCCTAATGGAAAAAAGCAAAACAGAAGATAAATGAGGAGAAGAATGCCTTAAAAAAACACAACTAGACAGCTGGAAAAGGAGATTAAAAAGCTCTCTGAAGAAAATAACTAATTCAAATGCAAAATGGAACTAAAGGAATGATGACTTTGCAAGAAAGCAGGAAGAAATAAAACTCTGCAAAAAAAAAGCCAAAAATTAGAAGAAAATGTAAAATATCTCATTGGAAAAAACAACCAACTTTAAAAACAGATCCAGAAGAAAATTTTAAAATTATTGGGCCATCTGAAAGCCACAACCAGGAGAACAGCTTAGACTTCATTTTTCAAGAAATAATACAGCAAAATTGCCCTGAGAGCCTAGAAGCTGAGGATAAAATAGAAATCAAGAGAATTCACCAGTCAACCCCTGAAAGAGATCCTAAAAGAAAAACTTCCAGGAATATTATAACCAAATTCCAAAATTCCCAAACCAAAGAGAAAATTCTAAAAGCTGCCAGAAACAAACAATTCAACTACCGAGCCTCCATGGTCAGGATTACACAGGATCTAAGAGCATCTATATTTAGGCTCATAGGGACTGGAATATGATATTCTGGAAGGCAAAACATTTTGGTTTACAACCAACAAAACTAAACATCCTCTTTCAGGGGAAAAGATGGACTTTCAATGAAACAGGGGATTTTCAGACTTTCCTATGGAGATGACCAGAGCTGAACAGAAAGTTTGTTCTCCAAGTTCAGGACTCTGGTGAACCATAGGAATGGAAGAGAGGGACTAACTCTGAGGAACCTCATGGTGTTAACCTGTTCACATTCCTGCACAGGAAGAAGATATTGATAACTCATAAACTTTCTCATTTATAAGAGCTGTTAGAAGGACCATATATAGAGAGGACATAGGAAGGAGTGGAATACAATGGTACGATATGGTAAAGGGATGGAGTCAATGGGTGATGGGGGAAAGTACTGGGTGGAAAGAAAAGGCAATGAAGAAGCTGAGAGATTTCACATGAGTCAAGAAAAAGCTTTTTAAATGGAGTGGAGTGGGGAAGGCAAGTGGGAATGGGTGAGCCTTCATTCTCATCAGAAATGGCTCAGGGAGGAAATGACATATATACTTAATAGGGTGAGGAAATCTATCTTGACCTGGAGAATGATAGGAGGAAAGGGACAGAATGAGGGGGAATGGAAGGAGGGAAGGGGGAATAAGTGATAGAAGAGAGAGAAGATCGAGGGAGAGGGTACTCAGATTCAACACACTTTTGGACAGGATGAAAGGAGAGAGAGAATAGAATAAATGAGAGTGGGGAGAAATAGAGTGGAGGTACAGCTAGTAATACCAACTGAGGCAAAAATATTGTATAAACTTTTCTGGCAGACTTATGATAAAGAAAGCAACTCACCCTAAAGACAGAGCCATTGAAATCTGAAAACAGACTGAAGTACAATTTTCTCTCTCTCTCTCTCTCTCTCTCTCTCTCTCTCTCTCGCCTTGAGGTTTTTCAGCTTCTGGGTGTGGGAGGGGGTTTATGTTTATTCTTATATTTACACTTATAACATTCAATTTTCATCAATGTATGGCATGAAAACAATGTAGAGAGACTATCAGATAGCCTTTTGTGGGGGGGAAGGGAGGAGGGGTAAAATTGTAAAATTCAGAGTCTTACAAAAAATAAATAACAGATAAAATGTTAAATGTAAAAATGTAAAATGTAAAAATGTAAAAATATTTTTAAAAAATCCCCTGTTCTTGGTAGTGAAAAACTTGTAAATAATTGTTTATTAGTCAAAATTTTTTTAAATGTTTTGGTAAATGTAAAGATACAAGAAAATGGATTTCTTTTTAAACCTTTTTTATTTAAATACATTCAATATCACAATGAAGTAATGATAAAATGCCAGTGAAAATACCAGTTTTTCAGAAGAAATCTTGTTTCTCTGTGTATAAATATTTTCTATGCAATACAATAAATGATAAATAAAGCTTACTTTGATTTGATTTTTCCTATAAAAGTTCAATGTAAATCCATTCATTTCTTTAAATGTTTCTATGTAACAAATGTTATCATCTACTAATTTCTTGTGCATATAGAAATATTAATATACTTTTTGTATAAGGTGAGAAATAGCAAGTAGATCTTTTGATTGGATCAGCTCTTGTAGAAAGTGGAAAAGTATTACATGACTTGTAAGCAGGGTTGTGTGACTAAATATTGAACAAAGACTTTCAAAAATGTATACAAAATATAATATTAATTTTTTATTTTTGTTAACATTTGATCACTTTCTTCTAGAAAATCAGCAAAGAGTATTATGAAGTTTTGCCTTATAGCATCTGCCAATTTCTGATTTGCAATTATTCTCATTGAAAACTTATAGTATGTTTTAGTAAGATATTTCAAGCTGCCCCCTGCAATTCTATAGATGAGATAACTTTGTGCCTTGTTATAGAAGGCTTTAATGGTCAAACTGTTAACAAGAATTCCTAGAAACAATTTGAAATTCATGAAACTTATGGGACAATTGCATGCTCATATATAGACTTTAGGAAAATCATTTTGCTACTTCTATGGAAAATAACTTAGACTGGGAAGATTACTTAAGGTGCCCAATAAGTAGTCAATTGAAAGAGTGTGTTTGTATGAATAGAGTGATGGGTGTGAATGTGATAGATGCTGTGGATGTATAAGATGGTATACGTTTTTATAGATATTATTTTTTATTGGAAGGGACAAAAATAATAGCTTCGTGAGAACTTCTAAGAAAATATGCTGATCAAAGAAAAATATTGTTTAGAGTTAGCAATAGTTCTATGAGGACCTGCATATCCAGTCAGTCCTAAGGGAAAAAATAAGCCTATTTACTAAAGACTAGGAGGGACAAAGTTTATTGTTGTCTAGCAACTAATTTCCATTAAATTATCAAAAGGACTTTGAGGTGAACAACCAGGAAATTGGTAGAAAATTTTTTTTTTTCGTGAAAGAAAATTGCATATAGACTATTTTTTCCCATGGTCTACAGATGTGTGAATTTTCATCTCTCACCCTAAGATAGAGTTGTGTCATATTGTACAAGGAAACTCTTTATGAGGTAAGAATAAGAAACTGAAAGAACATAACCTCCTATTGTTTTCAGGAGAGACAGAGAGAGACAGAGACAGAGAGGGGGGAAGTGTGGTAAAATGGAATTGAAGTCCACTAAATTCAAATTAGCAGTGATCAAGAATGAAACTACTTTCTACTATATGAGAATTCATCCAAGATCAACAGAGGTGGTACCTCAAAGAAAAGCAGATTGCCTTTCTTCCCTTTCACCTCTACTTCTCCCTGTCCCCCTTCTGAGCTTTATAATGACAAGATTTGCATCTATTGCTGAGAACTGTGCTGATGAAGGAAAAGTATCACTGATTAGAAGAATAATTCTAACTGAGGATTTGAGGAAATGGGTGTTATTATAAACTTTACATTTTACTCATACCTAGGACCTGAGAAAGAAAAGTCCCACCAAGTCCCATCAAGGCAAGTCCCATCAAGGACCACCCCCACGCCCCCACTCTTTACTCCATTTATAACTTGAAGAGAACAAACCCTTCAAAGTTCAGGGAAAAATCATGCTAATATAATTCTGTATACTCCCAGACCCAAGGGAACTTTTGCTTAAAAAAAATACTCTATAGGTCAGTCAAGAAGTTTTTTAAGTATTGTAGACAGCAGGTGACTTTGGTGGAAATAATTCCTGAAGGAAACCAACATCAAGTCCTACAATCCAGAATTGTAAGTCATTTTAGGAATATGGATTTCCTGCATTAAATGCTACTCTGGTAGGTTTAAATGAGTTTGTTCACATTCTGCACTACTAACCATTTGAATTATGGGAGAGTGTTGTTTTAGAATACAGTGTATTGTCTTTTTACATTTTTTTCCCTCCATTCTCTGTGGTGAATTTGAAACCAAATGTTGAAAAATTGTAAAGAACAAGCTCAACACAATAACTTTTTCCCCTAAGAGGACTATAGATGTGGAATAATAAATATAACATCTATTTTTATTAATTAATTGATTATGATGATTTTTCCCTCTCTCCATCCTCCCTTTCAAAAATTGTTTTGAGAATGTCTCTCTGAAGCAAAGGAGGTATGTAAGAGTAAATCTGAGTGATATGAAAACTACAATAAGTGTAAAGAGTATCATCTTGGCTTTGAGTTTAGGAATTAAAGTTGAGAATACTAGACATATAGATCTCCAAACTAGACCTTTAAGGAGTCTGAGACTGAATTGTAGTAATGTATTAACCCTTTTCAACCCATTCCTAAACTGCCAACTTTTGGGGTGAAAAAAACAATCTAGAAAGAGAGAAAGAGAACCTAGAGACAAAAGTCATTATAAGAGATTTGCTTTGTATTTTGGAGGCCAACCCATGTTTTATTGGGGTCTACTTTTTATTGTCAGCGATATGCTAAAGAGGTTCTTCTTCTAATATTTATCCTTGGATATCCTGAATGCTCAGTGGTCCTTTAGATAAGACCCTTGGAAGACTATTGTGGCAGACTTGTATAACCTACCAAAACATTCTCAAAATAATGTTTTCAAATGAATACAATGAAATCTTAAAAATGAAAAAAAAAAGATTACAAAGTATATGATTTTTGAAATATAGTTATAGAAATGTTATTAAAAATTGACAAAGACTAATAAGAATCTTGTATCAGAGGAAAAATAAGTTTACTAATTTATTTTCCTTTTTTAAGTCATATTAGTTTCTTTAATAAAACTTTGCACATTTAAGTATTGGTATCATAGCAATCTTAACTCTAATTTGGTAGATCACTTCGTTTATCTATCACAATTCAGTAATAATGTGCACTCTTTCTAAAAATGTGATACTGTGGTCAAAATAAGTAATTGATATATGACCTCAGTTGTAGTTTGGAACAATAATTCATTTCAGATTTCCAACCTCCATCACTGTCTTAATTGTTAGATCCCCTTGCAAAGAATGGATTTTGAGTCCAAGAAGATTCAATATCTCACTTTTTTTCTTATATTATTACAAATATATATTACAAAAACCACATATTTGTTTTTATCACTGATTTGTTTGCCATCAAAATAGATTACATCTTGAATTTATTTTTCATTTTTTAACCTTTTTTATCCCAATTACATACAAAAACAAGTCTCAACATCTACTTCCAAAACTTTGAGTTCAAAATTCTTTCCCTTTCTCCCACCATACTCCCCTCACTGAACAAGACAGTTACTTGGTGTAGTTTAAAAATGTGTAGCCAGGAAACACATTACTACAATAGTCATGTAGTAAAAGTAAACATAATACCCACCCACAAAGAATGAGAAACCACAAGAAAAATATATTGGGGAAAAAAGAGTGTGCTTTAGTCTATATTCAGTCACAGAAAGTTTTTTCTTTGGAGTGGGTACACTCTTTATCATAAAGCCAACAAAGAAACCATTTCATTGTTTTTTTCCCGAAGCTGCTATTGCGAGCTGTATTTCCCTCCCATCTATTCCCCTCCCTCCGACTTAGTCTATTCTCTCTCTTCTTTTGCCCTGTCCCTCCACAAAAGTGTTGTATCTGACTATACTCTTATATAATCTTCCCTCTCTCTTCTATTACCTACACTCCTCCTTCCCTTCCCCTTTTCCCTTTCCCCATTCCTTTCCCCTCCTATTTTCCTCTAAGTTAAGCTAGATTTCTATAACCAGTTGAGTACATATGTTATTGTCTCTCTGAGTCACTTCTGATGAGGGTGAACACTCACTCATTCCCCCTCACCTTCCCCATCTCCCACTCCATTGCAAACCTTTTTCTTTTCTCTTTTATATGAAATAGCTTAGTCCATTCTACCTCTCCTTTTCTTTTCTCCTAGCACATTCCTTCCTCATCCATTAACTCCATCTTTTTAATATATTATAATTTCAAATTTAGCTTCCTCCTGTACCTTGTCTATAAATACTCCCTCTAATTGCCTTATTAAATGAGAAGATTCATGTGAGTTATCAGTATCATCCTCCTATGTAGGAATGCAAACATGTCAACATCAAAAAATCTCTCCTAAGTCCTATACTTGAAAACTTAACTTTCTGTTAAGCTCTGGTCATTTAATCAGGAAAGTTTGAACATTCCTTATTTCATTCAATATCCATCTTTTCCCATGAAAGTTGAATGTTCAGTTTTGCTGGGTTGTTGGTACTTGGCCACCTTCTGGAATATGATATTCCAAGCCCTAGAGCCCACAATATAGAAGTTGCTAAATCTTGTGTTATCCTGATATAATCCACAATATTTGAATTGTTTCTTTCTGGCTAGTAAAATTTTCTCCTTGCTTTGGGAGTTCTGAAATTTTGATATGATATTCCTGACAGTTTTTATTTTGGAATTTCTTTCTGGAAGTGATAGGTAGATTCTTTAAATTTCTATTTTATTCTCTGCTTCTAGGATAAAAGGGCAATTTTCTTTAATTATTTCTTGAAAAATGAAGCGTAGATTTTCTTTTCAGTGATGTTATTTATTTGGTACAATAATTTTTAAATTATCTCTCCTTGATCTAATTTTCAAGTCAGTTGTTTTTCCAATAAGATAGTTCACATTTTCTTCTAGTTTTCTGTTCTTTAGGCTTTGTTTTATTGTTTCTTGATTTCTCACCAAGTCTTAAAATTACCTTAGTCCATTCTACATTTCAAGGAACCATCTTCTTCAGAGAGTTTTTATCTCTCTTTTACCATATGACCAATTTTACTTTTTAAGACTTTCTTTTCCTCATTGTTTCTTTTGGACTACTTTTCCATTTGAACCAAACTGGTTTTTAAGATGTTATTTTCTTCAATATTGTTTTTATAATTCCTTTTCCAAGCTGCTGACTTGGTTTTCAAGATTTTCCCACATTGCTCTCATTTCTCTTCTCAGTTTTTCCTCTACCTCCCTTACTTGATTTTCAAATTTTATTTGATTTCTTCCATAGCCTGAAACCAATTCTTATTTTACTTGGAGGCTTTGGATAAAAAGCTTTGATTTGTCATCTTCTAAGTGTGTATGTTGATCCTCCATAGGATCAAAGTAATTTTCTATAGTTGAATTTTTTTCTTTCTGTTGTTTACTCATTTCCCCAGTCTGACTTTATTTTTAATTCTTTGTTAAGGTGGGGTTCTGCTTCTAGAGTGAAGGGTGAATTGTGCCAAGCTTTTCAGGATTTTTGTAGCTGTTTTCAGGGATACCCTCCAGGCTCCTCAATACCTCCAAGGTCTTGTGAGAGGCTTTGACTTCTTCCCTGGCTTACACTCTGGTCTGTGAATGAATACAGTACTCCCTCCTGCCCTGCAATCATGAGGAAAGTCCCTGCTCTGCCATGGCAGAAAAGTTCCTTTTACTGGTCCTGGGGCCCAGATTCTGACCTGGATCTGAGTATGGGTGAATCAATAGAGTCTTTCCTCAGGGATAGCAAAGAGGCCTCTGCAGTCTTCCCTGATCCCCTTACTGTCCATGGGTTGAGCCCTCTGGAAGCAGCTGTCAGTTGGTTCTGAAGGCTTGTTCATCTGCAGTGAAGCCTTTGCTGAATTTGGTCCCCTTCTAACTCTGGTGTGGCAGTTTTCCTGCTGAACTTTCCAATTTTCCTTAGCAATCCCTGGACTGAGAAGTCTGGAAACTGCCACCACTTTCACACTCAGATGCTCCACAGTTTGGTCTTGGATGGCTACAACTAGTTTGCTCCAGGTCCAACTGACTGTGCTGCAGGCCCTTTCTAACTGTAGTGTAACAGACTTTTCCCATAGATTTTCCAAATTGTCTTGGCCTAGAAAACTACTTCACTCAATCTTTTCTTGTGGGTTCTGCCACTCTAGAATTTGATTAAAGCCATTATTTAAAAGTATTTGGGGTGGTCTGGGGGAGAATTTGTGGGAGTTCCTGCCTCTATTCTTTCATCTTGGCTCCACCTACTTATATCACTGATTCTTTAAGGTTAACTGGGGTCCAGAATTGATTGTTATGACATGATCCCATACCTTTAGCATGCTGCATCTTAAGGCAAAAGTCCCAAACTCTTGGCTACATTTATATCTTATACCAAATTAAGTTGATTGAAGTCACACACAGCTCTACATTTCTTATAAACTACTTCTAAAATAAGGAGGGGGAATAGTAATAGCTTAGAAAAGAGAAATGACTGAAATTGATGAATAAATGATAAACACTCTGAGAGTATAAATCTGCTTGATTAGAAGAATGAAGGGGCCCTTCATAGACTTAGAGAAAACTGGAAGAATTGTAGATTGGGAAAGAAAGATAAAGTAGGAGATCAACTATGCAATATAACCATGTCTACTCATCTTGAGCAACTTTACCTGTCCCAAATCAAATGAAAATATATACGTGGTGCTAAGGGATAGTTTTTTTGTTCATTTGCCTGGAGAATAGAGTTTGACCTCTGAAGAGAGTATGTGATAGCCATGAAGAGAACAAAAGGTAGGGTAGATTTTTCCCCAGTAGCATCTGGAAGGGTACATGGGAAGAAGTTTTACATAGACACCTGAGAGAAACAATATGATGGCATGGATTTTTTCAATGATACTTGAATAGCTGCATCTGTGATTTACACAAATCATAGTTAGGTTATAACCCCCCTCAATTGCCTACACTCAGGCACAGAAGGAGGATTATTAAAGGGTAGGAAGAGGTAGAGAGAGATATAGTGGTAGTGCTCAAAGTCCCACAATTTACTCAGAGGGTTTACAATCTTCAAAGTTTATGCAAAATTTACTATATTCCAACCTTCTAATTGGATGATCATAAATTTCATGGAGTTTTAAAATCAGATCACTACTTTGTGATGTTGAGAATTTAAAAAGTGATATAAAATATAATTTAATTCATTTCCACATGTATTTAAGTATCTTTATGCAGATCCAAGTGTATTATACTTCCTGAAAGAATAAGGACAGATATGTCACAGATTCTACTTTCAATTTTTTTACAATTTATTAGGTGAGATAAAACATACATAAATAACTCTAAGGTTCTTTGTAATGGGAAAAATATCATAAATGCAAGTATAAGACTGGAAAATGTTAATTTTATTACAAGGTTTGATAAACATATTTTTCCAAATTTCACTGGAACACATGAAAATAAACACCTAATGAGCATATAACTAAGAAAAAAAACTGAGGTAGAATTTGAAGCAAGAGAGTAATTCTTCTGCTCCCTATAAAACAAAATAACATGATGTTATTTAAGGCCTTTACAAGAGAAATTGAAAAGGCTAAAAGAATAAACAAAGAGATTTAGCACTTGCTTTCTAATGTGCAATTTCAATTAAATCATTTAAATAAAACTCAATACAAAATGCCTTAGAATAAATATAAACAGTTTTTTTGAGGGACAGGTTATGAGATAGATAATCAAACAAGAGAACAAAATGTACTAGATCATCAGGTTTCCATCCACCCAGAGATTAGTGATTTGTGTTCCACATATCAATTGTAAAGAGCTAGTTCATGATTTTAATAGCTTTTGTGGATCAAATATAGTGAACCATACCATTTAGTGAAGATCAAATTAGAATGTCCAAAAAGGATTAATTAATAGTAATTTCTACTATTTTGTCAATTTAGTCTGTCACAGAAAAAAACAAAACAATAGAAAAAAATTCAAAACACAAACTTGCAGAGCTTAGTTGAAGATGTACTTTCATTAATTATCAGATTTCCCTGTTATGATATTTTTGACATTTAATTTAAAAGTTAAATCAAAAGGTTATATATTTATGCTTTTAAAAGCCATATGATCAGAATTCTCATTTTACAGATTAGAATATTAAATTAAATTAAGGGGGCCACATATTTAGTTCAAAGATATAGGAAGCAAGCATCAGAGGAAGAATGTAGAGCTCAAAGTCCTTTGATTTAAAATTTAGTGTGATTTTCATTGCATGACATTGGCCTTACTCTAGAATGCTATTCCATGGCAACAATGGTGAAAACATCAAAAAATTTTTCACACCAATTATGTGGTTTTAAAATTTGTCATGACAGGTAGTGATTGATTTATGATAACTGGGTGTATTCTATTTGCTTCCCCCCCTTCCTTTCTTTTTCTCTGTCTCTGTCTCTCTCCTTCTCTTTCTTTGGTGGGAGAAAAAAATGAGGAAGCAGAGAAAAGTATAGAACTCAGTAGGGAAGGATTTCATCTAAATATGTCTTGTCTTGTTTGTATTCTTTTTGAGAAATATTTCCCAACCAACAGAAAATGAAATTAATTCAAGTACCTTCCTTTCATTTTCAAGTGTTATCTTTACTAACTTTGTTTTCAGCCCTATTTTGTTGATGACAAATATTTTTATGTTTAAATAACTCATTCCTCCAGTTGCTGTTATCTTTATTCTAACACATCTCCATTTAAAACTGTATACAAGATGATATCACATGACATGCACTTTGTCTATCAACAAATCTTCATGGCTGACAAAGTAGAATGTGCACACTACTTTGTGAAAAACTACAGAGACTTTAAAGAGTCTCAGTGACATTTGCTAAATCCCAGACTTCTAGTCAAGGTGAAGAGCTTCATCCTCATTTACATTACAGTACAAATTTACTCCTGGCTTGAAGCCTATCTTTTCAAAATATTTAATGTAAAGTGTTACATATTTTATGATGAAATTTTTTTAGGAAGTTCTAGGGAGAGAAGGGAGAACTTGGCAAATAATAAGCATATTTTAGTGATATGCTATTTCTTCTGAAGAATTCAAAGTACCCCTAATTCTTATAGCTATCATTTAAATCAGCTAGCATCCATATGACTGGTTGTTGATAATACCTGTATTCATTTCAACAACAGGCAAAAACAATTGAGCTTAGCATAAAGAGGCAATTAAAGAAGAAGATTCAAGATGGTATACTTGCTACCCCTGATTATCAAATAGCAGAAGCAATTCTTTCAGACTTGGTATGACCCTATTCTTCCCTATGTTTCCTTCTCCTAGTGAGAAATTCTCTAGGAGTATACTCATGTATTCAACATATAGGGGCCAATGTCCTGGGTTCTCATTTCTCAAAAGGGTTATTTTTTTTCTTAAGACATTAGTTTGATAGTCGTTTATATTTTTTGGCCTAAGTCTATGTTATAATGCTTTACCTAGTTGAAACAATTGCTAGCTATATTTGTACCTTTAATGTTATTGGTAAGAAAGTGGAATGAATATTATTTTTTGATAGTGAATACATTGACTACAGGAACCTGAACTAATATAGAACTAAAGATTGAACAATTATGTTTCCATTCTTCTCATTGCACACTCACCATCAATTTATTAATAAAGACTATACTGTGAACCTTTTCCTCCAACCCCCAAACCTTCCTCAGGATTAATTGAATAAAAAAACAATAGTGATAAAACTGAGGTGCCCTTAGGTACAATAACTATCTCAAGAAAAAAATGTTTTGCCCTTTATAACCAACTTGGTTACTAGATTTGTCCAATCTTTCTTTTATCACCAAATAGATTTGGGACTTTTCTGCCCTTTTGCTGCAATGAACATCCTGTTTAAACCTCCATTCCCCAGGCATTCTAACTTTTCTTTTGAAGATTGTCATCAGTCTAACTCTTTTGGTGTGGGATCATAATATGCTGAAAAAAAATACATGTTTTCTGCAAATTTCATTCATTTTGTAGTTGTGTTAGGTTAATTATAGGGTAACTAGGAAGAAACTAACAGAGACTGAAACTCCTAGGGAAATTCATACGTTGGTCCAAATTTGGCACAAAGTATTCAGCACTGGGTCAGAAGAAATTATTTTTTTCAACATTGAAAGAACTAATCAGCTTTATCTTTCTAAACTGTAAAGAATGTTACAATTAGTTGTATCATTGTTATGGGACTCTTACTTCATTTATAGAGATCATTGCTTGGAGAAACATTTTAACTTTTGTCCCCATGAAAATTAGAATAATTTTGCTCTAAAAAGTAATGACATCATTTTCAAGACTTGGTTGGATCAGTGTAATAGCATCATTTCAGGGTCACTAAGGTACAAAACATCTGAGAAGGAATTTAGGGACTCGAATATGTGACTAGTGGATTATTATGCCAATTCAGTTATTTTAAAGAAGGATTGTTTCTTTTGAGGGGTAACAAAAGAGAGCAAGGCTATTTCTCTGTGTGTATATATAGTTTATTTCTGTAAATATACAAATGTATTCATATACACTCTATACACAATTTGCATGTAGTTTAATATGTCAATAAAATTAGAATCCAGGTTTTCAATGTGATTATTGCTTCCTTTAGATCTTAACAACTTAACTTTATATATAATGAACACAGCTCATGATATGATCTGGATATGATTCAAGGATAATCTTTACATCCTTTACACTCTGTAATTCCCCTTTTCTTTTTCCTAGATGTAATTATCTTTCCATTTTCTAAATGCAGAATCATGTTATCAGTAAAATATGAAAAAAATAAAAAATTATTTTGAAGCATGATATATATATATATATATATATATATATATATATATATATAGAGAGAGAGAGAGAGAGAGAGAGAGAGAGAGAGAGAGAGAGAGAGAAAAGATAGAATTAAAATCCTTTGCTGATGCAGGAGGACAGCATTAACACCCACTTTTCTTGTGTCCTTTCCAAATTTCAGCATTTTCTATACTTGCATGCTTAACTAACTGATGTGATTTAAGATGAAGCTTATAGAAGTTTCTTTAGTCATTTGTCATTTTTTTGTTAGAGTTATACAGAATAGAATTTTTATTTTTCACAGTCACAATATTGAAAATAAGACTTTCACTTTTGATTGATTTCTAGAACTGATCGTTTTGTTTGTTCATTTGCTTTCACTGTGCCTTCTAGTTGCATGTTCCTTAGGACTATTATTAAGGTGAGATCTACTACAGAATTACTAGATAGGAGTGCTCCAGGGTCTAGGGTTATATTATTAATTATTTACAGTGAGTAAGGATAATTAGGTCTTCATGTTCAAAACCTCACAGTGGTAATGTTCATTTTTTGGTACTATAATATTGATCTGTTTATATCTTCTGTGGTTTCAATCAAACCTCTTGTGACTTTGAAGACAGAACAAAACTCAGGCATTACATTTAATGAGATGCATTATTGATAGATGTGTTTACAACAATTTTGGTTGAAGGTTCACATTCCAATTTTCTTTCTTTAAAACAATAACAGGAATTTGGTCAGCTAATCTTACGGTGTTTCTGCAAAACTAGAAGTCAGTATATAATGTCTTTATCAGTGGACCCTTGTTTTCAACTGTTTCATTTAGGTTATAAAAATATGTAGTTAATGAGAAGTCAGTATTGTATAATGGAAAGACCGCTGGATTTAAGAGTCAGAAGATCTGATTTTGAATTTCTGTGTGTTCTTAGGTAAGTACCTTTGGGGTTTCAGAATCTCAAACATGTATAAAATGAAGAACTTGGATTATTTCCTCTCTAACTCATTTTATGAATTATTATCTACTTCTGTCATGATATTTTTTTAATGACAGTGGAAAGAATACAAGATCTTGGGTTAGCAAGACTTGAGTTTAACTCCAACTTCAAATAATTACTGACTTTGTGATTCAGGTAAAGTCACATAACATCTGTCTGCCTAAATTTTTTCTGTGTAAAATATTGGTAATAATCACATTTGACTCCCACAGTTGCTGTTATGATCAAATAAATATTTGTAAAACATTTGGCAAACCTTAAAGTACTATAGAAAACAGCAATTATTATTATTTTTTCATTAATATAGTCAGATATCTACATGACTTTAAAACATCCAGAAAATTTTTCTTTGTTCAAAAAGTGGTTAAAACAGTACAACTAATAGAAACAACTAGTATTTTTTTTAAATAAAGTGATCAGCTACTAAAAAGTAACAATGATTTATCTTTGACATTTTCTTTTTCCAAATCCCTCCATGCTCTTACAACTTTCATATCCATATTATTTCTTGGAACCACTACCTTTTGTCACTTTCACAGGCATTATTCCTTGTCAGACACTTATAATGAACTCTTTCCTTCACTTTTACAAAAATGTTCCAATTGATCTCCCTACATGGAGCTTGTCCCCTTTTCAATTCAATCTTTAACACAAGTGACCAAATAATCTTCCTTAAGTTCTAGTCTGATCATGTCACCCCTCTACTCAAAAATTTTCAGAGACTCCTTATAAGATAAAATATAAGTTCCTCAACCTCATATAAAATATTTAAATAAAAAGGAAAGGAAAGACCGCGTCATTGCATTACAGCACACATGAAAGAGAAAGGAGTAAACGAAGGAGTAGGTAGAAAGAGCGTCATGTCACAAATGATTTAAAAGCCAAACAAATGATTTTATATTTGATTCTGGAGACAACAGTGTGCAAATTTATTTAATTCAATTTATGTGTTGGGGGAAGTGGGGGTTTATCTGATAAATTTGACAGTTGAGTAGAAAACAGATTGGAATGGGGAGAGCCTTGAGGCAGGGATACTAAGCAGCAAAATTTCCAGAAAAATTCTCTTTACTCTCCCTGACAAAAATCTCTGTTTTAGCCAAATTGTTCTATTTGCTTTTACCTGAATTTGTCCCTCATTCTAGTGCTATGCCTTGGAGCAGACTATCTTCCAAGATCAGAATGTAATTTCTCTTCTGATTTTTAGAATAATATTCAGCTCAGTGTATCACTCTACCTGAAGCTTTCTCCATTTCCCCAAATTGTTCTTGTTCTCCTCTTCCTCAAATAACAGTGCATTTGTTTACTTTTTGCATGATATTTTCCCTAATAGAATATTAATCCCTACAAGAACTGTTTGTTTTTATTTTTACCTTTGAATTCTTAGAACCTAGTAAGTAAAGAGAAAATTTATTTTTTTTCCAGTTGTACTCAATGATCTCATTTGGAGTTTTCTTGGCAGAGACACTGGAGTGTTTGCTGTTTCCTTCTCCAGCTCATTTTAAGATGAAGAACTGAAGCAAAAATGTGTGGTGACTTGACCAGGGTCACATAGCTAGTAAGTGATTGAGGACAGATTTGAACCCAGGAAGATGAGTCTTTCTACTTCCAGGCCAAGTGTTCTATCCACTGCTCCTAGAAACTAGTAGGCTTTAATGAAAGTTTGTTTACATTGAAACAAACCAAAAACCCTTGGGGATGCAATACTTACATTTAATTTCAAATTAAAGGGGCAAAAAAGAGAGTTAAGCACAATATTTGTATGAATTAAATTGTGCCTATAGCTTTGTTGACATATTCAGCTAACTTATGAGAAAAAATACATCTACTATAAGTTTTATCAAATCACTCAGTCACATTATATACCCATATTCAGATATCAATCACAAAAGTTTGAATGAAAACATCATACCAGAAAAGATTGACCAAAATCAGAATTAATCTTTGACATTTCTGTTACTTGAGCATATCATTTGGGCCACAAAATTCGATATTTCATTCCTAAAGTTTCCTTTAAAAATTTTTATTTCCTGGAAAAATATTTTTTCAAAATTATATTAAATCACTTGATGCTCAAAGTTATATCTTCTATCTCTCTATATTTTGTATTCTCTGGAATTATGTTAGGTTTATTGTAGATGCTCAAGAAATGCTAATTAACTTTTTGATTGTTTATTCAACATCAAAAAATTTTGAACATCTATGTGATAAATACTAAAGAAACAGTGAAATAGCAAACATGAAGAAATATTTAGATGCTCATACAATTTAAAATATAATCAATTATAGATAAATGGGAGTGTTAGAATATCAATTTCACTTTAAACAAATTTCATCACTGAGTTGAAGCTGGCTCATGCAGACTTCACAAACCTTCTTATTCAGTTTACAAGTACCATGGTTTATGACAGAGTTGCCTAAAATTATTTGTTGTTCACCTCATATAGTGAATTAAATATAGACATGTAACAAACTGATGATGTTCCCTGTGGATACATAATTTATGGGCAAGGCATAAGGGCATATGTGCTTCTGGGTAAACATGTTAACTAGTTTTTCTACTGGCATTTATGATGCAAGTGTGAGTTGCTAACTTCAGGTGAACGATAAAGCAGGCAGTTAATGTTGGTTCTTGAGGATTTGTCTCCCTGTAACAAGATTTGATGTCTCAGGGTAAAAACTGACTAACAAATCTAATTCTATGATGTTGGGTAGAAGTGAAAGCCAGGGTGCCTGGGATAGAGCAGGAAGGAGAAGGAGAGAGGAAAAATAGTTGTTTCTTCAGAATTATCTGAGTCAGGGGATTTTTAATAGTTTTTGTTTGGAGATTGCTTAGAATAATAATTTATGAGCCATAGATAGGAACCCAGTCCTTTATAAAGAAGGCTAAGAAGTCCTCATTAGCTGCATTTTTTTCCATTCTATTTCACTCTCCATATTCCCTCAGCAGACATGAATTTTTCCATTCTTTCTTTCAGATTCCTTTTGTATATTGTCTTCTCCCATTAGAATATAGGTACCTTGAGGGCAAGGGATTGTCTTTTCTTTTGCAATTTGTATGCTCAGAACAGAGACAGTATTAGAGATTACTAAAACAAACAATATGGCTTGGAAAGAGCATTGAGGCAGAGACAGGGCATAATGATGGAGTAATCGGAAAAAGTTGAATTTTGAATTCTACCTCAGATCCTTATTAGCAGTGTGGCCAGGACAAAACCATTTAACTTCTTGGTCTCAGTTTTCCTTATGTGGAAAATGAGAGAGAGTTGGGTTTATTGACTTCTAAATTTCCTTCTTCCTTAACTATCTACTTTTATGAAACTTTTTTTTCTCAGACTAGGTTTCCTTATTAACAAGATAGGGATAATAATAACTCCTAATTCACTGATTTGTTTAAAAAAAATGAGATAGCATATGGTGTTTTCAACCTAAAATAGTATATAAATATCAACTATTACTAAGGAATTTCAAAGTACAGTGTAATATGAGTTTGAAAGAAGATTGTATATAGTTATTTTAGGATTACAAAGTAATTAACCTACTTTGTATCTTTTAAAAGATTATCAGATAATAGCTTATTCAGAAAATTATCATTTCTCTTTTTCAGTAGAGGAAGCTGACTTGGCCAATTCACAATTCAATAAGCAGGAGCTAGAGGATCTTAACCCATGTATTTCAATTCTGAGTCTCACATTTTTCCATGTTGGCAGCTTCAGATCAGTGTTCTAATTTTGTATTTTAAACTAGTTCATTTCTTGTTTAATTGGAAGAATAAAAACATCATAAGTCAGTTCACTAAGCACACATTCTATTCAATAAGCCTCAGTAGAAGACATGAGCAATAAACTCTAAGCACAGCTGTGTGATTGTCTTGTGGTTTGCGACAACTTGAGCTCCGCATCAAATTGCTATATTTAAGGCTATCATTCCATAAACCTATTCTTTGAACTAGGTTATTCATTCCAAAGAAATAAATAATAAAATGATTTTGACAGTCAAAATCCAAACCTATTATTAAACCTCATGCTTACTAGAGATGTCTCAAGCATAGAATACCCATAGAATACCAGGAATATTATGAAAGAGACATCAGAAAATTAAATTAAACTTCTATTACAGGCTACAATTATTTGTCCAAGTTTTTCTCTATATTTCTTTTAATGAAGGTCCTAGAGACCCTCTGTAAGATACTCTGGCTTCCAGAAATGTTGCTTGCTTTGTATGGTTCACCTAGGTTTAGACTTACTCAGCTGAAGTATTTGAAGTAAAATTCTTCTGGCACAATGAAGAAGCATAAATGAAAAAGGGGGTAATAAAGAAGAGATGGTTTTAGGATAACATTATTTTATTCTGCCTTTAGCTATTTCACTAATTGCCTAACAGTTCAGATATGACAACTAGTATTTGGTGGCTTACACAGATGGATTTTATCTTTATTTAAATGTGAAACACTATATTTTGCAAAGCAGAGATAAGATTTCTTGAAATGACTAGTAATGCTTTCTCATATTCCTATATTAAGGTATAAAATACTGAATTCCTCACAGTGATATTGTGATATTTTAGGATACTAAAATATAAGAAACTATTGCTATTTCAGGAAGAATTTATATTTTCTGTTTAAAATATGATAATTTAAAGTGAGTAAGTAATATATGCTGTCCATTTACATGTGCCACATATATTAAACACATTGTAGCTACATAATAAGAAATAAAGATTTTAGGAGATTGAATATATATAAATACATGTATATATACATGTAACATGACTGAACAGTACAACACGACAACTACATAAGATAATGTTAAACAAAACCTACTGTCACAATTATGGAGAGGGGGTGTTGGAGACAGACTTGTTGGAATTTGTTTTCATCTGGTCATTATCTGGAGTGGTGTCTAATTCTGGTCACTACATATTAGATCGGACAAGCTGGAGAAGATTCAAAGGGTGCCATCAGTTTGCTAGAAGAATTAAAAAAAAAAGACAATTTAAAATGATTTTTAAAATCAAATAAGAACATTACATCCAAAGGGCAACAAAATGTGCATACCCTTTGATCCAGCAATACCACTAAAATTTCTATACCCTGAAGAGATTATGAAAAAAGGGTAAAAACATCACTTATACAAAAATATTTATAGCAGCTCTATTTGTGGAGGCAGAGAATTGGAAATTAAGTAAATGTCCTTCAATTGGGGAATGGCTCAACAAACTGTGGTATATATGTGTCATGGAACACTATTGCTCTATTAGAAATCAGGAGGGATGGGGATTCAGGAAAGCCTGGAGGGATTTGCATAAACAGATGCTGAGCAAGATGAGCAGAACCAGAAATGATCAAACATAATGGACTTGCTCATCTCATCAATGTAACAATCAGGGAAAATTTGAGGCTATCTGTGATGGATAATACCATCTGTATCCAGAGAAAGAATTGTGGAGTTTGAACAAAGGTCAAAGACTATTACCTTTAATTTTTTAAAAAAAATGTTATCTTCTTACGTAATTTTGATATCTCTTATACTTTATATTTTCCTTAAGGATATGATTTCTCTCTCATCACATTCAGCTTAGATCAATGTATACCATGGAAATAATGTAAAGACTAAGATTGCCTTCTCTGGGGGGTGGGGCAAGGGAAGCAAGATTAGGGGGAAAATTGTAAAACTCAAAATAAATAAAATCTAAGAAAAAATCAAATAAGAACAGTAGAATAATAATTGGAGGAAAATTATAGAAATGCAAATAAATTATTTTAGCATTAAAAACAGCTTAGTAAAAGACCAAAAATAATAGTGAAGAATATAAATTCTTAAAATGGAATTGGTCAAAAGTTAAAAGAATTATACAGTAAAACAAGTCCTTAAGATTAAGTGGAATGCAATGATTTCGGGAGGCACTAACAAAAAATATAGTCAAAAGAATGAAAAAGTAGAAGAAAATTAACAGTATATCTTTGGTCAAACTACTGACTTTGAAAATAGAAACAGGAGATATAATTTAAAATTACTGAAGTACCTGAAAGCCATGATTTAAAAAAAAACCCTAATTTCATATTTAAATTAATTATGAAGAACTATATCCAATATCTTAGAGGCAGGGGGTAAAATCAAAATTGAAAGAATTCAAAGATATCCTGAAAGAAATCCCTAAATGAAAACTGAGGACTTTTGTCAGTGAATTTTAGAGATCTAAGGTGAAGGAAAAATATTTTGTAAGCAACCAAAAAGAAACAAAAAAAATAATGTAGTCAGGATCACAGAAGATTTAGCTGCTACCATAATTAACGAGATATTTTAAAAGGGAAACTAATTGGAATTGTTATAAAAAATAAATAGCCTATTAAAAAACTGAAGATAATGTTTCAGTGGGAAACAAAAAATCAATATTTAACTGAATAGAAAACTTCTAAGTGTTCATATTGAAAACAGTAGAACTGAATGAAAAATTAAATATTCAAACACAAGACTCCAGAGAAGAATAAACAAGCAAAGGAAAAAGAGAAATCTTAAGAAAATTAATAACGTTAAACTGTATATATATATATATATATATATATATATATATATATATATATTCCTATTTAAGAAGATAATGGATATTACTCCAAAGAGCTTACAATTGTTAGGGCAATTAGAAGAGTCCTAAACAGAGAGCTATGGTATGGTAGGAGTCAATTTTATTAGAATGATTTAAAAAGGAAGTTAACAATAAAAAAGATTAATGTACTATAGAGAAGGAGGATGGAAGAAGAAGAATGGAAGAAAAAATTTATATAAAAAGAAGTTTATGGTCAACACTTGAACTTCAATCTAATCTAAACTGGTTCAAAGAGGAAAGAATGTGTGTCTGTCTATCTATTCTTTTTAAAAGTAATTTAACATTTCATTTGTTTTCCAATTATATACAATAATATTACCTACCTATCACTTTTTGTAAGGTTTTGAATTTTACAATTACCCCCTTTTCTCCCACCCCATAGAAAGCAGTCTGATAGTCTTTACATTGTTTCCATGCTATACATTGATTGAAATTGAATGTGTTTTAAGAGTAAATATAAACCCTCCTCCTCCAAGAAGTATCTATCTATTCTTATGATTTTATCTTTAACTATCCAAATATCTATCTATCTATCTATCTATCTATCTATCTATCTATCTATCTATCCATATCTATCTATCTCTCTCTCTATATATAGAGAGAGAGATAGATAAAGAGATAGAGAGAGATAGAAAAAGAGATAGAGAGAGACAGAAAGAAAGAGACAGAAAAAGACAAAGGCAAAGAGAGATTGCTACATGGTAAGACATGTAATAAGATGGAAGGTATAGGGGAGTTGATCAAAATAGACTTCTGAGGAAGGACAGGGAAAAGCAATGTGTGAGAGAGCAAAGGATAAAAATAAGAAAATGAGATGGTAGGCAATACAGAGTTAGAAATCATTATTGTGCAGGATTCAAAAATGTATCAGATTCATAATATGTCAGATTCCAACAGCAGAATATTTGTAATATATCAGATTCCAACAATATATTATTCATAATAAACATCCATGAATTAGAAAGTGAACACACAGTTACAATATGGAGCTGGATTTAGAAAAAGCTAGGGGTGGTAATCATGTTTTTAGACAAAGCAAAAGTGAAGATGCCTAATTAAAAGAGATAACTGGATAAACTAATATTTTGCCAAATTCTACCATAGGCAATGAAGAAATATCAAAACTTAACACACACACACACACACACACACACACACAAACACGTGCGTGTTTGTGTGTGTGTGTGTGTGTGTGTGTGTGTGTACCAAATGTCATTCAAATTTTTAATGAAAATTGAGTTAAAATGATGGAGAAATGTTAGGAAATTCCCTGAGCTCTTCCTAGTTTCCCCCAGAAAGAACATTAATCAAGCTCTAAATGGACTCTAGAGCAATTGAACCCACAAAAGGACAGAGTGGAACAATTGTTTCAGCTTAGAGATCTTGGAAGGCTTTTCTCACTGAAGTGGAGGGGGACCTTGGACCATCAGAGGTGGGTGTAGGGAAAGGCAGTGGAAGGCTCTCAGGAGTGATGCAGATTAGCAACAAAAGGCCCTAGGACTCAGTTCAGCAGGGCACAGCAGAGAGGTCAACTGAGAGCCTCCAGACCCAGCATAAAAGGCAAATTACAAATCCCAGAGACCCAACAGAGCTGGCAAGACTAGACTGAACCACACCAGCCAGTGAGGAAGCTGCCAATAATGAGGTCACCTAGATGGAAAATCAGTAAGCAGACCTCTGATACCCCCACCCAGTTCAGGAAGCTTAGAACAGTGCCATTCTGTGGCCCAGGAGCAGAACTCATCTTTAAAAATGATAAACTAGGCTAAACATAAGTAAGAAATAGAAAAAAAACTCAAACCCTGTAAAGTCATTGACAAGATTGCTCCCAATACCATGTCTGAAAAGGACACTGGAAAAATACCTACATGTAAAGTCCTAAGGAGAATATGAATTGGTCTAAAGCTCAAAAAGCACTCTTGGAAAATCTCAAAAAAAGACTTCAAAAATCAAGTAGAAAATTAGGAAAATAAATGTGAAGTATGCAAGAGAGAATAGGCAGTTTTGAAGAGAAAGTACAAAAATGGATTGAAGAAAACAACTCCTTAAAAATACAATTAGTGAAATGGAAGAAGAAAACAACTCCTTTTAAAAATATAATTGACCAAAAGAAAAAGGAGATGCAAAAACTCACTGAAGGAAATAGTTTCATAAAAATTAGAACTGGGTGAATGAGAATAAATGACCTTATTGAATTCAAAAATTAGTCAAGTAAAATCAAAAAAGAAAAAAGAAAATGTAAAATAACTCACTGGAAAAGCAACTGACCTGCTCCAGGAAAGATAATTTAAGAACTGTTGGTCTAGAGGGATCTGCATGAAGTGATGCTGAGCACAAGATGAACAGAACCAAAAAAACATTGTACGTTCTAACAGAAACATAGAGGTGATGATCAACCCTGATAGACTTGATCATTCCATCAGTGTAACAAGCAGGGACAGTTTTGGGCCATCTGTGATGGAGAATACCATCTGTATCCAGAGAAAGAATTGTGGAGGTTGAACAAAGACCAAAGACTATTGCCTTCAATTTAGAAAAAAAATGTTATCTTCTTATGTAATTTTGATATCTCTTATACTTCATTTTTCTTCCTTAAGGATATGATTTCTCTCTTATCACATCCAATTTGGATCAGTGTATACCATGGAAACAATGTATGGACTGGCAAATCGCCTTCTGAGGGGGGTGGGGGTAGGGAAGCAAGATTAAAGGATAAATTGTAAAAATCAAAGTAAATAAAATTTTTGAAAAAAAAGAATTGTTGGTCTGCCTAAAAGTCAAGATCAAAAAACTGAACATGGATAACATCCTTCAAGAAATCATCAATGAAAACTGCCCTGATATTCTAGAAGAAGATAAAATCATTATTGAAAGAACTCACCAATCATCCCATGAAAGATCCCAAAATGGAAACACCAAAGAACAATATTGCCAAATCCAGAATTATCAGGTCAAGGAGAAAATACTGAAGACAGAAAGAAATAATTCAAATATTAAGGAGCCACAATCAGAATTGCACATAAGACATGTTTAGATCTCTAATTCTTCTTAGTCACTTCAATATCAAAGGAACAAAGGGCATGAAATACTATATTTCAGAGGGCAAAGGAGCTTGGATTGCAATTAAAAATCACCTTCCTTAAAAAAAACTGAAAGCATTTTTCCAGGGAAAAAGATAGATATATGATGAATTAAGGTACTTTCATATTTTCTCAATGAAAAGACCAGAACTGAACAGAAAATTTGATCTTCAAATACAAGACTCAAGAGATGCATTAAAAAAAGGAAAGCAGGAAAAAATTATATGATAAGATTAAACTGCTTACATCCCTATAGAGGATGATACTTGTAATTTTTGAGAATTGAATCTCTATTATAAAAAGTATACTCAGATAGAGGGCATGGGTAGAATTTGATTTTAATGTGATACATAAAAAATAATTATGTCTTCAAAAAGGATTATACTGGGAAAAGAGGAAAGGGTCAGGAAGAATAAGGTAAATTATATCTCATGAAGAAGGGCAAAGGACCAATTATAGTAGAGTCAAACAAAGGAGGTGTGGAGAATTTCTTGAATCTTATTCTCATTGCATTTGACTCAAAGAGGGAATAACATATACACTCAGTTAAATTTAGAACTTTATTTTAATCAAAAGGGAATTAGGAGGGGAAGTAAAGGGAGGGTGCTGATAAAAGGGAGGACAGAGCAAGGAAAATAATGGTCAGAAAAATAAACTATTGTGAGAAGGGATCAAAGAAGAGAGAAAATGCAAAGAGGAGGGAAATAAGATAGGGCAACACAGAGTTATGACTGTTACTAGTATAAATTTTCCCATGATTTGGAAACAGTTAGCAAAGTAGATTAAGAACCAGAGTCCTAAATTATGTTTTTTGAAAGAAACACATTTGAAGCAGAGAGATTCAAATAGACTGAATGTAAAAGACTGTAGCAGAATATATTATGTTTCAGATGAAGTTAAAAAAATAAGGATAGCAATCCTCACAACAGACAAAACAAAATCAAAAATAAATATAATTAAAAGGGATAAGGAAGGAAACTGTATCTTCCCAAAAGATACAATAGACAATGAAGTAATATTAATACATATGTTTAATACTTGTACCAAGTGGTATAGGAACCATATTCTTTGAGGGGAAGTTTAATGAGTTATAGGACGACATAGAAATCAACACGATATTAGTGTGGGAATCTCAACTTTCCTTTCTCAGAATTAGATAGAACTAATAACAAAATAAACAAGGAAGAAATTAATAAAGTGAATAACATTTTAGAAAAGTTAGATATGATGTACCTCTGGAGAAAACAGAACAGGAATCGAAAGGAATATACCTTTTATTCAGCAGTACTGCAAACCATACAAAAAATTGCTTATATGTTAGGGAGGGCACAAAAATCTCCTTATTCAATGCAGAAAGGAAAAAATAATAAGTACATATTTTAAAATAATGATATTATAAAAATTACCTTTAATAACCCTTCAAAGATATAAAATTAATTGGAAACTAAATTTAAAGACTGGACCAAACAGCAAATCATAGAAATAATCAATAATTTCATCCATGCCAATGATAATAATGTGATAACATGCTAAAATTTCTGGAATGTAGCCAAAGCAGTTATTTAAAGAAATTTTATATTTCTAAATGCTTATATGAATAAAAGAGAGAAATAAGAAGTCAATGATTTGAGCATTTAACTTAAAAAGCTAGAAAAATTTAAATCCTCAATAAAATTCCAAATTAGAAAGAAAACTATTGAACTAATATGCAAAATTTAATTTATTTACAAAAAGCAATAAAATTGATTTCTTTGGTTAATTTGATAAAAAAAAGAAAAAAGAAAACCAAATTATTAATTTCAAAAATGAAAAAAATAAATTCACTACCAATGCAGAGAAATTTAAATTAATAATTCAGAACTATTTGAGGCAGTTATATGCCAAAAAACTCTGACAATAAAAGTGAAATGGATGAATATTTACAAAAGTATAAATTGCACAAATTAACACAAGTGGAAATAAAATACTTAAATAACCCTATTTCAGAAAAGAAATTGAATAAGAAAAAAAATCTCCAGGAGCCAATGGATTTGAAAATAAATTCTACTACACATTTAAGTAACAATTAATTTTAATCTTTTATAAACATGTTTTCTAAAAATGGGGGAGAGTGAAATTATGTTTATGACACCACGATTAAGCAGATAGATAAACCAGGAAGAATCATATATAGAAAGGAAATTATAGACAAATATTTCCAATGAATATTGATGATAAAATTTTAAACAAAATATTAGCAAAAAGATTACAACAAATTATACCTAGAAAAATGCACAATAATCAGGTAAGATTTATACTATGAGTGCAGGGTGGGTAAACATAAAGAAAAAATCAGCATAATTAACTATGTCAATAACAAAACCTTCAGAAATAATATTATTATCTCAATAGATGTTCAAAGATCTTTTGACAAAATATAGCATGCATTCCTATAAAAAACACTAGAGAGAATAAGAATAAATGATGTTTGCCTTAAAATGATGGGCAGTATATATCAAAAACAATTGGCAAATATTTTATATAAGTAGCATAAGCTAGAAGCCCTCCAATAAAATTTGGGGTGAAACAAGGATTAATATAATCACCACTAGTATTAAATATTATATTAGAACTGTTGTCTTTAGTGGTAAGAGAAGACAAAGAAATTGAAGGTATTAGAATAGGCAATGAGGAAACAAACTTCCTCTTTGTAGGTAATAAGATGTAGATAATAAAATAATAATATTAATATATGGAAAGAATCCTAGAAAATCAATTAAAAAACTATTTGAAACAATTAAAAACTTTAGCAAAATTGCAGGGCACAAAACAAGTTCACATAAATCACCAGCATTTCTCTATAATACAAATAAAGCCCAACAGCAAGAGATAGAAAATAAATTCCATTTAAAGTAATTGTAGACAACATAAAAATACTTTGGAGTTTACCTGATAAGATAGACCCAGAAACTGTAAGAAAGCAATTGCAAAACACTTTTCACACAAATAAAATGAGACCTAAACAATTGGAAATATATCAATTTATCATGGGTAGTCTGAGTTAATATAATGAAATTATTTATTCAGTGTTATATAAATCAAATTATCCACAATTATATTAAATAACAAACAAAAGTAACAAAATTCATCTTATGGAGCAAAAGGTCAAGAATATCAAGGGAATTAATTTAAAAATAAAGGTAACTTAGCCATACCAGATCTAAAATTGTATTCAAAGTGACAATCATCAGAATCCTACTGATATTCAATAAGAAATGGAGAATTTGATCACTTAAATAGATTAGTTACAAATAAACGTGCAGGTAATGATTATACTAATGTATTGTGTGATAAATCCAAAGATTCTAGCTTCTAGGAAAAGAAAAAAAACTATTTAGCAAAACCTGAAAAATAGAATGACACATATATAGACCAATATCTCATACTCTGTGCCAAGATAAGATCAAAATGGGTATAGAATTGAGATATAAAAAATGATAACAAAAAGTTAAGAGGAGAAGGAATAGTATATTTGTCAGATCTATGAAGAGGGAAGGAGTTTATGACCAAAGAAGAGATAAAGAATGTCATAAAAAGCAAAAGGAATAATTTTAATTTCATTAAGTTAAAAAGTTTTTGAAAAACACATAAGATCAATGTTACCAAGATTAGAAGACTTACAGAAAGCTGAGAAATAAATTTTACAGCAAGATTTTTGATAAGAGGCACATTTCTAAAATATGTAGAGAACTGTACCAAATTTATAAGAATTCAAGTCATTCCACAATTGATATATTGTCAAAGGATATGAAAAAGGAATTTTCAGATGCAAAAATTAAAATGATCTCCAGTCATATAAAAAATGCTTTCAATCATTATTGATGCAGGAAATGCAAATTAAATAAGCAACTCTGAGTTACCACTTCACATTTATCAGATTGGCCAACATGACAAAAAAAAAATGATCAATGTGGGAGGGGATGTGAGAAAACTAATGCTCTATTGGTGCAATTGTGAACTGATCCAGTAATCTGAAGTACAACTTGTGAGTATGCTGAACAGGCTTTAAAACTGTGTTATAAAACTTGGAGCAGTATTATTACTAGGTCTATATACTAAAAAGATCATAACAAAGGGGAAAAGTGTTACATGTCCAAAAATATTTCTGGTAGCTCTTCTTGAAGTGGCAAGGAATCAGAAATCATCATTTAGAGAATGACTGAACAAAAGCTGGTACATGAATGTTATAGAATGATATTGTTCCATCAAATTACAAGCCAGTGGATTTCAAAAAACCAGCAGCAGAGGAAGACTTACATGAACTGATGCTAAATGAAGTAAGCAGAAACAGGAGGACATTGTATACATTAACAATAACATTATATTCTAATCAACTATGATAGACTTTGCTCTTCTCAACAATCTACTTATCAAAGGTAATTCCTAAAGACTTATAAAGGAAAATATCATACATACCCAGAAAAAGAACTATGGCATCTGACTTCAGTAGAAGGTATATTATTTTCACTTTTTAAAACTTCTTTTATATTTTTCCCAATCTAATTGTTAATCTTTCACAATATGACTAATATGAAAATATGTTAAACATGATTGTACATATATAACTTATATTAGATTACTCCTTCTCATGGGAATAGGGGAAGGAAGGGGGGGACATAGAATAAGGTGGCACTAAAAAATGAAGGATGAAAACTATCTTTGCATATAACTGGAAAAATAAAAATTTAAGAGAGTGAGAAAGAGAGGAAAAAGAACAAGAAGAAGACAGAGATAGAGACAGATCTAGAGAGATGTGTAGATATGGATTTAGAGAGGAATGTGTATGAAGGTAGTTCTGAATATAATCCTGCTCAAATTGAAAGGGTCCTCAGTCTAACTGATAAGATTATAAGGTGGGTCCATTTCTAGGAGATAATTGATAGGACATTGTAAAATCCAGAAGATTATACTGATAGAAAATAATCCACACTTTATACTCTATAAAAGTAAACTGGTCACAATCTAGGGGGCATATTTGGATCAATTTCTTCACTCTCTTCATTGCTCCTTCATCCTGAATGCAGTATAATAGGAAAAAAAAATTCATAAAGTTCCTCCCTTCCCCAACAATTTAATGAAGAAGCAAAATGATTCATGGTAGATAGATAAACATTTGCAGAAAGACTGAGACAAGAATTCTGGGACTGATGGAAAAGATGGTGGAGAGAAGCCAGGCACTGTATTTAGCTCTCCTGGCTTTCCTTTAGAATTGATATGAATGAAATCTTTTCACAGAATTTGGATCCACAGAACTCAGGGAAGAACCTAGGAGAACATCACACAGCACAGTCTTTCCCAGGGGAGCATGGATGAACTGAGAGAAGAGAGCAGAGACCCAGCATAGGGGCAGCAGGGTGAAGACCAGGAACTTACATGAGAACAGCAGCAGAGGTTTTGACTGTGTGCACAGTGTCTGGGAGAGTTCCAGTGCAGTGTGTGGTAGAGCTCCAGCAAGGTGGGTAGATATCTATCTGGTAAACTTGGTTAATATGGAAGACCCTAGCTGCAAGTCCCTGTGTTTTCGGTGAAGTCCCTGTGTTTCCAAATGAGTCCCCTCCCCACCAATTCCTGTGGGAGAAAGTGAGTCTTCCCAGAACAAACACAGTAACTATCCACCCCTCCCAATTCCTCCCAGGCTCAAAGATTAACTATATATAGCATAAGGACCCAGCCCTTGTTCAAGAATAATCTAGATCCTGTTGCAAGCCCCCACCCCAGTTTAGAAAGTGAACCTTTAATCAAAGTCACAAGCATGCAGAGAAAGCATTTGACAACCCCCCCCCCCCACTGGCCATCCCACTTAGAGTTCCTAGGTCAAGTGAGCCAAGTCCCTAGGGATTGCAACACCAGTCCCTCCCCCAACACAAAATTCTAGAAAAATGAAGAAAGGCCAGTGAAAAGCAGGGTTCATTAAATGCTACCTTGAAGTCAATGATCCTAACTCAGAGAGAACTAGAGCTTCAGAGGAGAGTAGAAATATGAAAGACTTCTAAGAAGAGATCAGGAAGGAGTTTAAAGAACAAATGGAATAATTGGGAAAAGAAATGGGACAGAAAAATTAATACTTTTTAAGGGAAAATTATCTTCTTGCAACAAAAACACATCCTTTGAAAATATAATAGAACAAGTACAAAAAGAAAATAATTCTCTCAAAACCACAATTAGGCAAATGGAAAACTCCTTCAAAAATTCATTTTACCAATTGGTAAAGGAGTTGCAAAAGGTAAAGAAAGAAAATTTTTCCTTAAAAAAGAACTTGAAATCTATGGCAACTAATGATTTCATGAGACAACAAGAATTGGTTAAACAAAACCAAAAAAATATGAAAAAATAGAAGAAAAATAAAGTAAGTAAAAAATAGAAGTAAGTAAGAAGTAAGTAACATACCTCATCAACAAAGCAACTGACCTGAAAGATGGTACCATGAGAGACATTTTGAGAATCTCCGGGCTTCCTGAAAACTTTGAGGAGCAAAAAAGCCTGGCACCCTATTGCAGGATATAGTGAAAGGAAATTTATCTGATATCATGGAACCAGAGGGAAAAATAGTTATTGAAATAACACATTGATCCCTTTCTGAAAAGTATCCCAAAATGAAAAGACCAAGGAATATTGTGGACAAACTCTAGAACTATCAGATAAAGGAGAAAATGCTACAAGCAATCAGAAAGGAAAAGTTTAAATAACAAAGAGTAACAGCAAGGATTACAAAGGAATCGACTGCCTCAATATTTAGGCATCAAAGGGCCTGGGATATGATATTCTGAAGAGCCTGGTATGTAGTCAAGAATTAAATATCCAGCCTTCTCTTTCAGGGAAAAAAGAGGGGCACTTAATGAAATAGGACAATTTCAAATTTTCCTGATGGAAAAAGAGCTAAATAGAAAATTTAGACTTCAAACAGGAGACTCAAGAGAGACATGGAAAAAGTATAAAGGGGAAAAGAAAAAAAAATATTATCCAAGAAGATGAAACTGGCTATATCCCTACCTGGCAGAAAAGATTCTTATAACTCTTGAGAATTTTAACTCTATTAGAATATACTTAACTAAAAGTAATGGACATTCATAACTTATCCATGAAAGGTGAGACAGTAAAGAAACAGGAGAATGGAGGGAATTGAATAGGATAAATTACATCACATGAAGAGGTACAAAGGATCTATTGTAATAGAGGGGAAGAAGGGAAGAGGTGGAGGCCACCTGAATCTTATTCTCATCAGATTTGAGTCAAAGAAAGATTAACACACACACATACACACACACACACACACACACACACACACACACACACACACACACAATCAGTTGAGTTTAAAAACTTACCTTACCTTTCAAGTATTAAGAATAAAGGAGGAAAGGGGAGGAAAAGAGGAACTGACAGAAGGAAGGGAAGGAAGAAGAGGCAAAGGAAAAAGGGAAAGAAATGGAAGGGGGTTGATATAAGGGGGCAAACACAATGAAGGAAGTGGTATTCAGAAGCAAAATACTGGGAAATTGGGGTAAGGTGAAAAGATGGAGAGAGTACAAACAGGTAAGATAGCATGGAGAGCAATAAAGAGTTAGTAACTATAACTTTGAATGTTAATGGGATGAACTCTCCCTTAAATTGTAAGCAATTAGCAGACTGGATAAAAAAAGCAGAATCCTATAATATGCTGCTTACAAGAAAATCATTTGAAGCAGATAGATACACATAGAGTAAAGGTAAAAGATTGGAGCAGAAGTTATTATGCTTCCACTGAAGTGAAAAAGGCAGGGGTAGCAATCCTGTCTCAGACACAGCAGCTGCAAAAATAGATCACTTTAAAAGATATGAGGAAAAGGTCTCATTAAAAGAGATACCATAGAAAATGAATGAAGAAATTTCAATACTAAATATGTATGTACCAAACAGTATAGCATCCAAATTCTTAGAGGAGAAGCTGAATGAGTAACAAGAAGACTTAGATAGAAAATCTCTACTAGTGGGAGACCTCAACCTTACTCTCTTAGAATTAGATAAATCTAGCCATAAAATAAACCAGAAGGAAGTTAAGGAGGTAAATGGAATGTTAGAAAACCTAGAAATGATAGACCTTTGGAGAAAAATGAAAAGGGATAAAAAGGAATATAACTTTTTTGCTTCAGAATATGACAGCTATACAAAAACTGACCATGTACTAAGGCAACAAAACCTCAAAATCAAATGCAGAAATGCAGAAATAGTGAATACTTCCTTTCTGTTGTTATTCATTATTGTAAGTTTTCTCACTTCCATCCTCCCCTACCCTAGGATAGCAATTAATATAATATTCTTTATTCATGTGCAGTCATGTTATACATTAGTCACACTGTGAAAAAAGAGGCAGAGCCAAAAATAAAAAGAAAAAAATGAGAAGGAAAAAGCAAGGAAATGATTTTTTTAAAAAATGAAAATAGATTTGATTTATGTTCTTATTCCACAGCTCTTTCTTTAGAAGTGAATGACATTTTCCATCACAGCTTTTTTTAATTCTCTTTGATCACTATATTGTTGGAAAGAGTTAACTCTATCATAATTAGTCCTTATGCAATGTTCCTATTAAGGGTTACAATGTTCTCCTGGTTCTGCTCACTTCACTCAGCATTAAACTAGCACTCTTAGGCTAGTTTAATATATCAAGGTTTGTATGGTTTATTGCATCTGGATCTTTCAAAAAAAGCTTGAAAATCTAGGGTTCTGACTATTCATTTAAAATTAGTGACTCTAAAAAATAGATTTCAAACCTTTATGGTTTATCTAGAGTTACCTCTACACTTGAACATTTCTATTTAAGAGGAAACTCTTAATGGTGATTTTTAAGGGTGGATTTTTAGTTACTTCCTAATTTTCTTATTTTACCTTCTTATTTCTTTTGCCTTTCATTTCTTCCTTCTTTTCATTCCATGAAAAGCAGGAATATACTCAATGAACTTGAAAATAGACCATATACATACATACATACATATATATATATATATATATATATATATATATATATATATATATATATATGTAGAGAGAGAGAGGAAACAAAATCAAAAAGAAATTAACAAAAGCATTTCCTAAACCAAAATACAAAGATGAAATTTCTTTTTTTTCCCGGTTTTTGCAAGGCAATGGGGTGAAGTGAAGTGGCTTGCCCAAGGCCACACAGCTAGGTAAAATTATTAAGTGTCTGAGTTCATATTTGAACTCAGGTCCTCCTCACTCCAGGGCTGGTGCTCTATCCACTGCACTACCTAGGTGCCCCATAAAGATGAAATTTTAATAGACTGATTAGGAATCCACCACAGTTATTTATGTTCAAAACTATTTTATTTTGCATTTTCATAGTGCATGTGGTCATAGGATCAGAAGACTTTTGGATTTGTTGACTAAACCAAGAATTGATATTTATATAATTAATAAAATTTGCAAGGTGCTTTAAGCATAGTATATCACAAAACCTTGCAGCATTAGTTTTAAAGATATCATTAGCCTCAATTTACAGATTTGAAATCCATGCTCAATAGAATTAAAATAACTGTCTGTGACCATTTAGTTATTATGAGAGAAATTGTTCAGAAACAGTTCTTCTGATACCATTCTTATTAATTGGTTCACGATATCATTCCATTTCAAAATAAATATAATCTATGTTCCTGGTATAGACATAGTTGTGATTGACACTATCTCCATTTCCATGTTTGTATGTTTTTGTCTATGGGTTTATGTTGAAAACATTAAATTAGTTAACGCTTCTGTATTCATTTATACACATGCACTGTATATTAGACACATATAAAGTTAAAATCTTTATCCATCTTTTTTATTATAAGGAATCCTTAAAGTTTGCATATCACACATGTTCCTAAGTAAAAGGTGAATTTGTACCTTCACTTGGTTTTCTTCAAATAATTTGTGTAAAAATGCCATATTTTCAGGAATTGGATTTTCTGAATTCCTGATTCAAAGCAGCTTAATCACAGCTGCTAGAACAAGATATTCTGTAAGGTCAAAATTAGCTTCAATTTTCTCTTAGTTCCCTTTGTAATTTCCCCTCTTGTTCTTCATTTTGTAGTGTTCCAGTTATACAAATACTAAACATGCATGTCAGCATTTTACCCTTCTTCAGCAGATTTTATGTGATTTTTGTTGAAGATAATGTGCTGTGGTTGCCGCTGGCTTTGACTGGCAACCCTTCTACTTTAAGGTCAATATGCCACATTGATTCCATGTCATTACTAATAATTCAAATAGTTGGAGACAGAATGGATGGGGAGAGAGGAGGAGGAACCACGAAGAATTATGACTGTTAAAAATATGTATCATAATGTTTTTTGTTTTCCTTCTGAGTAAATTTTGCAAAGGTTTGGTCTACTCCTGCCCCAGGCAAGGGAGCTCACTTCTATAAAAGGTAAAGATGCCCAAGGCATCCCTTATGGGTGAGTAGGGAACTGTCATACTATCTCTTTACCCAACCAGGTGGTGGAACTGTTCCTAGACATGTCCCGGGGCTATGCCAGCAAGTGATTCAACTGAGAATTTAACTAGACTTTCCTCAAAGTAGATTTTTCACCATATTCTGATACTGTAGCTTACAACTGAAGCTATGCTGTTCTCTAAGATATCTAGCAGAAGTTGAAAGATAGTTTTTTGCAGTCAATAGTGTAGTCTTCTTAGACTAATACTTGTTATATCATAATAATACATCATTCCTCCATTGATTTATTCATTCAAGATATATTTGTTGAGATTATATACTATGCAAAGCAGTCTACCAGATCTTTGAGTGTTAAAATGTGTTCCCACTTCTCTTTGCCGAACCCTAACCAATATTATTAGGGTCCTTTGATCAACCACCTTCATATGAATATTCAGATGTTATAATTAAGTCTGGTAATGAATGTAAATTACACTGCTATATGTATATTCATAGTGTTTACAATGGAGTTTATTTCTTATGTCATTCAGCAAGTTAGACAGTTCTCATGTACTTGACACTGTGCTTAGGAGTGAGGAATAAAAAAGAAATATGAACTATTCCATTTCCTTTAAGATGTTAGAATAGGGACTTCCGGCCAAGATGGCAGAGAGAAGACAGGCACAGTTCTAAAGTCTCCTGATCTCTTCCCCATCTATCAGATGAAACAAACCTCTTAAAAGAAAGCCGAAACCAGGAAACCCAGAAAGAAAAGCCAGGAGAGGAAGATCTACCTCAGGATTTGTCTCCCATAGCAGCCTTGGCTGAGTACCGGCAGGTGAGTCTGGGCTCCGAGGGAGACGCAGCCTGGCATCAGCCAGATTAACAGCTGAATTGGAACCGGGAGTCTGAGGGCCTGAGAGCCAGACCTACTGGATCAGCAGTGGGGCTGGAAGAAAGGGGCTTAGTTCCGCGGGGAAGCAGAGGTGCTGGTGTTGGCGCTGTCTCCCTGGAGCTTGGGGACCAGGCTGGGGGAAGAGTTCTGGTGCAGGAGAACAGCAAACACCATCCCTAGGCTTCTCGGTTCTGAGAAACTCTGAGGGCACGTCTCGTCTCCATTGCACAGGAGCTTCTCCTCAAACAAGGGCAAATTACTTCTGCTTCAGGCCCAGGTGTGTGAGGAGAAGAACCAGCCCAGCTGAGGAATGACCTCAGGCCAGGGTAAAGCCCACCATTGGTTGAAGGCAAAAGAATTCAATATTTCCAACTCCTGCCTTCGGGGAAAGGGAGAAGGCCTCCCAACCAAGGTCAAAGACACCCCAGAGAGGGCAACCAGCACCTCCTACTGGGCAGTCAGAGAAACTGCACTCAATAAAGCCTTCAGCGATCTCAAGCCCAGGTGAACCAGCCCCCCCAACTCAAGGTCTTAGCATAATGAAGAAGGGTCAGCAGAAAGGTGGATCCATAGAAAAATTCCTGGAAGGGAAAGACCCTAACTCCAAGAGACCTGGAACCTCTGAGGAGAATACAATCTGGTCTCCAGCTTAGAAATACTTCCTTGAAGAAATAAGGAAGGAGCTTAAAAATTTGGGAGAGACAATTAATATCTTAGAAAGTACAATTGGACAAACACAAAAGGAGAATAAATCTCTCAGATCATCAATTGGACAATCACAAAATGAGAGTCATTCTCTCAGATCCTCAAACGAGCAAATGCAAAAAGAAATTAATTCTCTCAAAACCTCAATTGGTCAAATGGAAAGCTCTTTCAAAAGTAGAATTGACCAATTGGAAAAGGAGTTGCAAAAGGTTAATGAAGAAAACTCCTCCCCCCAAAAAAATAACAGAGTGTACAGAAACTAATGATTCCATGAGACAGCAAGAGTCAGTCAAACAAAATCAAAAAATAGAAAAAAAAGAAGCAAATGTAAAATACCTCATCAACAAAACCACTGACCTTGAGAATAGATCGAGGAGGGGCAACCTGAAAATTGTAGGACTTCCTGAAAACATTGAAGAGATAAAAAGCCTGGACTTAATATCACAGGATCTAGTGATGGAAAACTGCCCTGATATTATGACATCAGAGGGCAAAGTAGTTATTGAAATAGTACATCGATCCCCACCAGAAAAAGATCCTAAAATGAAAACACCAAGGAATGTTGTGGCCAAACTCCAGAACTATCAGATAAAAGAGGAAATCCTACAAGCAGCCAGAAAGAAACAATTTAAATATCAAGAAGCCACAGTAAGGATCACACACAGGACCTGGCTGCAACAACTCTAAGGGATCGAAGGGCCTGGAGCGAGATATTTCGAAGAGCATGGGAGCTTGGAATGCACCCAAGAATCTACTTTCCTGCAAAGCTGAGCCTTCTCTTGCAGGGAAAAAGATGGACATTTAACGAAATGGAAGAATTCCAAAAATTCCTGATGATAAGACCAGAGCTAAACAGAAAATTTGGATATCAAACAGGAGGTTCAAGAGACACATGAAATGGTAAAAAAAAAAAAAAAAGGGGGCGGGAGGGTAAAAGGAAGAAATGCAATCCAATAAGTTGAAACTGGCTATAAAACAGCATGGGGGGGGGGACGAAAGAGACTCTCATAAATCCTGAGAAATGTAACTCTTACAGAGAGAATATACCTAGCCAGAAATGATAGACATCCATGACCTATCCATGAGACTGCTATCTAATGGGATGTAACTGGCTTTAACTCCACTTGGGAGACTCTAATAATTCTCAGGAATTTTGACTCTATTCAATAGAATATACTGAACTAGAAGGGAGAAACACTCAGAATTTTCTATGACCTAGATAGAATGATCTGAAAAAAAATACACTACCTCCCTAAAAAGGGGGACAGGAAAGAGACAGGAGGAGGGAGGGGATTGAATGGGACAAATCTCATTACACTAAGAGGTACAAAAAACCTATGGTAATAGAGGGCAAGAAGGGAGCAGATGAGAAACACCTGAATTTTCTTCTCATCAGACTTGGCTAAAAGTCAACCTACACATACTCAGTTAACTTATAAAACATCTAACCTTTCAAGTATTAAAAGGGGAAAAGGGGAGGGGGGGATGGAGATAGGGAAGGGGAGTGGGGGAAATAAGGGGAAATAACAAACGGAAGGGAAGGGAAAAGGGAAAAAATGGAAAGGGGAAAGAAAGGGGAGGGTGTGATATAGGAGGGCAAACACACTGAAGGGGGTGGTATTCAAAAACAAAATACTGGGTAATAGGCATAAAAGGGGGGGAGGGGGAAAATACAAACAGAGGGAAGATAGTACAGAGGGCAATAAAGAATTAGTAATCATAAGCTTGAATGTGAATGGGATGAACTCTCCCTTAAAAGGTAAGCAAATAGTAGAGTGGATTAAATACAAGAATACTACAATATGCTGCTTAAAAAGAAACTCATTTGAAGCAGAGAGATACATATAGAGTAAAGGTAAAACATTAGAGCAAAATATATTTTGCCTCAGCTGAAATAAAAAAAGCAGGGGTAGCAATCCTTATCTCAGACAAAGCAGCAACAAAAATAGATAGTGTTAAAAGAGATAAGGAAGGAAACTTTATCCTCCTAAAAGGTACCATAGACAATAAAGTTATTTCAATATTGAATATATATGCACCCAGTGGGACAGCACCTAAATTCTTAGAGGAGAAGCTGAAAGAATTACAGGAAGACAGAGACAGCAAAACACTACTAGTGGGAGAACTCAACCTCCCACTATCAGATCTAGATAAATCAAATCATAAAACAAACAAGAAAGAAATTAGGGAGGTAAATAGATTGTTAGAAAAATTAGATATGGTAGACTTATGGAGGAAACTGAATAGGGATAGAAAGGAATATACCTTTGTCTCTGTAGTACATGGAATGTATAAAAAAATTGACGATGTACTAGGTCATAAAAACCTAATGATCAACTGCAGAAAGGCAGAAATGGTGAATACATCTTTCTCAGATCACAGTGCAATAAAAGTCATATGCAATACTGGGCCAAGGAGATATAGAACCAGAACAAACTGGAAACTGAATAACCTCATTTTAAAAAATGAATGGAGCAAAAAACAAATTATAGAAAGAATTAACCATTTTATCCTACATAATGATAACGATGAAACAACATACCAAAACCCATGGGATTCATTCAAAGCAACTCTCAGGGGATATATCATAGCTCTAACTGCTTATATGAATAAATTGGAGAAAGAGGAAATCAATGAACTAAACATGCAACTAAAAAAAATTAGAGAAAGAACAAATCAAAAATCCCAAATCAAATACCAAGTTAGAAATTCTAAAAATTAAATGAGAAATTAATAAAATCGAAAGCAAAAAAACTATTGAATTAATAAAAAAAACAAAAGTTGGTATTATGAAAAAACAAGGTAAATTGATAAACCTCTGGTCAATTTGATTAAAAAAGGAAGAAGAAAATCAAATCACTAGTATTATAAATGAAAAAGGTGAACTCACCACCAATGCGGAGGAAATTAAAGTAATAATTCAAAATTATATTGCCCAACTCTATGCCAATAAATTTGATAATCTAAGTGAAATGGATGAATATTTACAAAAACATAAGTTGCCCAGGTTAAATGAAGAAGAGATTAAATACCTAAAAAACCCTATCTTAGAAAAAGAAATTCAACAAGCCATTATTGAACTCCCCCCCAAAAAATCTCCAGGGCCAGATGGATTCACAAGTGAATTCTACCAAACATTTAAGGAACAATTGGTTCCAATCCTATATAAACACTTTGGAAAAATAGGGAAAGATGGAACTCTGCCTAACTCTTTCTATGAGACCAACATGGTACTGTTACCTAAACTAGGAAGAGTTAAAACAGAGAAAGAAAATTATAGACCTATTTCTGTGATGAATATAGATGCAAAAATCCTAAATAAAATCTTAGCAAAATGACTACAACAAGTCATCGTAAGGATAATACATTATGATCAAGTAGGATTTATTCCAGGAATGCAGGGATGGTTCAATATTAGGAAAACTGTTAGTATACTCAATTATATCAACAGCAAACCTATCAGAAATCATATGATCATATTAATAGATGCTGAAAAAGCTTTTGAGAAAATACGGCATCCATTCCTATTAAAAACACAGGAGAGTGTAGGAATAAATGGACTGTTCCTTAAAATAATTAGCAGTATCTATCTGAAACCATCAACAAGCATTATATTCAATGGGGAGAGGCTAGAGGCATTCCCAATAAGATCAGGGGTCAAACAAGGGTGCCCATTATCACCACTACTATTCAATATTGTATTAGAAATATTAGCATCAGCAATTAGAGAAGAAAAATAAATTGAAGGAATTAGAATTGGGAAGGAAGAGACAAAATTCTCACTCTTTGCAGATGACATGCCAGTCTACCTAGAGAATCCCAAGAAATCATCTAAAAGCTACTGGAAACAATTAGCAATTATAGCAAAGTTGCAGGTTATAAAATGAACCCTCATAAATCCTCAAGTTTTCTATATATGTCTAGCAAGAAACAGCAGGAAGAGCTAGAAAGAGAAATCACATTCAAAGTAACCTCAGACAATATAAAATATTTGGGAGTCTGTTTGCCAAGACAGACTCAGAATCTTTTTGAAAACAATTATAAAACACTTCTCACACAAATTAAATCAGATTTAAATAACTGGGAAAATATCAACTGCTCATGGATAGGGACAGCTAATATAATAAAAATGACATTTCTACCAAACTAAACTATTTATTTAGTGCCCTACCATTCAAAATTCCAAAAAAAATTACTTTAATGAGTTAGAAAAAATTGTAAGAAAATTCATATGGAGAAATAAAAAGTCAAGAATTGCCAGGAGCTTAATGAAAAAAAAATGCAAACAAAGATGGCTTAGCACTACCCAATCTAAAATTATATTATAAAGCATCAGTCATCAAAACTGTTTGGTTTTTGCTAAGAAATAGAGTGCTGGACCAATGGAATAGACTATGTGTCAAAGCAGGAGAGGATTATAGTAATCTGCTGTTTGATAAACCCAAAGATTCCTGCCATTGGGATAAAAACTCCCTCTTTGATAAAAACTGCTGGGATAATTGGAAGTTAGTATGGAAGAAACTGAGATTAGACCAACACTTCACACCCTTTACCAAGATAAGATCCAAATGGTTACAGGACATAGACATAAAAAAACAATGCTATAAGAAAATTAGAAGATCAAGACTAGTCTACCTGTCAGATCTATGGAAAGGGGAACAGTTTATGACTAGGGAAGAGAACATCACTAAAAATCAATTAGATGATTTTGATTACATTAAATTAAAAAGCTTTTGCACAGATAAAACCAATGTTATCAAGATCAAAAGAAAAGTAGTAAATTGGGAAGCAATCTTTACAACTAATGATTCTGACAAATGACTCATTTCTAAAATATATAGAGAACTGATTCATATTTTTAAAACAAAAAGCCATGCCCCAATTGACAAATGGTTAAAGGATATGCAAAGGCAATTTACAGATGAGGAGATCAAAGTAATCCATAGCCACATGAAAAAATGCTCTAAATCATTAATTATTAGAGAAATGCAAATTAAAGCTTCTCTGAGGTACCACCTCACACCTCTCAGATTGGCCAGTATGACCGGGAAGCATAATGATCATTGTTGGAAGGGATGTGGGAAATATGGAACATTATTACCCTGTTGGTGGAGCTGTGAACTCATACAACCCTTCTGGAGAGCTATTTGGAACTATGCCCAAAGGGCAACAAAAATGTGCATACCCTTTGACCCAGCAATACCACTACTGGGTCTATACCATGAAGACATGTGGAAAAAGGGTAAAAACATTATTTGTACAAAAATATTTATGGCAGCCCTGTTTGTGGTGGCAAAGAATTGGAAATCTAGTAAATATCCTTCAATTGGGGAATGGCTTAGCAAACTCTGGTATATGTATGTCATGGAACACTACTGTTCCATTAGAAACCAGGAGGGACAGGATTTTAGTGAAACCTGGAGGGATTTTCATGGACTGATGCTGAGTGAGATGAGCAGAACAAGAAAAACACTGTACACCCTAATAGCAACATTGGAGTTATGTTCACCCTTGAAGGACTTGTTCATTCCATCAGTGCAACAATTGGGAACAATTTTAGTCTGTCTGCAAAGGAGAGTACCATCTGTATCCAGATAAGGAGCTGTGGAATTTGAACAAAGTACAAGGACTATTCCCTTTAATTTGGAAAAAAAACCCAGATATCTTACTGTCTGATCTTGTTACCTCTGAGAATTCTATTCTCTTTAAGGATATGATTTCTCTCTCATCACACCGAAATTGGATCAAGGTAAAACATGGAAACAATGTAAAGACTGATGGAATGCTATCTGTGAGGTGGGGGTGGGGGAGGGAAGCAAGATTGGGGGAAAATTGTAAAACTCAAATAATATCTTTAATATAAATAAAAAAGAAGCTAGAATAGAAAAGGGAAAGGTAAAATTTGTATATATAGAAAATATGAAAAACATATAAAACAAATTTGAAGATGACACTGGAACTTGAGAAGACATAGGTTTCATGAGTATAGGTGATCCTTAAAAATAGCTAGATAACATAAGAAGAGGGAAGGAGAGAATGCATTCTGTACATAGGGGAATAGCCAGTGCAATGAATTTGAAAATAGACTATATACATATATATAGACTAAATGCATATATATATATATGGATATATACATATATAGATATACATATATACATATATAGTTATATGTATGTATAGATATATAGCTATATACATACATATATACAAATAGATAGATAGATAGATAGATACATATATAGAAACATATGTAGACATACATATATATAGATGAAATGTTACATATACGGAAGAATATGTATGGGTGATGATCAGTTTTTTAGAGAAGAGTAAAATATAATAAAATAGGGAAGTTCACATGGAACCAGATTTTGATCTCAAAGCGTTTTAAAGGTCTCACTGAGTAAAGGAGTAATATGACCACACAATAAATTTAGGGAATAAAGGCTTAAGATGGGATCAATTAGGAACTTACAGCTATATTTCAGATGAGGCATCATGAAAATTGAAGTAATGATAGTCTTGGGTGGTTGGGGAAGGGATCAGATAGAAAAAAATGCTAGAGATGAAAATAAAACAAAATTTGACAATTGATTAACTATTTAGGGTGACTAAACATGGGGAATTAAGGATAATAATTATAATATCTACATTTAAGGTTTATAAAACACTTTATACATATTGTCTCATTTGTTTCTAACAAAACCAATGGGGCATAGGTGTTATTTACATTTTACAATAGAGGAAAATTGGGCAGATAGAGGTCACATGATTTCCCATTGTCATGCAATAATATCTGAAGTTGGATATGAATTTGTCTTTCTGATTCCAGGTCCAGCCCTCTATCCATGGTACAAACCATTCCTATTTTAGTATCAAACTAGTGAACAAGAATGATTAACCAGAGGAAGAAAAACAAAACAAAACAAAACACAAAGAAAAATAACCTTTCTGAATTTGATGAACACTTTATAAAAATTATTTCTTCTGTATCTCTTTCCCTTAATCCTAATTCCTTATGACAAAAAATTACTAATTTGTAAATATGTTTAATAAAATATGTATGTAAAATGCTAATCTGACTACTGCTGAGGGGAGTGGGGTGGGAAGAGAAGGTCGAGGGAAATTTTGTAACTTGGAAATATGCATGGACAAATGGATGAAAATAGATTAATTAATTTTTAAAAAGACAAGAATGATTAGATGGTTTGTGGTATTCTAAACAGAATTAAAGAATTTTGGAAGAAGTATGGCTTAGGATAAGAAAAATATATCTATTCTAAAGATATTTAGTCTGAAAGACAAGAAAAGCACACAAGTTAAAATGTTTAATAGTTTGTGACTCAGAATTAGAACTCAAGAGATTTGGGTTATCTATCTAGATCTGAGTTATTAGTATAGAGAAGATAATCTATCCAACATTAGATAATAGGCTCAGTAAGAAAATATAGAGATGGAAGAAAAGAAGGTCTGGGGGGGGAGAAAAAAATCAAACAAAAATATAAATAAAAAGTAGGTTATATTCACAATTAGGAGGGAGTTTAATGTATGTGATAAGCCATGAAAGTACACTATGAAGGAAAAGTTTGAATTGTAAGAGGAAAATCAATGAAGAATTCTATCACTAAATCAACAGTTACAACAGAAAGCCGCTAATAATACTAAATTTGAAAAGAAGTCAAGATATAAGAAGATGAAAAAAAGCTATAAAACTTGAAAATTAAGATATGACCAAGAACATTTTGCAGATATGTAGTGAAAATTTTTATTCAAATACTTAATTCCTTATTGGTAATGATTTGCTAGGAAACCGTCCAATAATCTTATTCATTTTGTTTCTCTCATTCAGGAAATATCAGCCAACATGTTAGATAACAATAAAGATAACAGGCAGTGCCAATTATATTAACTAATTTTATTCAAAATCTAATATTTGCAGTTCCACGCTTGATATACAATTGATATACAAGAGATCATTTATAGAAAATGTTGAGAATACCTTGGAGGCTAATGAGAAATTAGTCTCCCATGCTGCTAGCACTATGTGCTTTAGGAAATCATTTGACAGGGTCAAATTTTACTTTTATTCATTTAAATAAAAGTTTTACCTTTCACAGACAAATCTTCTTATTCTAATTACAGATATTCACAGAAACTCAGAAGGACAAAAAAGAGAGTCACAGATACACAGTAACATGGAGAGTTTATATAACAATAATAACAATAATAATAATAATAATAATAATAATAATAATCTGAAGGCAGTTACATTATAATGAGTGAGAAAGGGTATCAGAATACCCTATGCTCCATTTTGCTGTTTCCTTTATTGTTGAGTCATTAACTGGTTTCCTAAGCAGAACGGAAATTTCTTAATAATACGTGCATTTTGAATTGTCATTACTAAAATATTTAGAAACATCAAGCTGAAATTCATATTCTATTTGATTGTGTCATTTTTGAAATGAATTTGGGAATCTAACAAAACATGCTGTACCTGCCAAAATAATTAAAACATATTTTTAAAAGCCTACTTCATATATACCATCAAAAATGTCTATAAGGCAGGTAGAAAATGTGGGTTGAATATAAATATTTAAAATTGAATTGAAAATTTTTAAATAACTTACCTGTATATTATACAAATTAGTTTGAACTTTCAATGCCCGATAGTTTAAGATTTTGATGTATAATGAAAGTGAATTCAGCATGATTTATTTTAAAGCACATGTTCATTGTGGCAAATTTGAGAAACTGATATGCTGCTCAAAATTAAATAGAAATTTGCCAATTTATCCATTCATTTTGGACAGTGACAAAATTAAAAATCCTATCATGTAAAGAGTCAATAAACAAATTAAAAGATTAAGCAAGTCAGTGCTAGTGAAGTTATAAATAACCTAATTATAGCAACAAAAAATAATAATCCTCTTAAGGATATGAATACATGCATTTTTAATATATAAAATGGAAACAGTTTTAAGTAAATCATTGATTTTATTCCAATTGATATCATTCAGATAATTTCATGACATTAAAATTTCTGATAAGTTAATATGTACAAAGTTATTGTCTTTAACAGAAGCTTGAGTAAGTCACTCAATAAACATTTGTTGCCTACTCTTTTCCAGGAATGTTGCTAAATTCTAGGATTAAAAAAAAAAGATAAAAGCAAAAAAAAATCCAAACCAAAAATAAACAAACAGAAAAACTAAAGCAATCTCTGTTCTCAAATAACTGTACACAAACCAAGATTCAGGATAAATTAGAAATATTGAACAGAGAGAACACACTGGAATTAAAGGCGAAAAAGGATGACTTTCTATAGAAGGGAGAATTTTAATAAGATTTGAATGAAGTCAGGGAAGCCTGGAGGCTGAGATAAGGAGGGAGGAGACAACCAATGAAAATGCCTGCAGTAGGGAGTTGGAGTATCTTGTTTGAAGTTTAGGAAGAAGACCAGTGCCCTTGAATTATGGAATACATAACAGAATATAAATTTTAAGATGTATACTGTAAATACACTGCAAAAGTTTATATAATAGCAGGATGAGAGGGCAGTTTATGAAGAGTTTGACTACCAGACAATTTTACAAGTTACCTCAGAAGTGACAGGATTCACTGGAGTTTAGTGAGGGGTGGTAGTGATGATAGTGGCATCATTAAACCTGGGCATTAGGAAGATGACTTTAACACTAAATTAAAATGGACTGAAATGGGGAAAGACTTATGGTAGGAAGATCAACCAGCAGACTTGTACCACTAGTACAATCTCTTATCAGACTCAGAATCAATGTAAATTAATTTACTTAAACTCTGAAAACAGAATTCATATATTTATCACTGTGTTTTGTTTCCTAACTTCAACTTGCCTCATTTGGTCTTGTTTCTTTAGTTTCTTCATCTATAAAATTAGAAATTTGGACTTCATAACCTCTGTTCCTTTCCAAAATATGATTTATAATATGATTATCATGCCTGATTTATGCACTCCTACATTATAGGACAACACTGTATATTTGGAAGTCCTACCTGTTGGACGATCCAACATGTTTTATATGTGACAAATAACTATTACAAATGAAAAACTCTTACAAGGTAGCAGAAATCAGAAAATGGTTTAAGATTTGACAGGGTTTTAGGATTTCAAACTACATGTGTTTAAACAGTCAAATGCATTTGAGGAAGGTAATTATGCTCAGTTAAAGCTTGTTATTATTTTCCAATTATTAAATTTTCCTTCTTTTCCTGGGATATTAAATTCATTGAGAATAAGGAACCTTTTTATTCTTCCTCTTAAACTTTATCACATCTAAAATAAGGATTATATATTGATAATTTAACAAATATAAACTGAACTACTATTTGGATAAGGAAGTTTTTAGGGGTTTTTTTGGTGCAAGAATAAGTATATATTTCATCTTCACTTTTCTAGAAACCCAAAGATTAGAAGTTAGTCCAAGGTTTAAAAAAGTACTATTTTAGCCCTTTAACCTGACTAATGGAAGTTCAACCAATAATTATCAAAGTTGATGAATTAACAAGGTGTTAACTCTTTATGATCCTTTTCCCCCAGACGTTTGCAAGACAATGGGGTTAAGTGGCTTGCCGAAGGCCACACAGCTAGTAATTAATTATTAAGTGTCTGAGGCTGGATTTGAACTCAGCTACTCCTGACTCCAGGGTGGGTGCTCTATCCATTGTGCCACCTAACAACCCCCAATCCTTGTAAAAAAGTAGTAATATTTTTCTTTGGATGAATTTAGAGAGTATGTGACAGTTTGGGTGAGATCAGGCTCAAAATTTTCTGTGGAAAAGACCATCTCCTATCCACACCATTAAATTTATGCAGATATTTTAAATAGTAGGTGATAATGAATCCACAAGAGAGGAGAAAGATATTCCCTACAGGTTCAGATAAATAAATTTAGGCCAGAGGCATCATAAAGGAGCAAGACCACTGGCAACAGAAAATAGACAGCTAGGGACTGAAAAGAGAATTATTTCTTCAGGGGCCTTACTGACAACTCAACCAGAAGAAAACTTTAGGAGTACTCTGCCATAAGAAAAATAGATAAATCAAGTCCCTATAGCCTGGTCACATTCCTTTCATAATTTGTGCCTCATTGCTATTTTATTCTACTTTTTTACTTACTCTTCTAACAAACTGTACTTTTGAGAATAAACTGTACTTCCCACAAACAATACTTACTTGCTGCAAAGTAGATCCTTAATTCATGGAGAAATATGTAATAGCTACAATTTTTGTTAAGTGATCAAAGTAAATGACTTCACTAGGTGCTAATTGTGTCTACTAAACTTATTGTGAGTGGTAGGCTCTGCAGTAGGAGCACCTGACCTGGAGAGTTAGGAAAATAAGTCTCAGAGGAAACATATTAGAATGTGAACGTAGTGGTATCACTCATCACAAATGAGGGGAAAATGACAGAAGAAGCAATATTAAACTGTACACATGAAGAAGCGTTTTACAAAGTAATTGTACTGATGAAGTACCAAGACAGTAAAATATGCACAGATTCCCTTATTATATGCATGTTTCTCTGCAAAATATCGACACCTTGTTGATAATGACTTCAGAGAACATAAGGCATGGTACAACATATAAATATATCAATATTTTAGGATAGTTAAGAAGCCCTAAAAAGTGTAAAAATCATGTTGCTGTTTTTCTATAAATTATAGGAAAATTTTTAAAAATCACTTTGTGTATTTTGAAATCCAGGAATAGACAAGATGCATAACAGCAATATTTTGGTTTTTTTAGTGAGAGTAACATATTTAGAATACATGTTAATATATCCAAACAACAGATCAGAAGGATTTAAGGAAAAACAAAATTAGCTGACAAGAGAAGTTGGAATTCTAAATAAATAATGCTCTATTGTCAGAAAATTTAACTTCCTATACTCTATTTAAATAATGTTAAAAGCTACTATGAAACAAAACAGAAATCAAAATATCAAAGGTCACAAATGTGATGCTGCATTTACTGCATTTGGATTCAAATTCATATTACTGTATTTGTAAGAGGGAGAAGTATTTAAAGTACTCATTGTCAATGTATACTTGCTACTTCTAAATATCATGTTTCTTAGAGTCATGACAAATGCAGAGATACATATATATGCATACAGCATATAAATAAATAAAAATATATCCAAAATATGAGTATATGACCTATAAGAATAACAGCATCAGTTAGAGAACTAAAATCCTGTAAATCTCTTGCCTAATGTGGGTAGGACTTCCATGAAAAAAAATCTAGATTTTCTTTATATACATTTTCTTGGCTCTGTTAAAATAGTACAGTCATTAAGGAAGACTGTCTAGTCAAGAAATTTTGTCTTAAAATAAAGAACTGAAGAGTCACAAATAGTCATGAATTTGGAATAAAGAATCAATTACTGACTTCTTTAGATGTCATTTGAAGTCAGATGGTAGAGGACTTTTAATTTTTTTCCATTCTATTCTATTTTATATTATTAGAAATGGCAATGTTCTTGAACATATAAATGTTAAATATTAAAAATCTCTTTGAAAATAGGACCTGGATGGGGGCAGAGCCAAGATGGTGACAGGAGAAGAGCCTCTCTTAGGCGCTCTCTCTCAAAAGTTATAAAATAAGGACTGTAACTAAATTTTCGAGAGACAGAACCCACAGAGGGATCCAGTGAGACAGTTCTCCACCCCAAGGTAACCTGGAAAATAGTGGAAAGGCCCCATTCCATGGGGTTAGAAGGGAAGCCCACTAGCTAGAAGGAACTTCAGCCTCCTGGAGGCAGCCCCAGGGTGCCTGGGAGCCCTGGCTCACAGCAGTGGGGGCAGTTTCCTGACCTACAGCCTGTAGAGCACCGGGCACAACTTAGAAGATCAGTGAGCGGGTACCCTCAGGGTACTCAGTGAGTAGCATGACTGTGGCAGCCCAGATCCAGGAACGGGAAGCAGGAAGAGCTAGTAAGCAGAAGCCCCCAGGCAACTAAGCCCAGAGCTCTGAGCATACAAAGGGTAGGGGAGTGGAGAGAGACTTCCAAGGTCTGTCCTCTCTAGCTGGAACAGGACTCTGGGGCTCTGACTACATTCAGATCCTGATCATAGTCTAGCTCCCCCATAGAACAGCAGGCCGCCCCCCCCCCCCCAAAAAAAAACCTCAGCCCCTTGGCAGAGGGTGTGCTTATGGTCATTCACAGACCAGGACGGAAGACAGAGCCTCACACATGGAAAATCCTTGTTGTGGGGTGTCCCAATAATACTCAAAAGCTCAGGAAGTACCCCTAAACCAGGCACAGGTTGGCAAAATGAGTAAACAGAGGAAAAAAGAGGAACACCATTGAGAAATGCTTTGTCTATAATCCCAAAAAGGATCAAAATACTCCATTTGAAAATGAGGAAATACAAGCTCCTGCATCTAAAGACTGCAAGAAAAACAGAAATTGGGCTCAGGCTATGACAGAGCTCAAAGAAGACTTTGAAAATCAAGTGAAGGAGATAGAAGGAAAAAATGGTAAAAGAAATGATAGAGATGCAGGGAAAACATGAAAAAGAAGTCAGGGAGATCCAAAAAAATGCTGAAGAAAATGAATGTTAAAAACAAGCATAGGTCAAATGGATAAAACCGTTCAAAAACTTATTGAGGAGAAGAATGCTTTAAAAAACAGAATTGACCAGATGGAAAAAGAAATAAGAAAGCTCTCTGAGGAAAACAAATCTTTCAGATGTAGAATGGAACTGAGGGAAGCTGCTGGCTTTATGAGAAATCAAGATACAATACTTCAAAACCAAAAGAATGAAAAATTAGAAGAAACTGTGAAACATCTCATTGGAAAAACAACTGGTCTGGAAAACAGTTTCAGGAAAGATAATTTAAAAATTATTGGGATACCTGAAAGTCATGATCAGGAAAAGAGCATTGACATCATCTTTAAAGAATTCCTATAGGAAAATTGTCCAGATATCCTAGAAGCAGAGGGTAAAATAGAAATTGAGATAATCCAACAATTGCCCCCAGAAAGAGATCCAATTAAAAAAAACCTCCAGGAATATTATAGCCAAGTTCCAGAACTCCTAAGTGAGAGAGAAAATATTACAAGCAGCCAGAAAGACACAATTCAAATATCATGGAGCTGAAGTCAGGATCACACAGGACTTAGCAGCAACTTCATTAATAACTCATAGGCCTTGGAATGTAATATTCCAAAAGGCAAAAGAGCCCAGAATGCAACCAAGATTCAACTACTGAGCAAAAATGAATTCCCTCTTCCAAGGGAAAAAAAAAAAGATGGACTTTCAATGAACCAGGGGAATTTCAATTGTTCCTGTTGAAATGTCCAGAGCTGAACAGAAAGTTTGATTTTCAAATACAGGACTCAGATGGAGCATGGAGGGTGGAGGAGAAAGGTAATATATGAGGGACTTAATGATGATAACCTACATGTATTCCTGCATAGAAAAAATGATTCTGATAATACTCATGAAAAAATTCTCATTTAATAGAGCAGGTAGAAGGATCTTTTATAGATGAAGCACAGGAGAGAGCTGAATTTGATGATATAATATATTGTAAAAATGTAATCAATAGCTAAAAGGGAAATGTAATGGGTGTAAGAGAAAGGAGAGGTGGAATAGGCTAAGATATTTCATATAACAAGATTTTTTTATTATAATGAGCTCTTGCAATATGGAAGGGGACAAGGTGAGGGAGAATGAGGGAGCATTCGCTCACATTAGAGGTGCTAGGAGAGGAAACAGCATATATATTCAATGGGGTATAGACACCTAGAATAAGAAGGAGACAATGGGGATGGGGGAGGGGGGGGACATGAGTGATGCAGGAGGGCGAGGACCATTGGGGAAGATGGTTATATATAACACATTTTCTTTTTTTCTTCTTGCAAAGGTCTGGGATTTGTTGACCTGTCTGGGACCACAAGGCCAGGTGGTTTCTAGGCCTTAGGGCTGGTATGTGGGCTCGGGGCCTTGTGATCCCAGGGCCAGTAATCAGTCTGCTGTGCCACTCAGCTTCCCTACAGCACACTTAAGAAGAGGGACATTGTGAAAGGAGAGAGAAAATATAGTGTATGGTAGTGGGGAAGTACAAATGGAGGGAGTTGTGATCAGCAATGGCAATGGTGAAAAAATATGGAAGTAGTTTTTTTTGATGGACTTATCATAAAGAATGTGATCCACCCACGACAGAGCTGGAGGTGTTGGAACACAGACTGGAGCACATTTTTCATTGTTATTATAATAATAATAATTATTTTTCTGGGGGTTTTTCACAGCAAATGGGGTTGGGTGGCTTGCTCAGGGCCTCACAGTTTGTTGGGTGTCTGAGGCTGGATTTGGACCCAGGCACTCCTGGCTCCAGGGCCAGTGCTCTGTTCACTGCACCACCTGGCCACTTCTATTATTATTATTATTATTATTATGTTATGTTATTTTATTTTATTTTATTTTAATTCGGTTATTTTTTTATTTTTGTGGGGCAATGCAGTTGGGGTGGCTTGCCCAGGGTCATACAACTGGGTGATTGTTGGGTGTCTGGGGCTGGATTTGGGCTCAGGTGCTCCTGGCTCCAGGGCCAGTGCTCTGTCCACTGCACCACACGACTGACCCTATTATTATTATTTTTTTAATTTTAATTTTTTTCCCTTTACTTTATTTCTCATGGGGGTCTCTATTTTGGAGGGAGGGATTATTGTGCTTACTCTTAAGAATATTTTAGTATTTTATTAAAAAAACATCATTTGTAAAAAATAAAAATAAATAAATAAATAGTTCAAAAAATAAATGAATGTAATATTATAAAAAATAAAAAAGAAAACAAAATAGGAAATGATTTCCCTACCCCTTTCTTTGTTTCTTCATTTTGCATTTCATTTGCACATAGTAGAGATTTATTTATTTATAAATTGAAAATAGTAAATATTGATGATATGTTAATGCCACTTGATTTGTCAAATGCCACAAAATGTAAGTGACACTGGTTCCTATCTTGAACCTAAAATTATTAATAATCAAGAGATCTAAAAAAATCTCCTTGAGAATGCAACAATAATTATAATGGAATTGGACCATTATCACGAACACAAAGCTGTTGTTTATAATTACAGACATTTCCTTGATTTATTAGACAGTGAGAACTTTTTAATTGATGCCACCATACAAAGATGATTGAACTCTTTTAAAATCTGACTACTTTGCTAATACTAATAATCAGCTCTTTTCTTTATTATTTTAATGTATGACATAATGATATTTGCACAATATCCAAACCTTGTAATTTAATATTTTAAAGCAAAGATCTAGAGAAAGAAAGCATAATTAGTTAAGTTATGGATTGGCATATGTATAAATCTGTCTGCTTCTAGAGTTTCTCCAAAGATGTGCTCAGTGACCTAAAAGAAACTTTTGTACTTTATTTAATGATGACAAGTACAGAAGTAAGCCTCTGGAAAGGCATAGAGGTAGAAGAAGTCAAAAGAGTGAGAAACAGCTTGTATGTAATTGTATGTAACTGGGAAAGGGAATAGAGTCAAAAACAGGAAGAGGAGGAAGGCAACAAGTTGTAAAGAGATGTATGTGTTAGAAAGAAAAATAAGTTTATATTTGATTGGGGGAGGGAAATGGCACAGTAGATAGAATGTTAGGCTTAAAGTCAGGAAATTCATAGTTCAAATTTGACTTCAGACACTGTATTTAGCACTTATCTCACAGGGTTATTTTAAGAATCAAATGAGAGAATGAAAGTTACAAAAAAGAAAAAAGGAACTGACAGTTAAATTATTCTACTAAAGTAATTTCAATCTGTCTGTCTTTATTGTTTTTCTCTATTATGCAGTTATTCACTCAGTTGTAGTCATCTTTTAATTTACACTGTGGTACTTTTTGCTATTTTTTATATTACTTAATTCACTATACTAGTTCATTTAGGTCTTGCCAAGTTTCTCTGAATTTTTTACATTTATTCTTTCTGTCCAATAATATTTTGCTAGATTTATAAATGCTATTGGACCCTAAAACCAAGAGCACTTTGCTTTCTCCCTCTTCAGAAACGGTACATCTGCACTGTTAGTCACAATCTTCCAATCAATTTCAACCCAGGGGATGCATGACACTTTAAAAGAAAGGTTTGACCAGCATGCCAGGGGAAATTTCTTAAGATTTTATGTTGGGGGTGGGTAGGTGGTGCAGTGGATAGAGCACCGGCCCTGGACTCAGGAGTACCTGAGTTCAAATCCAGCCTCAGACACTTAATAATTACCTAGCTGTGTGGTCTTGGGCAAGCCACTAAACCCCAATTTCCTTGCAAAAACCTTAAAAAAAAGCCAAAAAACCCCTTTGTTTTGGCTATTTCTAAGATTTTCAAAAAAGAGGAAAAGTAGAATGATTTTAAATGTATAATGAAAGTCAATAATGTGCAAAAAAGGTTTTCTTCAAACAGAAGAAATGTTTAATGCAAGTTCTCAGATATGGATGTCACTAACCAGTATTAAAATGTGATTTTAGTTATACACCGTTAACACTTGAAGAAAAACCATGAGAAATTGTTGAATAAGCAATAGTATATGTCAACTGGACTCTACAATGTATAATGCTTTCCCTTCAGGACTGTGAGTTTGGGCAAATGAAGACAGAATTTAAACTGCTCCCAACAGTAGCATCCTTTCCAATGCATACCTCCCCTACTCCACATAGACTTACATATATACTTATTGTAGGTTCAGGTTTGTCTCTCCAGCATATAATGATATATTAATATAATTTTTTAGATTCACTAGATGAATTCCTGGATGGCATATATCTAGGTCTGGATCAGTGATTATTCATCAGTACACACACACACACACACACACACACACACACACACACCCAAATAAAAAGGAATTAAAAAAAAAAAGCAACAAAAAGTCAAATTTTAGCTTCCCTACTTAAGTTTCACTTCCATAATTGCTATTTCTGAACATGGCAAGCTTCAGGAAGAGGCTTGCAGAGTACTCATGTAGTCACAGAGATAAGGCCCTAGGACAGATTATTTTCTTTTAAAGGACTAGTGAGAATGGGGGCAGATGGGTGGCACAGTGAATAGAGTACTGGTCCTGGAGTCAGGAAGACCTGAACTCAAATCCCACCTCAGAACCTTAATACTTATTTAACAGTGTGACTTTGGGCAAGTCACTTAACCCCATTGCTTTGCAAAAAAAAAAAAAAAAAAACAAGGGGCGGGGAAAGAAATGGTGAGGGTGGAGCAATGATTAGTGCAGAGAAGTGAGGAAATTCTCTAATCTTTCTGAGGCTTCCCTCAGAAACAACATTAATCAAGTCTCAAACTAATTCTGGAGTGATCCATAAAAGAATAGAGTAGAGCATCTTTTAGCTTAAGATATCTGGGAAGAACGTCAGGAAAAACTCTGTCTTATTAGGGTGAATGGGGAACATGGCCCAGTGCAAGAGGCAGAGCTCACAACATGAGAGGAGACCAGAGAGACTTGATGTGCAGTCAAAATGGACTGTGCAAGGATGGTGGGCTGTGGAAGTGGCCAGCCAGAGGCTCTCTCTAAAGCCCTTGGAGTCATGCTCAATGGCCAAGAACATAGCAGGTGAGATGGGAGGACTCCAACACAGGAGCCCAAGATTCCCTGTACATCTGACAAAATTGGACTGGATGACTCTAGATCAGTGAGCAAGTTTCTAGAGCTTCTAACATAGTCTGTAAATGGATCCCTTCCCCCACAGAAGAGGTTTGGGATAGTACCCTTTTGGTTCAGAAGCAGAGTACAAAATGAGTAAGAAAGTCAGAGAAAAATCTTGATGTTAAAAGGCTACTTTACTGATAAGGAAGATCACAGCATCATCTCAGAAGAGGATGGTAGAAAAAAGTACTATATGTGAAGCCCCAGTGGAGACTAAGAATTGGTTTCTAGTACAAAAATTCTCTTAGAAAAGTTCAGAAAGGGGCGGCTAGGTCGTGCAGTGGATAGAGTACCCACCTTGGAGTCAGGAGTACCTGAGTTCAAATCCGGCCTCAGACACTTAATAATTACCTAGCCGTGTGGCCTTGGGCAAGCTACTTAACCCCATTGCCTTGCAAAATCTAAAAAAAAAAATTCAGAAAAACTATTTTAAAAGTCAAATAGTGGGGCAGCTAGGTGGCATAGTGGACAAAGCACTGGCCCTGGAGTCAGGAGTACCTGGGTTGAAATCTGGTCTCAGACACTTAATAATTAACCCAGCTGTGTGGTCTTGGGCAAGCCATTTAACCCCGTTTGCCTTGCAAAAACCTAAAAAAACAAACAAGTAGAAAGTAAGAGAGTAATGTACACATAGCAACAACATTGTGAGATGATCAGCTTTTATGGAAACAGCTCATCCAAGCAGTTCAGAGAACTAGGATAACTCTATTAGTCCAGTCATGTACAATGTTATCCCGATCCAGAGGAAGAAAAACAAAACAAAAAAAAACCCTTCAAAATCTGATGAACACTTTATAAAAATTATCTCATCTATCTCTTTCCCTTATTCCTAATTCCTCATACCAAAAATGACTAATCAGTAAACATGTTTATCAAAAATATGTATGTAAAATGTTAACCTGACTATTTGCCATTGAGGTGAGGGGGTGGGAAGAGAGGATGGAAGGAAATATTGTAACTTAAAAATATTAGTATGAATATGGATGAATGTTGAAAAATAAAATATCAATTAAAAATCAAGTAGGAAAAAATGGGAAATGAAATGCAAGAGAAGTTCAACATTGCAAAAGAAAACACAAAAATTGAAAACAACTCCCTTAATAATACAATTGAATATAAGAACAAAGAAAATAACTCTTTAAAAATAGGATTGGGCAAGTGGAAAAAGAAAATAATTCCTTTAAAAATAGAGTTGACCAAATGTTAACCAAAAAAAAATTCCTTGAAAAATAGAAGTAGACTTGGAGAAAACATACACACACATACACATCACATACAAGCAACCCTTGAAAATCTGATGAACCCTTTATAAAAATTATCTCTTACTTATTTCTTTCCCTTAATCCTAATTTATCATACTGAAAATAACATCTATATACATGTCTAACAAAATATATATGTAAAATGGTAACCTGACTCTGAGGGGAGGGGGTGGGAAGGGAGGATGGAAGAAAATTTTGTAACTTAAAAATATGCATGTGCATATGAATGAAAATAAATTAAAAAAAGAAAAATAGACTGAGAGAAGTGGAAGCTAAACTATCTATCAGACATTAATAAACTAAATTAAAATTAAAATTTTAATTAAAAATTAAATTAAGCCAAATTTTAAAACAATGAAAAATAGTAGAAAAAAATAAGATACTTTATTGGGAAAACAATTCATCTAGGAATTGGATCCAGGAGATATACTTTAAGAATTATTGGATTATCTGAAATCCTTGGCCAAAAAAAGATAACATTTTTCAAGAAATAATCAAGACAACCTTCCCTGATATCTTCAAAGCAGCAGACAAAATAGTGAAATAATCCACTGTTCACCTCCTACAAGGGATCCTAAAATGCAAAAATGAAAATGTCAAGGAACATTGTAACCAATTTACAGTACTACCAGATCAAGGAGAAAAATATTTCAGACAACCAGAAAAAAATAATTCCAATATCAAAGAGCCACAGGACTTGGCAGCATCTACATTAAAGGGTCAAAGGACCTAAATTATGATATTCTAAAGGGCAAAGGAATTTAGAGTACAAGGAAGAATCAACTAACCAGGAAAATTGAGCATAAGCTTTCAGGGAAAAGATGAAAATTAAATGAAATAAGTGACTTCCAAATGGTACAGATGGAAAGACAAGAGCAGAACAAAAACTTCAGTCTTCAAATAAGAGGCTCAAAAGATATATAAATAGGTAAGCAAGAGGGAGAAAGAAAGTTATTCAATAAGATTTAACTGTTTACATACCTACATGGAAGGATAGCACAAAACTATTGAGAACTATGTCTTTATTAGAGGAAGTATACTTAAACAGAAGGTATGGGCATAAACATCTTGATGGAATGACATGAAAATTAAGACTTTTAAAAAATGGGACTGTACTAGGATAAATGGGAGGGAATGTGAAAATGGGATAAATTATATCACATGAAGAGGTACAAAGAAGTGTGAGAATTATTTGAATCTTACTTCTACTTAATTTGAATGAGAGAGGGGAATTATATATACATTTATATTACCATATTGAAAATTAGGAGGGAAAAGATGGGGTAGGAGGAAGGAAGAGGGACTTATAGAAAGAAGGACAGAAGGGAGGATAAAAGTAGTATAGAAAAGGGGCACAAAAAAGGGTGGAGGTCTTTTAGAAGGGAGGTAAGATTAGTGATGTAGTAGTCAGAAGCAAAACACTTGTAAGGAGGGATTAGGGTGAACAGAGAGAGAAAAGTACAAATGGAGGGAAGATAGGATGGCTGGTAATACAGAGTTAGTTTTCAAAATTGTAAATAGAAATGGTTCAAATTCTGCCATGAAACAGAAATAGAGGGAGGAGTAGATTAAAAACCAGAAACAATACTACATGTTGTTTACATGAAACAAATTTGAACCAGTGAGCTTAAAAATGTGTGGGATACAGCCAAAGCATGAATTAGGGAAAATTTTATAGATCTGACATGCTTAAATGAATAAAATAGAGAAAGAGGAAACAAATGAATTTGTCATGAAACTAATAAAATCTAGAAGAATAATTTGCAAATCTTAAATTAAACACCAAATTAGAAATTCTGAAAATCAAAGGAGAAATTAATCAAATTAAAAGTAAACTATTGATCAGATAAATAAAACAGAGTTGATTTTATGAAAAAAAGAATACAATTTAAATCAATGGTGAATTTCATTTGAAAAAGATCAAACCCCACCTCACCCCAAATTATCAGTACTAAAAATTAAAAGGGTGAAATTTCCAAACAATAAAGATGAAATTTAATAAAAAATTCCAAGTTATTTTGTCTAATTGTAAGGAAATGAATCTAACAATATAAGTGAAATGGATGAATATTTACAAAAAATATAAATTGCCCAAATTAACAGGTGAGGAAAGAAAATTCTTAAATAACTCTATTTCAGAACAAGGAAATTGAACAAACCATCAATGAGCTCCTTAAGAAAAAATTTCAAGAACCAGATGGAATCACAAATAAATTCTACCAAACTTCTAAAGAAAAACATTTCCATTTCTACCTAAACTATTTGAAAAAATAGGTCAAAAAAGGAATTATGCCACATTCCTTTTATGACATGAATATAGTGCTTCTTCCACAACTAGGAAGAGACAAAAGAGACTAAATTATAGACCTATGCCCCTAATGAATATTGATTCAAAAATTTAACAGAAATATTAGTTAAAATATTAGAAGAAATTATCACTAGGACAATATTCTATGATCAGGGAGGATTTATACCAGGAATGCAGGGATAGTTCAATTTGAGAAAAACTATCAGAATAATTGAACATATCAATAACAAAACTAGCAGAAGTCTTATGATCATCTAAATATACTCTGAAAAAACCTTTGATAAAATAAAGGATCAATAATTATTAAAAACAATAGAGAACACAGAAATAAATTAATTTTTTTCTTAAAATGATAAGGAGTATCCATCTAAAAATGTTCAGAAAGTATCACATGTAATGGGGATAATCTAGAAGCATTTCCAATAGAAGGTGAAACTAGGATGCCCATTTTCATGTTATTATACAATATTGTATTTGAAATGTCAGCTTTAGCAATACGAGAAGAAAAAGAAATTAAAATAATTAGAAAATGCAAAGAGGAAGCAAAATTATTTCTCTGAAGATTACATGCTAGTATACTTAGAAAACCTAAAAAATCAACTAAAACACACTTAAAAGAGTTAACTAGCAAAGTAGAAGATTTGAAAATAAACCCACATAAATCACAAACATTTTTAAATAGAGTCAGGTTTAAACAATTGGAAAAATGCCTATTGCTCATGTCTAGGTTGAACTAGTGTAATAAAAAATGACTATTGTATCTAAATTAAATAGCTTACATAATGCCATTCCAATAAAACTACCAAAATTATTTTACAGCAATAGAAAATATAGTTACAAAACTCATCTGGAAAAACAATATTTTTCTGAAGGAACAACAATACTAAGGTTTTTTTTTTAAATGCAAAGAATGTTGACCTGTTTAAAATTATATTCTAAAGTAGCAGTAATCAAAACTGTCTAGTACTGGCTAAGAAAGAGAATAATGAATCAGTGTACTATAATGATCTATTGTTTGATAAACTTCACCTTCTGCTCTAAGAACTCACTATTTGACAAAATTTGCTTGGAAAATTGGAAAATACTATGGCAGAACATAAGGCATAAAACATTTCTCACCTTACATATACAATCTAAGGTCTAAATGGGTATAGGAACTAAACACAAAGGGTGATAGCATAAGCCAGTTAGGAGAGCAAGGAATAGTTTTTTCTGACAGATCTATGGAAATGGGATATTGTTACCCAAAAGAGAGAGAGGGGACATATAAAATGAAAAAAAGGGATAATTTTGATTGCATTAAATTAAAGGACTTTTGCACAAATGAAACCAGAACAACAAAGATTAAAAGGAATGCAGTAATTTTTAACATTTATTAATTTATTTTCATCCATTTGTTCATGTATATTTCCAAGTTACAAAATTTCCGTCCAGCCTTCCTTCCCACCTCCCTCTCCCATACCAGGGAATAGTCAAGTTAGCATTTTAAATACATATTTTTTCAAACTTACTTATGAATTAGTAATTTTTGGCATAAGAAAATAGGATTCAGGGAAAGAGATACATAAGAGGTACTTTTTAAAATTTGTTCATTAGATTTAGAAGGGCTGTTTTTTTTTTCTTTGTGTTGTTTTTTTGGTTTTCTTCCTCTGTTTGGTGATTATATAATACATAACAGTAAATATAGTTATCCTAGTTCTTGGGACTGTCAAGAGGAGCTGCTTCCATCAAGGTTGTTCTCATAATGTTATTAATGTGTGTACATTGTTCTCTTGGCTCTACTCCCTTCACTCAGCATCAGATCACTCAAGTCATTCAAAGCTTCTCTAGAGTATGACCATTTATGGTTTCTCATAGAACAATCATATTCCATAAGATTTGTGTACCATAAACTCTTTAGCCATTTCCCAATTGATGGGTATCCACTCAATTTCCAATTCTTTGCCATACAAAAAGAGCTGATATGAATATTTTGGAACATGTTTAACTTTACCCATTTTTTACAATTTCTTCTGGACATGGTCCTAGAATTGGAATTGCTGGGTTAAAGGGTATGAACAGTTTTATGCTCTCCACAAAGGTTGTATTTGATCACAACTCTACCAGAAATGCATCAATGTCCCAATCCTCCCACAACCTCTCCATCATTGATCATTTTCCTTTCTTTCATCTGGGCTAATCCAACTGGTGTGAAATGATACCTCATTGCTGTTTTAATTTGCATTTCTCTAATCATTAATGATTTTGAGCATTTTTTCACATGATTATATATAGCTTTAATTTCTTCATTTGAAAACTGTTCATATCATTTGACCATTTAATCACTTGGGGAATGACTTGTGATCTTATGTATTTGAGGCAATTTGCAATATATTTAAAAAATGAGATCTTTTTCAGAACTCCTGGTTATGAAGAATATTTCCCAGCATTCTGTTTTTGTTCTAATTTTGGAAGCATTGATTTTATTAGTGCAAAAATATTGTAATTTAATATTGTCAAAATCATTCATTTTGTACTTTATAATTTTCTCATATTTTTGTTTGTTCATGAATTTATCCCTTTTCCATAGATCAGATAGAGTATTTTTTGGTCTATTACTTTGTCTGTGGTATCACTCTTTATGTCTAAATCCTGTAGCCATTTTGAAATTATTTTCCTATGGAGTGTGAGATGTGGATCAATGCCTAGTTTTTGCCATCCTTTTTTTTATAGTTTTCCCAACAATTTTTGTCAAATACTGAGTTCTTATCCTAGGGGCTGATATCTTTGTGTTTGTCAAATAGTGGATTGCTTCAGTGATTTACTCCAGTTTTTTTTTGAACCTATCCTAATCCACTGATCCATTACTCTATTCCTTAACCAGTACCAAGCAGTTTTGATTATTGCTCCTTTATAGTACAGTATGAGTTCTGGTAAAGCCATGTAACCTTCTCCTACATTTTTTTCATCAGTTCCCTTGTTATTCTTGCCCTTTTGTTTCTCCAAATGAATTATTTTTTCTATCTTGGTAAAGTAGTTATTTGTAGTTGGATTTGAATGTCACTGAATAAGTAATTTAATTTGGGTAGAATAGTCATTGTTATCATATAAACTTGACCTACCCATGAGCATTTGACATTTTTCCAATTATCTAAAACTGACTTTATTTGGGTGAGGAGAGCTTTTTTAATTGAGTTCATACAGTTTCTATGTTTGTCTTGGGTGGTAGATTCCAAGTATTTAATATTGTCTACAGTTATTTTAAATGGAATTTCTATTTCTACCTCTTTTTCTTGGGCGTTGTTGTACACATACCTAGAAATGCTGATGATTTATATGGGATTTTTTCATATCCTGCTAATTTGATACATTTGTTAATTGTTTCAAGGATTTTTTTTAAGATGAATTTCTCAGGTTCTCTAGTTATACCATCATATCATCTACAAAGAGTAAAAGTTTTGCTTCCTCATTGACAATTCTGATTCCTACAATTTCTTTTGCTTCTCTTATTGATACAGCCAGCATTTCTAATACTAAATTGTATAGTAATGGTGATAATGGGCATCCTTGTTTCACCCCTGAATCTATTGAAAATGCTCTGATCTGAACATTTTTGACCAAGATTGAGGAGAGAAATCAGCCACTATGCTAAGGTCTCCGGGCTTTCCCTGAGAATTATGAATAAAGGCTCTTAACAGAATTCAAAAACCACAAAATCCAGAAAGAGCAAAGGAGAACATCTACCAACAAGGTCTGTCTCAGAGGAATGTGGGTGAGCCAGGGCAGAGAGGAGAGAGATAGCCGAGGGGCAGTAGGGTGAGACCCAGGATGAATGTCAGAACAACGTCTGAAGCTTTGGCTTTATGAGCAAGCAGGAGAGCAGCCCAGTGGGTGTGAGAGATGAAGCTTGGAGCCTAGACATCAATCTGGTCAGCTCCACTGGCCAGGAAGACCAGGACTATATACTCCATATTTTCAGTGCAATCTCCATGTTTCCAGTTGAGCCCCCATTCCTTTGATAAAAAGGGACTCTTCCAAAAGCAAATACAGTAATAACTTCCCCACCCCACTCCCACATCCCAAGTTCAGGTGTAGGCACCAGATCTCTCTCAGTGCTCAGTGAACAATAAGATTAACTAAATAGCCCAAGGGACCAGCCCACATTGTCCAAGGATAATTTAGACCCTGTTGCTCCCCACACCCCACCAGGCCTAGGGAGTAGACCACAAAGCAAGTTCACAGACACTCCAGAGAAAGAATCTAGCACCTCCTACTGGCCGGCCCACTTGAAGTACTAAGCTTTTTACTAAGCCCAATGAGCAAAGAAAGCCTCCAGGGTATCCAAAACCAAAGGTCTGTGAACCAAACCCCCCCCCCCCCAACAAGATCTTAGGAAAATGAAGAAAGTTTATCAGAGAGGGTGGGCGTATCCATTTAAAGCTACTTTGAAGACAAAGATCCTAACTAGCAGAGAGGCAGAACTTCTTAGGAGAATATGAGTTGGTCTCTAGTCCAGAAAGACTTCTTAGAAGAGATAAGGAAGGAGTTTAAAAATCAATTTGAGCAACTAGGAAAATAAACTTAAGAGAAAATTAACACTTTGAAAGAAAAAAATCCTTAGAAAATATAATTGGACAAGTGCAAAAAAGAAAATAATTCTCCCAAAAACTCAATTGGGCAAATGCAAAACTCCTTCAAAAATAGAATTGACCAATTGGAAAAGGAGTTGCAAAAGGTAAAGAAAGAAAATTTTTCTCTTAAAAAAAGAATGAAATCTGTGGAAGCTAATAATTTCATGAGACAACAAAAATCTGTAAAACAAAACTAAAAATTAAAAAAAATGTAAGAAAATGTACCTCAAGTAAAAAACCACCAACCTCAAGAATAGATCTAGGAGAGATAATTTAAGAATCATTGGGCTTCCAGAAAACACTGAAGATGGGGGAAAAAAGCCTGCATCCAAAATTACAGGATTTAGTTGAGGAAGATTGTCCTGATATCATGGAACAAGAGGGCAAAATAGTTACTGAAAGAATATAGAGATCCCCTCCTGAAAGGGATCCCAAATTAAAAACACCAATGAATCTTGTGGCCAAATTCAAGAATTATCAGATAAAAGAGAAAATCCGGCAAGCAGCCAGAAAGAAACAGTTAGATACAAGGAACCATAGTAAAGATTTCACAGGACCTAGCTACATCAACATTAAGGGATAGAAGGGCCTGGGATGAGATATTCCAAAGAGCAAGGGAGCTTGGAATGTGACAAAGAATTCATTATCCAGCAAAACTTAACCTTCTCTTCCAGGGGAAAAGATGGATAATTAATGAAATAGGAGACTCCAAATTTTACCTCTGGTAAGTAGAAAATTTGAAGTTCAAACAGGAAAATCAAGAAACACATGAAAAGGTTAAAAAAAGGGAAAAGAAAAAAAGTGCTATCCAATATGATGAAACTGGCTATATTTCCACCTAGGAGAAAGATTCTAATAACTCTTGACAACTGTAACTCCATTAGAGGGAATATACTTTGCCAGAAGTAATGGACACTCAACTCTTATCTGTAACTCCAATAGAATAATTTAAAAACAACACATCCTTAAAAAGAGGAAACAGTAAAGAGATGGGCAGATGGAAGTGACTGAGTGGGATAAGTCACATCACATAAAGAGGTACAAAGGACTGACTGCAATAAAGGGGAAGAAGGGAATAGGTGAATACCGCATGAACCTTACTGTCATCAGATTTGGCTTAAAGTTAACATACACACACTCAGTTAAGTAAATAAACTTATCTTACTTTTCAAGTATTAAAAGGGGAAAGGGGGATGGAGGAAGAGGAACTAACAGAAGGCAGGGAAAGGAGACAAAGGGAAAGGGAAAAGAAAGGGGAAGTGGATGGATATAAGGGGACAAACACACTGAAGGTGATGGTATTCAGTAGCAAAATACTAGGAATATGGATAAAATGAAAAAAGTGGAAAATATAAACAGAGGGAAGATAGCATGGAGGTCAATAAAGAGTTAGCAATTATAACTTTGAATGTGAATGGCATGAACTCTCCTAAAAAACATAAGCGAACAGCAGAATGGATTAAAAACCAGAATCCTACAATATGCTGTTTACAATAAACTCATTTGGAGCAGAAAGATACATATAGTGCAAAGGTAAAAAGTTGGAACAAAATATATTTTGCTTCAGCTGAAGTGAAAAAAAGCAGGAGTAGCAATGCTTATCTCAGATAGAGTAGATGCAAGAATAGAGCTCATTAAAAGAGATAACAAAGGAAAGTATAACTTCCTAAAAGGTACCAAGGGAAAATGAAGCAATTTCAATACTAAATATGTATGCACTAAGTGGTAGAACATCCAAATTGTTAGAGGAGAAGTTGAATAAGTTACCTGAAATCACAGACAGCAAACCTCTACTGATGGGAGACCTCAACCTCCTGCTCTCACATTTAGATAAATCTAACAGTAAAATAAGCAAGAAGGAAGTTAAAGAGGTAAATAAAATGTTAGAACCTAAACATAATAGACCTTTGGAGGAAATTGAAGTGGGATCAAAAAGAAATATTCTTCCATTTTTCTGTAGTTCATGGCACTTGCACAAAGATTGACCATTATATTAGGGCATAGAAACCTCATAATCAAAAACAGAAAGGCAGAAATAGTGAATACATACTTCTCAGATCATAATGCAATAAAAATCACATGCAACAATGGGCCAGGGAGAGCTAGACCGAAAAATAATTGGAAACGAAATAAACTTATTTTAAAGAATGAGTGGATCAAACAACAAATTATATAAAGAATTAATAATTTCATCCTAGATAATGACAATAACAAGAAAACATACCAAAACTTAAGGGTTGCATCCAATTCAATTGTCAGGGGACAAATTATATCTTTAAATGCTTACATGAATAAATTAGAGAATGAGGAAATCAATGAATTAAACATCCAAGTAAAAAAAAATTAGAGAAAGAAAAAATTAAAACCCCCAATTAAAGAGAAATTCTAAAAATTAAAGAAATTAAGAAAATAGAAAGCAATAAAACTATAGAATTAATTAATAAAACCAAGAGTTGGTTTTATAAAAAAAATAATTAAATCAATAAAATTCTGGTTAATTTGATTAAAAAAGAAAGAAGAAAACCAAATTGCTAGTATCATAAATGAAAAAAGGTGAACTCGCCACTCATGAGGAGGAAATTAAATTAAATTCGGAATTATTTTGCCCAACTCTATGCCAATAAATTTGATAATATGAGGTAAAGGATGAATATTTCCAAAAACAGAAGTGGCCCAGGTAAAATGAAGAGAAATTAAATACCTAAGTAATGTTACCTCAAAAAAAAAAAGAAATTCAACAAGTCGTTATTGAACTTCGTAAGAAAAATTCTCCAGGGCCAGATGGATTGACAAGTAAATTCTATCAAAATTTAAGGAACAATTGGTTCCAATTCTATATAAACACTGAAAAAGAGGTGAAGACAGAATGCTGCCTAACTCTATGATACCAATATGGTGCTTATACCTAAACCAGGAAGAGTCAAAACAGATAAAGAAAATTATAGATCTATCTCCCTAATGAATATAGATGAAAAAATCTTAAATAATATCTTAACAAAACAATCACAGCAAGTTATCACTAGGATAATACACTATGACCAAATAGGATTTATCCCAGGAATGTAGGGCTGGTTCAATATTAAGAAAAGTGTGAGTATAATTAACTACCTCAATAACAAACCCAACAGAAATCATATGCTTCTCAATAGATGCTGAAAAAGCCTTTGACAAAAAACAGTACCCATTCCTACTAAAAACACTAGAGTACATTGGAATATATGAATTGTTCCTTAAAATGATTAGCAATATCTACCTGAAGCCACCAAGAAGCATTATATGCAATGGGGATATGGTAGAGGCATTCTCAATAAGATCAGGGATGAAACAAGGATGCCCATTATCACCCCTACTATTCTTTATTGTATTAGAAATGTTAGCTTCAGCAATAAGAGAAGAAACAGAAATTGAAGGAATTAGAATTGGGAAGGAAGAAACAAAACTCTCACTTTTTTGCAGATGACATGACCTAGAGAATCCTAAAATAATAATTTAAAAAACTACTATAAAAAATTAGCAACTTTAGAAAAATAACAGGATATAAAATAAACCCACATAAATCCTCAGCATTTTTATATATTACTAGCAAGATACAGCAGCAAGAGCTAGAAAAAGAAATCTCATTCAAGGTTACTTAGACAATATAAAATACTTGGTAGTCTACTGGCTAAGGCAGTCTCAGAAACTCTATGAAAACAATGACAAAATACTTCTCACACAAATAAAATCAGAATTAAATAAGTGGGCAAATATCAACTGCTCATTGATAGGCTGAGCTATTGTAATAAAAATGATAATTCTTCCTTACTTAAACTACTTATTTAGTGGCCTACCAAAGAAAATTCTAAAGAATTCTTTTAATGAGCTAGGAAAAAAACTGTCAATAAATTCTTATGGAGAAATATAAAGTCAAGAACTTCCATAGATTTAATGAAAGAAGTACAAAAAAAGGTGGTTTAGTCCTACCAGATTTAAAATTTTATTATAAAGCATCAATTATCAAAACTGTCCACTATTGGCTAAGAAACAGAGTAGTGAATCAGTGGAATAGACTAGGTGCAAAAGAGGAGGAAATGATAAAAGTAATTTGCTTTTTGATAAATCCAAAGAGTAAAACTTCTGGGATAAAAACTCTCTATTTGATAAAAACTATTGGGAAAATTTGCAAATTATTATGACAGAAACATGGATTAGACCAATATCTCACACTCTGATACCAAGATAAGATAAAATGGGTACAGGATTTAGACATAAAAGACAACATTATAAGCAAACTAGGAGATCAAAAAAAAGAGTTTTACCTGTCAGATCTATGAAAAGGCAAGCAGTTTATGACTGGGAAGAAATGGAGACCATAATTAAAAAACAAACTAGATAATTCTGATTACATTAAGTTAAAAAAGCTTTTGTGTAGTCAAAATCAATGTAACCAAGATCACAAGGAATGTAGTAAATTGGAAAATAATTTTCACAAGTAGTATTTCTGATAAAGCACTCATTTCTAACTTACATAGAGAACTGAGTCAAATTTATAAAAAAAAAAGCCATTCTCCAATTGACAAATGGTCAAAGTATGTCAAGGCAATTTGCAAATGAGAAAATCAAAGTGATATGAAAAATTGCTCTGAATCATTAGTGGTTAGAGAAAAATGCACATTAAAGCAGCTCTGAGGGCCTACCTATCACTCAGATTGGTCAATATGACTGGAAAGAATAATGATCAATGTTGGAAGGGATGTGGGAAGTCTGGGACACTAATACATTTTTGGTGGAGTTGTGAACTGATCCAACCTTTCAGGAGAACAGTTTGGAGTTATGTTCAAAGGGCAATAAAAATGTGAATACCTTTTGATCCAGCAATACCACTATGGGGTCCATACCCTGAAGATAGAAAAAGGGTAAAAACATCACTTGTACAACAATATTCATAGCATTCCTTTTTCGTGGTGGCAAAGAATTGGAAATCAAGTAAATGTCCTTCAAACGGGGAATGGCAGAACAAATTGTGGTGTATGTATCTTATGGAACAGTATTATTCTATTATAAGCCAGGAAGAATGGGAATTCAGGAAGCTTGAAAGGATTTGCATGAACTGATACTGATAGAGATGAGCAGAACCAGAAGAACACTGTACACCCTAACAGCAACATGGGGGTGATGATCAACCTTAATAGACTTGCTCATTTCATCAGTGCAACAATCAGGGACAATTTTGGGCTATCTGTGATGGAGAATACCTTCTGTAGTCAAAGAAAGAAATGTGGAGTTTTAACAAAGACAAAAAAACATTACTTTTAATTATAAAAATCCTTATCTTATTAAGTAATTTTGCACTCTTTTTACCTTTGGGATATGATTTTTCTCTCAACACATTCAATTTTGATCAATGTATAGCATGCAAACAATGTAAAGACAATATTTTCTGTGTGGGATAGGGGTATAAAAGTGAGATTGGGGGGAAATTGTAAAATTCAATAAAAATAAAAATAATTAAATTAAGAAAATGCTGCCCCTCATGCTGGCTGTGCTGCTGCTGCTACTGCTCCTGCATTTCCCAGCCAGCTCCACTCCATAAGCCACAGGCCCAGCTCCTGCCTGTTGGTGCTCCTCCATGTGGCGCCCAGCCCCACTGCCTCCCACCCGTTACATAGGCACGGCCCTTTGAGGTTCCCAGTTCATGAGCTTGGGCCTGGAGCCCACCAACAGCAACTGTGGAAGGCTCTGGGCCACATCAGGAGGCACCACCACCCCTAAACAGAACAACATCATTGAGGGCTCTGAGAAACTTGCTTGGGGCCTTCCTACTTCTCCTCTCCTAGACTGTGGGGACTCCCGTGGGGGAGCAGGCTTTTCACACATGGCCAACAACTTGAAGTATCTTCAATCTGACCTATTCCAAGGATACTGTTGATGCTGAAAATGCAAAATGAATGTCCTGCAGAATTTCACAAAGATAGTTCCAGTCTACCTTCTTGTACCTATATGATTCTCAGTTCATCTTGTTGTCAGTCTACAATGTCTATTACAGGTTTATGAACTGAGTCCTGATTCAATTGCCTGGCCATCCAACAGTACTTTGCATTCTGGACAATAGACATTTTTCATCCCTTTTTTTTTCCCATTTGGAAGTTTCATGATGTTCTGGGACTTGATGTAATGATCACAATATTACCCACAAACAGGAACACCAGAACACCTCATTGTCTACTTTTATTCTCTATGTGACATCTTCCACCACATCTACTTGGATCTTTTGTGAGCATCCCTTTTATGTTTTATGCTTTGCTTGATGTTAGTAATTGAACTATTATTATCAGCAGAATCTCTGCATTCTTCAAGGAAGATTGTATTTTTTAAATATACTTGCAAAAGTCTCCTTGTTGGAAGAGAACACTTAATTGGTGATGTTCTAATCTCTGAAATCAGAAGCTTCTTTATTGACCAAAATGTAGTAGCTGATGACTACTCATTTCTGCCTATGAGGAATCATTTTTCAGACTCAGGAAAGCATGGGTGGAAATAAACAAAAATTTAAGTAAAAAGGTTACAAGACATAGGAAGGGCTAGGGAGAGAGAGAGAGAGAGAGAGAGAGAGAGAGAGAGAGAGAGAGAGAGAGAGAGAGAGAGAGAGAGAAGAGATAAAAGAACAGCCAAGCAACATTGACTGGGCCATGGTCAGAGAAGAATGCCGGCCACCCTGAACTGGAGTCCAACTCAGGTTTTTATGTCTTGCCTCTCATCCAGAGGGCAAAAGGTGAACTCCTTTTCTCTTACTGGACCAAGAATAAGGTAGAGGGTAAAGCTGAAGGAGATCAGGATACAAATTTTACATTAAACATGAATCAAAGGTAAATTAAGAATGACTCACCACACAAGATTAGAATTGTTTCTGTTACAATCATAATTCTCTACAAGTCAATTTACATCTCAAGAATCAATTTACATATCTACCCAAATTCTTTCTGTTACATTCACAATTCTCTTATCTTCCCCCTGCATCAATAAGACACTAAATATAGTGGAAACTTGTCTTCTCTGTACCTTTTGGGCAATTGGGTAACTGTAAAGATATAAGGTATGCCGTAGGAAATCTTTTGTGAATGTTGATAGGTTCATTGATTTAAAGTTCCCGTGATATGTGTAGAGCATTGCTGCAAAGATCTCATAGCAGTAGTGTATACTTCCTCTTGTTTCATTGCATTTTGTCCTTTTGTGTGACTTAAATTGGATTTTTGTTTGGCATTAGGGAAGCCAAGGGTCCAGGTGTACATTGAGGTGAGGGTGTTAGTCATGGAATCTAGACAGAGTGAGGGCAACCAGAGGTGAAGAAGTGAGGAAAGATGGGCACCCTGTCTCTGAGGCCAGAGTCCACTTTAAAGTTACATAATTTATCATGGAGCCCATGTCAAGCTAGAGATGCAATCCATTCCAATTGCCACAGTCTGCAGCATTTGACATAAATTTTTCTGTGAGACCAAATTAGATACATATGACCCTTGTCTCAGAGCCATGTCAACCATTTACTTGGCAAATAAAGTGGAGGACCAACACCTCTAAACAAGAGATATCATCAATGTCTCTCATAGGTATTTAAATCTCAAGGGTGAACCTTTGTAATTAGACTCTTGGTTCTGGGAACTGAGGGACAGCAATGTTCAATGTAAATTACTCATGTTGAGAGTTTTGCATTTCTGGGTCTCCTTTCAGCATTCCCACAAATTTCTACTCCACTTCTTTATTTCTTTAAAGAATTGGATAAATTGTCATAGCTGCACGAGGACTCCCTTAACTCTGGCAGCCTGGTCATTTCTGTGGGATAGCTATCACGGAGCATTGTGCCTTCAGTATCCTGCCCAACACATAGATGTAGTTGTGCTCTATCTTGCTTTGCAGTGCTATGGAGTAGAGGTGCCTGCTGATTCTGAGGCACAACAGCCCTGGTAGCAGGTTTTTAGTGAAGACCTTACCTAGCCCATCATTGATAACATTGTATCTGACCTGATTCAGATTTACACAATGGACACAGAAATCCCTTAATTTATCCAGGGAGAAGTAAACATTTGCTTTATTTGAAGGCTGGATTTGATCCACTCAAAAGGGTCCCAACTTCAAAAAGTAAATAAGTCACAGGGGGCAACTTTGCATTAGCAAAGGGGGAAGAACTAAATTTGAATTGCTTTCTGATTATTCTTTGATATTTATGTGGTAGTGTATCAGATGACTGATAAGCATTTCCTCCTGTGCAGGTTTGGACCTTGTTGTGTTTGGATATGAATAGATCCATATTGAAAAAAGACTGTACTGTGTTCAGTTGCCTTTTGCATCTTGGGAATTTTTGAAGATGATCCTTTTGAGTTTGTTGCAGACTATATTTAGACATCTCTTCATTAAAACAAAACCAAAATAAAATACTTGATTACACCTTTTGGCAAATAATTTCAAGCCATACCTAATCTTAATCTTGTAACATAAATGGACAGTATTTTCTTTTACATAAAACAATTTTTTTTTGTAAAAATATGAAAATAAGCATTTAGTTTAAAAGATGTCAATGTTCTGTGGACCACCTTGGGGATAGGAAGAAATTGTATTAGACTGTTTTTTCATTTTGTCTTATCTCTATCTCTGAAGCATAAAATATGATTATAGACTTTTTTGACACTTTCTTTGTGAGTGATTTTTCACTACTTTCTTCTTCAGACTTTGCATTGCTGTCATTTTTGTTTGCAAAGTCATTTTCTATAGTGAGCACTCTTTTAGTTTTTTTGTTCATCTTTGCTATTTTAGTTCTGCTCATGGAGTATATGGAATATGGATCCAAACTTTTATTTTGCTGGGTTGGAGTTTGATCCCTAGCTCATTGTTGGCCAAGATGTTGCCTATACAGTCCAGGCTTTGCCTTTTCCAAGTTTTTTTTTTTCCCTCCTCTATGTCCAGGTTCTGACTTATCAGAGGATCATTCCCAACTCATTCCCATCTTTTACCCCCAGTGTTTTCAGGGTTCAGATTACATTTTGGTTTGGGATCCTCCCTACTGGCTTCCTATCCTGCTGATGGGACCTCTGTTATTATTAAGTTGTCAGAACCTGGATTACTCTGTTATTAAAAGCCTCCTGATGGCTTTTCCCTGCTAACCCACCTCCTGGACTTTACTTTTCCTTTTCTGTCAAAGAGATAGACCTTCACAGAAGATCCTCCACAACGTCCACAGTTGAAAATTTCTTTGAATCTTCTCTATTTCTTGGTGAGATCTGTAGTGTGAATGTCAGAGTAAAGACTCCATTTATCTTTGGTTGGGAAAGGCTCTGGGAGCATGTTAACTTCATGCCACAATTTTGGCTCTGCCCCAGAAGTCCCAGGAATGCAATAAGTTGATAAATAATTTTTAATAACCAATGTTTGATAAAGGACTCAAACTATAGAGAAAACTGAGTTAAATTTATAAGAAAAAAGTCATTCTCCAGTTGATAAATAGTCAAAGCATATGAACATGCAATTTTCAGATGAAATTAAAATTATCTGTAGTCATGTGAAAAAATTCTCTAAATCATTGTTGAATAGATATGCAAATTAAGAAAACCTGAGGTACCATCTCACCCATAACAGATTGACTAATATGACAAAAATGTAAAATGATTGATTTTGGATGGGATGGTAGAAAACTGGGACACTACTGTATTGTTGGTGGAATTATGAACTTATCCAACCATCCTGGAGAGTAATTTGCAACTACATCCAAAGAGCAATAAAACTATGCATGCTATACCACTACTAAATCTATATCCCAAAAAGATCAAAAAAAGGAAAAAAGATTCACATATACAAACATATTTATAGTAGTCCATTCTGTAGTGATAAAGATGTAGATGTTGATGGCATGCCCAATGATTGGGAAATGACTTCACAAATCATTGTATTTGAATATGACAAATTAACATTATTCCATAAGAAATTATGAGTGACTGCATGCAGAAAAGTCTGGAAAGATTTGCAGGAACTGATACTGAATGAAGTGAGCAGAATCAGGAGAGCATTGTCTGAAGTGACAGAAACATTGTGTGATGACAGCCTTAGCAGTGTAATGATCAAAGGATTTGCAGTAGAAAATCTGAATGTGGATCAAAGCATACTATTTTCAGTTTTTAAAATTATTTTATATTTTATGTTTTTCCCATTTCATGGTGTTTTTTGTCTTTTAATCTCATTCTTCTTGCACAATGTGAATAACATGAAAATATGTTTAATATAGATATGCATGTATATCCCATATCACCTTACTCCCTGTCAGGGGAAGAGAAGAGGAAAGGAAGAAGGAATTTAAATGAATTTAAATTTAAACCCAAATGAAAAATGAATGTTGAAAACTATTTTTGCATGTAGTGGGAATGATAAATAAATAAATTTAAAAGAAAGCTAAAAATGGTTTTCCTATAATATATCCAAAGATCTGTTAAATTAAAATGTAATTCAAATGACATAATTGTCTCTAGCCTAAGAGACTGTAATAATTGTTTTAAATTTAGTACTTGCTTCAAGACTGTTTGAAGGCAGCAAGTCTTATTTCTGTCAATAATTGTCTTTATTATTTAAATAAAGAATCATTTTGACTGTATCTACCTTTATGTTTATTTTAATATCTTTTTTATTTATTTTTTTATTTTCAGTCATTTGTACATGCATATTTCTAAGTTATAAAATTTCTCTCCACCCTTCCTTCCCACCCCACTCCCCTTGGTAGGGAACCTTCAGGTTTGCATTTTACTTACATATTTTCTTAAACATATTTGAAATCAGTAATTTTTGATGAGGAATTAAGATTAAGGGAAACAGATACATAAGAAATATTATAAAGTGCTCCTCAGATTTAGTAGGGGTGTTGCTTTTATTCTGTGTGTTTTGTTTTGTTTTGCTTTGTTTTGTTTTTAATTTCTGGTTAGGAAGAAACAAGCTGATGTATGATGCATATTCAAATAGAAAAAGTTCAACAAACCTTAAAAAATTAAATTATGAGTTAATGATCTTTTCCCTTCTCACTAAAAAATTTTCTTTCTTTTCAAAGTTAAATTTAACACAAGATGTCATTTTTTTACTTTTCAAGTTTAAATCTGACATAAGAAAATTTCACTAATTATTTTCTTCCTGATTTTTTCCTTTATGGCAGTAAATAGGGAATTGTTTCTCCATCCCCTAAGCAATGAACTAGAACAAAAGGTCAAGCAAAACATTCAAGGCAAATCTGTGCATGTTTTGTTATAGAATAGCATATCTTATTTTTAACAACCTTGCCTAACTTGATATTGGTCCACTTATTTTCTAAGTTATTTTATTTCTTTATTTTCTAACACAAATCATTTTATAGATATTTTGATAAACATTAGAATTTTCTCACAGTCTTTTAGTTCCATGATTATATGTTTGAATATAGAATCATTACTCTCACATTATTTCAGAGTCATACAGAATATTTAGAAAAATTATGGTTCTTCCAGTGGTGTATTGGGGTATTTGTCTTCCCATAGTTACTCTAGAATTAACCATTTATGGTTCCTTCATCATCAATGATTTGCAGTGTCTGAGGTAACACCTCATAGCTAATTTAATTTATATTATTGTTTTCATTAGAGAATTAAAATATGTTTGTGGCAATAATAAATTTTTCATTTTTTGAACATTTGATCATTTTGAACAATATTTTTTGGTCTACTAGGTAATCTGTCAGTTCTCTATGCCTCCTAAATATAAAAAAAATCCGAGATTTATAAAGAAAATATTTTTCTATGCAAAATTTTCATTTATTTTGTCTTTAGTACTTTTGCTATACAAAATAGTAACAATTTTACATCATCAAATGTGTCTTATTTGGTCAAGAATTCTCATTGTACTGAGAGATTTGAAAAGTACCTCTTCCAATTCTCTCATTTTTAATTTTTTAAAACATAATATGACCTTTTATATCCTGAATCTGTATTAAAATTATATTTTTATTTATTTATTTATTTATTTTCATCGATATGCACATGTATAATTTTGTTACAAAATTTCCTTCCATTCTCCCTTTCCACCCTCCTCCCCTAAGCAAGGAACAGTCAGGTTAGCATTGTACATACATATTTTGATACATATATTTATAGATTAGTAATTTTTGGTATGAGGAATTAGGATTAAAGGAAAGAGATACATAAGAGATAGCTTTAATAAAGTGTTAATCAGTTTCAGAAGGGTTGTTTCTATGAGTTTTGTTTTGTTTTTCTTCCTCTGGATGGGGATAATATAGTGCATGGGCAATCTAATACAGTTGTTCTAGCTCAATGGACTAGTGAGAGGAGCTGCTTTTATCAAGGTTGTTCATCTCACAATGTTGTGGCTAATGTATACATTGTCCTCTTGGTTCTATTTCCTTCACTCAGCATCAGGTCTTGTAAGTCATTTCATGCTTCTCTAGAGTCTGACCATTTATGGTTTCTTATAGATTGTATTTTCAGTGAATTATATTTATGTAATTATATTTATGTAAAACAAATTGCTGCCTTATCTTTTTTCATTATCCCTGTGGCTTTTATGAAATAGTGGTCCTCCTCTCCAGACCCATAACTCATGTATTGAGTTAAATAAATACTAGGTTACAGCTTTTGATTGCCTTTATTTTCTTGCTGATATGCTCAGTGTATTTTATATCCATGAAAGAAGGAAAGAAGAAATCTTTTGGGAGGTATCCATAGTTAATAGTTATGACTGGGGGTAGTTAGGTGGCACAGTGGATAGAGCACCAGCCTGGAAGTCAGGAGTACCTGAGTTCAAATCTGGCCTCAGACACTTAATAATTACCTAGCTATGTGGCCTTGGGCAAGCCATTTAGTTCCATTTGCCTTAGAAAACTTTTTAAAAATAGTTATAACTGAATGAAGATCCAGAAAAAGAGATTAAGGAATGGTCAGATAGGCAAGAACCAGGAAAGAGTGCTTTCATGAAATCTAGAGACAATATTATCAAGGAGAAGGTGATTGATGAGTGGTCAAAAAAGATGAAAATTGTTGAGAAGTCATTAGATTTGGCATTTAATAGATGACTGGTAACTTTGAAGAGAGTAATTTCAGTTAAATGCTATGGTTGGAAACCACTTTGCAGATATTTAAGAAGTGAGAAGAAAAAAAATGCAAGCACCTATGATTTTCTCAAGAAATTTAGTCACAACAGAGGAGAGATAAGGGCAGCAAGGAGCAGACCACCAAATGACAAGTGTTGATCATGAGGAATGTATATACATACTGTTAAGTCATAGAAAAGAAGTCAATATATAGGTATAGGCTGAAGCTAAGTAAGAATGTAGGAAAGATAGGAGAGCAATTTTCTGGACAAGACTACAGGGAACAGAATAACTTACATCTTGAAGGATTTGTCTTGTGATCTGAAAATCTCTCCTTATGGTTAGGCATATATTTGCACAAATCTACATATATGTGTATGTATATATACATGTGTATTCATATGTGAGATATGCTAGATATATAAAGTCCTTTTTAAGAAATGTAGTAAATTCATTTAGCTACTTAAAGCATCTTTTCCATTCTTAGCATTAGTTTTGTAGAATATATTAATTTGACTGTTAAATGAACTTTCTAAAAGTATTCAAATATTCCTTTGATCTTTGCAAAAAAACAGTCTCTGTTCTTTAATCAATGAGGTTCCTTGGGAATCAAGAAAAAGTCAGTTACATGACCAACAAAATGAAAGATTCATCACTTTTTCCCTATTTTGTCATATGCATCTCAAGCTCTGCTCCCCAAATGAATTATAAACTTGAAGTGGAATAACTATAGATGAGTATGCATAAGGAGAAGAGAGAAATCCCAAGATTGAAAACACCTTTCATGAATTCAAACTGTAGAATTGCAATAATAAAAGAATTCACTCAATGCTCCTACTGTACAATTAGTAAACTTTGAGGGCTGTAAGGTTTGTTCAATGGAGACTAATATCCCTGGTATGAGGGCTGTCAAACCCTTTTCAGGGCTGCTTTCCACCTTTGATGTCCACCTGAACCACCTAACTCTTTCCTGTGGCTCCAAGAAGTTGTAGCATGGGGGCGGCAAGGTGGCACAATGGATAGAGCACTGTCCCTGGAGTCAGGAGGACCTGAGTTCAATTCCAGCTTCAGAGGCTTAAGCCACTTAACCCCACTGCTTTGCAAAAAAACAAAAAAAAAAGTTATAGCATGCACAGTGGAAACACCCTGGTAAACCACTTTGGTAGAACAGCTAAATCAAGTTGAGGGTAATCAGGTGAGTCTCAGACTTATAGGTGAGTAGTGAGGTGATTCTACCCCAACCATATGAAATTTTCCACTGGTGGAATGGGTGGAAGAGAAGAATTCATTCCAATGGCCATGAAGCCAACTGAAGCAGGTGTTGTGTAACACTTAGAGCTTTGTTAGACAAAGAAGACACCAAGATAATCAACTACATCTAGAGCCATTCATCAATTGTTTCGACTCTGTCTTGCCATACTGGGTTATGAAGACTTTGGAAGAGAGCATAAAGCAGATGACTTAATGCAACTCTCCCTCACTTAAATCCAATTTGCACATGCAACAAAAGATATCACCCATACTTTACCATTCCTCAAAGTCCTGTGGAAACAGGAAAGTGATGAAGCAGCAGGTGCAGATACACTGGGAGCTGTAGTCACAACTCTGCATACAGGTCGCACAGACCACAGGGTCCTTTTCCCAAGAAAGCAGCAGTGGGATTTAGCAGCTCCCTGGGTGACTCACAGTGTGGTAGAGACACAAAAGAAATTTACAAAAACATCTTCAAAGAAGATTTCATTCATCATTAGTGCATGGAACGTGTGCACACATATAGGCAACACAAGATTTAATAGACCTGAAAGACGAACAACTCTTGTTTTGAAGCAAGGTTGGCAAATGAAGGCCAGCTTATTGAAGTCAGAGCTGGATTCACATATTTCTGGAGTGGCCACAGTGTATGGGAACATTATGAAGCTGGGGTAGGTTTTGCAGTCACACTAATCTAGTCAACATTCTTGATTGCCTACCAAAAGGAGTGAATTACAATCTCATGACAATGAGATTTCCACTTCCAGGAAAAGATCAAGTTAACATAATCAGTGCCTGTGCTCCCACCATGATAAACTCTGATGAAATCAAAGAAAAATTTTTAAGAAGGCCTTTAAACCTCATCATCAATGAACTAAAAGAAGATAAGCTTTTAATTCTTGGTTATTTTAATACTAGAGTAGGTTCAGATTTCCAGATATGACAGAGAGTCCTTGGAAGAAATAAAGTTGGAAACAGCAATAGCAATGGTCACCTACTACTGAAGATTTGCATAATTCATGACCTCATCATAAACACTGTCTTCCATTTACCTAAATTCAATAAAATTTCTTGGATACATCCTCATAGCAACCATTGACATCTAAGATAAGATGTGAGAGTGACAAAGGCAATGTGCTAGACTGATCACAGACACATCCATCCTCTCCAAGTTAATTATTAACATTCACTAAAGTGGTGGCCTTGGAGCAAAATGACTACTAGAAGAATTAATATCAGGAGGTTAGAGTTCTTTCTGAGTGGGAACAGTTTTTGGTGTTAACTTAGAGGGAAAACTGAGACACTGTATGTTTGGCAATAGTGGAACAGATAAAGAGTAGGCAACGTTCAGAAATCTGGTGTACAGCACTGCATTTACTTATCTGGCTGAGAACACTCACAAACACCAAGACTGGTTTGATGAAAATGAGAGAGGAAATACAGTAGTTGTGAAATAAAACATGAAAACTCCACAGGGTTTAACCAGAAGGATAGTTCATCCATTTCTAAGAAGGTAGCATTTAATTCCATCAAAAGAACAATACAAGAGAAACATAGGGAAATGAAAGGACACTTGCTTTAGTAAGAAGACAGATGGAATTGAATTTTATGCAAATAGTAACAAACTAAAATGCTTCCATGATGCCCTGAAGACTATTTATGGACCAAAGGCCTATGGTATATCTCAACTTTTCAGTGCTGATGGATTGACATTGATCAATGCTAGGGACATGATCCTTGAGAGATAGGTTGAACAATCTCATAGTTTTCTTAACAGATCATTATCAATCAATGCAGAAGCCACTGATTATTTTCCTCAAGTTGAAGTCAATCAGTCCCTATCTGAACATACCCTTAGGCTTCTTTACAGCTGATATCCTTAAGCTGGGGGTACAATGCTCATTAAAAAGCTGACTGAGATATTTCAGGTTATTTGGTATGAAGAAGTTATCTCTCAAGAAATCAAGCATGCCTCCATCATAAAAGTGAAGGGAATAGATTGTCCTGTGACAATTCAAGTGGAATTTCTTTTTAAGTTATTGCTGGTAATATTCTTGCCAGAATCCTTCTCAGTAGACTGACCTTCACCTGGAAGATGGTAATCTCCCTGACAGTTGTGTGGCTTCAGGAAAAAAAAAAAAAAAAACTAATGAATAGTCAATATGTTTTTGCAGCCTGACAAGCCCAGGAAAAATGCCAGAAACAGAAAAGATTTCTGTACACAATATTTGTAGAGTCGACTAAGGTCTTTGATACCATGAGACATGAGGATTTATGTGAAATTCTGTCAAAATTTGGTTGCCCAGAGAAGTTCATCAGTTTTATGTCTCAATTTTATGATGGCATGGTTGTCTAGGTTCTGGATAAGGTTCACTCACCAATGAAGTAAAAAAAAATATGACTCTTTGCTCCCCTGCTTTTTAACATGATGTTTTCAAGTTTCATTATCAAATGAGGATGAATATGGCTTCAAGTTCTGCTACCACATTGATAGCAAATTCTTCAACTTCAAAAGGTTACAAGCCAAGACCAAAGTGGAGGGAGTGTTGTTGCATGATCTTCTGTTTGCAGATGACTGCGCATTCAATGCAGTCTCTGAAGGTGACATGCAACAAATTATGGATCAATTCTCTGTTGCTTATGCTAATTTTTGTCTAACGATTAACACCAAGAAAATACAAGTGATCCATTAACCAACACCACACCATTCATATGTGGAACCATCAATTAAAGCAAATAGAGAAGTTTTGAGTACTGTGGACAGGTTCATTAACCTTGCTAGTGTTCTTTCCAGGGAAGTACACACTGACAATGAGGTTGACAAACACATTGGTGGAGCAATTCATTGTTCTTTAAATGTTTGGTAGAATTCACTTACAAATCCATCTGGGTCTGGCTATTTTTCCTCAGGGAATTCATTTATAGCTGTTCAGTTTCTTCTTTTCTGAAATGGAGTTTTTAAAATATTTTTCCTTCTTTTAATTGGGGCACTTTATAGTTTTGTAAATATCCATACATTTCATTTAGGTTATCAGATTCATTGGCATATAGTTGGGCAAAAATGACCAAATGGCAAAGGAATATGGCTCATCAAAAAGTAAAATTAACCAACTGGAAACGGAAAAAAAATCATATAAAAGTAAAATTAACTAAAAGAAAAAAGAAACAAAAAATCTAACTCTAATACCCTAAAATTTAGAATTGGACAAATGAGACTGACACTATGAGACACTAGGATTCCATCAAACAAAATCAAAAGGCTGAAAAAAAATAGCAAAATGCAAAGTATCTCTTAGGAAAAATGAGTTAACAAGAAAAGAAATCCAGGAGAGATTATTTATAAATTATTGGTTCTACCCAAACTCTATGATCTGGAAACAACCTGAAAAATATCACGTAGGAAATTATCATGAAAACAAGACTAATATGCTAGAACAAACAGATAAAATCATCCTTGAAAGAACCCATTGAGTACCACCCAAAAAATTCCATAATAAACATTCTAAAGAATACTGTAGCCAAATTTCAGAATCATCAGCTAAAGGAGATATTATTGCAAACTGAAAAGAGAAGAAATTTTAATATTTGGGAGACACAATCAGAATTTCACAAGACTTGCTAGCTTCAATGTTAAAAGTTCAGATGGTGTGGAATATTATATTACAGAGAACAAAAGAACTTGGATTTCATTCAAGAATCAACTACCCTGCAAAATTCAACATATTCTTTGAGGAGAAAAGATGATTTTCAACAAAATAGAGGACTTACAGCACTTTCCTAATAAACAGACCAGAACTAAAGAGTTGCATCAAAAGGAAATCAAAAGACAAAACTGTAAGTCAATAAGACAAAATGGGAAGATAATACCTATAACTCTTAAGCCAGTTGAAACATAATTCAATATAATTAGATGGCATGGCTATTTCTATTGGGACAATTGAGGGACAGTACTCAAAGATATGGGTAAAAATTGATTATGATGTGATGATGTATATGGTTCTTGAGAACTGTACTTCGATAAGGACAGCTGAAAAGAGTATACTTTGATAGAGTGTGTAGGTATGACAGATATAAAATATAATTTTTTTTGGAAAAAAAGATTATGGAGGGCAGCTAGGTGTTACAGTGGATAGAGCATGGGCCCCGGAGTCAGCAGGACCTCAGTTCAAATCTGACCTCAGATACTTAATAATTACCTGGTTGTATGACCTTGGGCAAGTCACTTAACCCTACTGCCTTAAATTAAAAGAAATAAAAATTATGCTATGAAAGGAAGGTGGAGGCATTAGAGAATAATTAGCAACACCTGAAGAGACACAACTACAGTAGATGGAAAATAGGAAGAGTGCAAATACTGAGAAAATATTACTCTCAACAAATTTGATTCAAAGAGGGAATGCTATATTTTCCCAAATGGATTCATAAATTTATCCTACCTTTGAGGGAAGAGAAGTAATAGAGGCAAGCAGCAATCAAAACCTGGAGAAGGATAGGAGAAAGAAGAACGAATATTGCAAAGATAGGATGGATGGAAAGAAAAAGTTTTTGGACAAATAAAACCAATGCAGCCAAGATTAAAAGGAATGCAGCAAAGTATGAGAAACTTTTCAAAGCTAATGTTTCTATAAGAAATAATGAGTGGATGCAGTCTGAAAAAGCTTGGAAAGACTTGCTTGAACTGATGTAGAGTGAAGTGAGTGGAACCAGGAATTGATAATTGAGGGGATGCATATCACTAGGGAATTGACTGAGCATATTATATTATATAAATATGATGGAATATTATTGTTCTGTAGGAATCATGAGAAGCTAGAATCAGAAAAATCTGGAAAGGCTTGCATGAACTATGCCTGAGTGATGTGAGCCGAACCAGGAGAACATTGTACACTTTAATAGCTATATTATGAGATGATCAACTACAATGATGCAGCTTCTCTAAGCTATTCGGTAATTAAGGAAAAACCTGACAGACCTGGAAATTGTCATTCATTTTCATATAAAAATTGTGGTATCTTAATGCAGAATATAGCATACCACGTTGACTTTTTAAAAATTTATATATATATATATATATATATGCATATAAATATTTCTTTCTCATGTTTTATTACCCCTAAATCTAATTCTTATTTAACAACATGACTAATATGTTATACACAATTATACATTTCCAACCTCTTTCAGATTGCTTGCTGTCATGATCCAGGAAGAGGGAAGGGAGGATGATAGAAAAATATGGAACTCAAAATATTGCAAAAGAATGAATGGTGAAAACTATCTTTACATGTAATTGGGGAAAAAAATAAAAAATTATCACTCGTCTCTTAGAAGAAGATGACAAATGAAAAAGTCCAAATAATCAAATTGCAGAAAATAGTACAAGAGAACAGTCTAGAATTTTTTAGGATAGACAAAAAAGCTTCAGTTTTGGTGATCAAAGTTCTATATGTGAATATATATATATATATGTGTATCTTCATATAATTATATAAATTCATAACTACATGGCTATATATAACTATATGTAACATATATAACTATATCTATAAATCTATATATGGATATATATACACACACACACAGAGATACATATACAAACACAAAGCCATTGTGTCAGACTAATCATGATTTATATATATTTCAAACTCCAGAACATATAGTAGTTTAAGTTAATTTCTCAATGAAAAACAAAAATTTTCTCAAGTGACCCAAAAAACCCCTTCAGATATGAGAGAATGAAAGTTTATATAACTAAAAGTTATTCTGTAGTAAATAAATACACAAATATAAATACATGGATGAATAAATAAATGGAGGAAAGGTAGAGAATTACATGTTCGGAAAACCAAAATATTTCAAACTGCAATGCAAAATTTCCTGTTCAGTTATCAACAACAATAACAAATAGCAACAACAGATTGATATTTAAATGAAAGGGTGTCATTTCAGATATTGCTGAGAGAAGGGGAAAAGATATTAAAAGAAGATTTCACTTACCTATACCACAAACATAAGTAACACATGGCAATTAACTTATTTAGTTATTTCATTTTGTTGTTGCTGTTCAGTCATTTTTCACTTTTGGCTAGAGTATTCCAGATCCCCGTTTTTTTATTTTGTTTTCCTGCTTGCTTGTTCCCTTGGCAGAGAAACTGGAATGATTTGTCATCCCCTTTTCATCTTACTTTACAGATGAAGAAATGAGGTAAACAGGGTTAAACCTAGGGACAGGTAGATAAATTCCTGAAACAAGATTTGAACTCAGCATAATGAATCTTTTTGTTTCCATGTATGGCATTCTAGCCAGAGCTCCACCTAGAAGCTAATTTTTATTTTGTTGTTCTTTTTGTTGTTGTTGTAAATATTTTTTTTTAGGTTTTTGCAAGGCAAAGGGGGTTAAGTGGCTTGCCCAAGGCCACACAGCTAGGTAATTATTAAGTGTCCCAGACCTGATTTGAACCCAGATACTCCTGACTCCAGGGCCGGTGCTTTATCCACTGTACCACCTAGCCACCCTTGTTGTAAATATTGTTAAACAAAAGCTAAACTTACAGAATAAAATAAAAGTAGAATAGGTGTGTGTGTGTGTGTGTGTGTGTTTGCAAGTGTGTGTTTTTGTTTGTGTATGTGTGTACATGTGCTATGTGTATGCAAGTGAGAGAGAGAGAGAGAGAGAGAGAGAGAGAGAGAGAGAGAGAGAGAGAGAGAGAGCTTGATTCATGTACTAGAAACACAAGTCAAAATATACTGGAAGACAGGGGTGGCTAGGTGGCGTAGTGGATAAAGCACGGGCCCTGGAGTCAGGAGTACCTGGGTTCAAATCAGGTCTCTGACACTTAATAACTGTGTGGCCTTGGGCAAGTCACTTAACCGTGTTTGCCTTGCAAAAAACTAAAAAAATATATGGCAAGAAGAGAAATAATTAAAAAAAAGACAAAGAAAATATTTAGGGAAATTTTAATCCTGCCTCTATATTCCATTCTATACTTGCAACTTTTATGTCCCAGTCAAGTAAAATTCGCATTTCTATTTTTTGGAAAAAAAATCAATTTACAATTGTTCCACTACCTACAAAATAGTTGTGTGATTCAGAAATTCCCAACAATAATCTTTTGGACATCTTGAAATTTATTCTACACAGATATCATCTACTCAAAATGTTCAAATCAGGTATTATTATCTGACTCCAAAACTTCTCCCCCAATTTCCTAATAATGCCAAGGGCAAAACTGCGCTCCCAGTCATGTAGACTCAAAATATTAAATATACTGAACTCACAGTCATCCCACGTATACATTCTGATACATGGTTCTAATTTCACATCTCTCCTATATATACTCATATCTCCACTCATAAAGGCATCATCTTGGTATAATTTTTGAGGACAATCTCATGACAGGCCAGTTGCAATAATTTTCTAATTTTTCACATATATACTAAAGTGATTTTCTTAAAGAGCAATCTGACCATAACATCCCTTCACACACATTAAAAATGAATAATTCTTTATTATTTCTAAGATCAAATGCAAAATTCTCAATTTTGCATTTTCAGTACATCACAACCTAGACTCTTCTTATCTCTCTATTATGGTCACTCTTTTCTCCCCTCCAGACTTTGCTGTACTATGCTTTTGCTCCAGCTATACCTCTTGCCTGGACTGCATGCCCTCCTTACCTTGGCCTATTAGTTTTCCTGATCTGTTTAAAAATTTAATTCAAGTATCACCTTCCTTAGAACTTCCTCAGGAGTGACAGATCCATTCCTCTGAGAGTGTCATTCATTTATACTATATTTGTCTTGAATATATATATATAATTATTTTTGTGTTGTCTCCCATGTTAGAGCTAGGAAGTTTTATATTTGAGGGGGAAAAACTGTGTCTTTAATTTGTATTTATAATGCTGAGACGTATTCCTGGTTCATAGTAACCTAGTTCTATGTAAATTAGCTTTTGGGAATAAAACCACTGAAGTCAGTCAAATGGTACTTTTATTTCTAAGGGGGAAACATTTGTCTCATTTCTTCTCAGAATTTTGAGTGTATCTCCTGAAGTTGTTTAATTTTCACTTTTCCACACAAATTCCTTCTTCTGCCTCTTTTTTTTTTTTTTGTTTTTTGTTTTGTCTTACAAGGCAATGGGGTTAAGTGACTTGCCCAAGGTCTCACAGCTAGGTAATTATTAAGTGTATAAGTCCAGTTTTGAATTCAGGTCCTCCTGAATCCAGGGCCAGTGCTCTATCTACTATGTCACCTGGCTGTCCCCTGCCTCTTTTAATTGAAAAAAAAATCTCCAAAAAGGGGCAATATTTAATATTTTCCTAAATTATAGGCTAACTATAATAATGACATACTCACTATCTACCAGTCTAGTGACTCTTTCCACAAAAGAAAATGAGGTTAGTCTGGGATTGCTTCTTCTTGATGAAAAGAACCTGTATCATTTCCCAGTGGATTTTTTTAAAATGATAATTGACAGTGAAAAAGGAGGCAGTGCTATCAAATAGCAATGTGTCAAGTACAAATCCCTGGGGCATTCAACTGAAGTGTTCTAGCTTGTTGAAATTTTTTTTTGTAGCTTGACTGTCATCTAAGGTCAATATTGATTTGATCAAAATTTATATGTGGAATTTCAAATCATTAACAAAAAAATAAAAGATTACTTCCAATCACTAATAAGGAAATGTGAATCAAAACAGTTACAAGGTTTTATCTCACTTAAGAAAACAAAGTAAGAAAGCCAATAAAAGATGCAAATTATAAATACTGGGGATTGTGAAAAGTCAGGCACATTAATACCATGTTGGTGGAACTGCACATTGGTCCAACCATTCTAAAAAGATTGTGAAAAACAATAGTGGATAAAATGTCCACATCCATTGATATAGAGACCTCAGTATTAGCATATATCTCAAGTTATTCAGGGACAGAAAAGAAGATATAATATGCACAAAACCATACATGGCAACAATCTTGTGCTAGCAAAGAACTGGAAACAAAAAAAATGCCCAATAAAAAAGTAATATTGGTGTACCTTAAAAATGAAAATAACCCTTTATATATGTATCATCAAAATTGACCATATTGTCTAATACTTAATAATAACAATATATTTTTATTGAAAGAAGAATTATTCTGATACATCATCAAATCAGAAGGTCCTCCTACACCCAAATCTCCAAATCACCAAGAAAAGTGGCATACATAATCGTTACAATGAAAAAAACACACTAAAAAGAAACTCAACATTTTGCAATTATAATTGTCAAGTCTTTCCCAGAAGAAGAGTTAAGCAAATCTATTTTCCTACCTTTTTTCTGGGGTCAATACAGAATAATGTATATGCTATCAGACATGATTGATTTATTAGAAGGCTTTGCTGCCTTTTCTCCCATTTTTTCTTTATATAACAAAATGACTCAACTATCTCAAAACAAAGGAGCTGAGATTTAAAAAATCAATAAAATTAGAAATAATAAATAATCAAAAGAATAATATGGTTCATTGTATTCACTATTTTCTTTTCCTTGATATTCATTATAATATCCTGAATTTTGCAAGGAATTAGTAAAACTTTTTCTCCCTGTATTTGAGACTCCACAATTTCTTCTCTTTGAACATTAATATATTTGCCCTTCTCCATTCCAGTATCTCTTCCCAATTTCAAATCTATTTCTCTTTTTAAATTTAATTTATTTTAATTAATAAAAATATCTGCTTATCTAACATGCACCCAAAAATTGAGAAAAAAGAAAAAGTATAAACACTCACATGCATACACAGAGACATATTCTAATATTGGTCATATTAAAATCATATATATAAGTAGGTATATATGCAAGCATACATACACATATGTATATAAATCCATATCATGAGTTCATCACCACTTAGTGAAGCTGTTGGTAGAACACTTTCCGTAATCTTTCAAATATAAGTAATGGTGGCTGCTCATTCCACCATATTGCTATTTCTTCTGTTATTCAAGAATATTTTTTATCTGTGTCAAGTGACTTCTATTCATCAAGGACAGTAAAGTAAGATGCTCTCTTCTTATCTCTTTTCATGTTGGGCATCAATTGCCTATAAACCATTTTTGTTGTTTTCTTTTTCTTCCAGACCAAAAGTCACTCACTTTGACATAGACTAAAAAGCAAAGACAGAGTAGACTAGAGTTACTTTGTTCCCCTTGTCAATTGCCTCCTCATTGACAATTCTTCATTTATGTCAAACTTCATTTTTGTCATATTTTTTCCTTAATGCAACTGATAAAAATATTTTTACATCAACTTTATTTTTTTTCCTGAGTCAGTTCACTCTAAGTTTTAGCTAAAAAAAACTATTCTTTCATGGATATATATATATATACATATTATATATATATATAATATGTATATATATAATTTTTGCTATTCCTTTTTCATGCCCCCTTTTTTCCATTTTTTGTGCAAACACAAAAAACTGAACTGAATTTATATTTATGAAAAATAATTACTTCAAATGTTGATTCTGCCCATTTGTTGTTTTTGGTATTATGGCCAAATCATTACAAGGCAAGAGAGCATTTATTAAGCAGGCACCATGCTAATGTTAGGGGTACAAATACAAGTAGAAAGAAAGATAATCTTTTTCCTCAAGAAGCATATATTCTAAGGGGAGAAGACACAAAGAGAGTTGAAAAGATGGGAACAAAGAGGTAGCCAAAGAGGGACATGGCATCATGATGTGGAAGTCCTAGAAGTCAGAACTTCATCAAGAGGGAGAATTAAATTTGGTCCATCTGAATTCCTCAAGAGAAAGAAAGGGAGCAGAATGGAAGGAGGAGTATTCCAGGGATAGAAGCATTCAGGTGCTCAGGTGCTCAGAATAAAACTATGTTTAAAACATTGTCACAAAATCCAGGAAATTAAAAGCAGTCAGAAAGGGATCATCAACTCTCAAATTTGTTTCTGAATATATAAAATAAGAAAATTGGATTAGATGATCTCTGAAATTCCATTAATTTTTATATCTATGATCCTATCATTTGGTAAAACATATTATCTATATATAACAATTTGTTGTTTTATTATTTCTGTTAAAGGTATATGCCATTTTAAATTCAATTGGACTTTTCTCAGAAATTTGTCCTTCAAAAATGCTATTGAAATGCAATTTACATTGGGTATAACATACTAATTTTTATTATGTAGAGCATTTTTAATGTACCCTGGGGGGGGGAATTCTGAAAAAATCAGATGTTACATTGTCAACCTAAAATGCCCTTCCCTTTTCCATCCTAAAATGATTACATTGCATACAACACAAACCTTTTAAAGCATTGAAATAACAACAGGCTTTATGACATATTTGCTACAGTGTGAGTAGGCTGAATAAGCAGTTGTGCAGATGGATGTTTAAATCAATTATGGGTATGAAGCATGACCCCTTTGGATTTCATTTCATGACTCACTTCATTATCATAGTAGAATTTACATTAAAATCAAATTCAACTACTGTTTTGATGATTTTCATTTGATACAGTAGTCAATTCAAGCTATATTTGAGTTAACTCTTATTGATTCCTCCTTTGCCCTATCTTCTATTTCCATCTCTCTCTCTCTCTCTCTCTCTCTCTCTCTCTCTCTCTCTCTCTTTTAGGTTTTTTTCGAAGGCAAATGAGGTTAAGTGGCTTGCCAAGGCCACACAGCTAGGTAATTATTAATTGTCTGACACTAGATTTGAATTCAGGTACTCCTGACTCCAAGGCAGGTGCTCTTTCCATTGAGCCACCTAGCCACCCCATTTCCATTTCTCTTATCTCCTCTTCCCTAAAAAAAATTCTCAAGTATTTGTGCCAATACAATGAAATTATGCAGTACATAGAATCAAGGACTTGTAGAGCTTTAAGGATTATCTAATCTAACCACCTTATTTTATAATTGTGGAACTAAAAGAAGTATTATAACTTACCCAGAGGAATATGACTTCTGAATGTAGAATGGGAACTAAATTCCTATCTATTGATTCTCAGTCCTGTTTTATTCCCAGTATCAGTGCTCAAGTCAAAAAGGAACTAAAATCTGGTACTCTGAATAAAAATATGTGACAAAATAATAAACATAAGGTTCCCCCACTGTAGAAAATGCAATTTACATAAGAAAGAGCATACGATTTTTGGGTTGAAAGACCCAGGCTTTTATCCTAGAATGTATATTGCTTATATAACATAATAAGAAAACTGAGCTGAAATTAAAAACAAAATTGAATTAGAACCTGAGGTGGATGACAGATTTTTCAATAGATTTTAATTGCCAAATTCAATGAATAGTATTCACAATTTTTGAGAGACTTGGTTCCAATTGAGCTACATTTAGAACCCACCACAACAACCTGCACAAAATAATTGCAGTGGAAAACTATCTGGGTGATGTCTAACAGAGCATGGAGATTTGAAGAGTACCAATATGTACTAAGAGGATTTTTAGCATTACAAAGAAATCCAACCTTTGCTCATTATTGGTTATTCAATGCTGAGTTCTAAAACTTCAGTTTAATATTGTGTCTGCTCGTAATCTTCTTTGTAATTCAAGAAATAAATTATTAAATTGTTTACCTACTCCACAGGGTTGCTCTTGCCTTACAAGAATTTTACTGTTTAAAGATGAAACATATAGGAAGATTTCAAAACCTCTATCATGGCAGACATGGCAAATACCACAAGACGCAGCACTGCTAGCTTCTTGGATCCCTAACAACAAATCAGTCTGTTATTCACCATCTTGATAACCATCAATAAATTAGTAGGCTATTCCCAAAGAAATTCTGTTTAGTACTCAAATTAATAAAACATCACTTTCCCATTCAATGTAGGTATCATGCCAGGAAAAGGGGAATTGGGGGAAGGAACCTGACCCATCTGCCAGCTGGCATTTTGGAGCTGAATGGCCAAAAGCCAAATGGCTGTCATTAATTTAGTCACAGAGGAATGAAAAGCAGTTTCCTTGCTAAACATACATACCCTTTGCTATTTGAAGTTTGCCCCAGGAATAAACTAATTGCTGCTGTAAAACACAATTTCATCCCATACCAGCATCCATCTGGAAACTCTGCAGGGACAAATATAAAACTGACAGCAGGGTGTTTTATTTTTTTAACTTTAATAAGACTATTGATATTTAACTGTCAATTATATCTGCACAAAGAAATTATTGAATTGGTTTGAGTAAAAGAATAATAGGTACATGCTGCTTAAACAGGTTGACAAGCATTTTATATGCATTATATATTAACTTAATAACAATTCTGTGGGTTAAATATAATATTGTTATTCCCACTTTATAGGTGGAGAAATTGAGGCTTTAAGATTAAGTGGCTTGTTGAACCACAAACAATAACAAATGTTAGAAACTGGATTTATTAGCATGTCTGTCTTAATCCAAATGGAGCTAGCTTTTCATTATACTATGCTGTACTTAATGTACAATCCTCATTGTTATGTAATTGTTTTTCTTTTCAGATGCTGTATTATTTTAAAATAGAAGATTATTTTTCTTTTGATAGTGTGATCTAGTGAATAAAGAGCTAGCTTTAGAATTAGGTGGATCTGAGCTCAGTTCCTCCTCTGTAAGATATAAGCTAAGTGATATTGAGCAAGTCACTTAATCTTTCACTCTTTAAGATGACAGTTGTTGACAATATATAGAAGAAATTTCCTTATCTTCTGAAAATTCTCAATATTTCCCACCACAACTCCACAAAAAAATCATGAGGTCAATCCATATTCCTATTTTTATATTATTTTGGTCAGATAAATTACAGAGCACCCAAAAATACTGTCAAAGAAATTTTTAAATTTTTGATGCATGAAACAAAATCTATGAAGCTATTGATGTAATTCATGATCATTTTGCTAATTTATTTCTTAAACTAATTTGGAGCAGCACATGTGAGTCAATTTTGAAGAAAGAATTGCAATCTGAACAATAATAATAGATCCATTGTGGTTACAGAAAGGGGTGAGAGTAGGAAGGGCAGAAAAATTTGCAGGATTTAAGCTGTATAATATGGATAAAGAAAAAAATGATAGAAGTATATTTAAAACAATAGTGTATGTGTCTGTGGGGGGGATTCTTGAAATATTAAGTGATGTGAGACAGAGAGAGAAAAATAAAGCAATGGGAGGGAGAGATGATAAATGCTGCAAGAACATATATAAGCAAATGATTTTATATTTGTGAATGTCTATGTAAAACAATTACAGTTGCACAGAAAACTTTCTGATGAAAATATTTTTAAAGAGCTATATAAAACATAGAAGCAGCCATTGCATGAAAAAACAAAAATTAAAAACAAATAAAAGAAGAAAGCCAAGATAACAGAGAAAGAAAAAAAGAAACGAGGAAGAAAAAGCAAAAAAATAGAATAAATGAAAATTTAATGGGTGCCCAATATGAATATCAATAATATAGAATATTTAAGTGAGATAAACTTTTTAAATTTAATGCAAACAATAGTACATTTTAATTTACAAATTTTTGCCAAATTCTTAAACTTTTTGGAATGCCTTATATATTCAAATTAAAAAGAAATAGCACAGGATGTCTTCACTCCCCCATGTAGAACATATCGTTTAATACCTACAGATAGTCTACCAGATATTTCCATTTCTAGTCTTTACTTTTCTTTTTATCTCTCCCAATGTCTTGCACTTACTAGGTAGTTAAAAGTCAATGAAATTAACAGTTAAAAGAGTGAAATCATAACTAACTACTCAACTCCAGTTTTACTTTCTTCTTAATCAAGGAAAATAATGTTCAGATTGATAAGGAGAGAAAAATATTATCAAAAAGGAAACCCAAGATGGATGAGAATATATTTAAAAAGTTCTTATCTGCTACAAAACAATTCAGAAGAAATATATATGTACTACATGTATGTGTTTTTTTGACAGTGTATAAACTCAAAGAAGAGAAATAAAAGAATTTATCGAAGAAATATGTGATAGGAATAGGATATCTTCTTATTGAGAAATGATGATATGAAAGAGCCAGAATTTCCCCATTGGAATCTTTGTTAGATCATTAGAAAGCAAAGAAAGCACTGTGGTAAATTTATGAGAAGATATGGAAAATTAACATAGGATGGGAAGGCACATAAAGTTTGGCAATAATTGGTGAGAACATTCAAAAAGATGAGATAACAGATTTATTTGGTAATGAACTTTTTGTTCCTAGAAACATCAAAACATACATCTGGCACTGCTTTTAAACATTCCTGAAGTTGGACTGAATGACCTCTAAAGTTTGTTCTAATTCTAACATTCTATGATTCATCCATTGCAATGATTTACGCAATCTTTACCAAAGTAAAGATTTTGAGAAAGTATAAGCCACCAGGGAACATTAACAAATTCTTGCCGCAGTGCACTTTATGATAGAAATGACCATGATATTAGTATCTCTAAGATGAGGCCCTTGTGCTATGAAAGAGTTAATGGAGCTTCCAATGTGCAATTTGCTTCACAGAAATTATGTCAGAATCTTGTTCACTGACTGTCATCTGCTGCCGATCATGGTAGTTGCTTTTGTACTAATCAGACATAGAGCAATTTGAAAAGCTCCAGGCTTTGCAAGATCAAACTGAAGTTCAGAATTCCCTTAAGCAAATTTCCATTATGACCTAGAAAATGTAAGAGAATTTTGCACCATTTTAGAATTTGGACTTCTTTTGCATTGGTTTCTAACTTTGATAATAATCAAATACATCAAATAGGGAGCTAGACCAGTAGACCTCTCCCAACTTTTACAGCTCTGCTTTTATTCTCTTTGTATTTTTATATGGCCTCACCAATCTAAATTTAAACATTGAAATGCATATTTAAGACACTTAATTTTCAAACAAGCCATACTTAAGTGATCTTGCAATAGATTTTTTTACACCAATCTAGGTAAAGTCACTGTGCAGTTCAATTCTGTATACTCCACATGCTTGAGCTATTAACACATACTCTAACCAAAAGTGACAAGTCATGCTGACCATGGAAATGGAATCATGAAAACTTCCAATAATGTGAAAGGAAACAGCAGTGAATAAAACATTAATTTGTAGAAATATTACATTTGTATTCTGCAAGTATTTATCTGATTGATAACAGTGAGAGTTTCTAGCAAAGAAAGAAGGAAGACTATATCCCTAGGAGATACTTTAAATTAGAAATGAAATTTCCTAACCTGTGGAGATTAACCAGGTTGGACAGCATCTATGGTAATGACTGATTGACTATTTTCATCTCAACACCTAACATTATTGTTCCTTGCCTTCTATAAGATAGAGGGATGTGTAAAAGAATATTGTTCTTGGAAAATGTCAAGACATCACATATTTATTATATTCAAATAAAATGTGTTTGAAGGAGATGAGTGTACAATAAATAATGGGTTTCTACTGGTGAATAGTTTTATATTTCTTTATAATAAGTAATGTTGTGGGAATCAGAAGAATTGATAATCCATGCTCCTTTCTTTGCATTAGTGATGAATTGGTTCATGTGATTTGACCAAAAAGAATGGGATTTTTTTCTGGAGAGAATGGCTTATTTGCAATGAGACCCCTATGCTCTGAGGATTTACGTGGTTTCACTTTAGATGATTTCCTGTAAATGAGACTCTGCACTAATACAGATAGTCTACTAATGAGTAAGAAAATTCTGCCAATGCTCTGACTTGCTCACACAAATACATACAGAGTCAGAAGTTCACTGTTTTATCATTTGGGGATAAATCATTCACTGTTTTAAGGCGATTACTATCAGCAATAAACAAACTAGTTTTGTCAAATGAAAAACCTTTGAAATCTTATCTCTGACCTTTCTTTACAAAATAAAAAAAAATCCATTAACTTTCTTCTTTCTCTTTATCAGTTTCAGCTGTGATCAAAAAGGAAACCCTCCTTGAAGAGCAAATAAGGCAAAAGTCATATTTTCAACTATGTGGACATCTGGAAAAATCTTACAAAATTACTTACCTCCATCATAAACTCCATGCTCCCCCCACCTGACCTGAATTTCCTAATGTTCTGACTTGTAGGGGACTTTAAGAGTGTTACAAGTTTATGTGTTGTTAGAAATGAAATCTAAAATAAAAGAATTGTATTTCATGTTAAAACTGAAGTTAGAAGTTAGTGAAAATATTTAACTTTTTTTTCCCATTCAAATTCACCTCTCTAAAATTTGTTGATTGACCTTTGGGAAATACATTCCAGATTAATAAAACCTGCTCTGGATACCACTACTCAAAATGTTTACTCATAAATGTATTCTTATTATCCAAAGTATCATGGAACCTTCCTTACTCAGTAGGTCCAACAGATAGTTAAACAAATAGGGCATATTATGAAATATTTCATTCTTTAATTCAACTTTGATTTCTTTTCCCTCCATAATTATTCTAAGATTTGTCTGTGTCATTATGTAAAGTACTATTACAAAAAAGGTAGTTGGTTCTTAGTAGAGCAGTGTGAAGATGGATAAGCAACTTGTGTTACTAAAAAGAATATGAATATGAGAATATAGCCTGATTAAATAGTTTTTTTAATTCAAAACATGCTATTTTGGTGTTATGTAGACCCTGATTATCCAAGAAAATCTCTGAATTTGGATTTTATTCCCCCTCTTAAAAGGTAATTCAGTATAATCTATATGCAAACATAATCATATTAAAGAAAATGTTGAAATCAGTAATGTTGGAGATATAGAGTGAAGAAGTGAGGTTTGTAAAGGTAAGAGTCTTGGAATTGAAGGAAGAAATTGTGTGTCCTTATTCTGGCATTTACTATGTGGCCTCATGCAATTATCTGCGTGTCAGTTCCCATATTTACAAAAATAAAGATTTTACAAGAATATCTTATATTTATTTAACACTGTTACCTTAAGGACTAGGATCAATATGAGAGGGGAGAGAGAGATAGATAGATAGAGATAGATAGATAGATAGATAGATAGAGAGAGAGAGAGAGAGAGAGAGAGAGATGAGAGACTGATAGAGATGCAGAGGGAGAGAGAGAGAATTTTAGAAAGTAATCTGTTTACCCTTCCTTCTATTTTCCCAAACCATTTTAATTCCTTTGCCTCCTGTTTCCCTGTTGGATAAGCTGAATTTGTATACTCAACTCTATGTGCTTCTGTGCTATTCCTACATTGAGCCAGTTCAGATGAGAGTGAGGTTCAAGTATTGTCTAGTTTCCCCTACATCGTCTTCCATTGCATTAACGCTTTTCTTTGTGTGCCCTATTTATATGAAATAATTTTCCCTACTTTAACTCTTCCTTCCCCTCTTCTTGTACATCTGTCTCTCTCTCTTTGATATTTCTCTTTTGAGATCATCCCAAAAAAGCAAAATCACACTGAAATCCTGTTTATAATTAGACTCCCTCTAGGATGTCTTGTGATGATAAGTTCTTAGAAGTTACAATCATCACCTCATGTAAGAATATAAGGAAATGATCTTTGTTTATGCCCATATGATTTTTCACTCAATTTTTTTATTCTTCTCTTATGTCCTATTTTCAAATCATTATTATTATTATTATTATTCAACTATGGCTTTTTTCTGCTTCTTTATATTGGTAAGTTCTGCATATTGAGTAATCTTGATTGTATCTTTGTAGTATTTGAATTCTTTATTTCTACTCTTTGATATTTTTCTCCTTGATGGGATAATTCTGGATTTTGGTTATATTGCTTCAGGGTTTTTTGATTTTTGGAATTACTTTCAAGAGGTGAATGCTGTCTATAATTTCTACTTAGTTCTCTACTTCCAGAAAGTCTGGGCAGTCAATTTTCCCATATAAGTTCTAGAAATATTTTTTAAATTTTTATTGTTATTGTCTATGACTTCTAGTTAGTCCAAAGATTCTTAAACATATTTTCTAGGTTACTCACTTTTCCTATGAGCTATTTAACATTTTCTTCCACTTTTCAATTTTTTGCCTCTTTATGTCTTGATATCTCATCAAATAATCACCTTCTATTAGACCAATTATAATTTTTAAGGAACTATTTTTTCAATAATATTTTGTACCTGTTTTACTAAACAAATACTTTTCTTTTCATAACTTTCTTGCATAATTCTTATTTTTTCTTATTTTTCCTCTCATTTAGTTTTTAAATTCTTTTTTTTAAACTTTTTTATAAACCTCTTTAAATCTCTAAAAATTCTTGTTGAGGTTATTTCCATGAGATATTGCTTGCACATTTTTACAAATCATTGTATTTAAATTTCTATCTTTCCTGTCACCATAGTATTTCTTTATGTTTGGATTCTTATTTTGCTCTGTTTTGTTTTGCATAATATTCTCACTCTTCCTGTCCACTTCTTAACTCTGGATTTTTTGTTAGTGTTGGTCTCTTCTTGCTTCTGGAGGGATTCCTGGCCTTAGTTTCTACCTTTTTTATGTCCTACTAATTGCACAAATCATTCTGCAATTCTGAAGGTTTGTGGACTTCTAAAGTTATGTGATCCAGGGAGAGGTATGCCTTCCTGGTCTAAGCTAAGTTCCTGACTCATATTTGAAACTGTTGACATGTGTCTTTTAATTTCTGAGAATTGCTACTGCAACTTTCAACTGAAGTTTTATGTATAGGGTTAATGGCTTGAACAGGGTCTCAGAGCAACACAGCTATGTTTCTGTATTTGTCCATATTTTATACTCAGCTGGGATGCCCTCTAATGCAGAACTAGGTAATACATTGTACATAGTAAAATACATAATACATAGTACTAATACATAGTACTTCCAGGTGACACCACTTTCAGTTCCCAGAACACTTTAGGTGTCTCTTGAAACCACTATCTACTCCATGGAAAGCTATCTACTCCAGTGCTTCATGGATTATTGGTCAGCCAAAGACCCTTTATGATTTTTGGGAAATGGAATGTACTCATGTTGCAACTGTCCATGTACTGCACTACTAACCCCTTTAGTGTCCATCACCTTCTATCTATCTTCCTAAAATACCCTGGGCTAGGAAAAATGACTCATTGCAATATTGTCTTGTATACCTTAATCTGAATTTGGTGTTGTGCATTTTCTAGGTTATTGTGAAAGCATGTTGAATGAACTGGACAAAAATGCTAATTCTCACTCCCCTGTCTTTACTCCACCCGTATCAATTAACTTCAAGAAAAGTTATATTTATTTGACTTATAATGAGTTTTCCCAACTTTTTCCATTGCATTTCAAATGATGTGAATAGGGAGGCTATTTCCTTAAGATAATTGATGTGTCCTTTACAAGACTTTGGTTTTAATGAATATTCTCTCTCCTAGAAAGTGTCTGTTGGTTTTGTATATCAATATGATGGCAAAACCTTTCTGATATTATTTCATAACGAGGGCTATTCTCTTGATATAGTGGCCAGGCATTTAGCAAACACAAGCAATTTCTAAATTCTAGGTCTACACACAGAGGGTCTACACATGAAAGGAAGTACATAAGAAACTAGCTTCAATAGATTTGTCAGAATCATCCTACCTTACCACTTCACAACTCTAAGATTTGCCAATCAGCCAGAAAGGATAATGATTAACGTTGGAGGGGATGTGAAAAATCTGAGACATTGTTGCATTATTGGTGAAGTTATGAACTAGAGAGCAATTTGGCATTATGCCCAAAGGGCAATAAAAATGTGCATATCCTTTGATGCAGCAATACCATGACACAGTCTGTATCCTGAAGAGATCATAGGGTAAAAATATGGCATAAACAAAAAATATTCATAGCAGTTCTGTTTGTAGAGGCAAAGAATTAGAAATTGAGAGGATGCTCATTAATTGGGAAATGGCTGAACAAATTGTGTAAATGTATGGAACAATATTGTGGTATAAGAAACCATGAGGGGTGGGGTGTTGATGCTGAGTGAGATGAGCAGAACCAGAAGAACATTATACACCTTACAACAACACAGAGTGTTGATCAGTCTTGCTGGACTTGTTCATTCCATCAGTGCAATAATCAGGGACAATTTCAGGGGATCCGTGATGAAGAGGTGGAGGTTAAATGAAGACCAAAGCTCATTATTTTCAATTTTAAAAAGTTGTCATATGTATTTTGTAATTTTGTTATCTTTAATGTTTTCTTTCTTCCTTTTGTATTTGACTCTTCTCTCACAACACATTCAACTTCAATTGATGCTTTATCATGAATGCAGATGTTAAGCCTATTTCTCCCTATTGGAGAGAGGGGGAGGAAAGGGAGACAGGGAGAAAAATTGTAAAACTCAAAACATTACAAAAATGATTGGCAGAAACTGCTATTTTATGTAATTGGAAATCAAATGAAATATTTATATAACAAAAAAGAATCTTCCTACCTTGAATAAGGGAATATAAGATGGACTATGTAATTTAAAATTTGTTATCCACTATAGTGGATAATACGTCCTTAGATGTCACAAAGGGCAACCTAACTCCATAGCAATATGGTTTTAAACTATTGTAGTACACTAAATTGTTAGCTAGTAAAGAAAGGGTCTGTGATTTCACCAACAATGAAAAAGTGCTAAAATCTCTGAAAATGTGAGTTTATAATTATGTATTGTCACCTGTATAGAAAGATAAAGTTGAGAGATTAAAGTAATTTCTTTTACTACTCTGGGCTAGGTTTTTGAGGAAAGTAATTCAGAAATTCTCTGCTGTTTGCTGTTCTCTTTTTCATCTTACCTGAAACAGCATATATGTTGATCTGATAGTCCTTGAGATATACCCAAAAGACATAAATTTTATATACATAATATCCAGTTAGCCAAAGTGAATCTCAGAAATGGTGAAAGTTATGCTCAGATAGGCTAGAATAGGAACACTAGGAGGTGGATTTAATAGATTAAGGTCTTATTCTTCTAGGTTTTTCTTCTATTATATATATTTTTAAGTTTAAATTTTAAACTGAAGTCAATTCTAGTTAAAACTAGCTGGTGAAACCTGCAAGTATATTATTGCAGTATGTTTATAATTGTATCTTCCATATCTTGATTTCATTGCTAATTTTTGATACTGGTGTATGCTTGCTGGCATGATTACCACATTAAGATATGATAGCTTCTACCAAAGACCTAATATCTGAACAACCTTTTTTGTCAAAGGGTTCATAGAAACTCTAGGTCTTTCACTGGAGTGTATAGATCAATACTCAGGCAAAACAATACCCAGTATGTTAATCCATGTGATTGCAAGAAAAAAAGGAAGCCTCATGTTATGATATCCCTAACTATATCTGTCTTTATCTTCTTTTGTTGCACTTGGCTTTTTGGATCAATAAAACATCTGAACCTGTCATAGTGTTGCTATATGATACTTATCCAATTTTTCCCTAAGTTTGCATGAAACTTCCTAGAAGCTCTCCTGTTATGCAAGGTTAAGGTTATTTACACCATGAATGTTATAAAAGAAATGCCATGTATAAGTTTGACATAACTTGTATCAAAAGAAGTGCAAGCATTTGGGATACACTCAAGGATAATATGAAACCGAAAGGCATAAATAAACTAAGATAATTGCCCTGACCCATAAATATTTCCTGAACAAGATCCTGAGAAAACATTGAAAGTGTGAGGAGTCAGGGTGGCAGAGAACACACAGCAAATCAACTGAACTCTCTCCAAATTCAAATTCAAATAACTTTAAAGTAACTCCTCAATCCAAACTATTGGAAGGACAGAGACAGCAAAAAGTCAGAGTAAAATCTACTCTAAGACAATTGTGGAAGTAATCAAGAGCTCTCTGAGACATCAGGGAATTCAATCCTAAGCAAAGAAACAGCATTAGAAGAAAACTGTGACCATGGCTGCAGCAGAATTTTAAGAACTCTTGGCCCCAAAATAGAAAGGGGGTCAGACAATGGGCCAGAAAGACATTACAGGGGACCCTTTATTGGGACTGAGTGCAACTTATTCTGTTTGGCAATTCTATTGCTCATAGATGGTTCTAGGTTTCAACTGTAGGACAAAGAGGAGAATGTGTGCTTGGTCACAAGGAAGAAGTAGCCCTGGTCACAGTTTCAAGGTCACAAGGAGTGTTAAAACTTGTGATTGCAGGGGAACAGAAACACTGCCAAGCAGTAAAGTAGTTACCACATCTCTCCTTTGGTGAGAACACCTTGGAAGCAATGAAAACTTACAGACCCTAGGAAAAATTCTGTTAACAGTTGCACAAAAAAAGCGGGAATCTTGTTTGGCCCAGTCAATCGCCACCCCAAGATAAGCAGATCCAAACTTTGATAAAATTCAAAGTCAAAACAGAAATTTGAAATTCTGGTACAGAGCCAAGATGGCAATGTGAAGTTAGCAATCTCCCTGAGCTATTCACAAAACAACTTTAAATGAAGCCTCTAAACAGACCATAAAGATAGACTTTCAGGGAAATAGAGGACATGCAGAATTTACTGATAAAAAAGGTTAAAAACTGAACAGAAAATTCAGTCTTCAAATACAAGACTCAAGGGATGCATGAAAAAGTAACCAGAAAGGTGAAAAATTAGTGGTAGTCAAGAACACCGAACTTTATACATCCCTAAAAAGGAAGAAAATATTTGTAATTCTTGAAAACTGTATATCTCTTAGGTTAGTTACAAGAAACATACTTAGTACTGAACTTCCAGACTGGAGACAAGATGGTGGCGTGAAGCTAGCATGCTTCTGGAGTTTTTTCCACACACAAGGTTAAATGCAGCCTCTACACAGATATTAATGCTTCAGATCCCACCAAAAGAAACTTTTAAAAATCTTAGCAATTTTTCACCTGTAGACATCATGGATGATCATCAAAGAAGGTCTATCTCTTTGGGGAGAAAAGGGAAAGTAAAATCCAATTAGGTGGGAGAGTGGGAAAGTCATCAGGAGTTTTTTAGTAACAGTATAGCCCAGGACACAGGAGCTAGATAGTATATCTCACATCCTATACCAAAAAAAAAAAAATATGAATATGAGTCCAGGATTTAGACACAAAGGGAGATACCATAGACCAATTAATACAACAAGAAATACTCTATGTAAAAGGGAGAAATTATGACAAAACAAGTAATAGAGTACATTATAAAATGTAAAATAGATAATTTCGACTATTAAATTAAAAAAGGATTTTCACTAATAAAATGAATACTGCCAAAATTAGAATGAAAACAGAAAGCTGGAAAACAATTTTCTTAGAGTGGGGTGCTGACAAAGATCTAAATTCTAAAATATATTAAGAATTGAATTAAATTTATGAGGTTACAAATCATTCCCCAAATGATAGATGAACAAATAGGTTTCAGAAGAAAAAAATCAGTCATATGAAAAATGCTCTAAATCATTATTGATTAGAGAAATGCAAATTAAAAGTTATGTAGTACTACTTTACATCAAACAAACTAAGATGACAAAAAGGGAAAATGATTAATTTTGAAGACGTTGTGGGAAGACTGGGACATTAATGCATTGTTGGTGGAATTGTGAGCTAATTCAACCATTCTGGGGAGTAAAACAGAACTATGCCCAAAAAGCTGACTCAACAATACCAATACTAGGGCTATATCCAGAAGAAATCATAAAAAAATTGGAAAAGTCTCACATGTTCCAAAATATTTGGAAATTCTTTTTGTATTAAGAATTGGAAATTGAAGGAATAACTACCATCTAGATAACAGCTGAATAAGTCATGGAATATGAATGTTATAGAGTATTAATTTTCTATGAAAAACCATTAATGATCATACTGGGAGCAGAACCATTACAACAATGGACACACTAACAGCAACATTGTTACTTGATCAACTACAAAGGATACAAATATTCTCAGCAATTCAGAAAACTGGAACAACATTGAGACACCTATTAGGAGCAACACCATCTACAACCAGATGGAAAAAAAAAAATTAAAACAAAACTAAAAAACAAAAAAGAATTAACACTATGGTAACCTTTAAAAAAATACATCTCTCTTATTTTTCCTTCCTATCCCATGGTTTTCTTTCTATTCCCTTAGTCCTAATTCCTACATAAAATGACTAATATAAAAACATGAAAAAAACAAATGTATATGTATAATATTCCCTAGACTATTCATCACTAAGTGATGGAAATGGAAGAAAACTGTGTAATTTATAAACAGACATGTGGATGAATATTGAAAAACATTCATAACACAAAATTGGAAAAATAAACTAAAATATGAATAAAAAAACACTTAGAGAGAATGTATAAGTATAGGTGACCACAAATGTGCTAGGCCATTAGCTAATTCCTTAGCTAATGAGAGGTAGTACTTAGATAATATGGGTATAAATGAGTCATGAAATGATGTTGATTATGAAGGTTGTATTTTTTATTGGGACAGGGGAAGGCAGAGTACATAGAGGGTCTGTGCATAATTGTATCATGAAGTGACGTTACTTTATTAGACATCAAGAAAGTTTGTAGAACATAGGGACAAATGGAGAGAATATACTTAGAATGACTGAACAGAAATAGATCATTAAATGATCTGCCTATTTCTTTACTTCAGTTAATAAGGATTATAGTACTGTACTTGGAATATTATAAGTGCAGAGGAAGGGGGTATACCTGATATTTTAATGAAAGAGGACTGGAGAGACTTCTGGCCAAAATGGCAGAGAGAAGATAGGCATTGTGATAGGGTCTCCTGGTTTTGCCTCAGAATTAATATGAATCAAACCCCTTAACAGAAATTGGATTGACAAAACACAGAAAAAGAAACTAGGAGAAAAACATTTACCAAAAATGTCTGCCTCCCAGGATCATGTGTGAGCTGGGGTTAGAGAACGGAGAGCCAATAGGGGTGGGGTGAGACTTAAGGTCCTAAGATCATCCGAGGAAGTTTTGCCTGTGGAAACGGCACTCTGGGGAGCTCCAGCAGCAGGGCTGGAGGGTGAGCTCTAGCACAGAGAGTTACAGAGTGCAGCTGGACATCTATCTGCTCAGCTCAATTGGTCTTTAGGACCACAGCCTACATAATTTCATTTCAGTGGAGTCCTCATCCCAGAACACAGTAACACCCCTCCCCCCCAACCTCAGGCTCAGACATAGGCAGCAGAGCATACTTACCTGAATAATTCAGGGAGATTAACAATCTAGGCCCCAAGGCTCAACCCACACAACCCCACTAGGCCTAGGGAGAGGGCCTTAAATCAAGGTCACAGACACTACAGAGAATGCAACCAGCATGCTCTACTGGCCAGCCCACTTGGAGTTACTAGACCCAGTGAACAAAGCTTCTAGGGATCTTAACAACAAAACTCTGTGAACCAGCCCTTCCTCCAACATAAGATCTTAGGAAAATGAAGAAAGGTCAGCAGAAGGGGGGTGTCCATAGAATACTACCTAGAAAGCAAAGACCATAACATAGAGAGATCTAGAACTTATGAAGAGAATATGATTTTGTCTGCTTTCCAGAAAGACTTCCTTGAAGAAATCAGGTAGGAGTGTAAAAATCAACTGGAAAATTTGGGAAAACAAACCCAATAGAAAATTAAAACTCTGCAAAGAGAAAGCAAATCCTTGGAAAATACAATTTGACAAATGCCAAAAATTAATTGTCCCAAAACCTCAATTGGGTAAATGGAAAACTACTTCAAAAATAAAATTGATAAATTGGAAAAGGAGTTGAAAAAGGTAAAGAAAGAAAAATCTTCTCTAGGAAAAAAATGGAGTCTATGGAAACTAATGACTTCATGAGACAACAAGAATCTGTTAAACAAAACCAAATAATCAAAAAAATAGAAGAAAATGTAAAATATCTCATGGGCAAAACAACTAACCTCAAGAATAGATCAAACAGAGACAAGTTAAGAATCATTGGGTTCCTTGAAAATATTGAAGAGAAAAAAAAATGCTGAGCCTCAATATTACAGACTTACTGATGGAAAATTCCCTTGATATCATGGAACCAGAGAACAAAATAATTATCGATCCCCTCTGGAAAGGGATTACAAAATGCAAACTCCAAGGAATATTGTGGGCCAAATTCTAGGACTTTCAGATAAAAGAAAATTACTGCAAGCAGCCAGAAAGAAGCAATTTAGATAACAAAGAGCCACAGTAAGGATTACACAGGACCCTAAGGGAGCTTGGAATGCAGTCAAGAATTCACTATCTGGCAAACATGAGCCTTCTCTTCCAGAGTAAAAGATAGCCATTTAATGAAATAGGAGACTTCCAACTTTTCCTGATGAAAATACCAGAGTTAAATAAAAAAAAAATTGGACTTCAAACAAGAGACTGAAGAGACACATGAAAAGGTAAAAAAAAAGAGTATAGAAAAAAACTGCAATCCAAGAAGATGATTCCTACCTGGGAGAAAGACTCATAACTCTAGAGAATTGTAATCTCTATTACAGACAATTTACTAAGCCACAAATAATGGACACTCATGACTTACCTGTGACTCTGATAGACTGATTTAAAAACAATATCTCCTTAAAAAGAGATGGGAGGATGGAGAAGACTGAATGGGGTAAATCACATTGCATCAAGAGGTACAAAGGACCTATTGCAATAGAGGAGAAGAAGGGAGGAAGTGAGAGACATCTAAATATTACTCTCCTCAGACTTTGCTGCAAGTTGACATACAAACACTCAGTTAAGTTAAGAAACTTATTTTACCTGGCAAGTATTAAAAAAAGGGGAAAGGAGGAGGGGAGAGGAAAAGAGGAACTATCAGAAAGAAGGGAAGGAGAAGGAGCAAAGGGAAAGGGGAAAGAAAGGGGAAAGGGTTGGATATAAGGGGGCAAATACAGTGAAGGTGGTGGTTTTCAGAAACAAAATACTGGGGAATATGGAAAGTGAGAAAAGGGGAAAATATAAACAGAGGGAAGATAGCATGGAGGGCAATAAGGAATTAATAATTATAACTTTCAATGTGAATGACATGAACTCTCCCATAAAAAATAAATGAAAAGCAGAGTGGATTAAAAACCAGAATCCTCCAATATGCTGCTTACAAGAAACTCATTTGAAACAGGGAGATACATACAGAGTAAAGTTAAAAGGTTGGATCAAAATGTATTTTTCTTCAGCTGAAGTGAAAAAGTAGGGGTAACAATGCTTATCTCAGACAAAACAGCTCCAAAAATAGATCTCATTAAAAGAGATAAGGAAGGACACTATATCTCCCTAAAAAGTACAATAGACAATGAAGCAATCAATAGTAAATATATATACAATAAGTGGAATAGCATTCAATTCATAGAGGAGAAGCAGAACGAGTTACAGGAAGACATAGACAGCAAAACTACTGATGGGAATCCTCAACCCCCAACTCTCAGATTTAGATAAATCTAACCATAAAATAAACAAGAAAGAAGTTAAGGAGGCAAAGAGAATATTAGAAAGCCTAAGCATGATAGACCTTTGGAGGAAATTGAATAGGGATAGAAATGAATGTACTTATTTCTTTCTGTACTGCAAGGCACTTACACAAAAATTGACCAAGTATTAGGGCATAAAAAACTTATGATCAAATGCAGAAAGACAGAAATAGTGAATACATCCTTCTCAGATCATAATGCAATAAAAATCACATGCAATAATGAGTCAGGAAAAGATAAATCTAAAACTAATTGGAAATGAAACAACCTCATTCTAAAGAATGAGTGGATCAAACAATATATTATACAAAGAATTAATGATTTCATCCTACATAATGACAATAATGAGAAAATATACCAAACTTTATAGGATACAGTCAATGCAGTTGGCAGGGGATATATATTATATCTTTAAATTCTTACATGAATAAATTTGAGAAAGAGGAAATCAGTGAATTAACCATGCAACTCAAAAAATAGAGAAAGAATAAATTAAAAAACCCAAATTAAATTTCAAATTAAAAATTCTAAAAATTTAATGAGAGATTAATAAAATTGAAAGAAAGAAAACTATTGAACTTATAAATAAAACCAAGTATTGGTTACATGAAAAAGCAATAAAATTGATAAAATTCTGGCTAATTTGATTAAAAAAAGAAAGAAGAAAACCAAATTACTAGTATCATAAAGGAAAAAAGATGAACTCACCACCAATGAGCAGGAAATTAAAGTAATAATTCAGAATTATTTTGCCCATATTGTATGCCAATAAGTTTGATAATCTAAGTTAAACAGATGAATATTTACAAGTAAAAATAAGAGGAAATAAAATACATAAATAACCCTATCTCAGGAAAAGAAATTCAACAAACCATCAATGAACTCCTTAAGGAAAAAATACTCCAGAGCTAGATGGATTCACAAGTTAATTCTATCAAACATAAGGGACAGTTGGATCTAAATCTATATGAACTCTTTGTAAAAGTAGGTGAAGACAGAACTCCGCTTAACTCTTTCTATGACACCAATATGCTGCTGATACCTACACAAAGAATAATCAAAACAGAGAAAGAAAATTATAGAACTATCATCTCCCTAATGAATACTGATGCAAAAATCTTAAATAAAATCTTCGCAAAGTGATCACAGCAAGCTATCACTAGGACAATGCACTGTAATGAAGCAGGATTTATCCCAGGAATGCAGGATTGGTTCAATATTAGGAAAACTGTTAGTACAATCAACTATATCAATAACAAACCTAATAGAAATAATCATATGATTTTCTTAATAGATGCTGAAAAAGCCTTTCAAAAAGTACAGTGCCCATTCCTACTAAAAACACCAGAGAACATTGGAATATATAGATTGTTCCTTAGAATGATTAGCATTACCTATTTGAAACCATAAACAAGTGTTATTTGCAATGGAGAAAAGCTAGAGGCATTCTCAATAATATAAAGGTGAAATAAAGATTTCCATTATCACCCCTACTTTTCAATATTATGTTAGAAGTGTTAGCGTCAGCAATAAGAGAAGAAAAATAAATTAAAGGAATTAGAACTGGGAAGGAAGAAACAAACTCTTACTTTTTGCAGATGGCATGATGGTATATCTAAACAATCCTAAAAACTCATCTAGAAACTACCAGAAACAATTGGCAACTGTAGTAAAGTCACAGTATATAAAATAAACCCTCATAAATCCACAAGATTCTATAAATGACTAGCAAGATACAACAAAAAGAACTAGAAAGATAAATTCCATTCAGAGTAACTTCAGACAATATAACATACTTGGGAGGTATGGATTCTGAATATAGACCAAGGCATACTATTTTGAATTTTTAAATTTTTTTTATATTTTATTTTTTTACTCTCATTTTTAAAATTTTTTTTCTGATTCTTTTTTTCACAATATGATTAATATGAAAATATGTTTATTGATTTGGGTGTTTTTATTTGTTTCTTTGTTTTGTCCTTTGTTTTCAAAGAAGACCATGATATTATGGAGGTGATTCCATGACATGCATGTGAATTAAATTTCAGTGAGGGTGGTTCTATGCAAAATCACTAGACTCACTTTCTGCTTTGATGTTATCTGGGTCCAATGGCCAATGTGAAACAGAATGACTGAAGACAGGACTGGATTCAAGACAAATAGGGTTAAGTAACCTGCCTAGCTAGTAGGTGTCAAGTGTCAAGTAAGTGACCTAGCTAGTAGGTGTCAAATGTCTGAGGTAGGACTTGAACTCGGGTCCTCTTGACTTCAGGGCTAGTACTCTATGTATTGTGCCACCATAGTTTATACATGTATAGCTTATATTAGATTACTTTCTGACTAGGGAAGGGGGTAACTCAAAACTTTACCAAAACTGATTGTTGAAAATTATCTTTACATGTAGTTGAAAAATTAATAATATTATAAAAAGAATATAAAGAAAATAATTCCTTAAAAATTAGAATTTGTAGGGCAACTAGGCGGTGCAGTGGATAGAGCACCAGCACTGGAGGCAGGAGTACATGAGTTCAAATCCAGTCTCAGACACTTAAAAATTATCTAGCTGTGTGGCCTTGGGCAAGTCACTTAACCCCATTTGCCCTGCAAAAAACTTAAAAAAATAGAATTTGCCAGGAAAAAGCTAGTGACTTCATGTCACTTCATGGCACTAAAAACAATAAAAAGGATGAAAAAAATAGAAAAAATGTGAAATATTTCTTTGGGAAAACAAATGACTTTGATAATAGTCTAATAATCTATATACATGACTTTGATATTAGATATAATAATCTATATAATAATATATAACAAAAGAATTATTGAACTAGCTGAAAGCCATGATCAAAGAAAGTGTCTAGTTTGACTAGATAATCTCTAAAGATTTCTGTAGTTAAGAAGTTTGTATTCTTATGATTCAAAGTTGAAGCGTATTATCAACATGGTTTCCTTAAGTTGCTATATAATGAATATAATTTAATTCATTTTATTTTGTTATTATTGAACCTGTGATTTCATTGCTATAAAAATTTCAAGGAACACATTTTCCCTATTAGTAAAGATCAGTGCTTTTAGGGGCAACATTTAGCCATCTAAAATTGCTTAGGGTACTGAGAGATTAAAGTATGTGCCCAGGGTGCAAAGCAGAGAGAAAAAAATAATTTTAGTCAATAGCTCATTATTAGGGTACATGTTTACAACACAAAGAATGACTGTTTGACAATATTATGACTAATTTTCCATTAAAAATGTCATTGAGATAAAATTGAACCACCAATTTAATTCCCAGTTTGCTAGGACCTGGGTATGTATTTAGAAGGGGGTGGCTGCAATGCAACTTGGAGGAAACTTCATTTAGTGGGTTATTATAGAAAACCTTTTCCTTTCAAAAACCAAGTGGTCTCTTTAAGTAATATACCACAGCTTAGTTGGGGGGAAAATTCTTTTACTTAAAATAGAGAGCTTATGATATTCCTTGGAAATAAATAGACTCAGCAAAAAGCTCAATGTATGATGAAGTGTGAAATGAAGTTTTGACAGAATGTATAACCCAAACTTTGGAAGCAATTAACTGCTGCTGCTACTGCTGCTGCATAGGAGAAATTAAGACATCTAACATAAGAATTTCAAACATTGAAATCAATAGTTATTAAATACCTACTACAAACACAGACAAGGAGCTCCAAATACTTCAAAAGAAAGACTGATTTTTGATTTTATTTTGATAATATTTTAATTTCTTCAACTACATGTAAAAACAAATTTAAATATTCTTTTCTTTGAGTTCCAAACTCTTTCCCCCCACCATTTCTCTACTTCTTTACATACAATAAGCAATATTCTTTATATAATATATATGTGCAAACATGTAAGTATATATTTCCATATTAGTCATTTTTTGGGGGCAGGAGACTGGAAGAAAGAAAAAGAAAAAGATCGAGAGAGGGAGGTGGGAGTGAGGATGAAAAAGAAAGAAGGAAAGAAGGAAGTAAGGAAAGGAAAATAAATTTTTTGATTTGCATTTAGGCTTCATCAGTTTCATTTTCTTGGGTTTTTTCCCCCTTCTGGAGATGAATAGCATCTTTTATCATGAGTCCTCTGAGATTGTCTTGAATAACTATTGCTGAGAATAGCTAAGTCATTCAAAATACTTAATTATACATTATTATTGTTACTATGCACAATTTTTTTGTTATTGTTTCTGCTCACTGCATGCTGTATCAGACCCTATATCTTTCCTATTTTTTTCTGAAACCATCAGGCTCATCATTTCTTATAGCATAATAGTATCAAATACTATAAAATATTCAATCAGTTTCCCCAAATTTCAAATTCTTTTGCCACCATAAAAAGAGATGCTATAAACAACCCTTCTGAACCTAGTATGGGAATCTCTGGGTCAAAGTTTCTGTGTTGTTTTTATAACTATTTTTGCAAAATTTCAGATTGCTAACCAGAATTGTAGACCAGTTCACAACACTAGTGTAGTGCATTAATGTTCAAATTTTTCCTCATTTTTTCCAAAATTTAGCATCCTTATTTTAGTCACATTAGCCAGTTTGAGCAGTGTGAGGTGTTACCTCAAAGTTGTTTTAATTTCAATTTCTCTTATCAAAAGTAATTTGGAGCTTTTTTGAATATGCCTAAAGATAACTTTGATTTCTTCATCTAAAAATTGCCTGTTCATATCCTTTGACCTTTTATCAATTAGGGGATGACTTTTATTTTTGTTAATTTGACTCAGTTCTCTATATATTTGAGAAATGAGACCTTTGTCAGAGATCATCTGTAAAGACTGTCTCCTAACTTTCTGCTTTTCTTCTAATTTTGGTTGCATTGGTTTTCTTTGCATAAAACATTTTAAATTTATTGTAATCAAAATTATCCCTTTTATATTTAGTAGTACCTTCTATTTTTTGAATTGATTCTAAATTCTTTTCTTCTCATGAGATCTAAAAGATAAACTAATTCACTCACAATATCTCACCTTAATGTCTATGTCAAATACCCATTTTGATTTTATGTTTGTATATAATATAAGTGAATAGCTAAGAATAATATATAGTCCTTACCAAACTGCATTTTTTTTGCCAAAAAGAGGGTAAGGGAATTGGACAGACTGTCCCAAAGAAATAACAAGGAAACAAGGAACACTTTGCTGTCTGGAGACAGCTGGAACAGATTTTTCAACTCTATTGACCCAAAGTAATTCTTGGTTCCAGTTCCAACCTTGGCTATAGTTCCATGACTAATTCAAGAGCTAGTACTTATGGTTACAAGAAAGTAAAGTCCCTAGTCACATTCCAGGGTCAAGAGGAGTGCTTATCCTTAAAGCTAGGCCATCCCTGGGTAAAGATCAAAGTGTAGAAGAGTATCCACCTTTCTACCAGTATAATACAATTATGGAAAAACTTGGAGGCCATCAAAACTATTTTTGATCACTAGTTTTATATAGCTTAAAAAATCTGAAACTTGGTACAGTGCCTCATTGAGCCCAAGTGATAAGAGTCAAAAGATGGACTAGGAAAAAATTACAAAGAAAAATTTGGCCATAAAAAGGTACTTACAGTACTGGTACTAAAGAATAAGAAATACATTTAAAATAAGACAACAATATAAAAATATACACAAGAAAAACTTCAAAGAAAAATGTTAATTGATCCCAAGTCCAGCCAGATTTCTTTTAAGAATTAAAGAAATAAGAATGGTAGAAAAAAACTCAGAAAATAAATATTTCTAATGCAAGAAAATAATGAATAGTGAATTATAGTTTGGCAAAAGAGGCACAAAAATATTGAAGAAAATAGTAACTTAAGAAACATAATTGTTTTTTTTTTAAGGCCCAAAAGTTCACCAAAGAAATGGCAATGAGGGAACAAACCTTTTTTTTTTTTTAGGTTTTTGCAAGGCAATGGGGTTAAGTGGCTTGCCCAAGACCACACAGCCAGGTAATTATTAAGTGTGTGAGACCGGATTTGAACCCAGGTACTCCTGACTCCAGGACCAGTCCTCTATCCACTGCACCACCTAGCCACCCATGAACAAACATTTTTAATAACCAAATAGACCAATATTAAAAGGGATGAAAAACTTCAACCCATTGAAGAAAATAATTTCTTAAAAATTATAATTGGTTCATTGGTAGTTAATGATTCTCACGGAAAGGAAGAAAGAATAAATATAAACTTCTCAGACCCTGATGCAATAAAAATTTCATACTTTTTACATATAAACATTTAAATAATAAAGGGTCATGGAAAAATAACCAAGATCAAAGGATATGAACAGACAGCTTTCAAATGAAGAAATTAAGGCAACATTTCATCATATGAAAAATGCTCCAAATCATTATTGGTTATAGAAATGCAAATTAAAATAACAATGAGGTATCATCTCACATCTATGAGATTAACCAAGATAAGAAAAAGGAAAAATGACCAAAACTGGAGAGGTTATGGGAGGATTGGGACATTGATGCGTTGCTGGTAAAGCTGTGAACAGATTCAACCTTTCTGGAGAGCCATGTGGAACTGTGCCCAAAGAACAATAAAATTGTTCATACTCTTTCACCCAGCAATTACAATTATTAGTCTATATCCAGAAGAAGTTATAGAAGAAGGGGGGAAGCTCTACATGTTTAAAATATTCATAGGGGCTTTTTTGTATTGACAAAGAATTAGAAATGGAGGGGATGCCCATCAATTGGGGAATGGTTAAACAAGTTATGGTCCATGAATACTATGGAATACTATTTTTCTATAAGAATCCATAAATGGTAAGATTCTAGAGAAGCTTGGAATGACTTATGGGATCTGATGCTAAGTGCAGGGATGTGAACCAAGAGAACAATGTATATATCAACAACATTGAGGGATGAACAACCGTGATGGAAGCAGTCTTTTTCAGTAGTCCAGAGAGCTAGGGCAACTATATTAGACTGGCAATTGACCATATTATCCCCATTCAGAGGGAGAAAAACAAAACAAAATAATATACATGCATACATACACACACTCAAAACAACCCTTCAGAATCTGATGAACACTTTATAAAAATTATATCTTATGTATCTTTTTCTCTTAATCCTAATTCCTCATCCTGAAAATTACTAGCATTAATCTGTAAACATGTTTATCAAAATCTGTATGTACAATGCTAATCTGACTGTTTGCTGCTGTGGGCAGGGGGGGGGGTGGGAAGGGAAGGAGGAATAAAATTTCATAATTTTAAAATATGCATGTGTATATTGATGAAAATAAATAAATGAATTTTAAAAAGGAAGTTAATGGTTCTCTAAGACTTAAAAAGGAAATAAAAATATAAAATAAAACCACCACCAAAAAAAAGAAAATCTGAAATACTGTATTAGAAATGTGCCTCACTTGGATAGATCAAAGAGAATCAAATAAAAACTCTTAGACTAATTGAATGTTATGTTATAAAGAGAATATAGACATCACATTTCAAGAAATTATCAAAAAATTGCCCCAGTATATTAAATCAAAAATGCAAAATAAGAATGGAAAAAAACTACTGATAACCTGACAGAAATTTCAAGATAAAAATCCTCAGGAATTTTATAGTCAAATTCCCCAAGTCCTAGGTCAAGGAGGAAATACTACAAGTATGTGGAAAGAAGCAATTCAAACATCATAGAGCCTCTTTTAGGAACAGACAAGATTTAACAACTTCCCCTGAAAGGCACAGACAGTTTGGAATATAATATTCCTGAAGGCAAAGGAGTAGTATAACAACCAAGAAAAACTTTCTAGTAAAGTTGCGTGTAATCAAGGAGGAGGAGGAAAAAGACCTCATGCAGTTTTAGACTGGAAAGATGCTTCCCTTTGAAATTTTGCTGTATCTATTTCTCTTAAATTTGATTAAAGATGTTATTTTTACATTTTTTGAAGGAGGATGTTGGGAGAGATCATCTGGGTTCAAGCCTGAACCTTGAACCTTGCTATCATGGTTTCATCCCAGGAATTCATAATATTTAATTACTTTTTTCCCCTTTTACCTCATGCATTTTTTAGACATTTAGGAAATTGCAACAGATAATCATAACTAGATCTGCATAGTTTCCTTTTTTGCTAAGCTACTGAGTTCAATCAAACTATTTATTTCAATTTTTTAAAATGAAGAATTATTTTTTCAAAAAAACTCTTTTAGTCAGAATAGCAATTAAAGACAGCAGCTATTACAAGGAAGAGGTTGAATTTAAAACAGATTTTAGTAATCAATCTCCTTAATGAGGGTTTGTTTTAGCAGAATATAAGCATGTTTTGTTTTGTTTTTTGCAAGGCAATGGGGTTGTGACTTGCCCAAAGACAAACAGCTAAGTAATTATATTAAGTGAGTGAGGCCAGATTTGCACTTAAGTCTGGCTGACTCAGGGCCAGTGTTCTATCCACCATGCCACTTATTTACTCCAGAAGATAAAAGTGTTAAATAGCAAATCCACAAAAATAGGTCTTTGTTAAAAATAAATATATCAGTAGAGAATTTGAAGGAAATCCCAAAAAACTCAACAAAAGAGTCAAAAACATAGATACAAATACATAACTAAAGACAAAACTGAAATAAGAAAGAAAATAAAAATACAAGGTTTGTTGAAAATATTCAAATTTCTTAATTCTAAATATATCAATTGATAGAAAATATAGAGAAATTTTATTATGAAATTCAATATGAACTCAATTGTGCTGTTATAATTTACAAGGTCATGTGCAGAAGCATATGACTGATTTGACTCACATTTTCATACTTTGCAGTCTTAAATTTAATCACTTTCTAGAAATTTGTGCAACAAGAAGGTATATTTTTCTAAAACAATTCTGGTGTTGATATAATTCATATTATCTCCTTATTTTCCCTTATTGAACCAAAGATTTTTTTTCTTAGGCCATTATTATTGGAGAGTAATCATCAATTAGG